>NC_132915.1:65429941-66032025 GCF_047675955.1 Chlorocebus sabaeus | reverse complement strand
TTCTCTGACCTCAGCCTCCAGAGTAGTTACGACTACAGGCATGGACCACAGTGCTTGGCTAATTTTTCATTTTTTGTAGAGATGGAGTCTCACTATGGTCCCTAGGCTGGTCTCAAACTCCTGGCCCCAAGCGATCTTTTCACCTTGGCCTCCCAAAGGCTGAAATTACAGGCATAAGCCATGGCACCCAGCCTGGTAAAATAATTTCAAAGTGAAAATTTAGAACTTTACTTATAAACCAATTATAGGCCAGGAACAGTGGCTCATTTCTGTAATCCCAGCACTTTGGGAGACTGATGTGGGAGGATCACTTCAGGCCAAGAGTTTGAGACCAGTGTGGCTAACAGCGAGACCCCACCTCTACTTAAAAAGAAAAAGAAAAAATGGTGGCCGGGCCTGGTGGCTCATGCCTGTAATCCCAGTACTTTGGGAGGCCAAGGTAGGCGGATCACGAGGTCAGGAGATTGAGGCCATCCAGGCTAACACATGAAACCCCGTCTCTACTAAAAATACAAAAGATTAGGCGGATGTGGTGGTAAGTGCCTGTACTCCCAGCTACTTGGGAGGCTGAGGCAGGAGAATCGCTTGAACCCAGGAGGCGGAGGTTGCATTGAGCCGAGATTACACCACTGCACTCCAGCCTGGGCAACAGAGTGAGACTCTGTCTCAAAAATAAATAAAAAAAAAAACACAATTATACAAAGTCCATCATAAATAACAAATACTTAATAGAGCAAATTGTTTAAAACCACCAAAACCAATCCTAATTCACCTTAGTCAACTACATTAAACTCATTCTACTTACAATC
The DNA here is from genome assembly GCF_047675955.1 of Chlorocebus sabaeus. Lineage (NCBI taxonomy): Eukaryota > Metazoa > Chordata > Mammalia > Primates > Cercopithecidae > Chlorocebus > Chlorocebus sabaeus. The sequence continues at coordinate 66,031,216 of NC_132915.1, read as the reverse complement.
AATGCCCTGTTATCCAGTTCTAAATCGCATGGAATGCTCTTGGGGAAATTTCCTTTTCTTCTTCTCCCAAGATGTTGATAGCATCCAGCATATGTCAGATACACAAATAATCATCCTTAGGTCTGATGTTGTAGTAAGACAATACCTTTTTTCTATAATTCCAAGAAAGGCAAAATACTTATAACTTAAATACACATAACTCTAACTATGTAGAGAACGTGTATAGTTAAAACTACAAAAATCTGATAATGGAAGCTAAAGGAGTTCTAAATAAACAAAGAGACATACCATGTTCATGGATTGGAAGACTCAATACAGTGGAGTCAACTATAGAACAGTGGAGTTCAGTCTATAGACTGAACACAACTGTAATCAAAATCCTATCAGAAATTATTACAAGTATAGACAAGGTGATTCTAGAATTATATGAAGGGGCAAAGGAATTAGAACAGCAAAAGTTATTTTGTAAAAAAATAACCGAAGTTGGCCAGGTGTGGTGGCTCACACCTGTAATTCCAACAATTTGGGAGGCCAAGGTTGGCAGATCACCTGAGGTCAGGAGTTCGAGACTAGCCTGGCCAACATGGTGAAACCCTGTCTCTACTAAAAATATAAAAATAAGCCAAGCGTGGTGGTGGGCACCTGTAATCCCAGCTACTTGGGAGGCTGAGACAGGAGAATTGCTTGAACCCAGGAGACGGAGGTTGCAGTGAGCCAACACGGTGCCACTGCACTCTAGCCTGGGCAACAGAGTGACACTTGGGATCTCAAAAACAAAACAAAAACAAAAGTTTAAGAAATCTCGCTACTTATTTTAAGACTTACTATAAAACTATAGCAATCAAGACCATATGGCCTTAGCAAGTAGGACATATACATACATCAGTGCAACAAAATAGAGTCCAGGAATCAATCTATGTAAATATGGCCAATTGACCTTTGACAAAGATGCAAAATCAATTCAGTTGAGAATGGAAAGTCTTTTCGACAAATGGTATTAGAACAACTGGTCAACCATACGTAAAGAAAAAAAAAAGAACCTTGATCTAAACCTCATATTATACAAAGTTTAACTCAAAATAGATAACAGATCTTAATATAAAAGTAGAAACATCTGAAAGAATACACAGGAGAAAATCTGGCTGGCCATGGTGGCTCATGCCTGTAATACTAGCACTTGAGGCCAAGGTGGGCAGATCACTTGAGTCCAGGAGTTCAAGACCAGCCTGGGCAACAAAACAAAACCTCATTTCTATAAAAAATAGAAAAGTCAGACGAGCATGGTGGTATGTGCCTATCGTCGCAACAACTAGGAGGCTGAGGTGGTAGGATCACTTGAGCCTGGGAGGTGGAGGTTGCAGTGAGCCAAGATTGCACCACTACACTTCAGCCTGCGGGACAGAATGAGACCCTGTCTCAAAAAACAAAAACAAAAAACTTTGTGATCTGGGGTTGGGTAAAGAGTTCAAATTTATAAGTTAGACTTCATTAAATTTAAACATTTCTGCTTTGCCTGAGAACTGTCAAGAAAATACGAAGACAAACTATGGACTAGAAAAAAATATTCTGAAATCACATACCCAACTGAAGACTTATATCCAAAATACAGACAGAACTATCAACAGCCAATGAGAAGAAAATTAACACTCTCATTAAAAATTAGGAAGGGATGTTAATATTTCACCAAAGAAGAAAGAAGGATGATAAGTGCATACATGAAAGGATATTCAACATTATTAGCCATTAGAAAATGCAAACTAAAACTATAATAAGATAGATAGTATACGTCTATTAGAATGACTAATATAAAACTAGCAAATAGAGATTAATAGAAATAAAAAGTAGAAAACAATAAAACATCTATAATTCCTGACATAACAAGAGCAAATATTTTAGAATATTTTACTCCAAACTTTTCTTTTCTTTTTTTGAGACAGTCTTGCTCTGTTGCCCAGGTTGGAGTGCAGGGATGCGATCTTGGTTCACTGCAACCTCCACCTCCCGAGTTCCAGTGATTCTCTGACTTGTGATTCTCCCACTTCAGATTCTCCCACCTCAGCCTCCCAAGTAGTAGGGATTATAGGTGTGTGCCACCACGCCTGGCTAATTTTTGTATTTTTAGTAGAGACAGGGTTTCAACATGTTGGCCAGGCTGGTCTTGAACTCCTGACCTTAAGTGATCTGCCTGCCTTGGCCTCCCAAAGTGCTGGGATTACAGGTGTGAGCCACCACACAGGGCCCACTCCAAACTTTTTTTTTTGATCTACCAATTTTTTATATATGCCTGCAATTTTTTTCTATTGGCTTATTAAAAAAAAAAAAAAAAAAGGCGTATGTGAAATCCAGCCAGTATTGGCAGCTCAGGTGGTATTTGCCAAGCACTATACAGGTCTCTGATCAACTCATTTATGGAAAAGTTGTGAGACGATCAAGTTTTGGTTTGTTAAGAACAGGGAAAGAGTTACAATTACAGAGACCTGTGAAGAGCTGTTTTAAATCACTGGACATTGTTATCTACACCATTAAAAGACCCTTCCATTGTGCCAGATTCTTGTAAGAATAAAGTTCTTGGCTGGACACATTGGCTCATGCCTGTAATCCCAGCACTTTAGGAGGCTGAGGCGGGCAGATCACTTGAGGTTAGGAGTTTAAGACCAGGGTGGACAACATGGCGAAATCCCATCTGTACTAAAAATACAAAAAGCAGCTGGGTGTGGTAGTGCGTGCCTGTAGTCCCAGGTACTTGGGAGGCTGAGGCAGGAGAATCGCTTGAACCCAGGAGGCAGAAGTTGCAGTGAGCTGAGATCGCACCACTGCACTCCAGTCTGTCAACAGAGTGATACTCTGTCCCAAATAAGCATCCCTAAACCAGTAGCAGTGGGTAGCAAGGGTGATGAGAGGGTGAGAAAGAAGGCTTTGAGACCCTGTAGCTTACTTTAGAAATTTTTCCTGCTACATTAGAACGGTTTCTGTCTAAAATATAATGGGCTAAAAAAAGTAAAAGTTTAGAATAACACTGGATGAAATAATTTAAAAATTGAGCCATGTCTTCCATGATTACAGATAGAATTATTTTTATGTTCTATAAAAGGCCAATTAGCTCATAATATTTATTATATAATTTGCTTGAGTTTCTTGAACTTCTGAAAGTAGTTTAGTATTGCTTTATTTTTATCAAGCAAACGATTAGTAGAATGCCTTACAACAAATGAAGATCACGCTTACTATTAAACTGAAATCCTGCATAATCTTTTTACTCTCTTTTTAAAACAAATGAAACAATACAATAAAAATACGAATAAAGGCAAAACTAATTGCATTTTTCAGCCCTCTTTTCTAACCTATTCCCAGTCTGATGAGGAAAATCAATGTTAAGAGCGTGGTATGTATTCTTTTACCCCATTTATCATTGTTTATATATGTACATATATACACACACATGTAGATTACACAGAGCTCACTTTTTTTTTTAACTGAAATATAATCATACTACAGGCATTTGTAAGTTTTCAAGATGAACTGTGTGTACCTTTTAGATGGCATGCCTAATTATTTTAACTAGTAGACAACTGAGGAAAACAGCTCTTTTTCAAGATGAATAACTGCTTATTGGGTTCGACCAGATCATATATAGGATTAGTACAAGATCATACATAGAATTGATTAGTACAACAAGATTATACATAGAATTGATTAGTATGCTAGCAAACAGATCTCTATAAGTAAGTCTTTGAATAGTTTGAGGTTAAACAGCTTTCCCAATTGTGCATATTGCTTCACTGCTGTGTAATTTGACAGAAACTTTCAAAACAAAATCAGAAAGCTGTCTGGAATGTATACTTTTTTTTTTTTTTTTTTTAAAGAGATCGAGTCTTGCTATGTTGCCCAGGTTGGACTTGAACTCCTTTGCTCAAGTGATCTTCCTGCCTCATCCTCCCACGTACTGGGACTATAGGCAACTTCCACCACATCCAGGGATCTATAAAGGTCAGCAGCACTGACCTTATTCTGTAAGATTTATTGAATCTTTTAGCCTTAGGGTTGTTAACAAGGATCTTATTTTCACTCTCAATTCATAACTCAGATAATTATGTCCCAGAATTTGTTCATATTAGTGGATTTAATAGTAAAATTCAAGTCTACATGGACTTTTATACCTAGATTTAGTTTTAAAAAGATGTGGCACATAGTAAGTTTGAAATTTAACAAATTCTTAGTGGCCTTCTGCTTTATATATCAGAGACTTGTGTCTTCCCAAATGTGATTGGACTGAAGAGTAAGTCAGTCCATTCCTCAGTGCTGTAAGATTCTCAGAGAAAAACTGAAGTTTATTTATCCTTTAATGTTGAGAGCTTATAAAGTTTATAAAGGCAGGCTAGAAGGAGACAATCTTTCTCTTCCTTTGATGAAAGGTAAGGGTCTGAAGAATGGGAATTATCTGTATTTTCTACACACTTACTCTTACATTTTCTATAAAGACAAGATAAGCTTGCTAGTAAGCTGCTGAGTCCACTGAAAGTGACTAATACTAGACAAGGAGGTATGTACTATAGGGAGAGTTAAAAAGATTGGAGGAATTTTCAGGTTACTTAGAAATGACTAGAAAGGAAACCATTTAGTACAATTTAAAATAAGAACTGGTTTCTCCTTCAAACTTTAAATGTACTAAGTTATATACTGTATTAGTCCATTTTCACATTACTATAAAGAATTACCTAACACTGGGGTAATTTATGAAGAAAAGAGGTTTAACTGACTCAAGTTCCACAGGCTTAACAGGAAGCATGACTGAGGAGGCCTCAGGAAACTTACAATCATGGTGGAAGTTGAAGCGGAAGCAAGCACCTTCTTCACGTTGGCAGGAGAGAAAGAGAGCAAATGAGGGGCAGGGTGCCATACACTTTTAAACCATCAAATCTCATGAGAACTTACTATTGCAAGAACAGCACGGGGGAAATCTGCCCCCATGATCCAATCACCTCCCACCAGGTCCCTCCCTCAACATTGGGAATTACAATTCAACTTGAGATTCGAGTGGGGACATGGAGCCAAACTGTATCATACGCCTTCAAGTTTAAAATGTAGACCATAATTATTTACATAAGGCCACATACATTTGCAACCATGAAAAATTTCAGATATTCATTTATTAGGTGGCTTGGTAACAGTTCCAATAAATTACTAATTCCTGATTTTGGGATTTACTCCCTGAACAATGAACACATATGCAATTTTCACTAACATTATCATGAGTTTTGTGTACATCAAGAGGATAGGAGACCTTCAAGTATAGAAATCTACTTAACTTTCTTGAAGTAGTCTGATCTCTCAGTTAAATAAACACTTGGTAAGCCTATACGACAATTGTGTCAGACAATCAATCAGTTGTAGCCTGCCCTCTGGCTCCAATATTACCTATAAATAACATTAAAACGTTGAGAAAAGTGGGTGGAACAAAGTACATGTATCTAACCAAAGTCTCATTTTCCTCTTTATTTCCAAAGATAGTGTAATGCACACTGTCAGCAGAACTACATATTTATCTGAAGGTACATATCAATCTATCACAATAATATAATTCTAGCATTTTAGTTTTTTCAGAGATGAATTTTTATTTTCAAAATTATCCCCTTCATTCCTTCCTCCCATTGTGATTTTATACATCCTAGTTACTTTGTTGGGGAGGGGGCATTTTAATTTGTAATTATTTATTCTTATTTAGGCATTCTCAATTTCATTAAGTAGATCTGAATATATCAGTGGTTTCTCTTAACTTCAAGTAAGTTTAGCAGGGAAATTAGTTTGTTCATGATTATTTGCTATCTGAATCTTAATTTTATCATTTCTTTAAAAAAATGTTTTTTTGTAGATATAGGGTCTCACTATATTGCTTAGGCTGTTCTCAAACTCCTGGTCTCAGGCAATCCTTCTGATTTGGCCTCCCAAAGGGCTGGGTTGTGGTTACCGGAATGAGTCACTGCGCCCAGTCCTCTATATTATTTCTTAAAACTGTATGTGAATCTATAATTATCTCAAAATAAAAAGACACACTTACTTGGCTCCCTTCGTAGGTCTATGTTACACTTTCTACATTTTCTAGGTACACATTATCTGCAAGTCACTAAGTTTAGAGTCTTCTAAGACTCTTTCATTTATCACCACCCTGATGTACTTTCATATTACACTTTACACTCTTCTTAACACACCCATCTTTCCTATTATACTCTGAGTTTCTCAAGGGCAGGGATCATGTCTTATTCATCTTTTTTTCCCCTAGTACTTGGAATACTGTCTGGCATGTAAGAGGCAACCAGCAAATTTTTGCTAAATGAACAAATGTAGAAAGTTTTTTAGGTGGTAGAACACTGGAGATGTTTTTGAATAAAGGTAGAACCGCCATTACACAAAATATTTGAATTAAGCAAGTCTTTAAATTCAAATCTTGGCTTAGTTATTCAGCTCAATAATATGTTTCAGCCATTCTTATTTCTGGCCAGTCATATCTGAGTAAGACTGTGGAAAGGATAAGGGGAGGAAATTGTATGAATACTACTCAGTGCTCCTTGGAATAGACTAAAAATAAAATAAATACCTGTTTCTTAAATAACTACCTTTACAAAAATAATGCTCTAGTAACTGTCCATTCTGGATTCGACAAGTATGAAATGATTTGTACTAGATGCTTTATATTTCCTGCTGGAAATCTCCAAGTTTAATAAAAATTTAAATAAAAGACATTAGTTTTCAGTTTTACATATGTATTTATTGAAGAAACATCATTGAGCACTCACGTGTATGTTAAAGACTACACAGTTTATACTGAGTTCTCCTTAAAATAAACTTTTGCACTGTGAAAAATATTGTAGTATATGGCTGATATGGGAGCATTTTTCTAGCATCAAAAAAGTAAAAACGCCACGTGTGATAGCTCACGCCTGTAACCCCAGCACTTTGGGTGGCCAAGGCGGGCGGATCACCTGAGGTCAGGAGTTCGGCATCAGCCTGGCCAACATGGTGAAACCCCGCCTCTATTAAAAATACAAAAATTAGCTGGGTGTGGTGGCTCATGCCTGTAATCTCAGCTACTTGGGAGGCCGAGGCAGGAGAATTGCTCGAATCTGGGAGGCAGAGGTTGCAGTGAGCTGAGATCACACCTCTGCACTCCAGCCTGGGCGGCAGAGTGAGACTCTGTTTCAAAAATAAACATAAAAATAAAAATAAATAAAGGAATAAAGTGAAATATGTTCTATGAATTATTTTCTCCTACTGTATTAAAAAATCAGACTTTAAAAGTTAAAAGCACTGAGCAGGGAATTTGAGAAAAAAAATTGCTGAATAAAGGGAGAAAATTTAGGTTTGGATTTTGATTATATCTGACACTAACTCACTCATGCTTTAATAAAAAAGAGTGGCAATCTGAACAATTAATAAAGATTGCTGAAGCTGCAACAGTCTCTTGTGAGCAGTAAAGCTCTATGGTATCACAGAATTGGCTCTGTGTCTGAAAATCAACATGCTATACTGCTTTCTTGATCCCCAGGGGTTTTTTAAAGTGCTGAAAACCTAAGGTAAAATTTATTTTTGTTTGGAAAATATTTTTCCTCATGTGTTTTATAATATATTGGTTTTTTTTTTTTTTTTTTTTTTTTTTTTTGAAGAGAGAGTCTTACTCTTTCACCCAGGCTGGAGTGCAGTGATGTGATCATAGCTCACTGCAGCCTTGACCTCCTGGGCTCAAGTAATCCTCCCACCTCAGCCTTCTGAGTAGCTGGGACTACAGGTGCGTGCCACCCTGCCTGCCTAATTTTTAAATCTTTTTTGGTAAAGAGTGGAAGTCTCACTATGTTGTCCCAATGTCATGAGTGTTATATTAAAGTTGCTTATTAGAGCTATAATATCTGCATATTTAAGAAAGAAAGTTGAGAGATCCTCTGAGCAGGAGATAAACTGATGATTCCTAGATTGCCAATATGCAAGCTTTCTCCACATATATTCATAAAGTACAGCATCATTTTAGCTTTTAGACCTTGGGCAAAACTTATTAACCTTGTAGTGTCTCAGTTTTTAGTTTGTAAAATAGGAGTAATAAATAGTACTTACACTTCATATCCTGCTTGTGAGGATTAAATCTACTGAACACCTACTATATGCTAAGGACATAGTGGTGAATGAAGCACTCCTCCAGCACAGTAAACATACAATTATGTATGGCTGTTGTTATCTTGGAAATGTCAGAGATACCTCACAGAATTGCTCTGTGTGCAAGCTAAATGTATACAGACATTTAAAAATTCTCTGTATATTTAAAAATTGTTGGCAAGTGAGGAGAGAAACTATAGCAGATTCAGAAACAGGATTCTTTCCACACTCCAGGTTCTTGTCTTCTGAAAGGGACTAATGATGCAGGTTGACTTTGGTAGGCCTTGAGCCATCTTTTTATCCTTCACCTCATAAAACTCTGGGATTTCAACCAAATACTTTTACAGAAGTAGTTAATCAATGAGGAATTTCCAACAGATTTTAGGAAAGAGCTTTTCATTACAGAAAGGATTTGAATATGACTCGACAATTTTCACTACAAATTCTCTTTGCATACATACATCTGGTAATCTGGCCAAACAGAGGTTTAGGTGTGTGACTATGAGAATATATAAAGTAAAAGGGCAAGTTTCTTTCCTTTTGTTTTTTTGGAAACTGTCTCACTCTGTTGCCCAGGCTGGAGTGCAGTGGTGCGATCTCAGTTCACTGAAACTTCTGCATCCTGGGTTCTAGCAATTCTCATGCCTCAGCCTTCCCAGTAGCTGGAATTACAGGTGTGCACCACCACACTCAGCTAACTTTTGTATTTTTAGTAGGGACAGGGTTTTGCCATGTTGGCCAGGCTGGCCTCAAACTTATGGCCTCAAGTGATCTGCCTACCTCGGCCTCCCAAAGTGCTGGGTAACAGGCGTGAGCCACTGCACCCAGCCTTGGAAGTTTCTCGATATTGTCAATTTATAAAAAGTTAGAACATCTATAGTTATTCAGGGTTTCAGAAATCCTCCGTGAATGAGCAGAAAATCCAGTAGGTGGGAAGATGAAAATGACAAAGAAAGGTACAGGATAGTATTGCCAGAGGGTATAAGCCTTAAATAAGCCAAAGATATCTATATAAAAAGGGTTGAGTAATGACTTAAAAGCAGCCATAGCAAGTGAGAAAGAGGCTGATATCATCTCTTAATTCAGGATCATGGAAGATGAGCAGCAAGCATCTGATAGGGTTGCAGAGGAAACAAATTTTCTGTGGAGGCCCAGGTTTCAAGACAGACTTAAAGCATGTACAGTTCCAACAACAAGGGGCCAGAATGACTCGGCTTCCATGTGAATTCTCATGAAGTTTCTGGGGTGGTGGAAGGACTATGAGCCTTGCCACAAGGAGTCAGCAGACCCCAGGCTTGACTGCGCTGTGAGAGAATCCTATACCAGGTGGGTAGGCTACAAAGACCAGCATCCAGAACCTTCACCATGTAATTACAACAAAAATAGTCGATACTGGTAGATTTGGGGAAACGAGTACTGCCTTATCTGAAGCTGGTCACAGCCTAACCCTATTTTATTTTATTTTTTGAGATGGGCTCTCACTATGTTGCCCAGACTGGTTTTTTTGTTTGTTTGTTTGTTTGTTTGTTTTAGACAGAGTCTTACTCTGTTGCCAGGCTGGAGTGCAGTAGTATGATCTCGGCTCACTGCAACCTCTGCCTCCCGGGTTGAAGTGATTCTCCTGCTTCAGCCTCCCAAGTAGCTGGGACTACAGGCGTGTACCACCATGCCCAGCTAATTTTTGTATTTTTAGTAAAGACAGGGTTTCACACCATGTTGGCCAGGATGGTCTCGATCTCTTGACCTCGTGATCCACCTGGCTCGGCCTCCCAAAGTGCTAAGATTACAAGTGTGAGCCACCAGGTTTTAAATTCCTGGGATCAAGAGATCCTCCTGCCTTAGCCTCCTGAGTAGCTGACATTACAGGAGCATACCACGATTTTAACCCTATTTAAAAAAACTTACATTCATTGCGATTATTAATTCTCATTTTAGATAATAATTTAACATATATTAGGGGCCAAAATTAAGTGAAGAGGAATGGCCTATAGAATTAACACTCACAGATGATTATATAACCTTTTACAAGAAATTTTTAACTGTTCTGTAGTACCATTTTTTATTTTTAAAAAATTGTCTATGATAATGTCTTACTCCCTTCTTTACCACAGGCAAATAAGACCGTATTTGTCAGAGCTCTTTGGAAGAAAACAGTAAAATAAACAGATGCTATTAAAGATAACTGCCAAACTAGAAAATCTTGCTAAGAAAATTATAATTGACAACTTAATGCAGACAACAACATAATGCTAGGACAATTCAGGATTTATCATTTTTAAGACTTGGTAAACACTGAAAAATAAGATTAAAGTACTTTGGAATGAAATGACAACTTCTATCTCTATATATAGCCTTGAGAAGAGTATTCAAATTAATTAACCATATACCACTTTATCAATAACCAAAGAAATACAAATTAAAACAATAAAATATCATTTTTTGGTCTGATTAGCCAAAAATTTTAAAGACTGATAATACTTAAGGTTGATGAGTGCAGTGCTCATTTCTCTTAACACTGCTGGTAGGTGGATACGTTGATACAATCTTTTAGAAGAGCAATTTGACAATACTTATCCAGATATAAGTGTACATGTATTTTAATTTCACAATTCCATTGATAAAATATGACTTGCCAAAACATTATTAAATGCACCACTGTTTAAAAAATGGGTAACAATTTAAGTATAAATTTGCTGGTGGAATTACAACAATAATTGTCACATTATTTACATGAGAAATACATATATGTACCAAAGAGTCACACTCTAATCTCTTTTAATCTGAAATTCATTTCAACAGAAAGCCATACTAATTTACTGAGCAAAAGATTATAGGTGTATTTCAGACATGCATTAAAAAGGGCTGTAAAAAAAAGACTATAGGTATATTTCAATATAAATAAAATTAGAAAAATGTTTCTGCTTTCGTATCATGACTTTGGGGAAGTACATATTAAAGTACTTTTATTATTTTAAAAAATAGATAAGTAATGCTTTAAAAAAGAGAATGAGATATACTCCTTTCATAAATACGCCTTAAATGAATTAGAATTGCCACTTAGGTATGAGGATGAAAAATGACTTTGTATTGATTAGTTGTTAATATAAAATAAACATATGTTACTATGTAGTAAGAAACGCAATTAAGACCTAAAATGAAACACTCTTAATGAGACACTCATTAGGAGTTAGGGTAAACTGAATGTAGAAAGCTACATATTCCACATCAAAGCTGATTTACTTATTTCAATAGCCCTCTGGTCTTTGAAATTGTGACTAAACTTCATATACATTTACAACAATACAATGAAAATGGTGTCCAAAACAGCATTTTTAATATGCTGCAATTTAAAGTAATGGCTGCCTTGTCCTTCTTTCCTTAGACTATTAGAACAGCAAAATCATTAAGAAGAAGAATCAGGCCAGGTGCAATGGCTCACGCCTTTAATCTCAACACTTTGGGAGGCTGAGGTCGATGGATCACCTGAGGTCAGGAGTTTGAGACCAGCCTGACCATGTGAAACCCTGCTGTCTACTAAAAATACAAAAATTAGCTGGGCATGGTGGCGGGTGCCTGTAATCCCAGCTACTTGGGAGGCTGAAGCAGGAGAATCGCTTGAACCTGGGAGGCAGAGGTTGCAGTGAGCCAAGATCATGCCACTGCACTCCAGCCAGGGTGACAGAGTGAGACTCTGTCTGGAAAAAAAAAAAAAAAAAAAAAAAAAAAGCTGGGTGCAGTGGCTCAGGCCTGTAATCCCAGCACTTTAGGAGGCTGAGGTGGATCTATCACGAGGTCAGGAGATCGAGACCATCCTGGCCAAGGTGGTGAAACCCCATCTCTACTAAAAACACAAGAATAGCCAGGCATGGTGGCCCATGCCTGTAATCCCAGCTACTCGGGAGGCTGAGGCAGGAGAATCGCCTGAACCCAGGAGCTGGAGGTTGCAGTGAGCCGAGATCGCGCCACTGCACTCCACGGCCTGGGCGAAAGAGCGAGACTCCATCACAAAACAATAAATAAATAAATAAGTAAAATAAAAATAAAAAAAGATCAGAATAGGCTTCCTATAAACATTTCTATATAACTGCTAATTGTGCATATATTTTCATTTAAATATGCATAAATAGGCCATATGCGGTGGCTCACGCTTGTGATCCCAGCACTTTGGGAGGCTGAGGTGGGCGGATCACCTGAGGTCGAGATTTCAAGACCAGCCTGGCCAACATGGTGAAAACCCCATCTCTACTAAAAATACAAAAATTAGCCAGGAGTGTTGGCATGCGCCTGTAGTCCCAGCTACTTGGGAGTCTGAGGTAGGAGGATCGCTGGAACCTGGGAGGCAGAGGCTGCAATGAGCCGAGATTGTACCACTGCACTCCAGCCTGGGTGACAGAGTGAGATTACATCTTAATAAATAAATGTGAATAAATACACACATTTTACATGTTATTTATTACCTCTTTAAATTCAGCCTTTATTTAGCAAGCACATAAAGAAAAAGGGCTAGAATGGGCTTAAAATATTTGTTAATGCTATCTCTTAATACTCTCTCCTGATTCAGTAGGCTCCTTACACTGATATTTAGAGCACTGCTTTATATATATATTCAGTGACAAAAGGGACATGACTATCAATCTATATAGCACAGAGTAAACATTCTTTTAGGTATGCTGACTGATAGTTATAAACTTGCACATTAATTACAAACTTGCACACTCCCTCCAAAGCCTGACAAATTAGTTACATGCAGGATACTCACATCTGTATAGTGGCCGAGCATATGACATCGGTCACATTGTTTATCCCAGGAATGTCTGAAAAGACATGAGTGGTCCAACATCTTAGGCACAGGACAGTATTCACAAAGCGGGGCTGGACAGGAATACAGGAGGTGTCCGCTCCTGGAGCATAGGAAGCAGCGACGAACTTTCTATGTGGCAAAAAAATCATTAAAATCTCTTCAGTCTCAAAAGGTAGAAGATTAGTATTTCTTTTTCAATATAATCCCATAAAAAATTATTTCTAATTTGAGATCCAATAAAGGTAGAATCTTGAGCACAACTGTTAAATCAAACAAAATGTCCAAAACACTGTATGTATACTGTTTGCCAAAAAGGCTTAGTCTGTATATACTAGCAGCTGGCATTTATTCCTTATGCCTCTTCTTATAGGAATATTGACAAAATGAAAGGTATGTAAGAGGGAAAGTAGAATGAGGAGCATATCTAGAAGCTAAGTCATAGGAGAAACAGATACAGAAGCTGTTTTGCCTGGAGAGGCAAAAACAAAAAAGGAACATGAGAGCTGTCTGAACTATTTGAAAAACAGTCATTTGGAAGAGATAGGAGGAATGGAAGAAATGTTTGTTAAGAGCTAATTATCTGGTCAGGAAACGTCTAAGATCTTCAGTTCTGTGTTGTTCCAAAGGTTGATGTACCTGCTTAACATAACTTACATTAATAAACATTTAAAAATGCCCCAAATTATAATTTTCTAACAATAAAAATTATCTCACAGTGAAATAATCTGTCTTATGAAGTAGAAGGTTTGGAAGTGAAAAAGGGGTCTCAGGAATCATCTGATTCAATCTTTTCATTTTATAGACAAGAAAACGAGAAGCATAGAGGGTTAAATGATTTGCCCAACTAGTAATGAGAAGTTAAAATTGATTCCACATTTTTCTGACTCCAAATTTATTATTATTTCTCCTACACTAGGCTGTAAGCTACATGAAATTTAACACACATACTATAAAAAGATTTGAATTCTAAGGTATAGGGTTTCACTCTTGAGATTTTTTTTTTTGAGACAGTGTCTTGCTTTGTCACCCAGGCTGGAGTGCAGTGGTGCAATCTCTGCTCACTGCAAGGTCCATCTTCCGGGTTCACGCCATTCTTCTGCCTCAGTCTCCCAAGTAGCTGGGACTACAGGCGCCCGCCATCATGCCTGGCTAATTTTTTGTATATTTTTAGTAGAGACGGGGTTTCACCATGTTAGCCAGGATGGTCTCGATCTCCTGAACTCACGATCCACCCGCTTTGGCCTCCCAAAGTGCTGGGATTACAGGCGTGAGCCACCGCACCCGGCCTCACCCTTGAGATTTTGAGTTTACATATGTGGAAAGAAGCAAGGCATATTTCACGTACTCGTGGTAAGGGGCAGTTCTTTGATAAATGGCCACGTTTGTCACAATTTCTACAGATGATGTTTTTGTTGGCTGAATAGTATCGCTGGGTCCATCTTCCAGGTGTTCGGTTATTAGCTATCTGGGCCTAAGCGGAAAAAAAAAATCAAGAATTAAAAATATTGTTTCACTGCTAAATAAAAGCCATCTACTACTCTTGTTAAAGATAACTATAAATGAATAAAGATACATCAAGCTTCAAGTCAGTTCCATTACCTTGATAAAGAAAGAGAATTATTAGTTACAACTGTTCAACTTAGAACCTAGCCACAGGGGAACGTCATGATCTCTCTTGTTCTCTTAAAAAGAGGCAGAGGTCGGGCGTGGTGGCTCATGCCTGTAATCCCAGCAAGTGGGAGGCCAAGGCAGGCGGATCACCTGTGGTCGGGAGTCGAGACCAGCCTGACCAACATAGAGAAACCCCATCTCTACTAAAAATACAAAACTAGCCGGGCGTGGTGGCGCAGGCCTGTAATCCCAGCTACTTGGGAGGTTGAGGCAGGAGAATCACTTGTGCCTGGGAGGCGGAGGATGTGGTGAGCCGAGATTGTGCCATTGCACTCCAGCCTGGGCAACAAGAGTGAAATTCCATCTCCAAAAAAAAAAAAAAAAAAAAAAAAAAGAGGTAGAAAAACATAAAAGGAGGTGCCATAAAGGTAACTCTACTGCTTTTTGTCTGCCCCTCCCGCCTGCTGAGTCTTTTATACTTCTCCATGTGATTTTTTTTTTTTTTTTTTTTTTTTTTAACCTTTCTCTACCTACGTTTCAGATCTAGCAGGGGTACTGACATGCATCACTTAGACATTGTGGCAGCATTCAGTCAAAGCCACTGCTGACTTCTTTTCTTTCTTTTTTTTTGAGACAGTTTCATTCTTTTGACCAGGCTGGACTGAAGTGGCACAATCTTGACTCACTGCAACTTCCGACTCCCCAGGTTCAAGCGATTCTCCTGCCTCAGCCTCCCGAGTAGCTGGGACTACAGGCACCCACCACCACACCTGGCTAATTTTTGTATTTTCAGTAGAGATGGAGTTTCACCATGTTGCCTAGTCTGGTTTTGAACTCCTGACTTCAGGTGATCCACCCACCTCAGCCTCACAAAGTGTTGGGATTACAGGCGTAAGCCACCATGCCCGGGCAGCCACTGCTGATTTCTATAACTGAATGTACACCATGTTTTTCTGAATGAGAGGCCTGCTTAAATTTTGAGTTAGGGAATGGTGTTTTTATGGCTTTGTCTTTTGTGAAGTTAGTACAGCTACCAAATATATCCCTTCTTTTGAACAGCACAGGGTTACTGCCTACAAGACTGGGTGATAATTTCTATAAAGGAATGAGATAATTTCTTTCCACTGGAGTCCTTTTAAGATCCATTCTGCCTACAGAGTGACCCAATTCTAACTGTCCCATAATCTAATCTAAATCTAGGATCTTGTAAGAGAATACCAACAATGCATCTCATATGGAGTATCTAAAGAGGAATTGTAAATCCCAACCATGCTTTAGCTTGTTTGGTAGAATTTCACCTTTAAAACAGTTTTCATCTTTTATTTGTTATTTTGCTGAACTGGCCAAGTGGACCACAATACAATCTAGCTATCTCCCAAAACCAAGTTATAAAATTATTCTCTTTTTGTAGCATCTGCCACAATTAAGGCTAATAATTGACAAAGAAAAACACCTGCCACATCCTAAAAATAGACTAACCATTTCCTTACACTGAAGAAGCAGTTATTTCCGGTGTTGATCTTTTTAGTGGTACCAGGCCATATGGGCTGAGAGGACTCACCACAGGAGAGAAGAAACAGAAAGGGAAAGGGGACTGGATGATTACAGCTATTAACTCACTGACAAAACTCAAGGCTGAACCAAGTTTCTAAAGAGTTAAATCACTCATACGCCAAAAATCAAATGTGTTCTTATAAGCCACTTAAATTTAGTAATGTTCCAAAAGTTATCATAATAAACTATGAGGCAAAGGAAATTATTATTCTGAATTTTAAAAATAATTTGATTTTACCTCAATGTCTTTGTCACTGATGAACCAGTTTATACCATCTTCTCCTATAAAACAAATAAAATATTACTCAACCATGGCACCTTTAAAGGACTTATAGATTGACAACAGATTACACAATTTATGAGTATTCAAGGTATAGTGAGAAATGTTGAATACCTGAAATTCTTATTTTGGCTTTGTTATTAGTTATGTGGCCCTGGACAAATACTTAACCTCTCTGAGTCTCAGTTTTCTGACCTGTGAAATGGGATAACAGTATTTGCCCTATCTGCCTAAAAAGTCCTGTGAGAATAAAATAAGGTATGTGAAAATACATTGAAAAGCATCAGACTATATACAAATACTAAAAAAAAAAAAAAAAAAAAAATCAGTGAAGGGTCCAAAAATCCAACAGCAGATACAGAATGAAATCTTAACTTATTTTATCTGACTAAAGCAGAGAGTTGTTACAACTCTCCCATACCTCCGGGAGGACCCACAGGAGGGAGATGACTGACACTGGGCACTGAGACATAACAAAAAAATTGTGTAAATGAGATCCTTCTGTCCTTTGACTCCCTAAACTACCCCCTTTTGTTAAGTTGGTATATAACCCCTTACTTTTTTTTTTTTTTGGAGACAGGGTCTTGCTCTGTCACCAAGACTGGAGTACAGTGGTACCATCTCGATTCACTGCAACCTCCGCCTCCCAGGCTTAAGCAATCCTGCCGCCTCAGCCTCCTGAGTAGCTGGGACTATAGGAACGTGCCACCATGCTAGGCTAATTTTTTGTAATTTTTTCAGCAGAGACAGGGTTTTACCATGTCACCCAGGCTGGTCTCGAACTCCTGAGCTCAAGCGATCCAACCCCTTCAGCCTCCCAAAGTGCTGGCAGCTGTGGTATGCCACAGGAAGAGGCATAACCCCTTACTTCTATAACCCTCTAAACTCTTCTTTAGAGTTAGTGATATTGAGCGCTTCAGAAAGTGTGAATAAACTTTGTCTTTTCTCCAGTTAACCTGTCCAGTATCAGTTAACTTGCAGGCCCCCAATTTGAACTCAGTTTAGTAGAGGAAAAGTTTTTCGATCAAATATGAGTATTAACTGTGTCCACTAGCTTTGCATTCTACGTGACTTTCATTATAACAATAAAAAAATTAGACTCTGAATAATATCTCACTAATAGGGTTAGGTTCTTAGCACTGTATTTTATAACATCAAAAACAGCAAAATAAAGGAAAAAAAAAAAAGGAGGCCAAATATCCAGAAACCACTGACCTTGTGGGGGAAATAATCCCCCACATTTTTTTGTGTCAGCTGTTTTCTTTTCTTTCCACTGTCCTTTCACAAACGTGCAAATGGCTGCTATTCCTTTGGTCCACCCATGGCCAAGGGGGAAGGGACCTATGACTAATGCAGAAGCTAAAGTGTTGACAAAAGGACTGAAAGATCTTTTTCTCCCTTTAAAGCTAAGATTTCCTCTGTCCTCCTACCTTACTACTTTTCTCTATCTCAAAAACACAAATCAAGCTTGACTTGTTTCTTTGAAAGGCTTTTAAAGAGACATGAAGTAATCTACATTTTCCCAGGCCTACCAGGAGTAAGTGTCTACAGACATATTTTTAAATAAAAAACTTTTCTAAGAAAACCATGAGGCTGCTTTGGAAAAAGACCAATCCATAGGTATGCAGAGATGTTGTGCTGATGATTATTTTGTTTGTAAAATTTGGAGGCTGTATCCATGAACTGAGAATGGAGAATACATTAAATAGCAGCAGCTTCTATTCCTTCATCAACCATCCACGCTATTATTCTTTCATTCAAAGGATCCATGTATGGAGTATGCTTTGCTATAATTTTCAGAGCTGCTTTCTGTAGCTCAATGTCTTTCATCATTAAAATTCAAAATGACCACTTGAAATTATGTTAACTATAAGACTGACTTAAAATTGTTCTTAAAAAATGAAATATAAGACCAATGAAATGCAAAATGGCAACTGTTACCACTCTCCAAATTTACATGTAAACAGAAAAGAGTGAAAAAGGAAGGTTTGAGAGAGGAAGATTGACTCCATTCAGATTGCTTTAACATTTCTGTGGAATTCAATAACATTTTTTTAAAATTATACTTTAAGTTCTAGGGTACATGTGGATAACGTGCAGGTTTGTTACATATGTATACTTGTGCCATGTTGGCGTGCTGCACCCATCAACTCGTCAGCACCCATCAACTCGTCATTTACATCAGGTATAACTCCCAATGCAATCCCTCCCCGCTCCCCACTCCCCGTGATAGGCCCCAGTGTGTGATGTTCCCCTTCCCGAGTCCAAGTGATCTCATTGTTCAGTTCCCACCTATGAGTGAGAACATATGGTGTTTGGTTTTCTGTTCTTGCAATAGTTTGCTGAGAATGATGGTTTCCAGCTGCATCCATGTCCCTACAAAGGACACAAACTCCTCCTTTTTTATGGCTGCATAGTATTCCATGGTGTATATGTGCCACATTTTCTTAATCCAGTCTGTCACTGATGGACATTTGGGTTGATTCCAAGTCTTTGCTATTGTCAATAATATTCTTATATACCGTTGTCCCTCAGAATATATGAGGGATTGGTTCCAAGACTACCCTGGTAGAACCAAATCCTTGCACACTCAAGTTCCTGTCAG
This sequence comes from Chlorocebus sabaeus, assembly GCF_047675955.1. NCBI lineage: Eukaryota > Metazoa > Chordata > Mammalia > Primates > Cercopithecidae > Chlorocebus > Chlorocebus sabaeus. The sequence goes on along the minus strand of NC_132915.1, from coordinate 66,012,226 downwards.
CCCTGTGGAACCTGTACATATAAAAAGTTGACCCTCTGTATATGTGGGTGTCACAGCCTATGAAAACTGTATTTTCAATCCATTTTTGGTTGAGAAAAAGTTGCTTATAGACAGACCTATGCAGTTCAAACCCATGTTGTTCAAGGGTTAACTGTACTAACAACTCCTCAAAAAGTTATATCATATTCATATTCTTACTATGGAAAATTCATCAACAAGTATACAAATTCAGTTTCAACAATAGATAAAAGCAGTATTTCTCAAGTGGTATATGAAGCAAAGACATCACCAGGAACACATAAGGCAATTCTTGTCCCTGCCATGGCTCCAAGGTTCCAGTTTTGATTTGAACCCAGTAATGACAGCAGCTTCCTGCCCTTGATCTTTACCTATTCTGTTTGTGTCTAAACTCAAAATCTCACCCCAAGGAAAGCTTTGTCCACGGCAACTCCTCAGAACTTCCACAAAGAGCAAATTCTTCAACTTTGTTAAATTCTGGGTATGGTACTTGATAGAAAACTGGCTTCTAGAGTTAACTCTGCCGCTAATTTGCTGTGTGGTGTTGGGCAGGATACTTAAGATCTCTGGGTCTGTATGACAACGGGTTAGAATAAATGGCATCCACGGTGGCATCTTCTAGTACTAAATTTCTGATTCTAATTTTCTCTCATTACTGGAATCATATACATTGTCACGTAGTGTAATTTACCTAAATTAAATCTTCCAGACCTTTGCAACTAGCACAAGGTAATTCGCCTTAAAGAGGACTTTCCACGGGCCCAGAACACTCATCTTCCATGTGTCCACCACCCAATGCCATAGAATGTTAAATGGGACTGCCCTAAAGTGTAAAATTAAGACTGTCCTAAGAATGAATGCCTGTCATCAACTTATAGCTGCTTTATAGGGTTGTTTCTTTGTTGATAACTGGGATTGTGATTCTATTCAAATTTCAGAGCTGTGATCAAAGCAGTAGCTGATAATTCTTTCTTCATATGAAATGAACTCTGTTTAACAAACATCTGTTGGAACATCTATAATGAGCAAGGTGCTAGAGGGTAAAGAAAGATGAAAAGAGCTTATAGCCTTAGTAGAGTACAAGGTGACAAATGAAAGGAGAAAGGAGTAAGAGAAGGCCAAACAAATGCTATGGTAAATTTAGAAGAATGGATAATACCTCAATTTTAGGGAGAAAAGGAAAAAAGTTACAGAAGGCAGGGCTGTAAAGGAAACTAATGAGGTGCAATTTACACGTAATAAAATGTACCTATGTAAAAATACAGTAGGATTCAATGTGATAAATGTATACACCTGGGTAGTCACTATGAAAATCAAATGTAGAACATTTCCATCATCCCAAAATGCTACTTTGTGCACATGTGCAGACAGTCCCCCACCTAAGGCAACCACTGATTTGCCTTCTCTCAGGATAGATTCGTTTTGCCCGTTCCAGGACCTCACATAAATGAAATTATACATTATGTACTATTTTGTGTCTGTCTTATTTCCTCCTGAATATTTCTGAGATTCATCCCTGTTATTGGGTATTAGCAATTTGTTCATTTTTTTTTTAATTACCAAGCAGTATTCCATTGTATGGATATAACAATTTGTTTAGCTATTCATCTGGTGATAATACTGATATAGTTTGAATATTATGTCCTGGCCGAATCTCATATTAAATTGTAATCCCCAAAGTTGGAGGTTGGGCCTGGTCAGAGGTGACTAGGTCATGGGGGTGGACCCATAACCTACAGTCTTATTTTTTTACACTTTCCCCCCATCTGTGGAACTATTCTGCTATCTTTATTACACATACATACAATTACTGCATGTTAATTATGAGAAACATCTTTATAAGTACATGGTGATCCAGAGTCTATAAATTGCTTTAAATATACATTTAGTCTTCAGAGCAACCCTGTCCATTATGCTTATACTAATGTGCACTTTTTTATGTGTGTGCTTTCCAACATAGGGCAAAAAAGGGCAATTTGTATTTTGTGGGAGATGCAGTGGTAATTTAGCTATTTACTGATATGATTGCATTCACATTTCAAATGTTCTGGGGAAGAATATGGGCTAGATTTCTGAAAGATAGAAGCTAGTTCACCCCATGCTTTAATTATACTTAGTCTGCTTACATTTGGCTGTGTTAGAAGAGCTGAAGATCACCATTCCTTTACTAAGAGAGTAGCTACAGATAATTACAGAGCTGGTTATCATGACCTTTAGGGACCATCTGACAGAAGGCAGTAGCTACTAAAATGTATTTCCAAAGATCAGCGAAGATTATTGAGACAGAGGGCTCAGTTCAGCATATCTAGTTGGTTATCTACAACGCAGGTGCCAGAGACTAAGAATCATTTCCTCAGCCTAATTTCCATATAGCTCCTTCCTATAAGGAAGCCATAGAGGCCTTACATTTTCCAGATATCCTAATTTGTTACATCTAAAATTGTAAAACTCATTATTATATTTCACCAAAAGGTAGGTATGATTCAGCATACAATGAACAACAATATTCCACAAATCAGTGGTGAATTTGCCACTAATGGTGATTTAAGAATGTACCTTAAAGAGTGAAAAGTTTCCACTTAATAGTGTCAAGTTAATTTTCAATAAATATTTACTGAATCTCTCTCATGTAAAAGACATTTTTGGAGACAGAAAGATGTCTTAGACATGGTGCTTGCCCTCAAAGAATTTACCATATAGTAGAATAGTATGTGCTATCTAATGCTACCTAAAAAGCATTACTGTGTTAAATAACCATGATAATTGAATTTTTAACAATAGAAGGCTAATTTAATTAACATCAAGCTTTTAAAAAGGACAAGCAGCATATACTCTTTGGGAAAATGAGCTATTTAAAAAGCAATACTGAATTCTGCCTGTGAGAAATTAACTTATGATGACTACATCACTAAAACCGTCTCCCATATGTAAGATAGCTTCTAAAATAAGTGTGGGCCAGATGCAGTGGCTGACGCCTGCAATTCCAATACTTTGGGAGGCCAAGGTGGGAGGATTGTTTGAGCCCAGCTCAGGTAACATAGTGAGACCTCATCTCTCCAAAAATAACAACAACAACAACAAAAACCCACAAAAACTAGCCAGGTATGGTGGTGCATGCCTATAGTCCCAGCTAATCTGGAAGCTGAGGTGGGAGGATGGCTTGAGCCCTGGAGGTTGAGGCTGCAGTAAGCCAACATGGTGCCACTGCCACCACTGCATGCCAGCAGCCTGGATGACAGAGCATGACAACCTTCGCAATAAAGAAAGAAATAAATAAAACTAAGTGTGTAGGTCTGTTAGCAACTGTTCTATCCCCAAATAATCTGTGTGTCTATACACTATAGACTGTGAGTTCATGGTTAGAGATTGGGAAAAAAAGAAACAATAGCTGGTATATACCTGTAATCCTTAAGGAACCAAAACTTTGGATTTTCTAAATATCTATTCCTGTACTTGCATCATAAAACCAAAACTCTCCCTGATCTGAGATGGCATTCTTTCAATGCTCTAAAACATAGTGAAATGTTAAGAAAAACAAAGAAAAAAGGAAAAGTAGAAAAGGTTGTAAATACTCCCACCAGTTAACTTGAGGTTAAGTAATTTGGGCAGTTATATCATAAAAGTAATAGCATAAAAATTATTGTCCACACTTCCTTTTTATACATCTTTTTTACATTTGTAATATTTTAAAACAAAAGGTCATATCTGTAATGTGCTTTTCCAGTTCTGTACTTTTGCTCATGGCATTCCCTTGATCTCCAACACTGTCTCCCTTTTTGCCCAATTTTCCACCCAACCCAGTACAATTTTCATGATTGTGAACTCTGAATATCTTTTAAGGCTCAGCTCCTCAAAATCAATGTATTTAGGTTGGTGCAAAAGTAATTGTGGTTTCTGCCTTTGAAAGTAATGGCAAAAACCACAACTACTTTTGCACCAACCTAAAATAAATAGAAAATATTCAGCAGTCTTCTTACTTGACCTCTAGGAGGCACTTACAATTCTCTTGGCTGATAGAACAAAATGCGTTCCTATCTCTTGTCCCCCTTTGTGGTTTCCTCTTCACTAGTTACTTGGTATACTCCATTCTTTACCCATTTTCTTCTATAATTTTTCTCCCAGTTTATGTCATATATGCCCGTAGTGAGAACTACCAAATTTGCTTCTCTAGTCACGTCTTTTCTTGGATGTCTCACAGGTATTTCAACAAACTCATAATCACTAAAATGGAACTATTTTCTCTTCCTTAAAAATATACAAACAAAACCCCTACTTTCCTTCCTTGTATGTCTTCTATCTCAATGACTTGCACCATAGTCTGTTTCCCAAACCAGAAAGCTCAACTCAGGTTCTCTCTCACTTTTCATATAAAATACTATCAATAGGGTATCCAAAATAGCCTCAATGCCACGATTTTAGCCCAGGGTCACTTAATATCTTACCCAGATTATTAAAATATCTTCTGACTATCTCTATTATCACACCCTGCTTTTTCATTCCACTGCTACTGAAGTAATTTCTAAAACAGAAATGTGAACACATTCTGCCCTGAATGGTCCCTTGCTGCCTACAGGATACACATAAAATTCCTTTGTATATTATACAATGTGCCTTTCATGATTTGGCCCTTACCTGTTTCTCTTGCTTCATTTTCCTGGTCCCAATGTTCCAGCTAAACCTAATAATTTCCCCAGTTTCCTGTTGTTTTCTGCAGCTATGCCTATACATTTATTCTCTGGAACACCTGAATTCACCCCCAGTTCATCCCTTGGAATTGGGATATGGCCTTCAAGTCCCTACTCACCTCCACTGAAGTCTTATCTGGTACCCCGTCAAAAGCAGTGATGATCACTCACAACTTTGTAACATCTGGACTTTAACTGTGTAATTTCTATCTTTGTATCTTCCAAACATCAAAGCATGATTGCTTAGTTACCATAGGTATTCATATTTACTGAATGAATTAATAACATTTCTATCTGCTTGGATTCCCTCTAGTAGTAGAAGTATATTCTCCTTCAGTCATAGTCTGAAAGCATCTCATCTGTATTTTCAAGGATCCTGGGCACTTTTAAACTCTATATTAAGGGCGATGTCAATAAATATTTTATTTCCTTCTCTGTATTAAAGTGCTCTATGGACTGAGACCACATCTATTTTATCTATCCAGTTATCAGCGTAATATCTTGCATACTGTGAATAACATCAGAAAATAAAATTGAAAAGAAAAAGCAAAAAAGGAAACATTCATATGGACAACTGTATGAATAAGTACTGTTCTGAATTGGGGCACATAAGTCAGTAAATAATTTAATGAACTGTCATTATATAACAAAAATTCAGTAAGACAGTTCTCTTTGTTTAGGGAAAAAACTTACAATTTCTGTAATAACCAGTTCTTAAGAATTAAAATGGACTTTAAAAAATAACCCTGCCATTATTGAAATAACACTATGGTAGAAAGAGAATCCACATGAAATAAGATAATTGCACGTTTATAGATAATCATGCTTGTACCTAACCAGTGTTTATGGATTAAAGATCACACAAAGCTGCCAGATATTTATGTCATATCCTTTCCTGAGCCTAACTCCACTACACGAGATAACCCCTTGGGATCTTTCTCACTTCTAATAAGCAACTGAAACAGCCACAGATGAAGTTACTATTCCCAACTTCATCAGCAGCATCTGTTTTCAACGGAAACTTTTGAAATACACACAATGCCACATTCAAATCCCCTGAGGGCTAAGCCACTTTATTCACTTGCATTCTTCTGAAACTGCTCCCTTTTTCTGTCTTGGTTTTCTCAAATTTATACTTTTCAATTATAACATTGGTCACAAAACTGTTTTAGTCATTAAAATTTTTCACTGTATAAGTGGCAACAGTTTAAATAAAACACATTTTAATAGCAGAATTTGCAAGTAAAGCATCAAAATGTTCACCTTATTTTAAATCATATTAAATTTACCAGAAACAATTTTTTATTTTTAACATGTGTGTAAAAGAAATGGGGATTTCTTTTTTTAGAGGTAGAGGAGGAAGAAGAAAGAGGAAATAAATACAGGTGCTTAGCAGAGGGTTATACAGAGCTTTTGCTAAGTTATTAGTCACATTAAGGCCTTTGTCTATAGAAAGAGAAGGCCTCATCTCCCATTACCTCTGCCCCAAAAGTGCAGTCAATGAACCACCTGGCTTACAAAACATTTATTCAGAAATTTAAAATGACCCTCAAATCATACTAAGAAATAAGAACAGAAATGGGAAAATTTATCAACAGAAACAGTCAATGTAACAAGATTATGGAAGTTGTTTTTTCTTCCTTTAAATATATCGAATATGGATGCCTGTTCCCCACTTCCAACGTTCCCTGAAAGGCAAAAAGAAAATATACCACATGTATATTTATCTGTAAAATGACAAGCACAAATAAAACCCATTTAAATCTAATCAAGAAGCTACTTTTAAAAAGGTTTCTAGGGAAGATTTAAAGGCTGTATAAAAGTTTCTATCTATCTGCTGATAGCTAGCAATCTGGAAGCTACATTCTTTCAGTTATCCTATTATTTCTTTTAACAATTCCTTGTCTACTTCCTGACTCCTTTTCTTCTCCAGTGTCTGGTTCTCTGCTTACTTGCTCCTTGGTGAAAAACAAGTCCAAAACTACTTGCTTTTTTCCTATAATTTTTTTAGGTCAGATTTGCTTCAAATCTTTCTCCAGACCTTAGATCAAAAATGTTCAGGCTCACACTTAAAACTGTTTACAGGATATATCACAAATGTTTCTATTACATTCATTGCAAGCATAACATATCCAAAGCACAACCTACCATTCTGACTCCACTTGAAATGGGCATAAATACATTCTCCCCTATTGCTATGAGTGCTGCCTCAAAACAGAGGTTTGTTTGCATCTTAACCTAACACTTTGCTCCCATTATCCAATCAGAATAGGTCTTAAAATTCCACATTATATTCCTTTAAAATGTCTTTCCAAGCCAGTACTTTGGTTCCCTTCCAGTCATTACAGTTGTTCATCACCTGAGATCTAAGACTGTTGTTTTCCCTGTGCCTTCAATTTCATTTGATACATACCAGTGAGATTCTCTTTAAATCCAGTTTCATATTTTACTATTAATTCTTATGAAAGTAATACACATGGATTTTAAAAACTCTAAAAATACTAAAATACCATGTAAGAAACAATACCAGTTCTCTCCTCCTCATGCCAGCTCCCATTCCCAAGAGGCAACCACTTACACCTCTCGCTATTTCTTTTGGTATTTACTTGAATATTTCTAAATCATGTTCATTCTGTTTTTTCTACATATCTAATTTCTAAATTCGTAACAAAAGAGGATTTAATTTTCTTATAATACCCTATCTGAATTTCTTCTCCCTCCATCCTCAGGTTAAATTTATATTCAATTTATATAATGACTATGTAGTGAAGTACCTTATTTTTCTTCTTACACAACATTTTAATTTTTCTGAATTTAACAGCAGTCTAGTTGTTTAATTTACTTGGCCTAAGAAGTCTGCTTACTACCCTGTCAGCCACCAGTACTTCATCTCTCCAAGTTTAGTCATCTTCACATCTCTAGTGCCTTTTCATTATATTCCACTCCTTTATACTAGGAAAAATAGTTTTCACCATCCACTATCTGGGTCCAATGGGACCTTTTAATAAACTAAGTCATTTCACAATTTATAGAAGAATAAAGAGATAATGAAAAAGAATTTTATAAGACATTTTAATAAGAATGTAAAGACAGCAAATGCATATTTTTATTCGATAAATATACCTGAAATATGCAACATGTGGAATGCAACTACTTATCAATTATCATGCATGAACTTAGACTACATCTGTTTAAAAATACTCATATCAGATTTTAAATACATGTCTTTTTTGCTTAATAACTGTAAAACATGGCCGGCATGGTGGCTCACGCCTGTAATCCCAGCACTTTGGGAGGCAGAGGCAGGCAGATCACCTAAGGTCGGGAGTTCGAGACCAGACTGCCCAACATGGAGAAACCCCATCTCTACTAAAAATACAAAATTAGCTGAGCACAGTAGTGCATGCCTGTAATCCCAGCTACTCGGGAGGCTGAGGCAGGAGAATAGCTTGAACCCAGGAGGCGAAAGTTGTGGTGAGCCAAGATTGCGCCATTGCATTCCAGCCTGGGCAACAAGAGCGAAACTCCATCTCAAAAAGCGAAATTCCATCTCAAAACACACACATACACAAAAAAAACTAAAACATTTTCACTTTTAGATTCGTAAGCACCAATCAGAATGATCAATTGAAAAAAATTTTTTCATTTCTTTATCTAGTTCCTTCTAATCACCCCTGCATACATACCTGCCTTCAGCATTTGCCCATTTGATAAAAAGCAGATCAAGTAAATTTTGATGCACAAATATCATAAAATATAAAAAAACAGTCAGTCATGTCCTTATCAAAGCAGGATGATTCAGATTCCTGTCATATAATATTATGTAATAAAGAACGTTCTGTTGAATGAGTAACTATATGAGAATACTCTACTTTGTTTTTTTACACAGAAATACATCATTCACTTATCAGTTCTTGAGTTTTAGAAAAAACATCTACCACATCCACTGAAAAACTGAGAATTATTTAAAAGATGAAGTTCATTACATCATTAGGGTCTAATACCTAGACTACCTGTCTCTTTGCATTCATCTTCTGATTCATCTAAAAACTGTGAAAACATATTTCGTCAATTTCTTATTTGCCATTTTGTGTGGAAGATATAAAATTGTGAATTCTCAGCCTTGTTCAATGAAAGTGAAAGAAGATTATAAAGACAGTGTGTCTCCAGACTTCTACTGTACATTCTTGAAAGATGATGCAATACTTTAGGCAGCACAATAAAAGTGAAGGATGATGTAACAGTGATGATTTATGTCACTCCTGCATTATCCTTCTAGGCAATTTCATCCTCTATTTTTAAAAAAAATTTAGTCTTCTTCAGCACAGCTGGGAATAATGAATAAGTAATGACAAAATTATTCCTAGGATGATGAAACAGTATAGTTTTCCAAGTTATGGCAGGAGGCCATGAGGTATCTTAGATTTATAAAAGGGTCCAATGTATGAAGAAAAATAAAACTCTTCTCTAGTCTTTGGAAGACCTTTAAGAAAGAATAGAAGTATGTCCTATCAATTCTTTTTTTTTTGGAGACAGAATCTTACTCTGTCGCCCTGGCTGGAGTACAACGGCCCTATTTCAGCTCAGTGCAACCTCCATCCGCCTCCTGGGTACAAATGATCCTCCCATCTCAGTCGTCCAAGTAGTTGATACTACTGTGATGCGCCACCACACTCAGCTAACTTTTGTATTTTTTGTACAGATGGGGATTTGCCATGTTGCCCAGGCTGTTCTCGAACTCCTGGGCTTAAGTGATTCACCTGCCTTGGTCTCCGAAAGTGTTGGGATTACAGGCATGAGCCACTGCACCTGGCCTCAATTCTTACAAATAGTTAGAAACGTCAAAATAAAAAAAAACCTTGGCCGGGCGCGGTGGCTCAAGCCTGTAATTCCAGCACTTTGGGAGGCTGAGACGGGCGGATCACGAGGTCAAGAGATTGAGACCATCCTGGCTAACACGGTGAAACCCCATCTCTACTAAAAAATACAAAAAAACTAGCCGGGCGAGGTGGCGTGCGCCTGTAGTCCCAGCTATTCGGGAGGCTGAGGCAGGCGAATGGCGTAAACCCGGGAGGCGGAGCTTGCAGTGAGCTGAGATCCGGCCACTGCACTCCAGCCTGGGGGACAGAGCGAGACTCCGTCTCAAAAAAAAAAAAAAGCAAAAACCATAAAAATAAATAAATAAATAAAAACCTCAAACTAAAATTTGGTCCAGTAAACCTGATGGTATATTCAGGGTTAAACTAAACATTACAATTATTCCCAATATTTACCATTCGTTTATTATTCAACAAATACTTATTCAGTTACTATGTTGCAAGCACTATTCTAGATGCTTGGGATATACATATCAATGAAAAAATAGACATTGCTTTCCTTGATAGAACTTACAGTCTAGTGGGAAAGTGAAACAATTAAAAACCAAACATATTAAATATGTAAATGATGTATGTTAGAGAGCCATAAGAGCTTTGGAAAAAAGAAAAAGTAGAGCAGGGTAATGGAAATTGGGTATGGGTTACAATTTTACATAGGGTAGACAGAATATCCTTCATTGACATTTAAGCAACAACTGCAAGGAGATGGAAGAATCAGTCATGTACTTCTGTGGTAAGAGCATTCTAGACAGTAGGCAGAGCCAAAGCTATGTTTTTAAGGCAAAAATATTCCTGATGTGTTTAAGGAACGGGAGAGAGGCCAGTATGGCTAGAGTGCAGAAAATGAAGGGAATGTGAAGATAAGATTACAGAGGTATTGGTTTATGAAGGGCTTTGTAGGCCATTATAAGGATTTTGACTTTTACTCTGAGTGAAACAAAAAGTCATAAGAGTAATATGATTTGACTTATAACTCAAAGAATCACTACACTGAGAAGGAAAAATAGACGGGAGGGTCAAGTATAGAAGCAAGGAGATCAGTCAGAATGTTACTGCAATAATTCAGTCCAAAAAGGATAGTACCTCTGACCAGGGTGGAGTACTGGGTGTGCTGAGAAATAAAGGAATTCTGAATATAATCTGGAGGTAAAGCTCATAAGATTTGTTGAAGAATTGGATATTAAGGTAAAAGAGGCCAGGTGTGGTGGCTCATGCCTGTAATCCCAGCACTTTGGGAGGCTAAGGCGGACGGATCACAAGATCAGGAGTTCGAGACCAGCCTGGCCAACATGGTGAAACACTGTCTCTATTAAAAATACAAAAAATTAGCCGGATGTGGTGGTAGGCGCCTGTAATCCCAGCTATTTGGGAGGCTGACGCAGGAGAATTGCTTGAACCCGGGAGGCAGAGGTTGCAGTGACCTGAGATGGCACCACTGCACTCTAGCCTGGGCGACAGAGCGAGATTCCATCTCAAAAAAAAAAAAAAAAAAAAGTAAAAGAAGAACACAGTAAAAGATGACTACCAGGTTTTTGGCCTCAGCAACAAAAATGATAATTACTGCAACTAAAAAATGCAGAGGAACATGTTTTGAGGGAAAGATGAATTTAGTTTGGACAGGTTGGATTAGCAATAGGATTAGAATATTCAAATGAAGATGTGATACTGCTATTTGATACTGGATTATGAGTCTTAAGTTTCAGAGACAGATCTGAACTGGAAATATAAATTTGTCAATTGTGGCATGGAGACAGTATTCAGAATAGGACTGAGCGAGAGTACCAAGGGTTTGAGTGTAGCAAAAGGATAGAACATGAGCAAGAATTTAGGAGTAATCAGTGAGGTGAGAGGAAACTTGGTGGGGGAACAGGTCAGTGCCCCATAAACCAACTAAAGACAATGTATTTATCAAAGAAGAGGTGTTATCAATTATAGTAAATGCCACCAATAGGGCAGGTAAGAAAAAGACTGAGAACTGACCCTTGGATTTATTAGGAAAGTCACTGGTGATCCTGTTAAGAGAAGTTTGGGTGGAATGGTGATGCAAAAACCTGGCTGGACTAAAAAGAGAACTGAAGGAGAGAATTCAGGGGCAGTAAACAGACACATGTTGGATCATTCTGATCACAAAAGAAATATTCATTCACCATAATGTGGTACCCTATCTCCTTAAAAGTTCTACTTTCTATTATGGCAATACATGACTTGGTACAGAAGGAAGATTTGTATATTAGATAGATAACAAGCCCCCAAAGCTACCTGGGTTTCAATTTAGCTCCAGAGAAAAAAATATATATATATACACATACTTTTTTTTTTGAGACAAGGTCTCACAATGTCACCCAGGCTGGAGTATAGTGGCGCAATCATGCCTCAGTGCAGGCTCAACCTCCTGGGCTCAAGCAATCCTCCCACCTCAGCCTCCCAAGTAGCTGGGACCACAGCTGTGTACCACCATGTTTGGCTAATTTTTTATATTTTTGTGTTATATGGGGTTTTGCCATGATGCCCAGGCTAGTCTCAAACTTTTGGGCTCAAGCAATCCACCTACCTCAGCCTCCCAAACTGCCTGGATTACAGGCATGAGACACTGCACCCAGCCTCCAGAGAAAATATTGACAGAAGTGTCTTTAAGTACAAATGGTTAAACAGTTTTTTTTTTTTTTTAACCATTTAAACTCACACTGTGTTGACTTTCATTTCCAATACATATAATATGTCCTGATAAAAACCAAAATACTTTTAAGGAGCAAAAGAACTGTAAAAACAAGAAAAACCTTCATACTTGTTACATATTTAAAAAAATTTAACAAATACCATTGATCAAATGTAATTAGGACTAGCTACATAAAATGCAAAAAAGGTATTTTTTATGTATAAACACATATTATATGTATATACACAGAGAAATAAAACAGTTAAACAGTTTCTACCTGTTTTGTGTACTTCCTTTTCAGATATTATTCGCTTAAGAGTCTTGGCCTCTGTTACTGTCTAACTGGAATTCACAAAACTCAATGACTCATGGTTTTCAAAGCTTAGGCCAACGTTTGCAGAACAAAGTTGCTTTGTTATTATAGGTACCAATGTACCTATAATAAGTATTACTGATTTAAAGTTGAGATTGCCAGAAAGCAAGAAGGCATGAGGGATTGGAAATTATTACATAAAACTTTATGTTAAAAGGAAAACAACTTTAAAAAAACCTCGTCCTAGTTGATTGTGTGCTTTTGTACAAATGTTCATCCTAATTTTTGAATTTTAATGTATGATACCTCAAAGAAAATATGTATAATACATAAAGAATGTTCTTTTTCACATCCCCACTAACAGACTTTTCTAGAGAAAGAAAACCATGGCTGGGCATGGTGGCTCATGCTTGTAGTCCTAGCTACTTGGGAGGCTGAGGCAGCAGGATTGCTAGAGCCCGGGAGGCAGAGGTTGCAGTGAGCAGTAATTACACCACTGCACTTCAGCCTGGATGAAAGGCAGAGGCTATGTTTGAACAATGGGAGAGAGGAAGGGAGGAAGAGAGGAAGGGAGAATAGGAAGGAGGGAAGGAGGGAGGGAAAAAATCAAGATTAAATTAATAAAAAAAGAATATAGGACATAAAAATAGCTAATACATATAAAGAGCTTATTCTGTGCCAGGTACTAAGTTAAACACTTAAATATTTTTCTTTTCTTTTTTTTCTTTTTTTTGAGACAGGGTCTCACTCTGTTGCCTAGGCTGGAGTACAGTGGTGTGATCTCGGCTCACTGCAGCCTCAAGACTCCCCGGCTCAAGAGAATTCTTGTGCCTCAGCCTCCCGAGTAGCTGAGAATTCAGGCATGCACCACCACACCTGGCTAATTTTTGTATTTTTAGTAGAGATGGGGTTCTACCATGTTGCCCAGGCTGGTCTCAAGCTCCTGATTTAAAGTGATCCACCCTGGCCTCCCAAAGTGTGGAATTATAGGCGTGAGCCACTACGCCCAGCCTATATTTCTAATTTAACTCTCATAACGATCTTATAAAGGTAGGTATTACAATTTTATTTCACAGATGAGAACAGGTGAAGTTTATGAATTCATAAAAATATGAATATTTAAATAATTGATTTAATACCAAAAATCTTCTCAGTGGCAGACTAGAGGGCTCAAACCCATGTTTACATCCAAACCATGCTCTTAACCAATATGCTATATAATCTCCCTAAATTATTTTATTAATAGTGTTCTGACTTTCTCTAATAATAAAATTACTGGTACTCATTTCAACAATATCATTTCATCATGTAGCACATGACAATTACTAATGTGAAAACTTGTGTTTAAAATTGCATCTTTCTACTTTTAACATAGGACTATTTTCTGATATGGATATGAATGATGGTATCTGAAGTTACACTAGTCTTCTATGTAGAGAGAAACTTGACTGAGGTTTTATAAAAATAACGCCCCAAGTTTCTACTTGTGGTTAACTTTTATTATATAATTACACCAGGATGTAAGGAGAGAGGAACCAGTTCCATCTTCCTCTCCACTGTATCTCTATCACCTGTGTGGTGTTTGTCACATAGTAGGTGCTCAACAAATACTGCTTAATGAATAAATTTTGAAGAAACAAGTGATTTTCCTAAACATATGCCAATTTAAAAAAATCTTTAACAGTCAACTGTCATCTGTCTGAGACACTGGTTAACTCTTCTATTTATATAAGCAGCAACTAATAAGTATTGATTGATTTATAGCTTGATCAACTAGCAGAATAAATATAAATTTGATTTTTAAAAAATTATATTCCAAAACAACAATATAGCCTATTATAGGCAAATGGAATACTTAGACCCATTCCCCAAAAGCCTGCTCCTAAGTTATGATGCTAACAACCTATTTACAGTACGACCAATATAGACAAATAAGAGAGGAAGAAGAATAGAACAAAAGACAAGAAAATGTCAGGAAATGGCAGAAGAAAATGAGAAAGAGAAATCATTTCAAAAATACCATCTCAAGTTAAAAGAGGGCAGTTTATAAAGAAACACCAGGTATGAATAAAACCTAGGTTCTTCCAAAACATATTGAGTAATTATGTATTAAACATTTTCTCTTTCTTTCACCTTCAATTTCTCATTTGTGAACACAAATATAGCCCTACATGATCTCTAAGTTAAATTTTTCTACAGAAACCAATTCAAATAGTATCTGCATCCTCAAACTTCTCAAACAAAAATCCAAGCGCTGGATATCTGGACAATATCCTCTATTAATTCTATTGTCTTTCAAAACATCAAAATCTCTATATAAATAAATGAAATGCTCCCCCACCAATCTCCTTAAGCCACCCATACTAGAAAGAATGAAACACTTAAACTTTTTATAATAAAACTTCTAATAAAAAAGGAAATTAAAAAAATTAAAACCTAAATTTGGACACAGAAATATGAATCAGCAACATATGTGAAACATTTGTTAGAAATATAAATAGTTCATGCCTCCTGGGAATACATACTAACCTACACTCCAGAAACAGACTATGGCTATTTATAATCCCTATGCAGTATGCACTATTGAGGCCTACAGGGAAGCTTTAAAGCTGGATTTTTCAACAAGGCTCACAAGTCCTGAGGTTAAATACACATGAATTACGGATGTTTAATCCAACTTACGATACCATCTTTTCATATTTAAAGCAGTTTCTCTTATACAGAAAAAATACAAAATACATGAGCTGACCCTAACAGAAGCTCCTGAAGAGGTAATATAAAAATCTGTTTTGTTTTTTTTTAACCATTTAAACTCACACCGTGTTGACTTTCATTTCCAATACATATAATATGTCCTGATTAAAAACCAGAATACTTTTAAGGAGCAAAAAAGCTATAAAAACAAGAAAAGTCTTCATATTTGTTACATATTTAAAAAAATTTAACAAACACCATTGATCAAATGTAATTAGGACTAGCTACATAAAATGCAAAAAAAGTATATCTTTTGTGTGTATAAACACACATAAATATGTATATACACAGAGAAATAAAACAGTTAAACAGTTTCTACCTGTTTTTGTGTACTTCCTTTTCAGATATTGTTCGCTTAGAGTCTTGGCCTCTGTTACTGTCTAACTTGAATTCACAAAACTCAATGGCTCATGGTTTTCAAAGCTTAGGCCAACGTTTGCAGAACAAAGTCGCTTTCTCTCTCTCTCTTTTTTGGTGGGTACAAGTATGGGGACCACAGGAACAGTTAAATTCATGGCATGGCTGGTCTACCACACAGTCGGGGGAATTCTTTAAATAGAGCCTGTCACTCTCTTGGCCCATCAATGGGATTTCCTTCTCGAACTGCTGATTCGTTCAGGTACACAACAGAGGAAATTTCAGTTAACCTTTGTTTCACCCCAGGGAAAAATCTGTCTGAAAGTATAAAATGAATAGATTAAAAAAAAAAAATAAGCAGCTCAGCCACAGGGCCATTCTCTTAGTGTTCACTGCAGCTTAACTTAAACAGTAAAAAGGGCAGTGGAATGTTTCACTTCCAATGGAAAATTCAAGCACAATATAGAACCTGGGAATCTAGTTAGTCAAGAGTTTATTTTGATGACTAAACCAAATCAACTGTACTTTCTGTTTTAATAAGCTTGAAAATTTCCCTTCTGATAATTTTACAAGAGTCAGAATTTTTTTCTTATATCACCATTACTACTATGATCTGAGGTGCCTATTAGCAAAACTGTATACTAATTCTTCTCCCCAAAAAAGTGACTCTTAGGAATATTTTCAAATAAAAGTATATTATTAAAGTCATAATAGGAAAACAGGAAAAAGAGGGGTCAAATAAATTAGAACCCTGTTAAATTCTCCCCTATTATTCTTTTCAAAACAGAAAATTCAAGTAAGGAAGGACAAAAGGAGGCGCCCACTTTTCCATTTTAAAGTTTTCTGTTTTCAAACAATAGGAATACTTGAAGAGGCTATAGTTAAATGTAGATATGTAAAATCTTGGGGTATGGAGCAAAAATACAGAAAATTTAATTTAAAATTTGTTTTCTCCCGAAACTATGGTAACTTCGATTGATATATATTTTTCTACAATGATGAACATAAATTTTAGGATGTGCTAGATAGACACTGACTACCGATCTTTGTTTCTCCCACATTATTTCTGAACTCCATGAAAGAAAAAAGAATGGTGCTGTCAATATTTTTCATACATATTATCCCATTACTATTCTTATCTATTGACTGCAAGCAACTACACCAACTCAATATAATATCAAGAGCACACATGGGTATTAAAACAACAGAAAAGAAAACGATCGAATTTAATAGCATCCTAAGTCTCAACCCAAGAGGAACTATTAGTAGTAGCATGATTGAGGTGCTTCAACATCTTTCTTCCCACCCCACCCCACATCTCCATCTGGTATTCCACTAATTTGGAGGCTACTCTGCTTCTGGAACAAATGCCATTTTCATTAAAAAAAAAAAAAAAAAAAAAAAAAAAGATTCAAGGTCTCCTTGACTCTTTTCTTATCCTCCCTCCCCCCATTTTTTTAAAAGCCAGAACCAGGCTGCAATGCAGTGGCAAAAACATGGCTCACTGAAGCTTTGACCTCCTGGGCTCAAACAATCCTCCTGCCTCAGTCTTCCATGTAACTGGGGCCACATGAGCACACAGTCACACCCTGGTGATTTTTAAATTTTTTTGTAAAGATGGGATCTCATTTTGTTGCCCAGGCTGGTCTTGAACTCCTGGACTCAGGCGATCCTCCTGTCTTGTTTAAACATTTTATTTTTTTTTTGAGATGGAGTCTCACTCTGTCGCCCAGGCTGCAGTGCAGTGGCATGATCTTGGCTCACTGCAAGCTCCGCCGGGTTCACATCATTCTCCTGCCTCAGCCTCCCAAGTAGCTGGGACTACAGGCACCCACCACCACGCCTGGCTAATTTTTTGTATTTTTAGTACAGATGGGGTTTCACCTGTTAGCCAGGATGGTCTTGATCTCCTGACCTCGTGATCCACCTGCCTCGGCCTCCCAAAGTGCTGGGATTACAGGTGTGAGCCACCGTGCCCGGCCTTGTTTAAACTTTTTAAAAATCGTGGTGAAATATAGAAAACATAATATTTACTATCCATCTTTACCATTCTTAAGCATACCGTTCAGTCGTATTAAGTACATTCAAATTGTTTTGCAACCATCACCAGAACTCTTTTCATCTGGCAAAACTGAAACTATTAAACAAGTTAATATTTTATTTTTGATAGAAAACAGGGAGGGTACATTCTTACTCTACTGACATGGCCTCAAAATCCTGAGACTGGAGCTGATTCCGAAGAAAATGAAAAGCTTATTGCTCAGCTCTCAAAAGATTTAAGACAGAAGAGAATTAAAAGTTGTAACGAAGTTTGAACTCTGCAGGAACCATATATGGGAGTAGGAATAAAGTGCATGTCTTTGTTAAAAAGAATTTAAATGCAGAATATTAATGAATATTTAGCTGTATTTGCATACTGTAAAAACCAAAGGAGGTCATAATTCAGCTGTTTTATGATAGAGTTCTCAGAACATCCTTAGCCTACAAAATAAAACCTGCCAGGTAAGTAGGTTGGTTACAGGTGGTGAAGCCATTACTAAATGTGTACATGCTGAAGTTAATGTTTACAGACAAGCTTAAGCATTTCCTTTCCTTAGCAACTGCTAGTCCTGAAAAGCATTCCTGTAATACAAAATGCCATACCAAACAGTGTAAATACATCTCTCAAAATGAGATTCAAAATGAGAGTGATATAGTACAATCACATGTGATAAAAGATATATTTACAGAGATCTGAGGAATATTTTCTCAGTTTATTTTCTGAAAATCTGTTTTGTGTACCAGCTTGACACTATATACGAAGTGGAGACTCATATATGCTATATTTAAAGAAGCTGCACATAAAGAGTTTATAACTCGTATCTTTTCCTAAATATGGGGAAAAAATTCAAGAGGAAAACACACACAAAACTGAATTTCACCTCTATGTCACAATCTATTTGTGTATTTTTCTCTCTTTTTAATAGAAGAATATTAGAGGGCAGGTGTGGTGGCTCATGCCTATAATCCCAGTGCTGTGGGAGGCCGAGGCAGGAGGATCACTTAAGCCCAGGAGTTCGAGACCAGCCTGGGCAATATAGGGAGACCCTGTCTCTACAAATAATTTAAAAATTAGCTGGGCATGGTGATGTATACCTGAAGCAGGAGGGACCTTAGGAACTATACATGGGAGTACATATTAGCTATAGTAGATATTAACTCTAAGTAGAGTTAATATCATACAATTTATGAAAAATGTAAGAAACTTGTAACCATATGATTTTATTTACCTGCCCATCCCCGTCCTTTCTGATATAGTTGCCATATGTAATTATGTATTACATCTACACAGAAATCATCCAATGTTACTTTTTCTTTGCTTTCAACATCATATACATTTTAAACAAATTAAGAGGATAAAAAAAGACCTGAAAAAAGACCTGAGTCTGGGAGGCCAAGGCTACAGTGAGACATGATTGTGCCTCTACATTCCAACCTGAGTGACAAAGCAAGACTCTGTCGAGAGAGTGAGTGAGAGAGAGAGAGAGAGAGAGAGAGAGAGAGAGAGAGAAAATCAGAGAATCATCTGTAACAATTAGCTAATCAAGCAGTAACAAAAAATTTTTACTGAATTTTTAATTTAGTAGTATGTTATTTAATTTCCAAATATTTGGGGACTTTCCAGATTTTTTTTTTTTTTTTTTTTTTGCTATTGATTTCTAATTCTATTGTGATCAGAGAACTTTCCAGATTTTTTTTTGTTGTTGTTATTGATTTCTAATTCTATTGTGTTCAAAGAACATACTCTAAGATTTCAATCTTTTGAAGCTAATTTTATGGTCCACCATATGGTCTATCTTGTTGAATGTATACTGGAAAAGAATGCATATTCTGTAATTATTGGATTTTGTGTTCCATAAATGCCAATTATGTCAAGGTGGGTGGTATTACAGTATTACTCTGATCTTCTATGTCCTTACTGGTAGTTTTAATCTACTACTTGTCAATTATTGAGAAAGGCACTCAGACTTCCAATTATGCTTGTGGATTTCTCTATGATGAGGAGATCCTTTAATCCTATCAAATTTTGTTTTTATCTATTCTGAAGGTCTGTTTGATTCCAGTACCTTTGTTGTTCACTTGATCCTTTTATCTTTCTGAAACATCCTTTTTTTTTTTTTGAGATGGAGTCTCGCACTGTCGCCCGGGCTGGAGTGCAGTGGTGGAATCTCATATCACTGCAAGCTCCGCCTCCCGGTTTCACGTCATTCTCCTGCCTCAGCCTCCTGAGAAGTGCCTGCCACCCCACTCAGCTAATTTTTTGTATTTTTAGTAGAGACAGGGTTTCACCGTGTTCGCCAGGATGGCCTCGATCTCCTGACCTCGTGATCCGCCCACCTCGGCCTCCCAGAGTGCTGGGATTACAAGTGTGAGCCACCACACCTGGCTGGAACATCCTTGTTTACCCCTGTTACTACTATTCTTTGTCTCAAAGTCTACTTATCTGATATTAATATGACTACTCCAGCTTTCACATACTTATTTTTAGCCTTTTAATTGGAGTGTTCTGTATATATACAATTAATGTAATTATGTTTTTCTAATATAATTTTTTTAAAAAAAAATTTATAGAGATAAGGTCTCGCTATGGTGCCCGGGCTTGTCTCAAACTCTTGGGCTTAAACGATCCTCCTGCCTTGGCTTCCCAAAGTGCTAGGATTACATGCATTAGCCACTGGACCTGGTCAGATGTAATTATCAATATGTCTACATTTAGATCTTTCAATTACTGCTTTTTGTTACTCTGTTCTTCCTTTCCTCCTTTGGAGTAATTTAATATTTTTAAGATTCCAATATAATTTCTCTATTGGCATTTTAAGTTTATGTCCTTATGTTTTTTTGTCTTTTTTTAAAGTGTCTAAGAAGTGAAATATACCTTTACATTTTCAGAGTCTACTTAGAGTTAATATCATACAATTTATGAAAAATGTAAGAAATTTGTAACCCCATGATTCTATTTTACCTGCCCATCCCAGTCCTTTCTGATATAGTTGCCATGTGTATTACATCTACGTATAAATCACCCAATATTACTTTTTTTTTTTGCTTTCAACATCATATACATTTTAAACAAATTAAGAGGATAAAAAAAGACAAGGTTTCCCTTCATTCCTTTTTGAAAACAGGAGTTTGACTTGGCATATCATTTCCCTTCATCCCAAATAATTTACTTCGGCATTTCTACTAGTGCAGGGTAGCTGGCAATACATTCTTTCTCACTTTTAATTTTTTAATAGAGACAGGGTTTCTGGCAGGCTGGTCTCAAACTCCTGGCTTCAAGTGATCCACCTGCCGTGGCCTACCCAAATGCTGGGATTACAGGTGTGAGCTACCGCATCTGGTCCTTTCTTACTTTTTAAATCTAAAATAATCTTCAAGTGGCATTCATTCCTGAGGGATATTTCTGCTAGATGTAGAATTCTTGATTCGCAGCTTTCCCCAAAGCTCTCCTTCCCTCAGCACTGTAAAGATGGTGTTCTACTGCATTTGGCCTCCATTGTTTCTAATAAGTCAACTCTCAGTTTTATTATTATTCCTGTTACTATTTATAAGATTTTTATTATCATTAGTTTTCATCAATTTAGATATGAATCTCTTCAATATGTACAATTATATCCTTCACTGAATGTGGGGAATTCTCTTCCATTATCTCTTTAAATGTATTTTTCGGCCCAGTTTCCTTCTCTTCTTCTGGGACTCAAATGACACATATTAGGTCTTAATATTGCTCAATGAGTCACTGGGGGGCTACTCTTTTGAATTTATTTCTTAAAGTTTTCTTTCTCTCTGTTTTTCAGATTAGGTGATTTAGATCTTCAATTTCATTGATATTTTCAATCTGTTATTAAGCTCATACACTGAATGTTTATTTCAGATATTACATTTTTCAGTTCTAAAATTTCCATTTAGTTCTCTTTTATAGTTTTATTTCTCCAGCAAGTTTCATATTTGTTATTTTATTGTATGCCACTTTGTATCCTTGAGCATAGTCATAATTAATAACAGCTTTAAAATCCTTGTCAGTCATTTGTGTTGGCACCCACCTGTATGTAGTCTGAGCTACTTGGCAGGCTGAAGTGAGAGGATCACCAGAGTCTGGGAGCTCGAGGCTGCAGTGAGTTAAGATTGCGCCTATAAATGGTCATTGCACTCCAGTCCGGGCGACAGAGTGAGACTCCTACCTCAAAACAAAACAAAACACACACACACACACACAACCTCTTTTTGTTTTCTAATTGCTATATCTGGGTCATCCCAGAGTTAGTGTCCCTTGGTTGCCTTTCTTGAGTATACATCAAAGTTTCCAGTTTCTTTTTATTTATGTCTGGTAATTCTGGATTGTATTCTAGATCCTGTGAATGATACTTTTTAGAGGCTATGGATTCTGTTATGTTCCTCTGAAGAATGTTGATGTTTTGTTCAAGGATCAAATATTTGACAATCATTTATATGCAGAACTTGGGATCTCCCTCTGAGAATTTCCCTTCACTTTCCAGGTGCTATAGAAACCTCTATTTTCTGATTCCCCAAATCAGTAAGAATTGGGATTTCTGAGTTCTAATCACCCCCATGGTGTAGCCATTAGTAACTGCCCTCAAGCATAAAATCCTAAAAATAAGAAAGTCATCAAATGCTTTTTCTTTATTCTAAATGTTGACTTTCTGTGAGTTTCTGCCCACTTTGGTTTGGTCTCCGATGACTTCAGATAGTTTATTTTATCATTTCATTTTATTTATTTTATTTTAGAGATGGGGTCTTGCTATGTTGCCTAGGCTGGTCTTGGACTCCTGGCCTCAAGCAATCTTCCTATATGAACAGCCCCAAATGCTGGGATAATAGGCATGAGCCATCTAGGTCTGGCCAGATTACTTTATGTTTTTAAGTATTAAAGTATGCTTTCAATTGATGTGTGTGTGTATAAACACTTAGATTTTATGTACTAAACATTTATAGTATAATGCTTCGTCCAGAGTAGAATTACCTGTGGGAAAATTGGTACATTATGAACAATTCTGCCATTACCAGTAGCAGAACGCTGAAACTTTTTGGCATGGTGTTGCAATTATCATCTTTTTTTTACAAAATCTTCCACTTTTCATTCTTAGCTCCATTCACACAAAGAATGAGTCTATACTTGGTGCATAGTAAGCACAGTAAGAGATGTTCTACAAATTATTGTTGAATGATGAAATATGGGAAAGTGAAAATCATCAATAGGCACTAAATGTTCCTAGGAGAGAGAAGGTACTTTGGTCTGGAGTGATTAGCAATTTTTCACTACTTAATAAACCTTGTTTTCTTATTGGAGGCAAAGAGATCTACACTTGGTTTAAAATACGACGCATGTAGAGGGGTTAGATTATTTTTTATTATCTCTTCTCATTTCCTGGATAAGATACTCCAGTCATAAGTTTTATTATACAAGGATCTCATATTGAGTATAAATCCTCTACATCAGAGAAAATATTACATTTTAGTTCTCTGGGCAAATTAATTATGATTTACTATTTTAGGCAATCTTCTAAATTCCTAGGATAATTATATGAGATTCTAATTTCCAAAACATTCATTTGCAAATAGCTCATGAATACTACCCAATTTCCCAAAAGACAGTATGAAAATGAGCACCCTAAATGATGAGGAAGGCAATTAACATCTATTGAGGGACTGCTAGGTAAAAAGCTCTATAATAAGTGCTTTATCTTATTTAATCTTCTCAATTACCCAATGACATGGATATTATTACCACCTATTTACAGATAAGTAAACTGAAGCTCGAAGCTGGCCATGGTCACATAGTAGGTAAGTAATGAATGAGCATGAATTCAAATTTGATAACTTTTGACTATACTGAAATAAAGCACTTCTGCTCATCAAGAAACAAAACAAAAAAACACCATTAAGAGAGTGAAAAGGCAACCCACAATGTGGGAGGAGATACCTGTCCAACATATAAAGAACTCATGTCTAGAATACATAAATAACCCCTCCAAGTTATTAAGCCAAATAAGTAGAAACTCCAGCATGACTTAAATAGGTCATTTACAAAAGAGGATATCTAAGTGATCAATAAACACATGAAAGGTATTTGACTTCATTTAGTCATCTGGTAAATGCATATTAAAGCCAAAATAACATAATACTATCCCCCTACCAAAATAGAATTAAGAACACTAACAATATCATGTGTTCTCAAGGATGCAGACAATGGGAATTCTCATACATTCTTGGTTATAACGTAAATGACAAAACTACTTTGAAAAAAGAGTTTGTTGGCTGGGCACGGTGGCTCACGCCTATAATCCCAGCACTTTGGGAGGCCGAGGCAGGCGGATCACCTGAGGTCAGGAGTTCAAGACCAGCTTTGGCCAAATGTTGAAACTCTGTCTCTACTAAAAATTAAAAAAAAAATTAGCCGGGCATGGTGGTGTATGCCTGTAATCTCAGCTACTCAGGAGGCTGAGGCAGCAGAATCGCTTGAACCTGGGAGAAGGAAGTTGCAGCAAGCCGAGATCACGCCATTGCACTCCACTAAAGTGGAAGATAAACATACCATAGGGAAAAACAATTCTACTCCTATATATATTATCTGAAATTAACTCAAAACATGCATATTAAAAGAAATACTGGTTAACAATAGCCAAAATGCTCACTTCGAGCAGAGTGAATAAACTCTGGTATAGTCACAAAATAAAATACCCCACATCAACTAAAAAACAAAAAAACGAACCACAGCTTTCTAATGTTTATTAAGGAAGGCAGATGCATACAAAATTGTATCTCCTGGATGTATCCATGAATATAAAGCTCAAAAAAAAAAAAAAAAAAAAAAAAAAGGAAAACTAGACAATATAGGAGAAGTTATCAGTGATAAAACTACAAAGAAAATCAAGGAAGCACTGCCACAAAAGTCAGGATAAGGCCCAACTGTTGGGAGAAGGAGAAGGTTACTCCAAGGGTGCAACATCCTGAGAGCATGGGTTTCACTATGCTGGTAATATCTTGTATTCTGAGTATGTGATGATTACATGAATTGTTGCTATGTAACTATTTATCAGAGTAAATGTTAAATTTGAGAATAACATGCTGGAAAGACTTGCCAGGCAGACATCAATAATTAGTATAAAGCTCTAATTTTTAAGACAGTGTGATCCAGGTACATGAATAGTCAATCGTGTAGCCCAAAGACCTGCATGCATAAACTTGGTATACCATATACGTGTCACTATAAACAAAGGAAACAATTTATTCAATAAATGGTGCTGAGACAATGGGATACAACAAAACTGGTATTCATCTCTCACTGTATAAAATAAAAAAAAATCAAAGTAGATTACATTCCTAAATATGGAAAGCAAGATTTTAACAATAGTATGAGAAAATACAGCATACATTTTTAAAACTCAGATATGAGAAAAATTTAAAAGATACAGACCATAAAGGAAAAGACTGAGTAAATAACTACATTATCATTAAAAACTTTTAAACAGGAAGAGGAACCATTAAGAAATTAGAGGCTGGGTACGGTGGCTCACACCTGTAATACCAGCACTTTGGGAGGCCGGGGCAGGCAAATCACTTGAGGTCAGTTCAAGACCAGCCTGGCCAACATAGTGAAACCCCATCTCTACTAAATTACAAAAATTAGCCGGGCACGGTGGCACGCACCTGTAACTCTAGCTACTTAGGAGGCTGAGGCAGAAGAATCAATTAAACCTGGGAGGCAGAGGCTGCAGTGGGCCAAGATCACACCACTGTGCTCCTACCTGGGCGACAGAGCAAGACTCCATCTCAAAAAAACAAAAAAAAAGAAATTAGATATGGTAATTTTCATAAAATTATATCACTATACACTCATGAAAGCCATGCATAATATATGTGCTGTAATCTCAAACGGTTCAGAATTGTGAGTATACGCATATTCAAATATACACATACATATACATGAAGAGCGAGCAAACACACAAATGATTATAAAGCTAATGGAATAAAATGTAAATAATAAGTGACTCAGGATAAAGGCTATACAGGTATGTCAATTTCTCATTTGTCCTGAGGAAAATGCACTGGCAGCGAGCTGCACTTGTTTCTTCTAAATAGAAAATGGGTTAAGAGTACTATTTTAATTGTTGCAACTTTTTAAAATTTGAAATTATTTCCAATAAAAAGTGTTCTGGTTTTTTAGAAGACATCACTAAGAAAATTTAAAGAATAAGCCACAGGTTGGGAGGAAACATTGGTAATGCATATAACCAACAAAGGGTTCATATCTGGAACATATAAAAAAATTCCCACATACCTCTAAGAAAAAAAGACAACACATAGGGAATATGGGCAAAAAATATGAACAGGCAATCAACAGAAAAATATCCAAGATTCAATAAACATTTGAAACTGTGTTCAGCCTGACTAGTAATCAGAGAAACAGCAATAAACAGTGAGATATGACTGCAAAACAAAATTTTAACACCACCAAATATTAACCAGGAGGTGGGTGAGTAAGGACTCATATAATAATTCCTGCAGGATATTTTGCAAAGTCCAGTACAGTTGATGATTACCCTTACTGAGGATATCTAATAATACTACTCCAAGCTATACCCTCTAGGAGTAGGTGTCAGGACACTTTTTCTTAAAGGGCTATACAGTAAACATTTTAGGCTTGTGTGCCATAATGTCTCTGTTGCCAACTACACAACTCTACCATTATGGGCTGCAAACAGCCACAGACAATACACACACAAATGGGCATAACTGTTTAAAAGTTTTATTTATAAAAACAGAGGTAGTTGGCCTGTGGGCCAGTCTGTCAAGTCCTGCTCTACTGAAACTCTCATATACATGCACCAAGAGATATGCAGAAGAATATCCTTAGCAGCTTTGTTTGTAACTGCAAAAAACTTTCAAAAATTTAAATGTCCATCAGTAAGAGAATGAATACATTGGTGGTGCAATCATACAACAGAATACTATACAGTAGTTTAAAAAGGAATGAATTACAGCTACACATATCGGCATAAAGGAAATCCTATGGGATGCAGAGTGCAGAGAAGTTTAGAAGAATATGTACAGAATAGTGCTATTTAAGTCTGCAAACATGCAAAATAATATTATACATACATAAATATACAGTAAAAGTATGAAGAACACGAGCGGGAAGACAAACTATACTGTTAAGAGAAAAAATAAAAAGCAAAGAAGTGATTGATTTCCATAAATGTCAGGGTGATGAATATTCATATATATATGAAAGAGGGGAGGAATGAAGTATGTGGTGGAGAGGGGATGTGCATCAGCAGTACTGTCCAGGTCCTTTTTTTTTTTTTTTTTTTTTAAACCACACAGCTTTGAAACATGTAAAGGGTCCTATTTCTTGACCCGGGTGATGGTTACATAGGTGTTCAATTTATAATTTTTCTTACACGTTTTATGTATATATTTTATACCAACTCCCCAACTCATAGGAATAATAAACACTAAATTCAACACACTTTACAGGGTAAGAGAAAGTTAAAGTGAATGAGAAAAGATTAAAAAGCCAATTTATTGGCTAAACAAAAAGATAAATCCCGTTTACTGGTCAAATCACCAGGCCCAGCAGATATTTATGAAATAAATAATAAACTTTAATATTTCTGTTTCTTCTCCAGATCTTCTGATACAAAAAGGTATAGTAGATAAAATCATTAATGACACTTCCCCTCTGTATAATGTCTGTGTGTGTTCTTACTCATTCACTATTTTGGAAAACTTCAAACATATGAAAGTTGAAAAAATAGTATAATAAACCCCCAAAATTTCAGCTTTAACAATTCTTAATTCACTGCCAATCTTATTTCATCTGTATCCCTACCCACTTACCCGTGTCCTCTACTGAACTATTGTTAAGCAAAACATTTTATTTGCAAAAATTTCAGCATGCTATGTCTAAAAGATAAATAAGGGCTGGGCACAGAGACTCACACATATAATCCCTGCAATTTGGGAGGCTGAGATGGGCAAATTACTTGAGGTCAGGAGTTTGAGACCAGCCTGGCCAACATGGTGAAACCCCGACTCTCCTAAAAATACAAAAATTAGCCGGGCATGCTGGCGCATCCCCACAGTCCCATCTACTCAGGAGGCTGAGGCATGAGAATTGCTTGAACCTGGAGAGTGGAGGTTGCAGTGAGCCGAGATTGCGCCACTGCACTCTAGCCTGGGCAACAGTGCAAGACTATGTCTCAAAAAACAAACAAATGATAAACAAGGACTCTTTTAAATGTAACCATAATACAATGTCATATATTTAAAAACCAACAATAACTAATCAGATGTTCATCAGTGTTCAACTTTCTATAGTTATCTCATAAATATATGTGTTTTACAAGATCCCAAAAAGGTCCATTGCAATAAACTAAGTCCCTGAATCTATGGTTTCCCCCTTCCATATTTCTTCCCTTCAATCCACCTCCCTCTTTTCCATGCAATTATTTGTTAAAGAAGTAATATCCTGTAGAGTTTAACACATTCTAGATTTTGCTGATTGTATTTTCATGAGATAGTCCTTATATTTCCTATAAACTTGTAGTTGGATCTAGAAGCCTGATTGTATCTAGATTAGATTATTTTTAAAATTTGGAAATAATACTTCTAGGTAAGCACTGTGTTCTCTGAAGTGGCACAATGTCAGGTGTCTCTTTTTGTCAAATAAGCAGCCATCGATAATTCTTTAAATCCATTACTTCATTAGGTTGCAAAATATTGGTGTTCAAACTATTCTTTTCTCATTTGTTAGCACCAATACTTCTCTAAAGGAAAAATTCCCCCTCATACGGGTAACCAAACATTCTGTTTTTGGGTACCCTGAGGTAGAGTTCATATAATTGACACTATATATCAAGGGTTTCTTTTAAGAATTCAAGTCATACAGAAAGAGTCATCTCTGTTTCTTCAGAATGAACAGAAATGAAATTAATGGCTCCTCCTCTTCTACTACTACTTTATATATATATATATATATATATATATATATATATATATATTCGTATTTCTGGGAACTATTTTCAGTGATGGCCTCTTTAAAGGGAGATTGTGGGAACAGAAAAATTGTTATTTTGAAACATTAAAATTCCCTAGGAGATCTTTTCTTTTTTTTTGAGACAAAGTTTCGCTCTTGTTTCCCAGGCTGGAGTGCAGTGGCGCAATCTCCGCTCACTGCAACCTCCACCTCCCAGGTTCAAGTGATTCTCCTGTCTCAGCCTCCCAAGTAGCTGGGATTACAGGCATGTGCCACCATGCCCAGCTAATTTTGTATTTTTAGTAGAGACGGGGTTTTGCCATGTGGGCCAGGCTGGTTTCGAACCCCTGACCTCAGGTGATCCACCTGCCTCGGCCTCCCAAAGTGCTGGGATTACAGGCATGAGCCACTGCGCCCAGCCTCCTAGGAGGTCTTTTCAATGCTAAGACTTTATGTGTATGTAGTGTATCTGAGTCTTTTCTCATGAAAATGCCAAGAACTTGACTCTGATAATATCCGTTTAATATTGGGATATCTCAAGGCCCAATCCTAAGCTTGCTTTTCTATACCAGCACCACCCAACAGAAATGTAATGCAAGCCATTAATGTGAGATCAGTAATTTTAAATTGTCTAGTAGTCATGTTAAACAAGTAAAATTAATTTTAATAGTATATTTTATGTAGCCCAATATAGCTAAAATATTTTAACACGTAATCAATGTAAAATATTATAAGTAACATGCTTTACAGCCTTTTTTCAGTCTTTAGAATACAACACATCTCAATTCAGACCAGACACACACGTAGTTAATGGCTACCAAATAAAACAAAGCCCTCTATTTTCCTCAGATAACTGAAAACCTAAGTTAGCTTGCTTATTTATGCTTTTGATTCACAGATAAAACTCTTGACCTGACCACTCAAACTCAACTGCCCAGGTGCCTCAAATGCATCTTCCTAAAACTGATCCCTTCTGTGTATTTCCTATCTTTGTATATGCAGGGCACAATCAGAAATCTAGGAGTTGTTTTTGTCTTTCTCTTCCTCATCTACCATAAATAATTCCATACCAAGTTCTGTTGATTTTACTTTAAAAAAATTATAATTCAGTTATAGTCTTTCTTCACTGTTACCTCAGTAACCTAAGATAACAACATACTCTATCACGCCTAGAATTTCTTCTTTTTTTTGTTCTTGAGACAGAGTCTCAGTCTGTTGCTCAGGTTGGAATGCAGTGGTGCAATCATGGCTTACTGCAGTCTCGATCTCCCTGGCTCAAGCAATCCTCCTGCCTCAGCCTCCCTGGTAGCTGGGACTATAGGCAGGCACTGCAACACCCAGTTAATTTTTTAAATTTTTAGTAGAGATGAGATCTCACTACATTGCCCAGACTAAACTCCTGAGCTCATGTGATCCTCCTGCCTCAGCCTCCCAGTAACCTCTTAACTGGTATTTCTGCATGTACTACAGGCCCTCTCACCATTCTCTTTCCTGAAGCTTAGCTATCTTGTAACAATGGAAATCTGATCCTATAACCCCTGCTTCATATACTTCATTAGCAACTGCTCTAAAAATAATGTCCAAAACCTTAATATGGCCTACAATGCCTGAAATTTCTGATCTTTACTTACTCTTCCAGCCTCATCTTGCCCTACTTGCTCTCTCTCACACTCTTAACTTCAAGCCACAATGGCCTACCTTCAGGACAGCAAACAAATCTTCATCTCTTCTAGTAGACGGGGTGCACATATTATTTCCTTGGATCAAAACACTCTTCATCTCACCATTTTGACTAGTTAATTCTTTTGGATTTCAGCTTAAATGTCACCATAAAAGCCTTCCTTGGCCTCCATAGTATGTTAGAATATACACTCTCATACCACTGTTTTATCTTTTCCTTATAGCAGTCTGAGTCACTTCTTATCCCTAACCTAGCATACAGTAGTATTCAATACATTTATTGAAAGACCAAATGAATAGAGTACTGAAGGTGATGGTACCCTATTCAGAATTAAATGCCGGAATTAACAACAATAAAGTTTCACAGCTAAGAACAGCATTAGCCCCTGGGAAAGAGTAGAAATTTTCCTTTTTTTTTTTTTCTTTTCTGTGAGGACAGGGCTCAAGAGTGCATTCATGACTTTTGAAGTTTACTACTTTCTGTTTCTTTGCAAATAAACACCTGATAGTTCTGGAACTTCTGCATACCTTATTGGCCAGGTAGAGAAATCTGGTAGTGAGTAAAATCTAATTATCTTATAATAGTAGTTGGTTTTGAGAGCACATTAGAGATACCAAGGGCTTTCACAAAAAATTCACGCAGAATTTGTTTTGTATTAGGCTCTGTGTTAAGCACTGTGGGGAACAAAAAATCTGAAACACAGTCCCTGCTCTGAGGAACTTCCAATCAAGTTAGTGATGGTACTTGAATGGCATTATAAGAAATGCTAATAGGGCTTAGAGAAAGACAAACTTGGGTTGATGTGATCACAGAGGAAATCTTTAACTTTAAGAAGATGTAGGCAGGGCCCAATGGCTCACACGTGTAATCTCAGGTTAAGGTGAGAGGATCCCTTGAGCCCAGGAGTTCACGACCAGGCTGGGCAACATGGTGTGACCCTGTCTCTACAAAAAATGAAAAAATAGCCATGCATGGTAGTCCCAGCTACCCAAGAGGCTCAGGTGGGAGGATCATTTGAGCTTGGGAGGTTGAGGTCGAGGCTGAAGTGAGCTGTGATCATGCCACTGCATTCCAGGCTAAGAGACAGAGCAAGGCCCTGTTCTCCCCTGCCCCACTGCCAAAAGGGAGACAGAGATGCAATTTCATTAATAGAAATCATAAATATAAAGAGAGAAGAACACTTTCAGCAAGAGGGAATGCTAAATACAAGTGACAGAGAATTCTGTTCTAGGGCTGAGTACACTGTTTTGACTAGTAAAATAAGAAGATTCATCTCACCTTAATCCTTAGTTCTGTCTCTAAGGATCAAAATAGGTCATCAGAATACATAATCAAAGACTTTTTATATTATACTAATTATCTTAGCCAAGAAATTATAATGATTAATAAACTTTGCAACGCATCTTCCAAAGCCTTTGAAACTGGCCCTGAATGGATAAATTAATTGTACAGGCATATCCCATGGACTGTATTCCAGGTAGGATATCTTTATCTCTCAATATAACATTTTTTTGACTATTTATACAGAAAAATTTAAATTTATTTCCCAAAAATTCAATATGCATGGGAAAAGTCTCAAGTTATCTTCCAACTAACACTGGTATAACATCAACATCACTGTTAGACATTGTTTGTTTTCTGAGACAGAGTCTTGCTCCACTGCCCAGGCTGGAGTGCAGTGGTGCAATCATTGCTCACTGCAGGCTTGATCATCCTGGCTCAAGCTATCCTCCAACCTTAGCCTCCCAAGTAGCTAAGATTACAGGTGTGCACCACTACACCTAGTTAAGTTTTGTATTTTTTTGTAGAGACAGAGTCTTGCTATATTGCCCAGGCTGGTCTCAAACTCCTGGGCTCAGGCGATCCTCCCACCCTGGCCTCCCGAAGTGCTGGGATTACAAGCATGAGCCACCATGCCAAGCTGGTAGACATTTTTAAAACTGAGTCTAGTGCCAACAACATGCTTAGCATCATAAAGAGACTATTAAAAATTAATAACAGCAGTGTAAAGCTCTATTTTTATATATTTCTAAAGCTCTATTTTAAAATGTTTTACCTTAAAGCATTAACTACTTTCCCTGATGATTTATCAAATCCTTTCTGTCAAGAACTTTATAGCTCTTTACACATCCCTAAACTAAAAAAAAAAAAAATTCACAGTTGTACTATGAGCTCCTCTGAGTTTCTTTTTTTTTTTTTTTTTCCTTTTTGTGGAGAACGGGGTCTCGCTATATTACCCAGGCAGGTCTCGAACTCCTGGGCTCAAGCTGTCCTCCCGCCTCTGCCTCCCTGAGAGCTGGGATTATAGGCGTGAGCCACTGCGCCCGGCCCCTCTGAGTTTCATAGTTTGTCTGTAATAGTTCGTTCTTCCTTTGCCCATTTTGGCCATACCATCATTTCTTGATACCTAAGTGGCATGGTGTGCATACTCTTCTTAAATACGGTAATTAAACTTTACATATTAAGCATTTGCATTTGGGAAGGTCATTCTGTTTTCTTGGGTGAACTATATAAATGAGGTAGGTTAAATCATTTTAGTTTAAAAAAGGAATTACAGTTTTGTTTTTACCATATTGGTACAGTAAATACAGTTCCTACTCTTTTCTTTCTATGTCTGACCTTAAAGAAGAAGTAGAAGTGGCATTATGGTAAGATCTTGAGGAACAAGTTAGGAATTCAAAATGCAGGGATTTAGAGAGGGGAATGAAGGAAGAGAAGATGGGTATCCCAAAGACAGAGACTGATTTGAGGATGAGAAAAGAGGTAGTGAAGTATCAAAGCTGGAATCATCCAGTTTGGCTCATGTGAAGGAGTGCTATGGATACAGGCTGAAAAAACAGACTAGGGCCAGCACTGAGGGGTGTCAATTCTAGGCTAAACACACTATCCTCAATTTTACAGGTAATAGGACACCTTTGAAAAAAGGTCTTTGGAAAACAGAAAGCCATGATGAGACCTCTATTTTAGTAAGATCAGTCCAACAGCAACATGGAAGGAACTTAGAGAAGCTACGAGATGACAGATTATGTTTTGGTAAAGATTATGCTTTGGTAAGAGATAAGGGTTTCAACTACTGTGGTAACATGAGGACAGAAAAAGATACAAATACTACCTAAGTAGAACAAACAGGATTTGGCCACTCTCAGAGAAACATAAACAAGACTTGGATAATATAATTTCAATCAAAACAAGCTAAAATCAGAAACTATTAAATAAAAACATGGCTAGAAACAAGTTGGCTGAACTGGAATGGGGATGGGAGGAATGACAAACTTACTTTCGTGATCTCTGACAGTGTCTCCTATTCGCTGATCCTAGGAAGTAAAGAGTCCCTTTACTAGGAATCCTAGGATCCTAGGAAGTAAAGAATACTTTTCATCCTATAAGGTAGTCTCGTGATTTAAACTGGAATGTCTACTTACTTTTAAACTGAAAGCATGAAAAAGGAGAGGGCAAATGTAAAAGGATTCATTCCCATAATGTAAAAAATAAGTCATGTGCTTCTTGATCCTGTCTGCTGAAAGATTCCTTTCTCAAGAGTATTATCTAGGGAAGAGATTCATAATTGCTAAATGGATAGATGTAGTTCTTAACCAGGAGGAAGAACATCTGTTTTCTCTCCTGATGGGATACAGGTTTCCTAGGCTACAAAATTTATCATCTACCCTACACTGCCATACACATACATAAATTCAGAAATACAGACTGAAATGCAAGAAAACATAGATCTAAGCTTGCTTTTTCACAAGCTAACTCCTAAACATTAGAAGGGCCTGCTCATACACTTCAAACATACAGCTTTTAACATCTCATTTTACAGGAAATTTTTACTTCTCTGATGAGAGTTCAGGTTTAACTGCTATGGAGAGAACCACAGAAAACAGCACACAGAAGAAGGTTGCCTAAGCAACATAAAGTGAGGCATATAAAAAGATCTGGTTACTGCTTGTAATTTACGGTGCTAGCTCTGTACTTATGAGGAAATACATCTTAAACCAATTATGTATCAAGAAAACTCGTAAAATAAAGACTAATATATTAAATGCCTACTTTTCTAGTCCTCTGCAATCTGGACTTAAGTTAGGAAGTCACAATTTAATGAGGAAACAAATATTTAACTGTTTAAACTCTGCTGTGATGTGTATACAATACACAATAAAAAATGCAGTGGGATACATAAAAGTTGCACAATTCTCTGCCCTCCACAAAAAAAGACTATTTAAAAGATCTTCGTCAGTACACAGGTTTGATACATTAATGTAACTGGTTGATTATGAGAAGAAAAATCAAGTATTCCATTAAGTCTGGTTTAAAAGACACTGTAGTACCTTTTTCCATTTTGGGAATGTCATATATTTTTAAAAAATTAAATGCATTTTACTTTATAAGTAATATCATTTACATCTGTATGCCATTTAATGGTTTACAAAATGCATTTAATATTCTTATTAATGTTTAATTTTCACAAGCATCCATTGTAGGAATATTACCTCCACATTATAAAGGAGAAGTGGGCAAGTCTGTCACACAACTCAACTAGTAAATGACAGCAAGGATTCAAAATCCGGTCTTGAAAGGTTTAAACAATCTCAACACCAAAGACAAGCAGAGATATTATTAGTTTAAGATCTTAGAAATGTAATGCATATATCAAATTAAAGAATCCTGGACACTCGTTTATCTATGGTTACCAAGTTCAGGAAAGGTCTTGGTTGGAGGAAGAAGTGGCACATGCCCTGACCTTGTTGTAAATAACTTCTTCCTACAATTTGGATGTTATTTTCATGTTTTCTACATTTAAAAGTTACTCTTAAAAATTTGCTTCATAAGTAATTTTAAAGTATTGATTAGGGTCTTAAAATCTATCAAAACTGAATTGATTGGCTGGGTTTTCTGTCTTAACTTGAAAAAGGAAAAGTAATTCTAGCTAACTCAAGAAGAAATTTCCATATATCCAAATCTTTGCACCCCTTCCCCAAATGTATGTAGTGTACAATGAAATTTGCCACGTGAAAAATAATTACATAAAATTGTCTAAAAGGTAAAATGACTAATAAATGAAAAAAAAGGCCTGATGTCTTCTAGTCTTTTGTTCTTAACTGTAGGATATTTAAGAGGATATGCAATATTAGTATGCTTCCTTAGTAAATAATGAGTTATACTGAGTTACTAAAATATATATGAACTTTAGAAACAATATATCATAAAAAGTTTTCTAGGAATCTTAATAGAAATAGCAACTAGTAGCAAGGTACAAATATAAATGGGAAATACAATGAAAACCCAGGATTTTTTTTTTCATTCCTTCCATTTTAAAAATACAAAATATGAGAGTATACAGAAGGATCTCCTGGTAAATAATAGGAAAAGGCTGGGACAAACTGCTACTTTCAACAAGAAAGTAAGATTCTAAAATTCTGATATTAAAGTTTTGTTAAGCACCATAACTGATGCAAATCCCATAGGTCCCCAATCTAGAGTCTAAAAATAAGGATGGGCTTATAAGAAATAGGACTTGAAGAATAGAGAATTAAAAAAATAAAAACATAAGCACTGGTTTTAAGAAGAATCAACAGTAAACTCATGTACAACATGAATTATTAATAGTAGAGAACATTTGATGCTCATCTTTAAGAAAGTATGTAAAAAAAAAATCTATGAAAAGAACATCTTGGGTAATCCACTTATTTAAGATAGTTCTGAAAATCTCTTTTCCCCAAAGTGAACAGACAAACTAAGAAACATCTTCTAAGTAAATCTTAAGAATTTAGTAAACAAGGGTGGCACAAAATTTGTCCATTAAGACTGAAGTAATGGGCAAAAATCTCGGGTGGATAGAATGCCTACAAGAACATAGGAGAAAAAAGATGACTCATCTTTTCTGTCAACAATGTCTTTTAAGAGATGAAAAGTAAGGAGCTACAGTGGAGCTTTATACTACAGTGTCACAAAATAAGATAATGTTAAGATCAAAGATGATTAAAACATCCGTTTATTTGGCAAAATGTATGATTTTCCCTGGTATCCACTGGGAGTTCTGGAAGGCATAGATGACCAGGAGAGGGCAGCTCACCACTGCAGCTGTGAGTAAACTGTGAAGATGCGAATCCCTTTCTCTGCCAACAAGGGAACACTATACTTACATGTTTTTTGAACAGTCAACTGGTAAAGAAGATACTGCCATTAAAAAGTCAAAACCACACATAAAGTATAATAGTATAAGTTATTGCAACAAGTAACTAGTAAGAAAAATTGATAATTAGAGTTCATAAAATAAGATGATGCCAAAGTTCCTGCCCCCTCAGATAAACTAAATATATAGCTAGCAACTATAGTCATTATGACTATGTTTACTATCTTTTTATACTTCAGTATACTTTTTGTAAATAACTACTTTTCTTAGAGTTTATCTAAATTTTCAGTTATCCAATCTCTTTACCAAAATTTAAAAAAAAAACCCACCTTTTTGTACTAACCAAGTTCAAAATTCGGCACACTTTCTTTCTCTTGGATCATGTGCAACTTTGAAATATGTTCTACTTATGATCTGTATGTTGCCAGCAAAAACATACAGATTGCTATTGTCAACCACAATCTAATGGAGCTGCTTTGTTATCATCAAAAGTATAAAAATGGGAACTTTTTACAATGAGGAGACTCTATAGACTGACATAATTTCTTCCTTATAGGCTGAAATCTTTCACACAATGAGTGTGGGGATAAAACAATTTGAGCACCCAGAGTCATAGTTCTCATTTACTAAGACCTCTGGTTCCTATTAACACAAGAATCAGAAGATAAGTTATTAGACTACAAATCTCAAAATTTATTTTCATCAGTATATTACTTGCTGCTCAGATGTTTACCTTGACGAAAATTAGGAGAAAAAAACTGAAAAAGAACAAAAACAATACTGATTACATAAATGGTTAAAAGGTAATTGCTTAATTTTGGAATTTCACTTCCTTAGTGCTCAAGGAAAGGTGTTTATAGAGCACATTAGGGCAAATGAATCAGGGCACCTTCAGAGACAACTGACCCAGAAGCTCCTGCCAGGCCACCCTGATAACACAAGGAATCAGTATCTTGCTCACCATAACTTATTTTTGCAATGGATGTGGCACATCAGTTAGGAAGTGATAATGTAAATATCTTTGGCCAAGGTTAAGAGGATAAGAGGAGAATCAAACAGTAACTCCAATTCTAGTTCATTGAAGATAGCATTTTACAGCATAGAAAGCACACTGTGGGAAGCAAAGAAGTAGCTGAGTGCAATCTGGGGTCTGTGTGTTGACTTTGATGACTTTACCTTTCATATACATTGCTTGTTTCAACTCTTGTCCATTTTACCGAGGACAAAAGACATTTAGTTAGAGAAACTTCCTCTAAAAAAAATCTATTGACGTTTTAAAGAAGAAAAAAATGACAAATGAGGCTATGAGAAACTTTCCTTGATTTTCTTCTTTAAAAATGTCTCTCACAGAGGTACAAGATTACAAGATTAATTAATTAAGGGGGACATATATCGACAACCACCAAAACTCTGGTTATCAGCATTGATAAACAGTAGGCCATATCAAGCAGCCAGTGGTGAGAGCTAAATAATAATCTATGATCCCTTTCCTTCAACAACAACAACAAAAAAATGGAGATCAGAAATAATAAAAATCCAAGTGGTAATTAAAAGAAAGATATAGAATAAAACACAGAAAACTAAATCAACAAGAGTATTTTGATAGAGCAGTTTGTCTTAACTCCATTTCAAAAGCCTTCCTCTTAGAACCCCAGTCAGATTTAACAGCTGCAGTCTTGGCTGCCAGGGAATTCAACTTTCATAAGGCTCCTAGAGGAGCATCAAGTCTTACTAAGAAGGTAGCATGTTTTAAAACAAACTCACTGAGCACCTGCATGAAAACTACCATGTCTCTGCCCCTAATAACTATATAGGTCCCATTAAGGTCAAATAGTTCATCTTAGGGAAGTCCTGAACAGAGCCATTTAAAGGCAGTTTAGTACTCTTAGTACTTCGGTAATACAAATGGGCAGAGTAAGCTTACTAGGTATGTAACTTGTGCAGTCACACATGGGCTTGCTCTCAGAAGGGGTCTCTACTTAGTTGAACAGTCCTTTGTCGTCATCTTGAAATTGTTAATGACTTTGAACTTGTACTCTGTAGATGAAGACCGGTGGGACAATGGAGCATGGAACAGAGGAAACATGTCAAGTGTCAGCATAGGCACTAAGCACCTGGACTGGCTGCCTGGGCCCAAATGTGAATACCTGGGACAGATCTGGACAACACAGGGCACTCAAGGCAGTGGCCAGGACTGAGCCCTGATTGGCAATGGCAATGATGGCAGCAGCCCCAAGAAAGAGGAGTGGCTCAGCATTGGGGATATACAGTGGAAAGCCAAAGTACCCCTCTTCCTGGAACCTATCCTAACAGCATATGCGCAAATATTAACTCTCCAGCCTAAGGACCAGGACAGGAAGTGTTGGTGCCCAGAGAGTAAAACCTTTGTCAGCATATTATTACAAAGTATCCAAGTCATGGCACCAAAAATATATCAGAATTCATCAAAGCATTTATAATCTCCAGTTTTCTAAACCACTGTAAAGGCTGGGCGCGGTGGCTCAAGCCTGTAATCCCAGAACTTTGGGAGGCTGAGACGCGCGGATCACGAGGTCTGCAGATCGAGACCATCCTGGCTAACACGGTGAAACCCCGTCTCTACTAAAAAATACAAAAAACTAGCCGGGCGAGGTGGCGGGAGCCTGTAGTCCCAGCTACTCGGGAGGCTGAGGCAGGAGAATGGCGTGAACCCGGGAGGCAGAGCTTGCAGTGAGCTGAGATCCGGCCACTGCACTCCAGCCTGGGCGACAGAGCAAGACTCCGTCTCAAAAAAAAAAAAAAAAAAAAAAAAAAAAACCACTGCAACATTGCAAACCAAATAGCAATAGCTTTAGAAAGAGAAATTGAATATAAAGATTGTCACATTTGGTTGAAAAGAACAGTATTTTCGTATGAGAACCAACTGTTTTAATGAAGAATCAACTGTTAATGAGAAGGATTATTTTAAATTTAATGTTTCCATGTACCTAAAGATATGATATAGGATGCACAAACAGACACTCTGAATTATATACAAATCATGAAGCCATTTGGTTTCTTGTACAACTTCCAAGTTACAAGAAATAGCAGAAAGAATATTTAAATACCACTGTATAAATTTGCACTTAGAATTAAATTTATACACAGAACTGATTTGTAAAGAGTTAAAGCTTTTAGAAAAATTGTTCTAAAAATTAGCTCTAGATGTTCTAAATTTAGATTTTGAAATAATTTATCAGAAATTTATCCTAATGTTGTCACAGCCTATAAAATGTTCTTAACAGTGGCATCAGTACAAGGACCCTCCTCAAAATCAAAACTTATCAAAAATATTTGTAATCTTGCATTTGCCAAACATAATTGACATTAATTCCAATTATATAAATTAAAAACAAAACTTTATGGAAGTATAAATTTTGATGACTAAAATGAATTTGCAGAAAAAAGAGCTAGAAAGTCATAATTAATCAAGATTTCAGTGATAAAGTATTATTTATTATCTTTTATAAAATCATGATACCCACAAACATAATTTTAAATTTGTATTGTTACTTATTTATTGCTATTAATCTACCATGTTTTTCTTCCCAAAGGAAAAAAGCTTTAAACATTAGTACTCTTAACTGTACTTTTCCCCTTGCTTTTTGAACAAAGGCCTGCATTTCATTTTCATTCGCACTGTATCCCACAAATTGTGTAACCAGCCCCGACCATGAGAGGCTAATCCAAGTTTTTTTTGCTTTTTTGTTTTTCATTTTTTCTGCCACATGTTATAATAATCCAAGTTTCTTTTCCATGCTTGGCTATTGTCTTACAAAGCTCCTCTGCTTCCTGAAAGCCAACCTTAAACAGACATCCACGCCCTACCTGTTGTGTCCTTAACTATTTTTCTAGCCACTTTTCTTTAACTTCTGTGCTACAATCCTACAATCCTGATCTTAAAAGCCTGGGTTTTTAAACATCTATAATTTGTTTTTCTCTCCAATTCCTCCAATTTGTTACAAAAATATTGACAATTAAGCCCTCAGAACAAACTTTTTTTTTTTTTTTAAGAGACAGGATCTCGGCCGGGCGCGGTGGCTCAAGCCTGTAATCCCAGCACTTTGGGAGGCCGAGACGGGCGGATCACGAGGTCAGGAGATCGAGACCATCCTGGCTAACACAGTGAAACCCCGTCTCTACTAAAAACACAAAAAACTAGCCGGGCGAGGTGGCGGGCGCCTGTAGTCCCCGCTACTCGGGAGGCTGAGGCAGGAGAATGGCGTAAACCCGGGAGGCGGAGCTTGCAGTGAGCTGAGATCCGGCCACTGCACTCCAGCCCGGGTGACAGAGCAAGACTCCGTCTCAACCAAAAAAAAAAAAAAAAAAAAAGAGACAGGATCTCGCTCTCTCACCCAGGCTAAATAAAGTACAGTGGCACAAACAATCATGGCTCACTGTCGCCTCAACCTCACGGGCTCAAGCGATCCTCCCACCTCAGCCTCCCAAGCAGCTAGCTGGGAGACTACAAGCGTGTGCCATGCCAATTTTTGTATTTTTTGTGGAGACGGGTCCCATCATGTTGCCCAGGCTGCTCTGGAACTCCTAGCCTGAAGTAATCTGCCCGCCTCAGCCTCCTAAAGAGCTAGGATTACAGGCATGAGCCACAGCATCTGGCCCCTTAGAATAATTTTTAACTAATTTCTGTTTATTCCCTGTATTCATCCAGTCACTAAATCTTATCAGATCTCCTTTGATATGCCTCTTGAATCTGTGTCTTAACCACATGCTGACTGTGATCATCCTAGACACGATCCTGGAAACCTACTGTGAGGAGATATCTTATTTATCTCACATGTTCTCTTTATAGCAACTCATTTGATCCTTGTCAAACCCCTGTAAGACAGGGAGAGGAGGTGCTGATGTAAAAATGGTCCTATTTTATAACTGGAGAAATTGAGGAACAGAGACATAGTGCTCATCTCATTACTTTGAGCACTATGTCTCAAAGTAATGATAAAAGCAAACTGCTCAAAGGGGGTCTGATGAGATATCCTTCATTGCCCAGTGATACCTAGTCTCCTGAGTCCTTTAATTTGCAATAAAGCTTTCCTCTGATGAATTTCTCATCCAGGGCTTTTATACTTACTAACCAGAATACAAAGTATAGTTCCTAATCTTAAAATTTTAGGACCAGCTATACCACTTGCCCTAATAAGGTTTTAATCTTTGTGTTGCTATAAATACCTGAGGTTGTGAAATTTATAAAGAAAAGATGGTTTATTTGGTTCACTCTTCAGTAGGCTATATACAAAAGAAGCATGGCACCAGCATCTGCTTGGCTTGTAGTGAGGGCTCAGGAAACTTAGAATCATGGCAGAAGGCCAAGGGGGAGTAGGCGAGTCACATAGTGAGAGACAGAGGTTAGCAGTTCTCAAATTTTTAAGTCTCAGGATCCCTTTACATTCTTAAAAATTGAGAGCCTCAAACAGCCTTTGTTTATTTGGTCTGTTACTATTAGTATCTTCCACACTAGACATTAAAACTAAAAAAAAAAAAAAAAAATTAAATAGTTTTCCACTAATTTAAAAATAAAAAATAAATAAAAATGACACTTCTATGAAAAATCTATTTTCCAAAATAAGAAGAAATGAGAAGAGTGGCACTGTTTTGTATTTCTCAAATGTCTTTCCATATTTGACTTAATAGAAAATAGTTGAGTTCTCATATCTGGCTCTGTATTTAATCTGCTGTGATATGTTGTTCTGACTGAAGTATGTTCTGGGAAACCAGAATATGCTACCCCAAAATAGGAAGGTTGTTCTACTGAAGGTAGTTTTGAAGGACCAGATGCAAGAAACCTCTCTGCCCTCCACTTGCCTAAATCAAGCCATAGATTTGCAAAGACAAAAGGTATCCTGCCCACCTCTCTACTAGGAGGAACAAAGGTTAACCACTGAAGACAACTTTAGCCTGGAAAGGAATCTATATTAATAAGCTTCGCCA
Organism: Chlorocebus sabaeus; assembly: GCF_047675955.1. NCBI lineage: Eukaryota > Metazoa > Chordata > Mammalia > Primates > Cercopithecidae > Chlorocebus > Chlorocebus sabaeus. Next base: position 65,969,749 of record NC_132915.1, on the reverse strand, counting down.
ACTAGCCTCTACCCGCCATATTGATTTGCCCTTCTACAATTTACTACTGCTACAGATTCGAAGTCCTTTTCCTCAGTCTTATATTATCTAAAAACTTGTTGTTCTTTGTTGAAAATGCTCTATTCAAAGCCACCTTGAAAACTACTAATTCCACGGGTGTCTCCCGTGTATATATAAAATATACATGTTAATAAACTTCTGTCTTTTGTTATAGGTGTCCATATCCAATTAAGAACCTATGAGGGTTGAAAAAAAAATTTTTCCCCTATAGTATGAAGATTATCTGGCATTATACAGTTATGCAGCTGAAAAATAAAATATTAATTCAATTGCTTTTTACCATATCTGTGGAAACTGTTCTTTCCCACTAGGCTAAAATTAGCAGGTGATAGTTTCCTAAAAGTTAGTTACAATGTAAAATCTAAAATTGGTCTCTCTTGGACAGTGAATGAATTTTTCACTCATGCATAATTTTGTAACATAATGAATGGGTCATGTGGAAAATACTAGTTCACCGAGTTTTATTTTATGTGTATAGTACACTTCCTGTTTCATCATACAGAATATTCAAAGACATGTGCTAGAGTATTGAGGCTTAATAAAATTATTTGTATTGCTTCAAGAACATTCCTAAGTGAAACTAGTTTTTAAAAAAAACTACAGGTATGCAGAAATAACATATTGAATATTATTAGTAAGGTTTGATGTAATTGCCTTCATTCATTCTAAGGAGCCAGCAGTTTTACTCCTTACTCCTTACCGTCAGTGCAAATGTCAACACACTGAAAAAGGTAAATAACTTCTTAGTATTATTATGAAAACAGATTTGACCTTGAAGAAAGGGACACTGAGAGGAACTAGAGACTCCCAGAGGTACACAGACCACATGATGAGAACTACCATTGTAGGCTGTTGGCTAGTATATAAAAAAAGAGTATATAAAGCTGCACCACACTTGGTGTGTATTTTTGACAATCTGGGGAAAAAACAAAGATCCATGACCTATCATAATTTATAAATTCTTCTGACTCATGAATCTGAATGGCAGGTTCTACAAGGCTGCTATTTGAAAGCTAGTAACCAGTCAGAAATGGCATTTTATTCTAGTTTCATCAGGTAAAAAGTAGAATGCTTATTAAAATGTCACCTGCTAATGTTGATCTGAAGAGGTCAATTAAAAATATCTGTTGGAAGAAAATGTGTGTTACATGGAAAGAAGTAAAGAAAAACCTGTTATACTGATAATCATTAATTTAGGATTTTGCAAAGACCTCAGGACAATTCCCTCAACACTGTTAAGAATCTGTGGCTGGGCAAAGAAGCTCATTCATTTATTTTTTCATTTCTTGCATTCTAGAACCTACCACAAGTCATCTATAGTTCCATTTTGATAAAGTGAATCAAGACAAAAAGCTAAAACCAAATGATAGGTTACTCATGGGCTCCCAAAGGGCTGATAGAGCACTACCATGCTCATCCATTGATATCTACTCAATTATTTATAATCTTTCCTGCCAAAGTAGCTGATTTCAAATGCTCAATGTTGGCAAATATTAAAATACAGTAGCCTTCCATTATTGGTGGGTTCACTTTCCACAGTTTCAGTTACCCATAGTCAGCTGCAGTCCAAAAATGTTAAATGAAAATTCCAGAAATAAACAATTCCTAAGTTTTAAACTACATGCCATTCTGAGTAGCACGATGGAATCTTGCACTGTCCCCATTAGGATGTGAATCATGCCTTTGTCCAGTGTATTCATGCTATATACCTGATCTACCTGTAAGTCATCTAGTAGCCATCTGGGTTATCAGATTAACTGTTGAGGTATCACAATGCTTGTGTTCAAGGTCAGTAGTAGCCTAATACTACATTACAATGCTTACAATGCCTACATCATTCACCTCACTTCATCTCATAATTTCACATCAACACAAGAAGGGTAAGTACAGTGCCACATTCACATTAACTGACATTATGGTATGCTGTTATAATTGTTCTAGTTGTTCTCTTATTGTGCCTAATTTATAAGTTAAACTTTATCATAGGGATGTATGTCTGTATAGGAAAAAACAATGTATATAGGGTTCAGTACTATCTGCAGTTTTAGACATCCACTGGGAATGCTGGAATGTATTCCTTAAAGATAAGGGTAGACTACAGTATAAACATCCAAGGAAGCTCTTCTGATACTAGTTATAAGGCATCAGCAGTGGCAGCAATGTGAGTAGTATTAGTGATTATTTGAACCATCAATTTACATGCATACCATATGTTAGTTTTCCAAGTACAGGCTGAGTATCCCTAATCCAAAAAAAAAAAAAAAAAAAAGAAGCTTTTTGGGCATTAACATGGCACTGAAAGGAAATGTTATGCTCAACTTTTAAGTATATAACACAAATATCTCAAAATTTGAAAAAATCCAAAATCTAAAACATTTCTGGTCCCAAGCATTTTGGATAAGGAATACTCAACTCGTATGTATTTCACATACTTACTCTAATTTCATGAATGTAATAATTCTTAAAGTAGTAGAGATCATCTTTTTAAAGATAAGTAATCTTTTTATAGGTAAGTAATAAACACACATTAGCGGGCTTAAACCCAAACCTTCTGACTCTTTTTCAGTGTTCTTTCCTAGATTCTATCACTTGGAGCTCTCTAGTCATCGTCATCCCACTCTCATCTTTTCTTTTTTGTGGGAGTCTGGGATCCTTAAAATAACAATGAGCCTTCTCAATTTTCCCAGATAAGATTCAAATCAATATAAAGGGTTAACAGCATTTTAAAAGTTCCCAACTCTTAGTAAATAAACATCAAAGGCTGTACTTTCCCATTAAAGATTACCATTTTTCTTATGTCAGTCAACTTTCAAAATTATCTTAAACTAAATTTATTCAGCAAGCATTTGAGTACCTCTTAAGTATGTTAGTTGGTATGAATATCGTTCAGATTAAAAAGCCTGCTAGTTTTCATAAAATGGAATTCACTATAACAAATAAATTGTAATTATTCTGGTTGTACCTTCTCATCATAACTGCCATATGCCTGAAATATAGGAATAAACCTTAATTGACACCATCATTAATGGGTTTTGCTATACATTCCAATCATTAATGTTCTGGTAACACTCATATATTACTATTACTAACATAATAATGGAATCGAAAAAGGTTTTCGTTTATGTCGTAGAAAAATTTAAACGACTGGCAAAATTGAAATTAGTTTACTAGCTCCTGATTTCCAGTATAAAATTATAAGTGCACATATAATAATTTATATACTTAAAAATATGTGTTGATAGGATGGTTTAATTGTATAAAAGGATTATCTTTAAAGAGTCAACTTTAAGTTGTATCAAGGAGGTAACATTCATATCTATACCTGTGAATCATAAAAAGTTTTGTTTTTTAATCTTTGTTGTGATGACACGTGATAACTACTAGATATGTAACATTTCCTCTCATATTCATGTTACCTGTAATGATTCAAAAACCAAAGTGATAGGAAGTCTCTGTTGAAGTTTAATGTAAATTTTTTTTTTTTATGTGAATCTCCCTGGTCCCACTGTGTGTTTGTCACATGGTCAATTTAAATGAAAATACATGAAATGGAAATTTAAATTTGTTCTTTTCTTCTTCAAGGTCATTTGGTTTACCATGTGTTTCAGTCACATCTATATCATGTGAATAGACGAAGAAAAAGTGGATTGGTAAATTAAAAATAATAAAGAACCAAAAAATGCTGTAACTTCAATGTCTTAGACTTACCATGATTCATTAAAGAAGCGATGTAATTAAAATTTGCATTGACACTACAATCTTTATTCATAAATCCTGGTAAGTCAACCTCACCATAAGTGATACAGACGTATTTTTTCCCCCTAAGTCTTTTAGATGATCATATTATGATTTTCCTTAAAAAAAAAAAAAAAAAACCTATGATGATAAAAGATAAATTACTATTCTTCAGTTGTTCTTCAGGAAATAAAGGGAAATCACATTGTGTTGATTTTTTAATAAAAGTTCAATTTTCCAAAAAAAAAGTTTTCTTGCCATATCTATAAACCTTTTAGAATCTAAGTTCTAAATTTTACTAGATTCATTACTTTTTTGTGACAAATGCTTTTATGGGAATATGAGTTGTAAATGAAAATGACTCAGCTATATTTTAATGAAAGGAAGGAAACAAACAGCTCATTTTAATATAAATTTGAGATTTTTCAATAAAGGTCTGAAATTAATTTAGAGTCAAAACTATTAAGTGGGGGTATCAGAAGACATTTTAAAGCCTGGCTCCACTTGAAACACACCAATTTCTAAAAGTTACCTTTAACACAAAATAATTCCATTGGAGATTATTAGCTCTTAAATACCAGTGTTGGTATTACAGGATAGTATTATGTTTGTCCTCACTTAATGTTATCCCAACAGGTGAGAAAGTAGTAGTAAGTCAAAATCAGCTCTGGCTGACCTAAGGGTGACTTAAATTCAGTTGACTGGTAATCTAAGGTAATACAGTAATTTGCAAAGTTATTATCATTTCACCTTGAATGTTAGTTACACTTCAAATTTCACTTTTACATTGAATAGAAATCTCCATGCATTTTCCTCTAGTGATGGCAGGAGACTACTGTGTTTACATTTTGTATGTGACTATAAGTAATTTCTTAAAATATCCAGGGGACAAGAGAAAGGATGAAATTTAAAAATTCCAAAACTGGCATATCAAAATCATATTCAAAGTATATTAAGTATATTAAATTGAGACCAATGATTGTTATACTATTTTGGTTCTGGCTCATTTGGGATGCATATTTTTACTTTTGCCTTAGGCAAAACTTAAAGATAGATTTCATAAATATTTGGGAGTTCTTGGTCACAACTCTGCACTCAATGCTATCTACTGTTTTCAGGTAAATGCTAACATATTTTAAAATAAGTTACTTAAAATCACAAGAAAAAAAACTATCCATCTTGGGATATACTAGGGCAGTTTCAGAGCAATGGAAAATCAACTTAGAGCTGTTCAAATGAGAAATATTACAACGTATTTTCATAAATCCAATTTATCCACAAAAATTTGGTATAGTTTATACCAAATCATAAAGCCTATCAGAGATATATTGTTAAATAATGGTATGTTTTCAGAAGGTTTTACAAAATTGTGAATTAAAATAAGTCTATGTTTTATATATTTAAAAAGGCACGGAAAGAACAAAGGGAAGAAAACAGAAAAAACTAAATTAAAAACACTAATGTAAGCTAATACTGCTTACATACGAACATCAGGATGCCAAGGGACCCAATACAATCCTCAGTCTAACATTTTCAATGGCACAGCCTAGTGATCACACGATACTGGTGATACTCTCTAGTTACCCCTGGCAACCTTTCTCAACTGTAACGATGCTACCCTACAATAGCTTTCACTGGGCAGCTTTCTCTTCACTTAGCTGAATGCTCTGGGACCATCTGCGTCGGCAAGCATAAAAGGCCAGCCTGCCTGTGGGCCCGTCACTCTGAACACCACCTCTCTGACCCTGATTAAATACAACTTTCAATCCTTTTTGTCCTCCCTGTTGACTTCTCCTATTAAGGGAGCCCTCTGACAAAGAAAGCGGAAGAGTGGACTAACTGCCCCCAAGAAAGGTGATGTCTGATACTGCTCAACACAAGGATTAGCAAGCCAATACATAACAAAAGCAAGTTTTGGGGGAGGGGAGAGGTAAAGAAAAAAATGGTTTTAGCTAGAGCTTTGACTAATTCAGTAGGTACACAATTCAACAAATAGCTATACAAGAGGACTTCTTTGATAGAAATAACTATAGCAGAACAATAATTTGGAGAGATACCTTTCAAGATCTTGACATAAGACCATGACATTGACAAAAAAACCAGATATTTGTTTTCTACTTGATGTTTTTTAAATAAAAAGGAAACATAGTTGAGGACAGGAAAGATTGCTGAAAAAAATGAGAAATGAAATAAAAATATAAATAAATCATAATTATACTTGTTTCATTAGAAAGTGTGCTTGGCTTACTGAACACAATGACATTTGAGTTTATATAAAGGTGGAAAACAATTCCAAAATACTGCAATCATTTTTGTAACTCATTATGCCTATACTGAGAGAACTTCAATTTGAAAAAACTGGTTTCACAGGATAAAGCCCTTTTAATAAAAAGAACACATTTTAAAACTTCCAAGTAGATGGAGGCTTGTCAATACCATCCACTTTTGTAAAGTAATCAGAACCCACCAATAGGTCAGCTGATTGAAATTACCACCTTTAATAAAACCACCACTTTACAAAGTAACTCATAAGCTTTCCTGCCCCGATATCAGGCCAGCTAATAAATGAAAGATCTGCCTGGCTCAATCGACAAAGCAATTAAATAATGCAACCTCATAATATACCTTGAAACATTAATGAAAAAAATAAGTAAAAACCAACAAACTAAGGAACTCTTTTCAGAGCTACTGAAAAGTCTAAACTCTAAAGTAAAACTTGACTGTACCTTATTCAAGGAATGGCCAATAAGCCAAGAAAAGTCAAGTAACAGAGAGAAGAGAGGCCAGGCATGGTGGCTCACACCTATAATCCTAGCACTTCGGGAGGTAGAGGCAGATGGATCACCTGAGGTCAAGAGTTTGAGATCAGCCTGGCCAACATGGTGAAACTCTCTACTAGAAATACAAAAATCAGCTGGGTGTGGTGGCAGGCATCTGTAATCCCAGCTATTCGGAAGGCTAAGGCAGGAGAATTGCTTGAACCCAAGAGGCAGAGGTTGCAGTGCGCCGAGATTGCACCATTGCACTCCAACCTGGGCAACAGAGCAAAAACTCCGTCTCAAACAAACAAACAAACAAACAAACATTGATTGATTCCTAGTATACATGAGACTTTCTGTGATAAAACTAGGAAAACCCTGGACAAACTGGGACAAGGTAATCATCCCAGGAGAGAGGCCACATATATAGAGAAACTATTCATGTGCTAAATACTGTGTTAGATTCTTTCACGGAACAATTCACTTACTCTTCACAACAACCCTATGAGGAAAGAATTTTTTAAATGAGGAAGTCTTGCTAACTATGAGGATAAGTGATCTCTACAAGGCTGGACTATTTGAAGAATAGGAATCAGAATCTGACTGCTTATCTTCAAAGCCCATGTTTCTATCATAATACCATGTTGCCCTTCTAGGAGTTAGGTAGGAAGAGTGATGGAGCCATCATTTTCCTTCAGCACAAAATTTGGCAAACCTAGAAGGCCCATACTCTACACATCTCTGACTATGTTGTATTCCAAGAGAGCTACAGAGAAACAAAGCAGTGCTTGATTGATCAAATAAATTATGGTGGAATCTGAACTGATAGAGTGTTGAACACTTTAGAAAATCTATGTACTGGCTGGGCGTGGTGGCTCACGCCTGCAATCCCAACACTTTGGGAGGCTGAGGCGGGCAGATCAAGAGGTCAAGAGACTGAGACCACCCTGGCCAACATGGTGAACCCCATCTCTACTAAAAATACAAAAATTAGCTGGGCATGGTGGCATGCACCTGTAGTCCCAGCTACTCAGGAGGCTGAGGCAGAAGAATTACTTGAACCCGAGATGTGGAAGTTGCAGTGGGCCGAGACAGTGCCACTGCACTCCAGCCTGGTGACAGAGTGAGACTCCGTCAAAACGACAACAACAACAACAACAAAAAAAAAAGAAGAAGAAGAAGAAGAAGAAAATCTAAGTACAAAACATGCTGCTGGGAACAATTCTTTATTGTCGGATTTCCTGGCTTAATGGGGCTGGAATTGGCTCTTACAGAGAACGAGGTAAACCTGTTTGTTACAGAGAATGGGATCAAGCGTAGAGAATAAGAACTGTGTTCCAGAGCAGGATTCAGATATTCAGATACGGTACTGGAGAACATGACCATTCTCCCTTCTGAGGTTCTCCAATGTACCCAGTAATTCCTACTACCAAGATACTGTCACAACAGTAAATGGGATCATAGACTCACATCAACAAAAGCCCATTTTAACAAACAAAAATTTGGTTGATGTAACCATCTCCCCACCTCTCCCACATTTCCCTTTTCTAAGGGAAAGGGATAATATTCAAGTTTATGGGAAGACAACGTTCTATAACAAAGAAACCAAATAAGATACGAGATATACACAAGTAACTAAAATATTAATAACAAAGTTACACGTGACATCTGCATTGGGAATATGACAGACTGTTCTAAGAATTTTACATCATTACGTGTTAGAGTAAGTAGGAAAAGCTTTACAAAAAAAGTTATCAGTTGGGCTGGCTTTGAAGGCTGGTTGAATTTAGTTCTGGCAGACTGACATGAGACAAAGCATTCCAGCTAGAGGTATATGAGCAATGGCCAAAGTAGTAAAATCAGAAAAGTATTCAGTATATTGCTATAATCTAGCACTCATAATAAGCTTTTACTTGAATTATGACATGTTTATCAGTTTCATCATGGTGTCTTCAGGGATTCACATGAAGGCACCTAACAGGTTTTAGCTGTATGCAGCAGGTATCCACAACAGGCCTTTTCGCTGCCTTTCACTGAACATTCTAAGAGCTTCTAAGCACTTAGAAGGGTTGGGCACCCAGAGATCCCTGGCTCCCAAACAATGTTATTGGGTAGAAAATCTGGATTAACTGAAGTTGCAGAGTCTAAAAGAGTACAAAAGAACATTTGTTTTAACTTCCCCGATACTACAGGAACCACTACTGAAACACTCCAGGCAAGAAATTAAAATAACTGCAATAATGTTATTTTAATTTCCAATTTTAAATTATTTTAATGTTTAAATAGATTGCACATCTAGAAGCAGGGTGGTATAATAGGAAAAGTTCTAGCTCTGAAACAAGTTGACTTTACCTTCTGAACCTGTTTGTTCAAAAATAAAATTAGGTTAATACCTGTTCTGACTACAACTGTAAGGGTTGTTTGAGAAAATATGTCAAAGTATGTAAATATTAAAGCATTATACAAATATATTCTACTGTCATTTATGCTGGCTTATATATAACACTAAAATTAATTTTTAACACATTCATACCTAGATAAAAGAGTTGAGAAACAACCGTATTTTGTTTTTTTTTTTCTAATAAATAGGAATAAATAGGCAATACTCCTCAGGTTTGTGACTTGTCTTAGTGTCAAGTGAAGAGATGAAGAATATATATCCTTGATTTCCAGCTTTTTTATTATTATTATTATTTTAACTTTTACTTTTTTGAGACAAGGTCTCACTTTGTCTTCCAGGCTAGAATGCAGTGGTGAAATCATGGCTCACTGCAGCCTTGACTTCCCAGGCTTAGTAGAGAACTACTTAGTTGGGACTACAGGCACATGCCACCATGCCCAGCAAATTTTTTTATTAGTTATTTTTCTAGAGATGGGGTCTCCCTGTGTTGCCCGGGCTGGTTTCAAACTCCCGGGCTAATGCAATTCTCCTACCTTGACCCTTCCCAAAGTGCTGAAATTAAAGGTGTGAGCCACTGCACCCAGTTCCCAACTTCATTTCTTATCAAAACCGGGCCAATGGCTTTGAAGCCTTAACGTCCTTAACTACTATACTGAAAATAATTTTCAGAAACAGTACAACATTCTGGTAACTGATACCATGGCACCTAGAACAGAGTAAGAGATGGGGTATTCAAGTTTTAAATAAACTGAATACATTTGAAAAATGGTGTAATTCCGATCTAAGTACACTTAAATGCAGTAAGGTTACTGCTCTCTCACTGAAATGGTTTTTTGCTCATTTCTCTCTCTACCCAAGTCCCTCTTCAAAGTTTTAATTTGTCACTCACTAGTGAGCAATGAGAGACTTTAGGAAAGTTACTTGATATCACTACATTTTTAAACTGGGAAACAGCAATAAAAATACCTACCTCTCCCTCACAAAGCTGTGAAGTGAGGTGTGAAAGGCTAAGTGAAAGAATATAAAAATCCACAAAGTACATTTACGTCCACTTATATATGTTATCTAAAAAATTTGAACTCACAGAAGTAGAGAGTAAAGTGGTGGTTACCAGGAGTTGGGTGGAGAGGGGGTTGGGGAGATGTCTGTCAAAGATGACAAAATTTCAGTTAGATAGGAAGAATAAAAATATCTGTTGTACAACATGGTGAGTACAGTTAATAACAACAATATACTGTATTCTTAAAAACTAAGAGAGGTTTTAAGTGTTCTCATCATAAAAAATAGGTATGTGAGGTAATACATATGGTAATCATCTCAATTTAGCCATTTCACAATATATACAGTCTTCCCACAGTATCCAGAGGTTCTAAGATGCCTCAGCTACCAAAATCTATGGATGCTCCTGCAATCAGTCCTGTAGAGCCCATCAATACAAAGCTGACTTGCAAATACTATATTTTCCACCCATGGTTTGTTGAATCTGTAGATACTGAGAGCCAACTGCACATATTTCAAAACATCATGTTGTACATGTTAAATACATATAACTTTTAATGTCAATTTAAAAAAGGGAAAAAATACATGACTTTTTTTCTTGCCCCAAACGATGGTCCACACTGGCCCAGAGTTTACTACACCAGTTTTATAGCAATGTGTTCAGTAAATGCACTCTTCATTACAGTTAATACTATCCTATATTGGTATAGTACATTAAATATTTCACAATGCATTCACATCTGAAACATAATGAATTAGGTAACAAAATCATTATCATACGTTGATGCTAAAGATGGAGAGCCCTGAAGACACTTGTGGACTCGTGTGGGTTCAGTTAACATTCTCATGATGATTACCTTCCTAATCTATGTATCTAGCTTCATTCTCTCTTAAGCTTGGCTCTATATTCATATATTCAGCTCCTTTCTGGACACCTCAAATTAGATCGTCTACAGGCACTTCAAATCAAATGTTGAAAATAAACTAGTATTCTTCCACTTTCAAACTTGATTCTCTTCCAGTATTCACTATCTAGAAGAATGGTACCATCATCTCTCATCTATTTTAGAAAGGAACCAGTCTCTTTAAGTTTGATCCTGCCATCATCTGCCCAACTGCTGCTAGTCACTCTTCTGCCAAACTGAACTGCAAATTTTAAAATGCTCCTGTCACTATCTTACTAAACATTTCTTTGAGAAACTCTTTAATTTTCTGATCACTCTTATAAATCCCTTCATAATCCGGTCTCATTTTACCACTCCAGACTAATGTCTTGCTATTCTCCATTACCTTTAAACCCCATAGTCTAGCCATACCAAATTATACATAAATCTCTGAAGCAATAGCAATTGGGCTATATACCTGCTATTCTCTGAACCTGCAACACTCTCTCTCTTCCAGGCCTTCCTCTGTTTAGCTTATTTTAATTTTAATTATTCTTCAGGTCCTAATTCAGTTTTGGGAAATCAGGTAAGACTTCTGGAGGAAAGAAGTCTTGGAGGAAAGAAGTCTTACCTGATTTCCCAAAAGTGAATTCAGAGTCCTAGATGTCCCCATGATGTTGTATATTTTCATCTATCAAGGCACTTACACTTTGTATTGTAAGTATCCATTTATATGTCTGACTCGCTCTTAGACTACGAGCTAGTTACTCTTAGGCAATACCACATTTCTACTGCTTAACATTGTCCACTGCACAGGTAGGTGCTCAACAATAGTTTGTTGGATTGAATTTAGCTTACTATTACATGGCCTCTAAGAAATTATTTGCTTATCTAATAATTTGCTAGTATATTTTAAAATTACAATTTCAACTGTTTAAATGTAAATTCCTTTCTTTTATTTCAGTCTTTTAATTTTTAAAAATAGCTTCTTCTTTAAAGTATTAGAATATTGAACATTAAAGAAGAGTTACATATTCTTTATTTCAAAGAGAGGATGAAAATCTGAAACTACTGACTATAACTGTGTTCAAAAAATAAACATAAAAAATAAAGTTTATCTTTAAAGTTACTCAATTTTTAAAAATTAAGTTACTATGCCAAATATAAAATTTTATCTACATCTATCTAAAATATTTATCTACTTTGCACTCAGAATCTGACATACATATTACTGTATTTGAAAATGAGTCTCTTCTCCTAAAAATTTGATTTTTTGTCTTAAAAACCAAGTCATTTTCTAGAAGAATAATTTCCACTTTGATCCCATGAAATCAGTGAGAAAAAAGGGTTTATGTACTCACATGATACATTAAAATAGGATTGATTCACCTTATAGACAACTTTTCTTCCAAGTGAGATATATCTATCATGTTTTGGTAGGCTTCTTACGGGGAAATTAGCTATTATAAATTATTCAATGGAACAAATGCTTCCCACCATTCCTCACTACTGACTTAAAAAAAAAATCCAACACTGGATTCTATTCCACAGTGAATACATATGAAAAATACACAGTGGCCCTCACTGATCAATCATGGTAGAACCCTCATGACAAAGCCATAGCCAACAAACAGTGCAAAACATTTACCATCTCTTTTTGGGACAAAAGGAAAAATGTGAAAATGGCAGGATTACTTGGGTTTTAAGAGGAAAAAACTGTCTTGGCAAAAATAATTCATTATCATTCACCCCCTCTTAATACATGAAGATTAAAGGCCTCCCTCACCTCCAGGAAGTTTATTATAAATCAAATCATATTTAAAAACATTAAGAGTTAGTTGCCTTTTAAATAACTCATATGAATAACCTATTTTAAAATCAACTGTTTTATAAAATAAATTAACATTCATTTATGTAATTAATTGGGCTATTTTAAAAACCATTCTGCCTAAAACAAAATATAACCCTCACTATACTATGGTATATTCAGTAGAAAATCCAAGCTGCTCTAAAATAAAAAATGTTTCTATTTAAAAAACAAGGGCTGGGGCAGTCTTTTTTTGTTTGTTTGTTTGTTTGTTTAAACAAAGACATTCCTGCACAATAAAAATTCACTTAACTTTACTCCATAAGTACTTGACCTGTACCACAAAGAAGCTCAGGCTTGCAAAATGGCTAGTATGAGAAGCAAAAAGAGTAAGTTTGTAAGTCGAGCTGGGCAGCAACCATATGGCATTACAAAGGACCACTAGGACACAATAAACATATCAAAAAATGCTTAATTTAAGGTAAATCCTTATTGCTTAATGAAGTGAAAAATGAATAAAATGAGAGTCAAGATACATAGGATAGAAAATTTGGGGACACGGAAGACAAACTCTATGGTCATATCCTCGGACCATACAATTTTACAGCAAACTGTTACTACTACGTAAAAATCCACTGTGCGATGCTCTTTGTGAATTAACCAATGAAAACACCAGAAGGCTAGCTAGACTAGTTAAAATGTTTCCACTTCAACTTTGATCAACATTTTCCTGATACAGTTGTATCTACAGATTGAAAAGTGTTTTCAAGGGTTTCAGTTGGCAGTTAGGACAATTTTTTGTTGTTGTATTCAAATCAACCATGTCTGCAAAGAAAGCATGCTAACCCCTCTAGCAGAGACCACAGTGCAGTTTGAATAGTGGTTCCATGGCTTTCTAAGTGTTTAGTATGTATGTATATAAACTCAGTTTTAAACCTGAATGCAAGGATCTTGAATACTGCACAGTGCTTTCTGTGGCACTTACAATTTACTAATAAATTACAAAATGGTAGTTTGAAAAACCGAGAAAGCAATATTGATATCTCCCCTAAAATAAGCTCTTTTCAAAAAGAAAGATTTTGCCAAAAATGAACAGCTAGATTAAAGAGTTTCCAAAGCACTTGTAGCTGCAATACTCAATGCTGAAATAATTTCACAGTATTAGAGTGACCAGATATCTACAGATATAATTTTAAAACAAAGGTTTAGAATTTTCCAGAGAAGGCTTTCCTAAATATTTAAAATCTGTTTTCATGTTTAAATTTTACATGGTAGACCTATGACATCAACATAAAACAAATATATATAAATTTCAAATGGTTTATCCATCAATTCCTTTAAAAGCTGTATTATTTGGATGCCATAAACTTTGCTCAGAAATAATTCTGCATTTCCTGCCATAATTCTTAACCATGTTTTGGCCAAAAAACTTAATCATAATAATCTGGGCATTTTGGTTTTCTAAAATGAAAGAAATATGCTTAAAAAAAGAAAACTAAATATGCTTCTTATGTCATAAATAAGTATACATATATGGCTTCCATGATTGCTTTTCTCTAATGGCAATTCCAGATGTGAGGGTCAAACTTGTCACTGAATCTGGCTTTCCTTAATACAAAACCATTCAGTGTGCTGATACAGTGAACTGCTTCCCAAAGTTCAAATATACTTTCATACTTTTGTTTAAGCTTACGTAAAGCTTTCAATTTAAAAGCAATTCTTAATAGATAAAACATGTAAATGTAAAATGCAAATATAAAATACACAATTTAAAATAACTTTAGGCAGCAAGCTCTAGATTTCCATTAGTATCTCAGCAACAATTAGAACACATTTTTAATAAGAGCTTCACTATGTCATCCTGTTAGCTTGGCTTTATTGTATTAACACAGGAATAAGTACTATCAGAAAGAAGTTCAAAAGCACTATCTACATAGAGTGCAAATTTTTGATATAAGTACTTGGTATTACACAGCATTAACAGTTCAAATAGCAACAGAAATACATATTATGGACAAGATTGCATAAGCATACATTTGCTCCACTGACAGCACCATCCCAAGTATCATGGGAAGCAAGGAAGTGCCCTCATACATATAGCATAGAAATTATATAACCAAAACTCCATGGATCCATTTGTAACTCTCTAGTCAAAGCTAAACATCACATACATTTCCATTTACCTTAGATGCTAAAGAAAAACTCAATTTCCTTTGAACATCTTTTGGCAGAAAGTCAAACAATAAAGAATTTGACATTAGTTTTTGACGGATTGCATATAGATTATACCAAAACATTTAAAAACGTTAATCATTTTATTTAATACTAATTTAATACAAATAAGCAGTTATGATTTCCTTATTTGGCAGCCAAATATTTGGAATGTTATTGGATGTCCTATGCACCGACCCCTATAACAAAAGCCAGTTCATTATTTATTCAGATTATTACTCAGATGGGAGAAAAAATGCTAATGGAAAATCTGAGAAAATATCAGCATCACTAAGATAAACCAAAACCTATCTTAACAGAAAAAAAACAGTGCAATGTTTCAAGAAGAACTGGAATTATATATTCTGAATGATCCTAAGCTGATGAGCCACTGACTTAGGGGAGAGTTCTATTGATATTAGCCACCTTCATTAGGTAGTCAGCATCTTATTTATCTAACCCTGGGGTTAAACATTTTATTACAGTAGTCAATTTGGAAGTTATAAAATTCTTCTATTGGGGGTTATTTGGGGGGTTAGAATAGGGATGCAGCTAGGAAAATCAGTGAAATCTCCAGAATGAGCAGCCTGGCACTTTAGTATCTCACTGGGCACTCAGGAAAGCTATACTATAGAAAGCAGGTTACCGTTTATGATAGCTGTATTTTCTGTGTTATCTAGAGAAAAACAGGTTCATCCATGCAAAATGGAGTGTTTTAGAAGATACTGCTGCTAAAATGAAAGACTTTTCAAAAGGAAAAAGTGATTATTCCAGATGAAATGAGAAGTTCCAACGTCAACCTTACTTCCTGAATCAGCAAAAATCAAGGCTTTACTCAGAATAGGAAATTGGAGATTTTCTTTTAATTTACATATCTTTTTTGCTGAGTATGTTTTAGCTGAAATATGAGAGAACTTGTAAGAGACAGCACTTCTCATTTCCAATCATGCTTTGCTATGGCATTATAAAATACAACTACTTGGAACTAAGAATACATAAATTTTACTAGCAGTGATGTAGAAGAATCAAGAGTTTAAGTGAGAAATAGCTTTTCATTTATAACATTTTGTTATACTCATTACCCAGGTCAATACCATACCAAATACCCAGCTCTAAGTAAAAATTTTAGGTATGAGTGGGACGTATCTAAATAGCTAAAGGTTTGGCATATTATAAGCAAAATTCTTAAATGAGCATCAAAATAAAAAACAAGAAAAACATCTTTGACTCAGATACCTTATTGTGATGTGCATACTTATTATGTATATCAATCCTTTGATTAAATGAGAGGTCCAAGTGTGTTAAGAAGCCTAGATAAATCTCAGAAATTATTGCTGAATTGTTATTTTTTAAAAGTGAAATTTTATTCAATACTTTATAAAATTTCAATAGTATTATTAAAAATCTGAAAGTATATCCATATTATTAACACATATCTATCTCTTGGCTATTTCTTTTACGTCAATATTTTATTGTATATTAAATGTTTTTAATCGTAGTTGGGTGGCTTCTTAACAATAATAAACACAAAATGATGGCCTTTTAGCTAGAAAAAAAATTTTTTGTTTAATTCCATCCCTTTTGAAAGAAATGACGTAAAGTATGCCATCTCTATCCCAACCTTTGCTACTCCTGCTGCTTCTTTTCCTTTATCTTAGGAATTGAAGGATGAAATGTGGTCAGATTTTCCCTATTTAAATGAGTTTATTCAGTGAGGGTAAAAAAATGTATCTTTCGATTTAATCTTAAGTAACAAGAAAAATAAAACATTTCTTAACCACAAACTTTTCAAACATCAATATTTTATTTTCTCTGGTCTTTATATAACACCTTACCAGAATTCACCCAGTAACCATTATTAATAAGTATAAGTGAAATTTTATTTATCTGCCTTCTAACACGCAACTAATTAAATATCAGATTAACGTAGTTAGAATTTGGGCAACTCTTTTTTATTAACCTCTATAAAAATTATCTAACAATACTTAATGGCACATAAAACATATAAATATAAATTTAATATTCCGAGAAACTAGATTAAATTTGGAACAATTTAAAACCAAAAATATATACTGAGTTATTTTACTATGAGAAAAACAGGACCTGAACAAAAAACAAACACCAATCATGGGAAAGGTAAGTAAGTAAAGTTTTTAAAGATTTTTCTGTATTCTCTTCGCATAATGAGTCACTTATAAGGAGGAGTATTCACAAACTCAAATGTATAATGTTCCAAACCCTCAACCACAACAGACAACCTTCTAATGATGTGTAAATTAAAGCCCAGGTTTTAGGTTGATCATTACTCTAATAATTGACTTTTAATACATCATTTTGCTACATAAATGCCTCAGCAGCTTACCCAGGGAAATTATCAAACATTTTCCTTTTTATTTTAATGTCTACTGAACATATCTGAATGATTCCCATACATTTTCATTCAATATTGATATTAAAAGACAAAAACAGCAAAAAGAAAAAGTCTTTGTTTCAAAGTTTTAGGAACCAATCTCATCCTGAATTAAACATACAGGTAAAGCACAGTGCAGTTAAAAGGCAGACTGTGTCCCAAATATACAAGCGCAATGGACATCAGGGTATATGATATAGAAAACCAACTTCCCCAACTATAAAGGGTTTGAACAGGTCAATTATTTCAAACCATCCTGTGATGAATCATCACTTTTTCAACAGTGTACAGAGACTAAGGGATGGCCAATAATAAAAAATGACAGTGCGGTGGCCTAGCCCTATAGAAGCTGGTTTTCATAGACCGAGCTGAGATATATCTGCTGTTTTCTAAGGCAGTATCCCATGCTTAAAACCCTCCCTCTCTGCCTTTGTTCAGCTCTTTTACTAGCAACCAATTGCTTTCTTTTGGTTCAGCCTAGTAAAAAACTCAAAGGACTAGAACATGAAGGTCATCTAGGTCTACAACGTAGATGAACAAGCCAACAAAGCAACATCACAGGGCAAAGAGCAAAGGCATTGTAATAAGAATCTAATACCAACAAAAAGGAAAATCAATATTAAATAATGAAAAACAGTAAACACTTAGGACGAAAAGAATAGCTGCTTTTGCTTTATATATTTAATGTTCTTTTAAATAAAAAATGAAACACTAGCCATTTAATAATTATTTTCAAATTCAAGTGAAATACTTTCTGCAACACACAATAATAATACAATGACCTACTAGCTAGGAAAAAATATACTAAAATTTATGTGTAAATAAGGGACCATTGTTAAGTCCTTTGGCCTTTTCTAAAAATAAATTTCTTTCAATCTATGCAGAACACTGACGACTCCAATTTACTGTTGTTCTTAAAATTTAAAAACAAAACTAACTACAACTATAAAGAGTCCTAAGCTACATAGCAGAAACAATCAACATGTAATAAAATAACCAGATAATTTGTTTACTTATCAATCCTATGTAGGAAGAAAGAAAATAATTTCATAATTGTTTATAAAAAGCCACCTTTCCAGCTTTTGTTTTCCCTACTACAACTTTGCAACTATTTCCTTTTTACATTTTCATTGCAATCGTGATGTTAATTGCTGCCGTCACATTTATTCGACATGCCAAGTCTGCAGTGGGGCAAATGGGATTCTGATGATTCGAAGCACAGAAAGAAACAGTTAAAATGATCAACCAGGTGAGAAACAGTCTCCCGAATAATAGCAAAATAACGCAATTTCATCCAAGCAAAATCAAAATCAAAATCAAATTTTGCCTTCAATAAAGCCCATTTTTTAAAAAAGTGGACATCAAGTGGATTGGGAAACATTTTTTATTAAACAGTTTCTTGGTAACACAAAAAAACTTATTTACTAAGTTTTCTTCCATTTTCTATTCTCCTCAAAAAATATTGGAACACAAAGAAAAAAGAAACCAGTTAAAATATACTTCTGCTAAAGGAAGAAACATCACTTAGCAAAACAGGGCAAACTATTACATATCTTAGCAGGTGTACTGTCCAAAAAAGCTAAATCACCTCAGAGAAACATACAAAAAGATCAGGGATACGTCAAACAAGCAAAAAGTTCCTACTTCATTTCTCTTTGCATGAGGTGGAGAAGGAAAGCAAAAGTAATGTTACAATAGTATTATAAGAAAGTCACTAGTAAATCTGGTTAACCAGGATAGAATCAGTACTGACTTGTCAGAGCAGAAGCTATAAACAAATCTCTCCTTTCTTCAAGAGTGCTAAACTCAACACAAAAGATCTTGGCAGAGAGAAGTCAAGACTCTGATATTTCTGTTTTCTGATCATCGAGGCAATGAGGAAAAACAAAACAAAACTCTGAAAGCTAAATAGGTGAGAATGTTGTATGTTCATAATAAATGTGATCCCTTGATTGAAAGGGTAATGAAACGAAAATGAAAACAATGGGAATAAGTTTTGCCCACCACCAAGAATTATACATAGAAGGGATTACGATCACTAGTGTTTCCTTTAAATGTCTCCTTTATAATGCTGTGATCCAGCAAATACACAAATTAAAATATCCCAATAATCCAGTGCTACTAAGGCATGGCTCTTAATACCATTTGTCCTCACTGTTTTCCTGAGGAGAAACTGATTATGCTCTATTTAATAACTCTTGCATATTAAACTTGCATGTCACATCTCTTCTAAAGGTTAAAAGCACTTTGAAGACAAGAACTATGACTTATTTTGTGCCACTCTAACCTAGATGCCAAAAGTTTATGAATTATTTGAACTAAGTGACCATTGTGTGAAAATACAAAATAAATACAAGACATACAGTTCCTGACTCTGAGAGGTTTACAGTATGGTTAAGGAGGTGAAATACATAAATTAGAAGCAACACCACTAATTTTAAAGAATAGCTTTTTAAGCGATATAGTCAAGGGGAAAGACGTTGGAGGAAAGGAAGGAGAACAGAGCATGAAGACAGAACCCTGAAACATGAGAAGAGGATCACCATCTATTCATGAAAGCTTGAGTCTTGCTACAAAGATAGCATAGAGAGTAATTTCAATTAGGGCTTGTGAATTTGAAAGGAATATTGCTAAATAACACATTTCTCAAAGAGTTATTCTTAAGTGAAAGCAAAAGTATAATCTTGTTCTAATGGAATACGTTCACTCAAGGCATGAAAGCAGGGCCACTGGCAGTTCATTTTGAAGGGCAAAAGGGTATCTTGGGCTTTCTTGTTGTGTCTTCTTTTTAAGGAACTCCAGGTTGAGTGCTCAGTCTTCATAAAACTACTGTACAGCTTGACTAGTACTGGTTTCAAAGGCAATTAGAACTGCCTTTGGTTAGGGAACTTTCTTCAACAAGCTAAGGTGGGAGGAACTGAAATAATAACTGTAAAATAGTCCCTACGGGAAACTTCTGAGACATAGGCACACCTCTTGAAGAAGTTCAAATTGAAAGCACTTGAGTGATGTATCTATGACACAACCACAAAGGCAGATTATTAGATGCAGGAGATGAAGGATGTTTCTAAAGCCAAAATGTAACAACTGGAGTGAAACTGATAAATGATTTTTCAACTTAGCCTTTCATCCTTCCAAGGCAGAAAAATTGAGCTGCCTGCACTGTGCTGCGTATAGGTCTTCCAGATGAGGTTTATTGAATGCTAGGCAAAGGAATTAAAAATCTGATGGCACTTCAGATAGAAAAAAAAAAAAGGTAGAGAAATACCCTGTGAGCCTTGGTTAAAATGTATTTTAAAATATAACATGGTCTTCATCAGTTTTCATAAATTGTCTAGAAATCTAATTCTATACAATAAAGTTATCTTCCCACAATAAAGTATCATCTCACACCTATAAGAACGGCCAGTATCATGAAGGCAAAAAACAAATGCAGGCAGAGATGTGGAGAAATGGGAACCCTTACACAATGCTGATGAGAATGTAAATTAGTAGAGCCATTATGGAAAACAGTGTGGAGGTTCCTCAAAAAACTAGAAGTAGAACTACCATATGATCCAGCAATCCCACTGAGTTATTTATCCAAAGAAAATGAAATCAGTATGTCAGAGATATCTGCACCCCCATGTTTATTATAGCACTACTCACATTAGCCAAGATACAGAATCAACCTAACTGCCCACCAACAGATGAACAAAGCAAATGTGATATAGATACACAATGAATACTATTCAGACATTAAAAAAAGAATAAGGGCCAGGCATGGTGGCTCACGCCTGTAATCCCAGTACTTTGGGAGGCCGAGGTGGGTGGATCACGAGGTCAGGAGATGGAGACCATCCTATCCAACATGGTGAAACCCTGTCTCTACTAAAAACACAAAAATTAGCTGGGCGTGGTGGTGCGTGCCTGTAATCCCAGCTGCTCGGGAGGCGGAGGCAGGAGAATTGCTTGAACAGGAAGTCGGAGGTTGCAGTGAACCAAGATTGTTGTCACTGCACTCCAGCCTGGCGACAGAGCGAGACTTGTCTGGAAAAAGGAAAGGAAAGGAAAGGAGAAAGGGGAAAAGGGAAAGGGGACAGGGGAAAGGGGAAAAAGGAAAAAGGAAAGAAAGAAACAAAAGAAAATAAAGAAAAGCAAGAAAAGAAAAGAAAAGAGAGAGAGAAAGAAAGAGAGAGAAAGAAAGAAAGAAAGAAAGAAAGAAAGAAAGAAAGAAAGAAGGAAGGAAGGAAGGAAGGAAGGAAGGAAGGAAGGAAGGAAGGAAGGAAGGAAGGAAGGAAGGAAGGAAGGAAGGAAGGAAGGAAGGAAGGAAAGAAAGAAAGAAAGAAAGAAAGAAAGAAAGAAAGAAAGAAAAGAAAGAAAGAAAGAAAGAAAGAGAAAATCCTGTCCTTCTGTCCTTTTTGGCTACATGGATAAGCCTGGAGGACATTATGTTAAATGAAATAAGCCAGACACAGAAAGACAAATACCACATGATTTCTCCTATTTGCGGAGTTTAAAAAAGTAGCTCTCACAGATGTACAGCGTAGCATAGTGGTTACCAGAGACTGGCCAAAGACTGGATGGGGAGAGGTTAGTCAATAGGTATAAAAGAACAGATGGATAAGAGGAATAAGTTCTAGTTTTCTGTTGCACAGTACAGGGATTACAATTAACAATAATACTACATTGTGTATTTTTCACAATAACCAGAAAAGAGGATTTTGAATGTGCTTGTCACAAAGAAATGATACATGTTTGAGGTGATGGATACACTATTACCCTGATTTGATCATTATATGGTGTATACATGTACTGAAACATCATACTGTACCCCAAAAATATGAACTGAATATATTGTACATATTCAAATAAAAATAAAACTTAGAAAGTTATTTTTTAAATTATCAACTTGTGAAAAGATTCAACGACGCTGCAGGTAAAACAACATAGCAGACATTCAATAAATTGTTAAAAGAGTGGCTAAAATATTTTCATAAAGTTATAATGAAAAGCTGAAAGGACAAATACATAAGGCCTGGAAGAATCTCTGAAGCTTTCACAAATACTATTTAAAATTATTTTAATTTCTCTAAAAAAAAATGAAGTGTATAATGTACATAGGATTCTGTATTAGATGACACAAGTACTAGGTTTTGGTCTTTGAACAGTTCACTATTTATTCTCTTTAGCATCCATTTCCTTTCTTCTGTGTTTCTTATCAGAAAATCTATCCATAGGGTATGGATGGTGATAAGGTATGGTTACCCTATACTTCACTGCATCCCCATTAGGGAGATGGGTACACCATTCATACCCCTCCAATCCAAGCATTAGACCCCACTGATTGGACCAGGAATAACCCAAGCTGAACCAATAAAAGAACTTCTTGTGCTTTAACCAGAATTATCAAAAAAGATACTATCTCTGTCTGAGACATAGGTGTTAAGGACATGGAAGTCAAAAGTGTCCAAAGCCATTTTCCTGTTACTACAGAAGGCCTAAGAATGAAGCCAATCAGGACGGAGGAAAGGAGATCTGAGAAACGGGATGAGTTAGTGTTAATGCTTAAAGCTCTAGAATAGATCTAGAATGATCCAGCTATGCTGAGAACAGATAAATCCTAAATGAGTCCATAAATCCCTATCCTGGTCAGACGTGGTGGCTCATGCCTGTAATTCTAGCACTCTGGGAGGCTAAGACGGGTGGATCACCTGAGTTCAGGAGTTCAAGCCTGGCCAACACAGTGAAACCCTGGCCAACATAGTGAAACACCGTTTCTACTAAAAATACAAACATTAGCTGGGCATGGTGGCAGGCACCTGTAGTCCCAGCTACTCAGGAGGCTGCAGCAGGAGAATTGGTTGATCCCAAGAGGTAGAGGTTGTAGTGAGCCGAGATTGTGCCACTGCACTCCCGCCTGGGCGACAGAGTGAGACTCCATCTCAAAACAAAATAAAAACCACCACCAAAAAAACTCTCTATTTCTTACTTCCTTACTTTCTTTTTCTTCTTTCTTTCCTTTGGTTTGGGTTTCTAAAACCTTGCATCGTTTTCTCTTAACCCTGTCAGTCTTCTGTCATTCCTTAATGTAGTGCCGTTCTCTGCCATTCCTAGTAATCCTGTGGCTCCACTGCAATACTAAAAGATGGTAAATGAATGCCTGATCTGGGGATATTTCAGTCTATTTCATGGTTACTTGACCTCACCACTAAACAACATGAGGAAAGATTTATGGATAGAGACTACAGAATCAGTTCTTAAAGAGAACAGAACCTCGAATTGTTCAAAAACAGTTGTGATCGCATTATTTAACACTGGTATACAATTAAGAAAATAGGCATTTTCAGAAAGTGCTCTCAGTAAGAAGTCCAGTCACAATTAATAAAAATCGATCTTTATAAGCACATTATACCCAAAACCCAACAGGAAGTCCAAAAGCCAAAAGAGAAAGTAGTTCACATTTGCCTAAAATTTGCTGAGGAAAATGCCAGCATTTGGTTAATTCCTATCCTTAGAGTTAAGAGTAAAATAAAATAATACAAACAAAAATAAGAACAAGCTTAAGATATGCTAGGCTAAGCTATAATGTCTGGTGGGTATGGCTTATTAAATAAATTTTTGACTTAAAATATTTTCTACATGCAATGGGCTTTTAGAAATATAACCTCACTGTTAGTTAAGGTGCATCTGTACTTTGAAAATAAGTATTTCTTTGGGCTACCTTATCTATAAGAATCATTAACGTCTGATTTGGAAATGAAATAGAACGGCGATGTTACTTTAAACCCTAAGCCAACACCACTAACCTGGGAATATTGTCTCATGTGAATTAATATTGGTCAATATAAAACGAAGACACAAACCCCTAGGACCTTACATGCTCAAATGATTACTGAATTCAGCCTAGCAATTTCTCCTCTCCAACATTAAGAGTTAAAGCAATAAAAAAACATATATTTACACTTTTATCGAAAGAACAGATGGAAAGGGAAGACATGATCTGCAATTTGAGGGGACTGAGCCCAAATATTTCTGTATTTCTTTATGTGTATGTTGATGAGAAAGTTGCTCAACAATTATTTCTTGACACATCAACAAAAATTCACCAAAGGCTTTGGTTGCAACAAAACTTGATTTACGGACAGTGAAATTTGAATTTCATAGAATTTTCATGTCATGATTTCTTTCTCAGCCATTTTAAAAAGTTAAAATCCTTCTTAGCTCCAAGGCAGTACAAAAACAGGAGGCTGGTTGGATTTGGCCTATGGGGCATAGTTTGCTGACTCCTGTTCTTCACTAAGGCAGCAAATTAGAATCATGTAACAGCTTTAAAAAATTATATGTCTCTCCCATACACCTAGATGCTTAGGCCCTACCTGTAGAAATCAATTTCCTGGCTAGATGAAAGGTGAGGGTGAGGGGGAGTACAATAAAACCATGAGATTTGTTAAATATTCCAGATGATTCTAACGTGTAGCCAGGACTTAAGACTATAGAATTTAGAATCAAATGGACACTCCATAGCTTCTTCAATTTTGGCAAGATACCTATGCTTTCAGATTCTTGGTTTCCACATCTATACTGTTCAGAACTGGCACATAAGTGCTCGGTATTATCGTTCCCTTTCACTGCTGCACTGTACATAGTAACTTCTTAGTACACATCTGATTAACACAATTCTGCACAAAACATATTCCTCTCTTTCAAATAATTTAAGAAAAATAAGGCAAGAACACATGTAAACCAAAACACAGAAATGTCTGTAATGAAATAACTATTAACACAATACATTGTTGTTTGCAGAAATGTGACAACCAGAAACAAAAAGAAGAGACTCCAGGATTATATTTTAGAATAGCAGAAAGGGAGTAACAGTGAAAAGATCCTAAGAATAAATACCTGTTTGATAAAAGACCTAAAACATTGAGACTATTTCCTTCTTCTATTAATTAACTATGGGTCAACAATCACTTGCTGACCAAAGAACAGAGTACTAAGTCTTCCAGCTTCCTCAGCATTTCTGCCTAATGCCTTGGGGTAGGTGAAATGTGCCCAAAAGTATTGAGAGGCTGCTCAGTTTTAAATGATAAATACTTGACCAATGTGATAGGAAGCTTTCAACAATTAGGGTGAAAAAAAAAAAATGGAGAAAAATAGCTACCTCCTCCACCACAAAATTATGTATCTTTTAAGGTATAAAGGTTTGGTTTTCATTAATCAACTTAATGTCTAGTTATAAATTTTTTAAATACTATGTATAATTTTCAGGAAGGTGGCTTAATAAAAAAAAATATACAAAATGACAGCTTACCTATTAACCATGAAGAAATACAAAACATAAAGTATACCAGATCTCAATAGCAACACCAACAAAATTAAAACATCTAGAAATATATTTAATAAGTAATATGCCAGGTGATATTTAAAAAGCCATGAAATTTACTGAAAGATATAGAATATCTAAATAATTCATTCTAACATCTTAAACTCCTAACTGAAAGATGCCAAATTAATATACGTAACTAGTGCAATTCCAGTTAAACCCCCAAAGATGTTTATGGCCAGGCATGGGGGCTCACATCTGTAATCCCAGTACTTTGGGAGGCCAAGGCGGGTGGATCACTTGAGGTCAGGAGTTCAAGACCATCCTGGCCTACATGGCAAAACCCCATCTCTACTAAAAATACAAAAAATGAGGGGCGCATGGTAGTGCACACCCTGTAGTTCCAACCGCTAGGGAGGCTGATGCAGGAGAATTGCTTGAACCCCGGAGGGACAGGCTGCAGTGAGCTGAGAGAGATCACACCACTGAACTCCAGCCTGGGTGTCTGAGTGAGGCTGTCTCAAAAACCAAACAAACAAACAAAACAAAAAAACCCAAAAGGACGTTTATAAGTAGTGTAAAAAACCTAGAGTAATTTAAATATGACTAACAAAGAGAACTTATTCCACCACATAGAACTGTAAAGTTCCAGTAATCACAACTATGTAATTAAAACAAAAACAAATCAATGAAAAAGAATCTAGTTTGACGTCCAGCTAGATATAAAAATCATTCATTCGTTCTACACATATTTATGAAATACTGTTCTAGGATCTGCAATGTGGCAACAGAGGAGAAACAAACAAAAATTCCTATTCTCATGGTGCTTATATTGTAATGGAGAGAAAAAATATTGAGTAGAAAATTCAAAATACATTTTATTATTTTACAAAAAGAAAAGCTGCTACCAACCTAACTCCAATAAACACTTGATATTTAAAATCTTTTCTATATATACATTCACAAAATAATGCCCCATCCCACATTTTTTTCCCAACAAAAGTGAGATCTTGCTGTTATGTCCTTTCTTCCCAATTCAATATACCATGTCAATAACAAAACAAGTATATGGCAGCTGTCCCATAAAATTCCTATCACCTAGTGATGGTATAGTCACTGGTATGTTTTAATGATGCATTACTCATGAGTTTGGGGTAATGCTTGTGTAAACAAACCTACTGTACTGCCAGTCATTAAAAGTCTAGCAATACTATTATGCACAGTACATAATACTTAATAAACAACTGTTTCTGGTTTACGTATTTACTACACTTTTTATTGTTATTTTAATGTGTACTCCTTCTACTTACTTTTTAAAAATGTTAACAGTAAAACATGTCCTTCAGAGGAATTCCAGAAGTCATTTTTACCACAGGAGATGACCGTTCTGTGTGTTTTTGTCCCTGAAGACCTTCCAGTGGACAAGATTTAGAGGTGGAAGACAGCAATATTAACGATGCTGACCCTATTAGGCCTAGGCTAATGTGTGCTTCTGTGTCTTGAGGTTTTAACAAAAACGTTTAAAAAGCAAAAAAAAAAAAAACAAACCAAAAAAACAACTAAATTAAAAATCTTTAGAAAAAAGCTTATAGAATAAAGACATAAAGAAATTATTTTTGCATAGCTATACAAAGTATTTTATGCTGAGTATTATAGGAATCAAAAAGCTTAAAAAGTAAAAAGTTGATACAATAAAAATGTTATAACTAGCATAATCTATTATTAAATAAAAAAGTTAATAAATTTAGTGTAGCCTAAGTGTACAGTGCTTATAAAACTTACAGTACATTTACTCAACACTCACTCACTGCCTGACCAGAGCAACTTCTGGTTCTAAAAGCTCCATTCATAGTAAGTGCTCTATACAGGTATACCACTTTTATCTTTTATGCCATGTTTTTTACTGCATTTTTTCTATGTTTAGATACACAAATATTTACCACTGTTACAACTTCCTACAGTATTTAGTACAATAACATGCCGTACAAGTTCGTACCCTAGGAGCAATAGGATATCATATGGCCTAGGTGGGCATGAGGCTATGCCATCTACGTTTGTGTAAGTACACTCCATGATGTTCACACAATGATAAAATCACCTAATTACACATTTCTTGGAATGTATCCCTGTCAGTAAGTGACATATGACTATATTGCAAAAAGTTTCCCATTTTATTCATAGGAAAACTATGATGTTTAATTATTATATAGTATTTTATTGTTTGAATGTACCTGAATTAACCACTCCCCTGTTGTTGGCTTTTTGAGCCATTTATACAAAGAAGCTGTGTAATCAATGTAATATTAAATTATCAATGTAATATTAAAATATATGCTGGGTGCAATGGCTCACGTCTGTAATCCTAGCATTTTGAGAGGCCGAGGCGGGCAGAGTGCCTGAGCTCAGGAGTTTGAGACCAGCCTGGGCAACACGGTGAAACCCTGTCTCTACTAAGATACAAAACATTAGCCGGGTGTGGTGGCATGCACCTATAGTCCCAGCTACTTGGGAGGCTGAGGCAGGAGAATTGCTTGAACCTGGGAGGTGGAGGTTGCAGTGAGCTGAGATCCCGCCACTGCACTTCAGCCCAGGCGACAGTGAGACGCTGTCGTTAAAAACAAACAAACAAACAAACAAAAAAAACACCAAGTTCCCTCTTTTTCACATATTATAACTGAACTATCGTGATTGGGCAGAAGTATGCAGAAATATATTTTATTATATGAATATATTCATATAAGCATTCATATTTATATTCATATAAAAATGTATTCATATAAGAATTCATATTTTCTTATGTGAATATATTTTCTGATCAGATTTTAAAAATCAGGCCAGAAACAGTGGCTCACATCTGTAATCACAGCACTTTGGGAAGCCAAGGCAGGAGAATCACTTGAGCCCAGGGGTTTAAGACCAGCCTGGGCAAAACTGAAATGTTGTCTCTACAAATAGAAACAAGAATAAAAATAAATTAGCTAGGCATGGTGTTGCTTGCCTCAGGAGGCTGACGTGGGAA
The DNA here is from genome assembly GCF_047675955.1 of Chlorocebus sabaeus. Taxonomy (NCBI): domain Eukaryota; kingdom Metazoa; phylum Chordata; class Mammalia; order Primates; family Cercopithecidae; genus Chlorocebus; species Chlorocebus sabaeus. The sequence goes on along the minus strand of NC_132915.1, from coordinate 65,941,159 downwards.
AACTGCTTGAGCCTAGGAGTTCAAGGCCGCAGTTAGCCACGACTGTGTCACTGCACTCCAGCCTAGGTGACAGAGTGAGACACTGTCTCAAAAAACAAAAACAAAACACCTTTATAATTTACAGAATTTATTTACAATAAGTTTTGAAAAATCAAATGCATAAATTAATTTATAATGTAATAGCCACCATAAGTAAGATACAGAACATTTTCATGCCTCCAAAGGGTTCCTTCATGCTTTTTCACAATAAAATTTCTTCCATTTAACCCTGGTAACCACTGATCTGATTTGTCATTAGTTTTGTCTTTTATAGAATAGTCATAGGAAAAGATTAATACGGTACATAGTCCACTGTGTCTGGCTTCAATAACTTAGTATAAAGAATTAGAGGCTGGGCACTGTGGCTCACGCCTGTAATCCCAGCACCTTGAGAGGCCGACGCAGGCGGATCACTTGAGGCCAGGAATTTTAGACTAGCCTGGCTAACATGGCAAAACCCTGTCTCTACTAAAATTCCAAAAATTTGGCTGGGCGTGGTGGTGTGCACCTGCAATCCCAGCTACTCAGGAGGCTGAGGCACAAGAATCTCTTGAACCTGGGAGGCAGAGGTTGCAGTGAGCTGATTGTGCCCCACTGCACTCAGCCTGGGCAACAGAGCAAGACTGTCTCAAAACAAGAAAAGAAAAAAAGAAAGAAAAAGGAATTAGAGACTCCTCCATGTTGTGGAATGCATCAGTAATCTGTTCCTTTAAACTGATAAATCAACAGTTGCTTATCAGTTTACTAGGTGACGAACATTCAGGTTATTTCAAGTTTTTACGCAATTACAAATACAGCTAGTAGGAACATACAGCTTCAAGTCACTTTGTGGACGTTTTCAGTTCTCTTGGGTAAATACCTGGGAGTGTAACTCCTGGGTCAGATGGTAAGGTATATATCTAGAAAAGACTCTTTCAGTCTGTATAATTTTTCATTATGACTATCAATGTATACAAGTTCTTGTCACTTGGCATTCTCCATATATTTGAAATAGTCGATCTTTTCAACTATGACCTATTCTAGTGGACAACAGCAGTATCTCATTGTGGTTTTAAGTTTCATTTTCCTAATAACTAATGATTTTGATATTTTCATTCGCTTATATTTGCCATTTGTATATCTCCTTTAGTATATCTATAAATCTTTTGCCCATGTTTACTTGGATTGTTCATCTATTATTGAGTTTTAAGAGTTCCTTGCATATTCTAGACATAAACCCTTCACAAATATTTTCTCCAAGTCTGTGGCTTGCATTTTTAGCTTATTAAAGTATCCTTTGAAGTCTACATATTTTAAATTTTGATTAAGTCCAAATTTTATATTTTTCTTTTTATATCTTGTGCCTTTTGTATCAAATATTAAAATACATAACCCAAGATATTCAGATATCCTGGGTTTTTTTGTTTTGTTTTGTTTTGAGATGGAGTCTCGCTCTGTTGCCCAGGCTGGAGTGCAGTGGCGCCATCTTGGCTCACTGCAAGCTCCGCCCCCCAGGTTCCTGCCATTCTCCTACCTCAGCCTCCCAAGTAGCTAGGACTACAGGTGCCCGCCACCAAGCCCGGCTAATTTTTGTATTTTTAGTAGAGGCGGGGTTTCACCTTGTTAGCCAGGATAGTCCCGATCTCCTGACCTCATGATCCGCCTGCCTCGGCCTCCCAAAGTGCTGGGATTACATGCGTAAGTCACCGCACCTGGCCGATATCCTGTTTTCTTTTAGAACTTTCATATAATTCTTACATTTAAATCTGTAGTATGTCCCAAGTTAATTACTATATGTTGTGTGATGGAAGAAATATGGTTCATTTTTGGCATATGGCTATATATGGTCCAGCACCAATTTGCTGAAAAGCTTGTCCTTTTCCAACTGAAATGTTTGGTATCTTTATGTAAATCTACTAGATTTTTTTCTGTCCCATACACCTATATACTAATCTTTACAATATTATCCTACTGTTTTAATCATTGTATTCTAGGATCCTTTTGCATTTGCAAATACATTTTATAATCAATTTAGAAAATTCAACTTAAGTTTTTTTTAAAGCCTGCTGGAATCTTGACTGATATTGCACTGAAAAATTGATAAATCTGGAAAAAATTGCAACCTTAAAGTCTCATCCATGAACATGGTGTAACTCTCCATTTATTTAGATTATTTTTCTCTGCATTGCCTTATAGTGTTCAGTGTAAAAGTGTTATACATTTTGCTATGATCACTATTAATATTTCACATCTTTTGATACTGTGAAAATGGCATATTTAAAAATTCAAGTTCCAATTGCTTGTTGCTAGTATACAGAAATGTAATTAGTTGTTGAATACTGACCTTGTTTTTTACAAAAAAATTTGCTAAACTTATTAGTGCCAGTAGCTTATTTGAGATTCTCTTCAATTTTCTAACTAGATTTTTATGTCAACTGCAACTAAAGATGATTTAATATTTTCTTTCCATTTCGTATGCCTTCAGCTTCTTTTTATTGCCTTATTGCACTGGCAGTATGACTTCCAGTACAATGTAGAAATGTATGTGAGAAGGGACTGCCTTATCTTCTTCCCAGTTTTAAAGTGAAAGCATTCAGTCATTAGTTGCAGGTTTTTAAAAGTGTCCTTGAACTGGATTAAGAAAGAGTCCCTTGTACTCCTAGTTTGCAAGACTTTTGTTTATTGTTTTAATCTATCATGAATAGGTGATAAACTTTGTAAAATGCTTTATCTGCATCTATTGAGGAAAATATTTTTTTCCTGTTAATACAGTAAATAATGTTGCTTAATTTTCACATGTTAAACCAACCTTTCTTCCTAGAATGAACTTCACTTGGTCATGACATATTAATCTTTTAATATATTACAGAATTCATTTCCTAATATTTTGTTAATAATTTTTTGTGTCTATATTCATGAAGGATATAGATCTGTAGCTTTCTTGTAGTATCTTGTCTGGGTTTTGTGTCATAGTAATACAAATCTTATAAAATTAGTTTGGAAGTGTTACCTCATCTTTCATATTCTGGAAGAGTTTGTAAAGAATTGGTATTATTCCTTTTTTTAAAGTTCGATATACTACTAATGCTATCTGGACTTGGCTGTTTCTCTACTGGAAGCTTTTAATCTAACAATTCACCTTCTTTAATAAGACTATTCAGGTTATCTATTTCTTCTTAACTCAACTTTAACTTTCAAGGAATTTGTCCATTTCATCTAAGTTGTTGAATTTATTGATTTTCCATAAAATTTAGGATCTGTGTGATGTTCCTCCTTTCATTACTAATGATGGTAATTTATGTCTTCTTTCATTTTATTCCTGATTGGTCTTCAGTTTTGTACTTGAATGTTTATAGAATTATTCACAATAGGAATAAAATAATCCAATAATAATCCAGGGATAAATTGAATTATTCTTTCTCTTAATTCCTGATTGGTCTGGCTTAAATGTTCTTCAGCTTTACTGCCAAAACATGGAATGCAGTGAAACCTGCTGAGAAATGTATAGGTGTAAATGTTTCGAATGAGCTCCATGGATCACTACACCTGGTGCTTTCCAGTTATTCTTTCTCCAGCCTTGGGTAATTTCTTGTCACACATGCACAGATCAGTATTTGCTCAGAAACTCAAGCGGTTCACTGAGTTTTGTGGAGATTTGTGGATCTCCACGCTTCTGTCCTGATGTATCTCACTACTCTCTAGTAATTTTATCCCCAAATTCTAGACACCTTGGCCTCCTTGTACTTCAAAATCTATCTCTTCAATGTAGTGTGATGCCACCTGCCCAAGATCTCAATGTGTCTGCCTTCCCTGTACCAAAACTGTCTCTATGCAAGAAGTTGGGAAGACCTACAGAAGTCACTTTCTCTTCTAAGATCAGTGTCCTATACTGGTTATTATTCAATGTCTATAAACAATTATTATATTTTGTAGACTGGTTTTCTAGTTTGAAGCAGGAGTGTAAATTCAGTCCCTGGGACTCTGTCATGGCTAGAAGTAGAAGTCTAAATTACGCCGGGTGCGGTGTCCCAAGCCTGTAATCTCAGCACTTTGGGAGGCCGAGACGGGCGGATCACGAGGTCAGGAGATCGAGACCATCCCGGCTAACACGGTGAAACCCCGTCTCTACTAAAAAATACAAAAAACTAGCCGGGCGAGGTGGGAGGCGCCTGTAGTCCCAGCTAGTCGGGAGGCTGAGGCAGGAGAATGGCGTAAACCTGGGAGGCAGAGCTTGCAGTGAGCCGAGATCTGGCCACTGCACTCCAGCCTGGGCGACAGAGCGAGACTCCCTCTCAAAAAAAATAAAAAATAAAATAAAATAAAGTCTAAATTACTCCTATGTTCTTTAAAAATTAAAATATACACATATACACACACAACTTGAATCTTAGAGAGAGGAAGAAACAGAGACGTCCAATTCCTGGGATAGTTGCCACACTGATTTTAAAAAATTGTACACTTTAAGGCTTTTGGTAATAATTACCAGTATATGGAACTAATGTCTTCGGATAATTTTTCATTGATTTCTGTATTAAAAATGATTTTGTAAGTTTAACCTGAATTCTTAAGAGTATCTCAAACTCTGGCAAGTGGTATAATCAATTATAAAAAGATTTTCCTTTAAAAAAAACTAATATATTGTTTGTGACCCCTTTATTAATATTTAAAGAAAAAAAAATCTCCTTTTACCTTAAAAGAATAAAAATGAAAAAGAACCAGAACCTAAGTTTTACATTTTCAGGGTATATACAAGCATTTGATAAACCTCTGTAATCCTATCACCCAAAGAAGCCTACTTCAATTTTTAATAATAGAACATTGTCTTTTTTATGCATAAATTTTTTTAAATGAAAAATGGGTGCATTATGTTTTACTACCTACATTTTCACTTACTAAATCATAATATTCTATTAAATATTTGTTCAATCACTGTCAATGGTTATCGACTATACCATAGCAAACAATCCATTATTATTAAATATCTGGGTTAAACTCTGTAGTAAAGACCTTACATACACTCTATTATTCCTTAGAACAAATTCCTTTAAGTGAAATGTGACATTATTTTTTGTCATTTTTCTCTTTTACTGTGGTAAAATATATAAAACGTAAGATTTGCCATTTTAACCATTTTAAAATGTACAACTCAGTATCATTAATTATACTCACAATGTTGTGCAACCATTATCACTATTTTCAAAACACTTATCACCACCAAGGAGAAACTACCCTTTCTAAGTAACCTCCCCCAACTTCTTTCTCCCACCCAACCCCCAGTAACCTTTCAAGTATTTCTTTACCTATTAATCTCCCTATTCAAGATATTTCATTTATGTGAGCTCATACAAAATTTGTCCCTTTATGTCAGGCTTACTGCACTTAACACAAGGTTTTCAAGGTTCATCCATGTTGTACCATGTATCAAATTTTCATTACATTTAATGGCTGAGTAACATTCACTTGTATGTAGATACCACATTATGGTTTTCTATGCATTTTTTAATAGACACCAGGGTTGTTTCCAACTTTTGGCTATTGTGAATAATCCTGCTATAAACATTCAAACACAAGTATCTATTGCATTTAAGACTTTTTTTTTTTAAACTTTTCCTTGTATAGCAGGGCTACCTCATAAGCAGTGTGCCCAGAGTAGTCACATTTAAGACTTTTGGTAACTATGGCCCAATTGCCTTTCAGCAAGAAAGTCACTAAAACGTATAGCCATATACATACATACATACCTATATATGTATATGAATGCCCATTTTATCATGATCTGCCATCTTAACAGATTTAAATGGCACTTAGATTTTTATTAATAGTGACAGTAAACATTTTCCTTATGTTCCTTCTTTTAGGAACCACTAGTTCATATGCTTGATCACATTCCCCACTAGAGCATTTCTTTATTAGTTTCTAAGACTATTTTATGTAATTAGATTAAGGCTATTTTATACAATTAGACTAAAAGCCCTTTTATTAATCACATAAGTTGTGGGTTTTTTGCAGTTTCCTCTCAATTTTGTTTTTAATGATTGTTCACATTCAAAGGTGTTCATGCATATGCAGTTAAATCCTACCAGTTTCTTGAACATTCCTGTCACATTGGTAACTATGGTTTCTAACTTTTTATGTCATACTTAGGAAGTCCTCTTGAAATATAAAATCATTCACTTACATTTCCTTCTAGTACTTTATAGTTTCATTTAATATTAACAGCAAATTTTAAATTATCTAGAATTTATTTTGATGTATAGTATGAAGCAGAAATGTAACTTTTCTTCAATATCACTTAGTAACTAATCCATCCTTTCCCCAAATTAAAAATCTCACCTGTATAATGTACTACACTCTTCTTGATACTTGAAAACACACATACACACATACACACACACAAGTTCTTTTATTCTGGTCTATCTGTTTATTCCTTGGCCTGTTCTATGTTATCTTAACTGTTATAAGCTTATCATCAAATGTAATATCTGGCAGGACACGCCACCATTTTTTTTTTTTAATTTTCTACACCAATCTCCCAATAATTTTTCAGACAAATATTAAGATCATTTTGTCACGCCATAAAACAATCCCCAAGGTTATCCATTATTTTATGGAAAGCTGGCACCTTAATAATGTCTTTTCACCCAGTTAAAATGTATGCTCTTCCATCTGATCAACTCTCCTTTAATATCCCCCTGTTCATTTTTACAGTATTTTTCATAAACTCCACACATTTCCTGTTAAGTTTATTCTAAGGTTCTGTTTGTTTTGCTATTGAAAATGAATCTTTTATAGAACCTAGTACAATGCATTACACAGAGGAAACAAGATATATTTGAGTAAATGAATACTGGCTTCACATTTACATACTACACTAGTTTCTATACCTTTAGTTTACCAAAAAGCAATTTTTTAAAAAATCCACTAAGATCATTTTTAGTACTCGTATTTCATTGTACTCCCATTCATTCCCCGTATTCAATTAATTAACAGAGCCATCTTTTTTTTCTTTGACTTTTTCTTGTTTACTTTCTCTATTCCACTCTTACTCATCTTAATCTAGTTACTATCATGCTCAATTCAGAGAAACCATATTTCCATATTTTTAGAAACTGTGCACTTACCAACCAATGCCTCAAATCAAAATTAGATTCCATAGTCTCTGTGGAATTCAATATTGACTATTCCTGCCTTAAAATGTTCCACACTTTGTCTCTACATATTATCCTTGCCTGCTTAAATATTCTTTGCTATTAATATTTGCTCTGTTTCCAGTGTTCTAAATGATTATCCGTAGCCATTGTTTATTCAAATTTTTAACCGTGGTGATGTCATTTATAATAACTGCTACATTATGGATCTTCCCCTTTGAAAGGCCACTCTTCTTTCTCCTTTTCTATTCTTACTACCACCATCCTTACTCAGGTCCTTAAATCTCTAGTACTCCAATCGTCTTCTTATGCCATGTTTCCTCCCACTCTATCCTGCATACCAGTGGATTAATCATGTTGTCAGTATTTCTCTAGGCCTGCCCTAAAACTTCTAAAGCTTCTTAAGGCTTAGTGCAAAATTCTTCAAACTGTTCCTCAGGGCAATAAGGGTGCTACTGATGTGCCTCTGTGGCTACATTGGTGGAACCTAGTAAGCTTCACATTCTTCAACCCAAGTTGATTAAGGCAACTCTGCGTTTGTCTTTTTTACACATGGAGGTTATTTAGCAACATTCTGCTTGAAGAGACAATTCTACTACTTGGGGGGGCGGGGGGGAAATTTTGGAAAAGTTCAAGAGAACAAAGAAATCCAACTTAGCCAACTTGCATTCGGTCTTCACAAAACTGCACCCAGAATTCCTTATTTTTGAGCTTTATCACTGTATCTTTAAAAAAAAATTTTTTTGAACAAATCAGACCTCTCTCCTCATTGTTCTTCATATAAAACAATGTTTTATCTCCATACCTTTGCTCACTTCATTATCCCTGCCCGCCCACAACACCCTTCTCTCTACCTATATAATATACTATACCTATATTACACTACATGAGTCTTCCTTATCCCTCAAGGCCCAGCAAAAATGCTAGCCCTACAAGAAATTTTTCATGACTCCAACAGCTCTCAGTAATTTCTCCCTCCTTCAAACTCCCATAGTACTATCAATCAATCACTCACATTTGGCACTATCGTGTGATGCCCTTCCTTTTTTCTTTCTGAGACGGAGTCTTATTCTGTCACCCAGGCTGAAGTGCAGTGGCACAATCTCAGCTTACTGCAACTTTCGCCTCCCAGGTTCAGGTTATTCTCCTGCCTCAGCCTCCCGAGTAGCTGGGATTACAGACATGCACCACCACACACCTGGCTAATTTTTTATATTTTTGGTAGAGACAGGGTTTCACCATGTTGGCCAGGCTGGTCCAGAACTCCTGACCTCAAGTAATCTGCCCGCCTCGGCCTCCCAAATTGCTGGGGTTACAGGCATGAGCCACCATGCCTGGCCGATACCCTTCCATGTCATGACTGACCGCCAATCTTAACAGTCTAATCAGAATATAAGGTCCCTGAAAACACATGATCACAATGTATATCATACATAGCTTCTGAAGCACTGAGCATAGTACTGAACAATAGCTGTCTAACAAGTATCACTGATTACTTGTACGTATGTTTCATCACTTCCTTACTCAGAAACATAACATGATTTACAAGTATTTTCCACATGAAACTCTATCGTCTGGTAATCATCCCTTTCTTTCCTTATTAATACCATATCTCATTTCACTTCTCCCATGGGCCCAATAACCTTCACCACCTTTCACCCAAGGAATGTCCTGACCTCCTTGATATCTATTCAAATTCTGCCTAGTCTTCAGAGACCAGTTCAAGTTACAGTTCACCAAAAAATAAAGTAAGAAAACCTAAATAGACTATTCCAGCCACACTGATTTTCTCTGAACTCCTACTAAACTTACTTTTAGACTTACACAATTTAAACTTTTGGACTCACGTGATTTTAAATATACCACATTATATCTTAAAATGTACTATAATCATTTCGGATGCATTAATTTTGCTAATCCAACTGGCTAGGGGCTATGAAACATTTCCTATTCAATATTTATTTTTATATCCCTTCGGAAAAATAATAAGCACAAAATAATTCTTAAAAGAGGGCCAGGAAATACAGAGGCTAAATGGTTAAACATAGTTTTCTGAAGATTAATCCTTAATAATGCATTAAAACAAAAAGTATTAGCCATGAATTAGTGTGCAGTCTAAGAAGGAGAACTGCATATAGCAGAAGTTAAGCCACCTCAAGGAATTAATTTTCAGGTATAAAATTAGTGAGTAACTAGTGCAGGAGTTGGCAAACTTTTTTGGTAAAGTGCTAGATAAATATTTTGACCTCTGCTTGTCATATAGTCTCTGTCACAACTACTAACTATGCTACATAATGGACAATATGTACATGAATGAGCGTGGCTTTGTCCAAAGAAACATTCATTACAAAAAATTGGGCGTTGGGCCAGATGCAGCCTGTGGGCCATAGTTTGACAATTCCTGGCCCATTCTGGAAGTGGTTTTAAAAAACTTTTGCTTTCTGTTTGTTTTTAGTTTTCTTTTTTTTTTTTTTTTTTTTTTTGAGACGGAGTCTTGCTCTGTAGCCCGGGCTGGACTGCAGTGGCCGGATCTCAGCTCACTGCAAACTCCGCCTCCCGGGTTTACGCCATTCTCCTGCCTCAGCCTCCGGAGTAGCTGGGACTACAGGCGCCCGCCACCTCGCCCGGCTAGTTTTTTGTATTTTTAGTAGAGACGGGGTTTCACCGTATTAGCCAGGATGGTCTCGATCTCCTGACCTCGTGATCCGCCCGTCTCGGCCTCCCAAAGTGCTGGGATTACAGGCTTGAGCCACCGCGCCCGGCCTAGTTTTCATTTTTGAAGAAGAACATTTTTCTCAAACCTTAAGCAGAATCCCAATCTTTTTTTTTTTTTTTTTGGGTGGGACGGAGTCTTGCTCTGTAACCAGGCTGGAGAGGAGTGGCACAATCTTGGCTCACTGCAACCTCTGCCTCCCTGGTTCAAGCAAGAATCCCAATCTCAAAAAAAAAAAAAAAAAAAAAAAAAAAAAAAAAAAAAATTGTTGCTCTAATTAAGCAGGGAAGGAGAAAAAAGACTGCAGAGTTACAGTGTGGCCCACTAGACTTTCCCCTCTCTAATACCTTCTTTCCCATCCCTAAAGTTCTGCACGATACAATTTGAATGCATTTAAATCCCTACATCTTATAGGTAAGAAAATAAACACGGGGGGAAATAATTTATATACATCATGAAAACTAGAGCCAGTGCTACAATTAAAACCTAGATCTTCACTCCTGATTGTATGCCCTAACCATGAACCCACAATAGTTAACCTGGGGAGTCAGTAAGGAATCAAGTGGAAAGACAAGGCACTTTATTATGCTTCATAACTTCTGATAAGGCCTTATTATTTAATTGTAGTTGGATTTGAGGATTTAAATCCACAAATTTTTTTTTTTGCCCTTTCAAGAATCTTTATACTTAGATCCATCTGCTACTTGACAATCAAAACAAAATTCCAGAACTGTCAAGGAGGTAAACAGTAAATAGCTGTGATCCTTGTTATGAAACCATAATTAGGAATTTAATGGCCCTAAATTATAATATCAGAGTCTGACAAAAAGAACTAGAAGATGATTAAGTCTAAAGAATTAATGACATGCTTTAAAATAGAATTTAGAAAGTACATATCAAAGGAATAACTACTGATAGGCCATAAGCAGAGAATTTCCAAACAGAATATTCATTCAAGATCGTTACTGAAAAGAAAACTGGCACATTTAAAAAAATGATTTATCTTCATATCCAGAGTAGGATTACCTCTGACTCTAAAATACAACCCTGACAATCCCTGACATTTTCTTTAAGTTGTGTATAAATGTCTTTAGAATAAACTCATCTTCACATATGAAGATTAAGTAGAAGATACTGTTGGAAATTTAAATAGCAATAATTGGGAAAAATTAGACAAGAGCATGGACACAATATTATTAATGCTCTACAACATTTTAGTGTATATTATTCTAACAATAATCACGAGGGCTTTTTTTCAGCTGAAGGATAATAACCATGTGGAAAACATGTACTGCATACATTCTAAGTGTCCATTTTAATCAAATTTGAGGGGGAAGAGGAGCTTTATGAGGTGCCAAAATACTATAGGTCTTATTTTTGTATTATCATGCTAAACAGTTCTTTCACTGATTGAAGGCTGCTTGAGTTCCTAAAAGTTTTTTATAATTTCTGCATGACTAACATAGACTAAAACAGAAAATTTCCAAAAATCATTGTGAAATAACATATAGGCTTATAGACACATTGCTTGCCACATTTAAAAATGAATTTAGAGGATACAAATAATTACTGAAATTTCTTTCATATGCAGGAAACATTTCTTTTAAAATAAAAAGAATGCATATTGTTAATAAGAATTAGAAATAAGGTAATGATATAAGCAAATTATTTTAGTATTAAGAAAAATATTCATCTGTGTTTTCACTGAAGGATTCTAACTATAAAACACAACTTTCAGAATTCTCATCAGCTTCTCTCCTTAAGTCACTGTAAGATAGATACACCTGTAGCAAATAAAGAATAAAGGGAACCTGATAGGTATATTATTGAAATTTTAAATAGTAATAATGAGAAAACTGAGATAGAGGATAAAGTGCATTTTATAGTATTTTCCTAAATATAAAATACTTAGTTTTTAGTAAATATAAATATCTGATTTCAAATTTAATAATTATTACTAGAAATTATCCTTAACCTACACAGTCAAAACTACTTAAACAAGAACATTTTAAAAATCAGGGGCTTTCATAACAGTTAACATAAAATCAAATGCATACTACAATTAAAATTACAAAGACTTCCATTTCTGGCTGTTCTAAGAAATGTCTTAACAGAAAATTTTATGGTAAAATTATGCCATGGGCAATGAGATAATGCTCTCCCTATAAGATACATGTTTCATTTACTTATTTTTGAGACGGAGTTTCTCTCTTGTTGCCCAGGCTGGAGTGCAATGGTGTGACCTTGGCTTACTGCAACCTCCGCCTCCCGGGTTCAAGCAATTCTCCTGCCTCAGCCTCCCAAATAGCTGGGGTTACAGGTGTGTGCCATCATGTCCGGCTAATTTTGTATTTTTAGTAGAGATGGGGTTTCACCATGTTGGTCAGGCTGGTCTCGAACACCTGACCTCAGGGGATCCACCCACCTCGGCCTCCCAAAGTGCTGGGATTACAGGCGTGAGCCACCATGTATGGCCAAGATAAACATATGTTTTCTAATCATTTAGAGCAAATAAAATTGGAAAGGTATAAATAAAATAACGTCTCACAATAATATAATAAAATTTCTATCAGATGCAAGCAACAATTATTTCCTTTCATGGTCCCAAACATTTTTCTGTGGCTCAGAAATATGAACCATATACAGGCAATTCATGTACTTTCTAAGAGACAAGAATGAAAATTACAGAAAATGCTATATGACCTCATTAGTAAAGAAATAACAGTTCTATTACCTAGAGCAAAAGACAGGAGTTTAGGATGTCAGGAACAGTTTAAAGCCTCTATGATCAAGTAATATTCTCTGAGTCACTACTTTGTTACTTGTGTGGGAGTGTAGCAAAAGGATTATTGCTAATCCTTTAACTGTGAATAATGATTTATTGAACAATTCCTACATAAATTCCAACTGTGACCACAAAATCAAACCCCCATAGGCCAAGATATTTTCCTCTAACAAAATTAAAATGTTTAAAAATATACACACACAATTAAATCAATTACAAATTGATTTATACGTGTGCAGTAAAGGCTTTACAGCTTTTATTTACAGCATTCATTTCTATTTTAATCTTAAACAAGTCTAAGTATGGCCCTTCCACTTAGGTATCAATTAAGGGTGGTAACAAAATTTCAAAATACTTTTTCAAATAGGTGAGATTCATTCAGAGAAATAAAGAAGCAAGATATTAGAATGAGGTTAAGCGCATCTTTTGTCAGTAACGTATGTTGCTCCCACTGGCCTCATAAACAAGCTGCTCCTTTTTGAATAAGGCAGACCTTCAATTTAAATTTATGGAAAGACTAAAGCAGGAGAGCCTGCACTCACAATTTTAATAACCTATTAAGTTGCGACTTCAGATTCATTTTATAACCATGCTCCTCAGGGAGCTATGCTATCTGGATAAAGATAAAATTTTTTTCCTTTAAAGATAAATAGCATCATTAATCTGCAACATTTCTTTTCTATTATCTTTCGAAATGAGGAGTTATTTTGTTCTGATCTTGAGGTAATTAGCCTTCATTCACTAGCCTGAAAATGTCTGTGTTCTGAAAATTAAAAATGTGTCATTAAGTGGAATTTACCATAATGTCATTTATCTTTATATAGTTCATCAGTGACAGCAATGGGCCTGGGAATCCATCAGCTTTTACCAAGGAAGCATTAAAACAAATTGAAAAACAGAATAATCCCAGGCACTCTTTAACACAGTCAAAGCCATTTGGGTAATTAAATAGTGGTATTTAAAGTTTTAATTTAGATTTTTCCCTCTGTTCATCAGTAGTCAAATGAGATGTTCATATTCATAACTGTTTGTAATAAAAGGCTTCATAAAGCAAGCAGAATATCAATGTTATTAAAATTTAATGTAACATAGGGTGAGCTTTAATCTACAAAATAAAGTTTTTATTTTCCTACACCCTGATTTATAAGATTATATCAGAAATATCTTTTTCTTCAACCGTATAAGTTGCAATATTAGTTTCGCAAAAACTGATATTCAATACCCAGATAACAAAAAAGTATATGACTTGAAATTCAGGTTCATTATTACTAATGCTAGGGAAGAATAGTATCTTTTCCACTTTTAATTTGTTTTCACTAAACATACTCCTCCAACAATTATTGTACAGAATCATGAGATATAATTATGAAAATAAACTCTGCTTCATAAAACATCAAAGAAAATAAGAATTAAATTAATGTAATAAATAATTCAACTAATAAATAAGAATTTGGTGGTGGTAAGGGAGCACAGAGGCACTGTTACTATATAAGTAATTCTATCCATCTCGTGATGAGAAACACCACAACAGAAACACAGCTCAAAAATCATATTGTTAGTTAAGACATTAAAAATACCCTGAATAGACTTCTAAAAGACACAACATAATGAAAGCAGTTGAGAAAGCTAAACTGTCATAAAAATGTTTCTTAAGTATAATAGCTTCAATGCACAGCTTCAGTCAACATAATAAAAACATCCACTATTTTCCTTTCTATATATCTAGAAAAACCGAATCTAGGATAATGTTTCCTTAACATAAGAATAATCTAACAACATAAAGATTAACTTAATGCAGCATGGCCTCAGTACTCGGTAATTTATATTCTGAACTTACATAGTATACTCAAATGTGTTAATGAGTGTTTCAGTATGATTTTATGTTAAACTACTGGATAACTTAGGTTTAAAGCTTTGTCACATAGATAAGCAAATTAAGATTTCAGATGTCTTTTGGGGAACAATCCTAGGAATAAGTGATTCTTTGTAAAATATCTAAAATAGAAATTAATTTTCTTGTCTGATGAATTCTAACACATACACACACACACACACATACACACACACCACTGAGCAAATCTCATACCAAATATTGGTTAAGGACTTAAAAACTTATGAAAAGCTATCTATCATCTCCAATTTCCAACGAGCTTTTCAATGTTGTTGATTTACTCTGCACTGAGTCAGGGAAATGTAAATATGCAGACAATGTTATTAAATAAGTATATGATTTTATCATCCATTTCTTTAAAACAATGTGCAAGATAATAAATCAGAACTTTTTATAATCAAAAACCTTTAGAAACAATCAATTTTACAATAAAGAAAGGAAAGAGGTGAAAACTTGGCATACTGGTACTAGTCAACAACGGCACAAGTAGGATTAGAATTCATGCATCCAGGCTATTCTTACACCATCTGCCTTGCAGATCAATGAATCTAAAACATTTACTCAGTATTTATGCATTTACTAAGTATGAATCATCAGATAAATAGACATTACCAAAAGTAAAAAGCATATTCTGAATTTGACACCTTGTTAAAAGTTTTCAGACAGTATTAGGATCCTTGTATCAATAAAGCAATTAACAAGGGTTCTGTTGTTGCCTTGTACGATCTGCTTTTGAAGTTTTAACTAATATTTCTTAAAATAACATATTTACCAATATGATTTCTAAGTCTGTCTTTATACATCCTGTGGAACTACAGGTTTTCTGTTATATTGTCATTTTAGCTCAAAATATTTGCTTGCCCCCTTTAAACATGGAAATAACACTGTCCAGGCCAGGCTGAGCAGTAATCATATTATCTTCAAAATTGTGTGGAGGAAGGACCTGTTGGTCAAATACAAATTTCAAAAAAAGTTGAAGCTCAAATAAATAATTTGTGATTATCCTCATTAACCCTTCTTGGTACTAAACATTACTAAGCCAATTTTATTGGTAAATAAAAATTCAGCAGAAAAGCATACATGTATTTGCAATATTGTTTAAAGTGGTTTTAAAAAACAGAAAATGGTTGATTATCTAAGCGAACAGTTCAGTAAATTCTGAAACATCCACTCTGTCTATTCTATAGAATGTAATTACAGCTATCAAAAAGTCAAGCCCTCTATCAACCAGAGAAAGTTATATAGTAAAAGTGAAAAAAGTATGTCTCAGAGAAGTCTGTAAAAAAAACAATGACCCCAAAACTACTGTGCATGTGTTCTTTGGACAAGCATGGAGAAAGGTACAGGAGGATTCAGAAGGTGTATATACACTGATATATTGTTGATGTACAGGTAGAGAAGCTGTTAACACTGTGTTTAGGGGTCAAGGAAGCAAGAAGAGGAAGAAAAGTATTAACATTTTCTTAATTAATCCTGAGGGAGAAGCAATTCATCCAACAAGGTGACCGATCTGTTAGATGAGGACTCTGAAGTAAGGCTGGGCTGCCTTAAGCTGGTATCAGAGCCTTAGAGTTCCACTGTTGGCAGAATTATTTACTAAGATCTAATTCTCAGTTCATCTCAATGATTCAGACAGCCAACTCAAAAGAAAAGAAAGAGAAAAAGAAAAAGAAAAAGAAAGAAAGCTATTTCACAACTATACCCTTAAGAAAAGCAACTTTTTTAAAGATCTGCTCTTTTCTAAAATGGAAAAAGTCTTTATTTTCCCCCTCCAAAAAATTTTTTAAAGGAATCATTAGAATAATGGCTGACTAAATCAGTATGCTTGTACAAACAAATTAAAATATTTCTAAGTAAAATTTTTTTTAGGTATGGTAGAAGATTGGCTCAGGGTTTCTCAATCTTGGTACTACTGACATTTTGGGCCACAAAATTATTTATTTAGTGACAGGATGTTTAGCAACAACCCTGGCCTCTACCCACTGAATGCCAGTAGTGCCTCCCCCACCTCCCCAACTGCCACTGGGTCGTAACAATCAAAAATGTCTCCAGACATTACCAAAATGACCCTGGGGGGTAAAATCATCCCCAGTGATTTAGTCATAGATTTTCTTTTCTTTTCTTTTCTTTTTGAGATAGAGTCTCGCTCTGTCGCCCAGGCTGGAGTGCAGTGGTGCGATCTCGGCTCACTGCAAGCTCCACCTCCCGGGTTCACGCCATTCTCCTGCTTCAGCCTCCCGAGTAGCTAGGACTAGAGGCTCCCGCCACCACGCCCGGCTAATTTTTTGTATTTTTAGTAGAGACCGGGTTTCACCATGTTAGCCAGGATGGTCTCGATCTCCTGACCTCGTGATCCGCCCGACTTGGCCTCCCAAAGTTCTGAGATTACAGGCGTGAGCCACCGCACCTGGCCCAATTTTAGATTTTTCTAAGCAAAATCACTGTATGTTTTACACTAGCAACAGTCCTTTGCAGACTGCTGAGCAACATTTCCATATTAACATTTTACAGTGAAAAATGTTAAATATAAAATAGTATCACATCATTAACATCCTATGACTAAGACATGAAAACTGAAGTTTTAAAAGTATCCAGAAATGAGAACTATCATTACAAAATATACTACCTATCTGCGTTATAAATAAAAAAAACTCTAGTGTGAATCAAAGCACCATGAGAGAACTCAGTATTTGATGATAGAGATGGAAGAAAAATAATATGTATAATGTAATCTATCTTGGCTGCATATACAGTTTGTATTATTAAAAAACCAAAACCAAAAACAAAACCCCAAAACAAATAAACCAAAAAACCTACAAGTAAAACCATATGTATGCTGAATCACTCTTTCCCGCTAAACTTAAACTTCACACCTTCATTGAAAAAATTATGACCCAATTCAAGACTGCATATTTCTAACATTTGTAAAACTCTGTCTTTCTCCATCGTTCATACAATGTCACAAGGTAACAAAACATACTAATCCCTAAACGTTTTGATCATGCAAAACACTTAATTCCCAGCTTACTGGAAATTCTTTAGAAATAAAAATAAAATGTTTAAAACTGTCAGTGTTCCAGCTAACCAACAAAACTCACTATATGAATGATAAATTGGAGACATTAGCATTCCTGGCAGAAGGAACTACAGAGAAAAGTGAAGCCACAAGAAAATGTTTAAGTATAAGGCTCTAGAGAGTATGTGTACAGGAGAAAGAGGCAGAGACAGACTGAAAGACATACAGACTAATCATCTGACCAGACAAATGGAGTGACTTTCAAACTTCTTTTAGCTACAGAGCCCTATTTTAAAGAAACCAAAACATGCAAAAGAGATTAAAGCCTAAAGGTTGAGGACAGGAATCTGGTGACTTGACCCCCACTTTTCCAAGGGAATGCCTAAGAGGCTCCAAAAAAAAACCTGTTTAGAAACCAGTGGAATAGGGTAGAGAAAATCTGTGAGGGGATAAGAAATGAGATTTTAAAAGGTAGGTTGGGGTATATTATGAATTGCCTTAGATGCTGGTTAAATAGTTATATTTAGTAGATATCAGGGAGCCATTGCAGATGTCAAAACAGGGGAGGGAAATGAATGATGTAATGCACACAACAAACAAATGAAATAATAAACCTTGTGCATTATTATACACTACTGAAAAATCTCGGTGTTTTCCACATAATCTTATTTATCACATTAAAAAGATCAGTAATATAAGATAGGATGAACAGTATGAGGGCTAAATATAGTTCAGTGAAAGGATACATTTTAATATTACAAATACTAAATGTTCACAGATGTGGTTATTTCTCATTGATAAAGTACAGCCTCTTCTATGAGTCTCTTGAAGGTCCACGGCTGCAAATGCAGACTTTCAGATGTCATTCTCCATGTCAAGTGGCAGCCAGCAGTCACACCAACTGTCAGTTTGACAAGTCCTCTCTTAGCATGCAGGGATAAAGTGCACATATACAACACCCTTCCTGACAAAAAAGAAGCCAGAGAGATGGGGGCCAGCCACTAGAGGGAAGACAAGCCGGCAGGAAAGGACTGGCTATGACAATAAACCAGAGAGCCAAGAAAGGGTGAAAGAAAGCTTGCTCCCTCTAAAGCCAAAAAAGCAAAAAAGAAAGAAAAAAAAAGAGGAAGAAGAAACAGAAAAAGAAAAAAAGCTAATCATATAGCATGGGGTCAAATGAAGAGAAAAAAAACTGTCCTTGGTGGATTCAAAGACAGACCAATAATCCAGAAAGTCTTCTGACTTCATGTATTACTATCTGCCCAAGTAATCTGCCCACCAAACAATCTTTAGCATCAACATGTCCCACTCCAATAACTTCTCCTCTCCAGAACACACACCTACCTAACTACTCCACACTTCTCCAGAGTCCTAATGCTGTTATATGCCCACTAATTTCCCTGATAAACACAAATATTTATCCAGTTTATTCAGTCATGCATTCAAGAAGTATTTGAATACTGTTCTAGGCCCTAGGGATGCAGAAATGAAACAAAAAGGATTCTTTAACAGGTACATTGAAACCATTAAATACATACATACACACATGTATACATACATATGCATATAAAACATTAAGGAAAGGGGGATAGAAAATGAAATGGGTAGACAAAGATGTTATTTTATAAAGGTCAGGGAAATTCTCTCTGAAGATATTTCAGCAAGGCTGAAAAAAATGAGGAAGACAGCCACGTAAATGTTGAGGTTGGAAAGCATACACAACGAGGGCACGATACATGCAAAAGCTCTAAGACAGGAATATACTTGGAACTTTAAAAAAAAAAATGGCCAAGTGTGGTGGCTCACGCCTGTAATCCCAGCACTTTGAGAGGCCGAGGCGGGCAGATCCCGAGGTCAGGAGATAGAGACCATCCTGGCTAACACGGTGAAACTCCGTCTCTACTAAAAGTACAAAAAATTAGCCGGGCGTGGTGGCAGGAGCCTGTAGTCCCAGCTACTTGGGAGGCTAAGGCAGGAGAATGGCATGAACCTGGGAGGCGGAGCTTGCAGTGGGCTGAGGTCGCACCACTGCACTCCAGCCTGGGCAACACAGCAAGACTTTATCTCAAAAAAAAAAAAAAAAATTGCAGTTGTATTTTACTATGCCAGCCCAAGTAAAAAGAGAAAAGAACAAAGTTATTAATTACTTTTTAAAAATTTTTAAAAAGCAATGTAGCTGAAGCAGAGTATTGATAGGTGATAGTATTAGGAGATAAGATCAGTAATATAAAGAACAATATCATATATAGCCTTTTTTGCCATGAAATGAATGAGCTGTGCGCAAAGAAATGACATTATCTGATTTATGTGTTAAAAGGATCTCTCGAGCTGCCTGGTGGAAAAATGAAGAACAAAAACTTAGGACACCACTGCAATAGTTCAAACTATGATAATGGTGAATTGGAACAAGGTGATGACAGAGTAGATGGGTAAGAAGTAACCAGATTCTGATTCTAAGAATATTTCAAAGGCTTAAAGTGACAGGTTTTGCTACTGGTGTGGACGTGGAACATAAGTACCATAAAGCAGCTCAGGATTACTAGAGATGTTGCCAGGCCATGCTCATCACTCAATATGATCTGTTACACATTGCCTATTCTCATTTCATCTCATTCAACACTGCCATTTCTAAATTTGCTCTCACCCTTCTTTTTGCTGAAGCAGCACTCCTGCCTATTAAAGCTAGAAGTGAGAAAGGGCTGGTGAAGGAAATCTAGTACACTGTGTTTCAGAAGCTGTAACAGGCCGGGAGTGGTGGCTCACGCCTGTGATCCTAACACTTTGGGAGGCTGAGGCAGGTGGATCACTTGAGGTCAGGAGTTCGAGACCAGCCTGGGCAACATGGCTAAACCCCATCTCTACTAAAAATACAAAAATTAGCTAGGTGTGGTGGTACATGCCTGTAATCCCAGCTACTCGAGAGGATGAGGTGGGAGGATCACCTGAGCACGGGAGGTTGAGGCTCTGTGATCATGCACTCCAGCCTGGGTGACAGAGTAAGACCCTGTCTGAAAACAAACAAACAAAAGCAGAAGCCATAACAAAAAATACACTGGAGAAACCAGGAGCACCAAATCATTCATTTAAAAAGTTGATGTGAACACCACTAACACAGAAAGGAGGGCCAGAGTACAGGAGGGCCTACTAATTTACTTAACAAAAACTTAAAACTATTCATTAAATATCAGTCATAAAAAGAGATAAAATGATGAACATAAATATCAAATATAAAACTTATTAATTTGAAAAAATGCTGGCAATGATTACACAGATAGCAAATCACACCAGAGAAATAGAAATTATTTTTTTAAAGCAATGGAAAATTTAGAAATAGAATATAGTATTTGAAATATTTTTTTAAATCACTGAATGGGCTAAATAGCAGATTGAATATGACAGAAGGCAAAGTTAGTAGGCATGAACATAGATCAGTAGAAATTATCCAATCTGACCAACAGAAAATCGACTTTTTTTGTTGTTTGTTTTAAACTGTAGGACACAGCAATGGATTACCACATGTATTATGGGAATACAAGAATGACCAGGAGGAAAAAATGAAGCAAGAAAAAAGTTTTAGTCTTGAACACGAGGCAAAAACAAAATAAAACAAAACAAAACAAAAAAACAAAAAAAACACACACACTCTGGAGAAATAATAAATAAAAGTTTGACCTCCAACCAGGAAAAATATAAAAAATATACAACCAGGCACATCACAAACTACTAGAAAGTATAAATACAGAAATAATCTTGAAAGAAGGCAGAGAAAAATGACACATTAACATATAGAAAACAAAATAAATGACTACTGACATCATAAAAAATAATAAATGCCATAACACAGTAGAAATAGACATTGCAAGTGCTAAAAAAAACCTTTCAAATGAGATTATATGCTCCACATATATTATTAAAGAATGAAAGCAAAATTACACTTCCAGTTATGATGGAGTAATAAGGACCACATATACTTCAACTCTAAACAATAAGAAAACACAATCCCATTCGTTCATTCATTTAGAGACAAGAGTCCAGCTTTGTCATCCAGGCTCGAGTACAGTGGTAAGATCATAGCTCACTGTAGCCTCAAACTCCTGGGCTCAAGCAATCCTCCCCTCTCAGCCTCTCCAGTAGCTGGGACTATGGTTGCGCACCACCATGACCAACTATTTTTTTCTTGGAGAGACTAGAGTTTCACTATGTTACCTAGGCTGGTATCAAACTCCTAGCCTCAAGAGATCCCCCTGCCTCGGCCTGAAACACTTTTAGACACAGGACAGACATGGCAGAATAGTGATCCCGGAGAGAAAGGAAATAGGTAAGTTGAATCTTATCACATTGAGGAGGTTTCCTGGCCACCCTGTAAGGGAGGGGGTAGTCAAACCAGACCCCATCTATCTTAATTGAGTGGCAAGGACAGATTACAGAATGTATGCAGGTCAAAGTCGCTGGAATTTCCAGGGAAAAATACAGAGAAACTGGCCACATAGAAAGCTAGGCCCGGCATGGTGGCTCATACCTGTAACCCCAACACTTTAGGAAGCTGAGGCAAGTGGATCGCTTGAGCCCAGGAGTTTGAGACCAGCCTGGGCAACATGGGCAAAACCCATCTCTACAAAAAATGCAAAAATTAGCCAGATGTGGTGGTATGTACTTGTAGTCCCAGCTACTCGGAAGGCTGAGATGGGAGAATCACTTGAGTCCAGCAGATTGCGCTGAGCCAAGATCATGCCACCACACTCCAGCCTGGGCAACAGAGGGAGACCCTGCCAAAACGAAGAGAGAAAGGTGAAGGTGAAGGTGGGAAGGGAGAGGAATGAGAGAGAAGCGGTGAGGAGTAGGGGGAGGGAGAAGGGAAAAGGGGAGGGGAGGGGAAAGCGGGGAGGGGAAGGGAGGGAGGGGAAAGAAAGCTGAAGGTTGGTTTCTTCAAGTTTCTGGCTTAGTACCATTCTCTTGTGTGGGGATGGAAGGAACTACTTGAAATCAGGGAAAGAACCCTCCTACATGCTTTCTACACAAAACCTACTTTTTAGACATATATCTGTTAAAAATAAAAGAACTAAAAAATGGCAGAAAGGATAGCAAGAGTAGCTGCCTATATGAATACTGGAAAAAGCAGATTTCCGAACAAATGATGCTATCAGGAATAAAGAGAGACATTTAATAACTAAGGGGTCAATTCACCAAAATATAATACTCCTAAGAATAGGGCTTCAAAATGTATACATTAGGAACTGACAAAGCTGAAAGAAAACAACAACAACAACAACAAAAAAAAACCCCAACAAATCCACAATTGTACAAATGCATGATTTCAACTTTCCTCACCAAATAAAAAAAGTTGCGCTCGCTGGGTGCTGTGGCTCACGCCTGTAATGCCAACACTTTGTGAAGCTGAGGCGGGTGGATCACAAGGTCAGGAGTTTGAGACCAGCCTGACCAATATGGTGAAACCCCGTCTCTACTAAAAATACAAAAAATTTGCCAGATGTGGTGGCACGTACGTGCCTTTAATCCCAGCTACTCAGGAGGCTGAGGCAGGAGAATCGCTTAAACCTGGGAGGTGGAGGTTGCAGTGAGCTGAGATTGTGCCACTGCACTATAGCCTGGGTGACGGAGTGAGACTCCGTCTCAAAAAAAAGTGGAGCTTACAAAGTACCCATCAACAGAGAGAAGATGACGTAAACCATGACACATCTAAGCTGTGAAATATTATGCAGTCACTTTAAAGTTTATTAAAGTATACCAGTTGTCTTTCAGGTGGAACACTCATTTTCTAGTAAGGGAGGAACCTGGTATGTTCTCCAGGCCTTTTAGAAAAGAGTTGTTCTTTTGGTCACATACCTTTGAAGCTACAAGAAAGGTGATACTGCAGACATGAAGGGAATAGGTACTGTTCAAAAAGGAATGCCTCACAAATGTTATCATGGCAAACCTGGAAGAGTCTACAATGTTAACCTGCATGCTGTTGGCATTGTTGTAAACAAACAAGTTAAGGGCAAGATTCTTGCCAAGAGGATTAACGTGCATACTGTGCAGGTGCTAAAGCACACACATGATAGGGTTAAACTTTTCCTGTTGTCATGAACCCGCTCCCACAATAACTGCATTAATCCATTCATGAGGGCAGAGCCCTCATGACCCAAACATATCTTAAAGATCCCATCTCCCAACACCTCCATATTAGGGAGCAAATTTCTAACACATGACCTTTGGAGGACACATTCAAACCATAGCAGACATGTTAAGTGCTTTGCCCATGGTCAAATAGCAAAATCCAAAGTCAACCTAACTGAAAAGCCCATGCTCAGTTCAGAAAATTGTTTTATCTTAGAAAAACACTACTTTAAAATTCATATGGAACAACAACAAAAAACAAACAAACAAACAAAAAGAACCCATATAACCAAGACAATCCTAAGCAAAAAGACCAAACCTAGAGGCATCATGCTACCTAACTTCAAACTATACTACAAGGCTACAGTAACCAAAACAGCATGGTACTGGTACCAAAACAGATATACAGACCCGTGGAACAGAATAGTGACCTGAGAAATAAGACCACACATCTACAACCATCTGATCTTCAACAAACCTGACAAAAACAAGCAACGGGGAAAGGATTCTCTATTTAATAAATGATGCTGGGAAAACTGGCTATCCATATACAGAAAACTGAAATTGGACCCCTTCTTTATACCTTATACAAAAATTAACTTAAGATGGATTAAAAACTTAAATGTAAAACACAAAACCATAAAAACCCTAGAAGAAAACCTAGGTGATACCATTCAAGATATAGGCATGGGCAAAGATTTTATGATGAAATCGCCAAAAGCAATTGCAACAAAAGCTAAAATTGACGTATGGGATCTAATTAAACTAAACAGCTTCTGCAGAGCAAAAGAAACTATCATCAGAGTGAACAGGCAATCTACAGAATGGGAGAAAATTTTTGCAATCTACCCATCTGACAAAGGTCTAATATCCAGAATTTACAAGGAACTTAAACAAATTTACAAGAAAAAACCAAACAACCCCATCAAAAAGTGGGCAAAGAAAATGAACAGACACTTATCAAAAGAAGACATTTATGCAGCTGACAAACATGAAAATAAGGTCAACATCATTGATCATCAGAGAAATACAAATCAAAACCACAACGAGGTATCATCTTATGTCAGTCAGAATGGCGATTATTAAAGTCAAGAAACAACAGATGCTGGTGAGGCTGTGGAGAAATACGAATGCTTTTATATTGCTGGTGGGAGCGTAAATGAGTTCAACCATTGTTGAAGACAGTATGGCAATTACTCAAGGATCTAGAACCAGAAATACCATTTGACCCAGCAATTCCATTACTGGGTATATACTCAACGGAATATAAATCACTCTATTATAAACATACATGCACACATATGTTTACTGCAGCACTATTCACAATAGCAAAGACATGGAACCAACCCAAATGTCCACTAATGATAGACTGGATAAAGAAAATGTGGCACATATACACCATGGAATACTATGCAGACACAAAAAGGAATGAGATCATGTCCTCTGCAGGGACATGCATGAAGCTGGAAGCCATCATCCTCAGTAAACTAACACAGGAACACAGAAAACCAAACACCACATGTTCTCACTCATAAGTGGGAGTTAAAATGAGAACACATAAACACAGGGAAGGGAACAACATACACTAGGGCCTGTTGGTGGGGGGCAAGGGGAGGGAGAGCATCAGGACAAATAGCTAATGCACGCAGGGCTTAAAACCTAGATGATGGGTTGATAGGTGCAGGAAACCACCATGGTGCACGTATACCTATGTAACAAAACTGCATGTTCTGTACATGTATACTGGTACTTAAAGTAAAAAAATAAAAACAAATTTAAAAAGAAAAATATTTTCTCTCGAAAGAAACTGTTGAGTACCTGGATTACTTCATTTAAACAAACCAAAATTCCTTTGAGAAAATTATTATTAGCCCTATTTTACAAATGAGGAAATCTGTAAAGTTCAGTAAGGTTATATATCTTCCCCAATGTCACAGAAACTAAAGCAGATATGGCACTAGATTTGGGTCCATCGACTCACAATCTCATGATTTGTTCAAGATACCACCCTGCACTTCCTACTTGCCCCCCCCAGTTTCTGTGGGTTTAACAAAAGCAAGGAAGGGCTACATAGAAAACTGTTTTGCTTCCTTTATAAAACTTTGGCTAAAATAGTTGTCAATAACTTACATCACTCAGTATTTTGTTCATAAGATTTCAGAAGCCAAATTTTCTCTTAGAATCCAGTGCCAAAAGAAGTTAATTACCTAAAAATAAATCATATTCAACCATTTGTTCACTTGTGCTAAAAACTGTGATGGAGACAAACATGGATCCATATGGTCTCTACTCTAAAGTAGTTTATAAGGGCTGGGTGTGATGGCTCATGCCTATAATCCCAGCACTGTGGAAGGCCAAGGCAGGAGGATTGCTTGAGTTCAGGAGTTCAAGATCAGCCTGGGCAACATAGTAAAACCCCATTTCTACAAAAAAAAATTTAAAAATTAGCTGGGCATGGTGGCTCAAAACTTAGTCCTAGCTACTGGGGAGGCTGAGGCAGGAGGATCACTTGAGCCACAGAGGTGGAGGTTACAGTAAGCTGTGATCGTGCCACTGTGCTCCAACCTGGGCAACAGAGCAAGACCCTGCCTCTAAAAACAAACAAAAAAGTTTACAGACATAATACAATGTGTATTTAAATAGCCATGATTTAAGGTTAAAAGTAATGCACTTCTCTTTAACTAAACAAACAATTAAACAATTCATTACGTTTCCCCTTGGTTTTAACTGCCAAAGCTAAGAGCTGAACTTAATATCTAAATACAATAACCATTTTACCTCAGGTTCCTAGAAGAGGTAACTTCACTTGATTGTTTACTCTTTGACTTTATCTTCAGCTATCCTATTATTGTACATACATGTTATCCCAATCTACCTCAAATCCTTTTGTGGAAGCAGACAAGGTACATAATAGAAACAAACAAATAAAAAGGTCTGGATTAAAAATACAAACTGAATCCAAAGAATGTAAACTTTTTTATTGCATACTGTGCTATCTCAGACATTCTGAGTTGCTCAGAGGATGAAATAAGGCAGTATGCTAAATGTACTCTAAAAACTGCGATTCAAAACACTTGTATGAATAGAAGCCCTACTTCTACTGTTTTCCACAGACATTATACAAGCTCTGAAAACCCACAATGGATTTATATTTAGGATGTGTAAGTTGAGAAATGGGGAATGGCTGGGTAAATGGTGTTTTTAAAGGCCAGTGCAATGCAGATAATGTGAGTTTTGTATAGCTTCTTTGTTTCTATAGCTTTGAGGGGAGGTGGTAAAGAGCACTAGATCAACAAAAGTGGTGGCTTAGAAACCCTACCATTACTCTGCCCTTTTCACATCCTCTGCATGGTAATTTGCTAGTGCCTCTGCAATGATATCTGCCACATCTTTAAGTGCCCTATGATGCATGTCATTGGGCCCTGCTGATTTAAACATATTCACTTCTTAAAGTAACTCTGGACCACTGGATTCTCCAGTCAGATTTTGCTTCCCTCCCACCCATTCAGATTTTCTACACAAAAAGTGATCTTGTGTTTCTGATGAACATAAATAAAATAGCACAGAAAGTCTTTAAAATATATTATTACTTTCCTCCTTAATAAAGCTCTAATATTTTTGTTTTCTAATACTTGCAATAAAACAGCTCCATAGCCATACAAGCAGGATCTGCTCTTCAGATATGGAAAACCAGAATATTATAATATGCTGACAACAAAGGAAGAAAAGAATGAGAAGGTAGAAGTGCACATATACATATTACTTTTTGTCTCTTTTTCTCTTTGATCCTTTTCTTCCCACTTCAAGTCAAGGGATGGCTAGGAAGCCACTGTAATACAAAAATAATATGGCATTAAAAAGACAATGGATAGAACTGGCCCTTTTCAATCACTAACAAGCTGTAAGACTTGAACAAGTCAATCTCTCTGGATCGTTTTTTAACCTATAAAATAAATAAATTAAACTAGATTCTCACTAATATCTTCTTCATTTAAAAAATTCAATGAATTCAAAACAAGTTACAAGAGAATGCAATGATACCCTTGTCTCCCATAGCCCCTGCTACACAGGAGAGCTTCTGCCCATTAGTGTTCTCCCTCCACTGTCCTTACCTCGCACTCAAAATTAAAATTCCTATTCACAATCTGATTAAGATTAATTCACACAAAGTATGATGAAGACTTAATATTACAGAACATTTTCATTTTTAAAATGACCAATTAAAACACATGCATTTCTAATGAACAGTAGGTATGAGTCACAGGGAAAGGGAAGAAAAGATAAGCATCTTTAAGCAGAGAGCCTCTCAATGGTTCATACTTCTGGTCTACTCCTGTTCCTCATTTACATTTCCAACTGTATTTTCCACAAAGCATAATTTACAGACAGCTACAGACACCCTCAAATTTCTTAATTGACTCTTCATTCTATTTTTATGAATTGGCTCCCGCTTCTACCCTCACCACCAAGGCTTCTAAGAGGTAGAAAAGCCAGTATTGCAGGACTCACAGTTGCACATCAGCCATACTTTCCCCCATTTTAGGACTTTAATAAACACACATATACAAAATCACTGGAAGAAAAACGGAAGAAGCAAGCACATGGAGTCGGACATGATGGTGATGGAGAACAGCTGGGATTATAGCTTTTTAAAATTTGTTATGGGTAAGGAATAGGAGGATGAAAAGTCATAAATAAGGGGAAAACTTGGTGTCAGCTCTAATTAAAGCAATGGGAAATATGGAAATTAAGCACAAAATGAGGCCTGAATACAGCCAGGAGCTTTATGTTTTGTTTTCGGGTTTGTTTTTATTTTTTAACGATACACAGTGAAGAGTGAAAAAAGGAGGAGCATCGAAAGATAATAAAAAAGGAAGTGAACATGGAGAAGAAAACAGAAAAAGATAACGAAGAGAGAGGAAATTAGAAAAACAAAGTAACAGAGAAAACACAAAGGATTAAGAATAGGAAGAATAAAACAATACATAATCCAGTCAAGAGAGAGAATATAAAGCATTTAATAATGGTGGCGCACAAATGGGAAGGCAGAAATGGGAGCAGAGTGCAGTAAGAAAAAGGAACAGTAGGGCCGGGCTTGCAGTGGTTCACACCTGTAATCCCAGCACTTTGGGAGGCCGAGGCGGGTGGATCACCTAAAGTCAGGAGTTTGAGATCAGCCTGGCCAACATAGTGAAACCCCGTCTCTAGTAAAATTACAAAAAATTAACTGGGCATGGTGGTGTACGCCTGTAATCCCAGCTACTCGGGAGGCTGAGGCAGGAGAATCGCTTGAACCCAGGAGGCTAAGGTTGCAGTGAGCTGAGATCACACCATTGTACTCCAGCCTGGGCAATAAGAGTGAAGCTCTGTCTCAAGAAAAAAAATAGAAAGAAAGACAAAAGAAAAGAAAAAAGAAAAAGAAACAGTAGAAACCAAGAATGACAGAACAGCAAAGACAAGAATTAGAGAAATCCGAGCCAGGTAGGCTACAAACTAGCAGCTTGTGTCTTTTTCTTTTGCTGTTTGTTCTTTTAAACAGGAAAACAAAGTGGCAAGAGAGCATGATGAAAAATAGTATCATCTGGGGCATGTTTTCATTGGCCATTTAAAGTACTATGGGAAACAGAACCCAAAAAAGAGAACACAGGTGGGGAGGAGGGTATGGCAAATGTGACAAAAATAAGAAGCAATACAAAAGGAGCTCAGAGGGTAGATGGTTAAAAGATACAGGTGGTAAGCAGTCTGTTCCAGACTATTTTAGCACACATTAGGCAAAAGAATTTCAAAGAGCAAGGAAAATATGACAAACACACCAAGGGTCAATCATCAATTAATTCAATGCAAAAAAAGTATTGAACATGAGTCTTTGATGCCTCTTCCTTCACTCTACCACCTATCCTATCTAACAAAGCTCAGGTTTTACTCAGTTCTTTCTTACTAATCTTTCAAATTTATCTCCTCCTAAGATACTGTACTAGACAGTGCAGAATATACACAAGTTTGAGGGAGCAAACTCTATCATTAGGACCTCTCACTTGAACAGAGAAGGCAAACACAACACACTTATGCCTTCCATAAGTGTGCCAACTGAATTCTTTCTCTTTTGGCACCTAACACTTTCCACTTTGTATTATCTTAATTCCTCATAGACTCTAGATCTTTAAAAGTGAGGAAGACTAAAATGGACAGACATGTGAGCACTCCAGGGCAAAAGGGACCACAAAGTAGGCTCAGAGGAAGGGATAACAGCAAGTTGTTCTGTGACAAAGAGAAGATGTGATCGGCTGGACAAATGAAGACAGAGACCACTAGGCTGATACACAGAGTTTGATATGAAATGTAATTACCATTAAAACTTTTTTTTTTTTTTTTTTTTGAGGCATGATCAAATCGTAGTTTACAAAGATTACTCTGGTTATAACAGTCTGGGAGAAAATAAAATTATTCAGTCTGAGAAAGACTCCACAGAACAAGTGATATTTTAGCTGGGTCTCATAGGATGAATAGAAGCTTTTTTGAGGAAGGGCTCTGCAGAAAGATGAAATAAAATGAAAAAAGGTATGAAAACATAACAGGGCACCACAGATTCTAGGACAAGTAAGAGGGCCAGAGTGGTTGGAAAACAGGTTATTTAGAGAAAGAGGTATCAGATTTGAAAGACAGGCTTAGGCATTGTTACGAGGAACACTACAGTTTCCCATCTGATTACAAATTGTATCATTTGGTAAGATGGAAAATCCCCCTTTTTCCTTATAGAGAGTCATAACATCAAGTGATGGGTGATTCAATAATTATTCATGATGACAGTGCCAACATCCCTGCTCATATATTAAATGAGACACTACCTGAAGTAGATAAAAGTATCCACAATTTCACTTCAGAACATTTGGCTGCTATGCCAGAGAGACAACCATTTATAACTGTCACTGGCCCAGATCTCACAAATCAGATTTTGGGAACTTTTAATTTTTTTAACAAAACATCAAATTCAGAACAGTGCAACTGCTGTTTTGACTTTCAAAACAGAGAGGACTCCTGCATAGGAAATAAAAGCCAGGGCATTCATTTACAGGATGGTTTTACATTCTTACATTAGATCAAGTAACTTAATTATTCTGGGTACTGCACACTTAATGACAAGTCTACATCCCTGAAATCATAACACTGAGACTGGCGTTTTCATTTCCAAAATGAAAAAAAAGTTCACTGTGCCTTTCCTTCCAGACTGCACCCCATCACTCATCACAAGCTAGCATCAAGTGCTTTAAATAGCATTTTCAATAAATGTGAACTCGGTTCTTTTTATACTTTGTTATAACTTCCTGTGTCTTTGACATATTCAAGAAGTGAAACTCATGCATAGCATGTTTATATTATTCCCTCCTTAGCAAAAGCTCACAGACAATGTCAGGTCTGGAGAGATAAGAGCTGCTTCCAGGACATGAATTCTCATGAGGATTAGGCAACCACCATCTGGGGCTCCAGAGTTTATCTGTAGCAGCTGCCTTCAAAGTATCATACTAGAGGTTGGGGGTGGGGGGAAGTCTAATTTTAAAGTGTTTAACAAGTTCCTCTACCTTGGCTTTGATTATCATTCTGGATTGTTTTTTCCACCTTATAAAAATAAAACATAGTAACCTTTTCTTCATAACACACAAATAACTTAAAACAGCACTATGTATTCAAATGATGAACTCAACATATACTCAAATGTTTAATGTTACAATTATAACATAATTTTTAATAATCATTTTAATAATGATTAAAATACTACCAAATACATAATGTTGTCATTAATACAAGCTTTATCCTTCACACAAAAATGTGTATCTCCCAATTTTTAAAATTTCTACTTAGAAGGCTACAGATTAAAACAATATCCTAGATATTTTGGGAGGGTTTTTCAAATGTCCTCAATTGACATTAAAATAATCGTAACACTAATTTTATTAAACAGAAAGCTTTTTAATCAAATATTTATATAAAAAAGAGGAAATTCAAAATGAACACGGGGCAAAAAGTTAATTTTAAGTGCTCAGCTTTAAATAATAATCTACTAAATCTGATTACTACATTAACTTTTATAGTGGCCACTATGAAACAAAGCTAGATAGCAAAGAAAAACAAAATAGAAAAATCAAACAAAATATTCTATATAAAGAATAGTTTCTACTACAATAAGTCCCAAAATCGCTGCACCACTAAAAATAATGCCTTTTTCTTTGCATCAGGTCTCTTTCCATTTCAAATATTCTTTACCTGCCATAAAAATCATAAGTTGTATTTGTTCATTTGAACAACCTGTGACAAAGGACTTACTATTAAAATTAACTAGATAAAATTATTGTTAGTTCCATCAGAGATCTGGCAAAGTGGCTGCATCTATAAAGTTTCACTATAATAAACAGCTTTGTAAAGAAGAACAGTTCACTGTTTCATTGTTCATTCAAAATACATAGCAAGCCTATCGTACTGGACAGAGTGACCCAGAGAAACAAAAGGCAGAGGTTTGAGTGTGTCAAAATCATAAAACTGGTGCATTATTTGATTCCTGGGATTTCCTTTCCATGTCCAAATATTTATATATATTTATATATCTGGGCCTGACACAAACATTCTAGTCTTATTTTTTGAAGTACCCTCATAATTCCTTCACCAAAATCAAATACAGGAAATTCAAACTCTACACATCTAAAACTAAAGTTGACTGGCCCTTCCTTTCACCTTCCCTATTGCTATCAGTGGTTGAATTATTTTACAAATTACACAAACTTACAATCTCTCTTCTCTCCATTAACATTTTTATCAAGTCATTAAATCCCGATGACTCTAATTTTAAAACTATTTTGGCAATATTTTATTTACTTGCAGTAAGTACCATTACCAACCTAGTATAAGTTACTCCTCAGAATTCGGACTAAATTACGAGTTTTGTAGGCAGTGTCTCTTCCAGCTAATTCGCATTAAATCACTACCACATTAAGTCTTCACTACGTTAAATATACCTCCCAAAAAAATTTACTCAAACTGTTCTCCCTATCTATTCTTCTGGTTTACAATGCCTTTCCTTTCCTCGACATATTCAAATTCTCCCTTTACCAGATTCTCCAGGATTCACAAGCAATTGTTTCCTTTTCTATGCCACATTTCATATTCACCCCAGGATAGTCATCTTCCTACTCATTAAACTGCTACATTAGACGCAAAACACATGGGTTTGCATGACCACATCACAAACATTGCTTATGAGTGATATTTTTCATATATCTAAAGGAGATGAGAAGAGAATAAACAACAACAAAAAAGTTTTTTTGCAGTTTCTTCTGCAACTTCCCAAATGGCTAAATAACAGTTATTTGTTGAATAAACTTATCAACAATATGATCTAGACATTTAGGTGTGCAAATGGATGCACTTATAAGGGATCTGCTGTTATAAAAAATAAGAGAATCTGACTGCACGCGGTGGCTCATGTCTGTAATCCCAGCACTCTGGGAGGCTGAGGAGGGCAGATCTCCTGAGGTCAGGAGTTCCAGACCAGCCTTGCTAACATGGTAAAACCCCGTCTTCACTGAAAATACAAAAATTAGCCAGGTGTGCCGGTGCACGCCTGTAATCCTGGCTACTAGGGAGGCTGAGGCATGAGAAGCTTGAACCCGGGAGGTAGAGGTTGCAGTGAGCCGAGATCACACCACTGCACTCCAGCCTGGGCAACAGAGT
Source organism: Chlorocebus sabaeus (assembly GCF_047675955.1). Classification (NCBI taxonomy): domain Eukaryota; kingdom Metazoa; phylum Chordata; class Mammalia; order Primates; family Cercopithecidae; genus Chlorocebus; species Chlorocebus sabaeus. The sequence continues at coordinate 65,907,751 of NC_132915.1, read as the reverse complement.
GAGACCCCATCTCAAAAAAGAGAATCCAAGAAATCTGACTTCTTGTTCTGCTATACCCAACTGAAAGTAGGCAGTGACAATGATTTCAACAACATACAAAGACATCCTTTGGACAGAGAATTTGTATATATAATAACTGTTTGTAATATCAGCTATTCTTCGATAAACAGGATTTTTCTCTTAAATTCCTTCTATTTGTTAGAGATTCAATTTGTTACCCAAGCTGTGGATTTATAGGATTTACATCCTTAAAACGAATTCCAGCATAATTTCACACAGAAGCTTTCCTGAAGTTAACCAGGACAACACCCAAATAAATCTTCCCTTTAAAAAGAATAACTGCTCCATGAAAATCATCAATACATCAACTTAAGCTTAAGGCACAATATCTGTGCAACACCAAGCTCTACCCCAATCCTCCAAGGGCCACTAGAGTCTGTATTAACCCCACACACTCTCTATTACCTATTCAGACATGTTTTCCCAGTACTATTACTCCAAATAATTCCATTCCCTAAACTAAATCCACTGTTTCATCCTGCTTGATTCTCTACTTATATTATCTAAAAGTCTTGCTCTTGAGTTGCAAGGCTGTTGCTACTTAACTCTACGTTGACCTACTACTTACTATATGTAAGTAAGCTTTAAAGTCTCTTACAGGATCTCTGTACATCTCTTAAATCACAGTGGAACCAAGTACTCCAATTTGAGTTTTAACCAATATCTAATTTTCTATTAAAAATGCTAACTCAAAAAGAGAAATATTCTTCAATATATTAAAGGCCACTATCCTTACATAGCAGGTACCCAATTTTTTAGAGTCTGTCTTCAACATATCCACATTTGCATGAAAACTTCACCCTAAGTACAAAATTGGTCAGAGTGCTTAATTGTGTGGGATAGGCAAGTTAAGTGCCAGAGAGGAGTTCAAAGAACATTAGCAATGTCTGAGTTTGAGTATGAGCCTGAAAATCATAATGAAAACACTGTAAGAGGGAAAGGGACTAGGCATTCAAATCATAATTTTAAAGATGAGGATATCAGGTTACAAGGGTCACACAGGACAAGCTTCATGGAGATGAGATTTCAGGTGACTCTGATGGATTTGCAGTAATTAGAAAAGAGGGAGAAAGAAATTCCTGAAGGCAGACACATTTTTCCTTGGTAGATGATGCCCAGCTTTTGTAGTAAGAGCAGGTCAGGATTACCACCTCATTCCTTGCTGAGGATAGAAACTGCATATAAACTGCATTAATTGGTAGTTCATATAAAATTGTATATGAAACAACAGAAAATCCAACAACATAAACAGGCTATTATTAACATAATTTTTTTTTTTTTTTAAGGCTACTAGATTTTTCTCCAGGCTGTAAAACCTGGCAGACTATATACAGTGGCAGGCAACTTATATCCCTTGGAAAAGTTCCTTTTGTGCGATCATTTAAACTAACAATTTTAAAGAATGTTTTACACAAAATATGGGATAATTATTGGTCTGAGACAGAAATAAGACTTTCTCAACATCCTTCTTTGGCCTGCTAGATGTCAAAACGCAGTAAAATTTCCTATTGTAGGAGAATTTTAGTTAATAAAAATAATTTCATTACAATGTCTGATTTACACAGTACAAAAGTGTACTAATAACCATCAGAAATTTTTAAAGCTACAATACCCTTCTGAAGCCACCCTAATAATTGCTTATTAAAACACTTTCTCTGTTAAAATGTTAAAGTTATTGATTTTTTAAAATTTCAGCAATACAAAGATATAGCTTTCAATTCATGTTCAAACATAAAATAACTGAATTGAAAAACAATTTCACTTTCGTTGAAATCAAGTCAATGTTTCATTATTCAAAAGCATATGCTCATCAATACAAATAAACTTTCATTTCTATTTGAGGTTAAAATCCTAAAATAGCCCCAAAGTTGCACCACAACTCAGCTGCTATGGAAAAGCTAAGTAGTGCTTCCCATGACTAAATGGATTAATTCTTTAGCCCAAACACAATTACTGTTCTCCACACTGTTCCATTGAACACCTAAATAAGCATCCCAAAGCTTATTTCATTCAAAGAAAAGATCCAGACTAAAGAATAATCCCAATGTATGAAGTTTACATTTTGTGTAAAGTTTTTTTTAAAAGGGAAAAATCTATAAGTGGTAATCAGGAAAAGACATGAGTCATTTTAGACAGGTGTTGGGGATGACAACTATCGACTAATAGATATCTTTGTTGAAGGACTGCCGTACAGATTCCAGTAGATGTCTTTTTCTCAAACCAATTTTTGACTTAGTTCTTGAATCTAGACTTTTCCACGGGTGACACACACATTAACAGCAAAAAGAATAACTCTTCAAGAAATAGCCAATTACATGGTAAGGTATTTCTTCTGGTCCTTTTCTTGCTTTAAAATTTTTCAACTTCAACCATGTATGAAAAGTGCTTACAACCATGTTTACTGAACATTTTATTCTCCCACATACTTCTACATTTCAAAAATCTCCTGTGATACACACCTGATCTGAAGAAGAAAATATGGTGAGGTCAGGGAATAGGAATGAGCGCAATGAGCTATACTGAAGTAATTCAGTATGGCTCAAGGGGTAAAATGAAAGAAAAGTAACAGTTATTAATTTCAGATCTGGATTATCTGACAATAACAAGTTATCTGATTATGAGATGGGCTGTCTTGTTAATACTTGCTGTTACTGAGATGTTTACAAAGAAAATAGGTGACCATGTAAACTATGTTTGGAGAAAGAATTCCTATATGACAGAAACTGGACTACATAACCCTATAGACTTTCTTTTGACTCTTAATATTGGTCATTCAATTTCTACTCCTTTTTTAACTAAAGTTGTGAAATGGTAGCTCTTTTTCCACCTGTTTAATGCCCCTTGGGAGACCACTATTGTCAAATTATCATTGCAACATTAGTTGCTAGAAAGAGAATTTTTAGCTCTTTATAACACTTTTGCATTTAACTAAAGGATTATTTGCTGTTAGGTGGTTTTCTACAGCTCTGCCCCAAAGGACTTTCACAAACAATGCAAATGCATTTTCACAAGATGGAGCAATTTAGATTCAGTCTTTTAATGAAGGCTGAATTAATGGCAAGGCTTCCTTGCATTGTTGTAAACTAGACTGCTACAAAGAGCAGGTGAAATGGTTTTCTTCCTTTGGGCAAAAATGAAAATGAAGTGTAAAATTCCTACCCAGTTTTGATTCATGTTTGCGTTCATTAACAGAGGGTTAAACAGCCTGAACCTTACCTTTAGCAACTGCAGGTATAATCGGATTAATTTAAATGGTTATTAATGCCCTTTGGAATTCTAATTAGCCAGGGGGACAGCTGATGCAGACAGCCTTTGGGGGTGGGGATTAGTCTCTCAATCAGAGTTCAAACTCTCAGAGCAGCACCCCTACATAAATCCTATCCACCATTTTAGTGGGGTGGGAGTAGGGGACACGGAGAGTAGGGGTGAAGAATCTAAAATAAAGAAATACAGTGTAAAAAACACAAAGGACAAAAAGGTAAGAAATATAAAAGAGAAAAGAGAAAAAATATGACAAAAAATGTTCAATATACTTTCAAAACAATATACTGGGGATTAAAAAGAAGAGAAACCTAATGCACTTCAAATAAGTATCACAAACAAAAAGAAACTTGCTAGAAAAGTTATTAGATCTTTGGCCTAGAATCTTATGATAAATTAGAAAAGACATAAAACTAAGGCAAAATTACTTTTTCCATAGGCAAAAATTTAATTATCCTGCTTCTCTGAGGCAGCAAAAGTTTCAATGGCTTCAAGCGCCCAAAATGTTTTCCTAAATTTTCACATTTAGATGTACCCATAAAAGATGAACCCTGAAATGGGGCAGTTTCCTTGTGTGGGTTCTAATGCATGTATTCTTTTTTTTTTTTTTTTTGAGACAGAATCTTGCTCTTGATGCTCAGGCTGGAGTGCAATAGCGCAATCTCGGCTCACCGCAACCTCCACCTCCTGGGTTCAAGCAATTCTCCCACCTCAGCCTCCCAAGTAGCTGGGACTACAGGCAAGCACCACCACGCCCGGCTAATTTGGTATTTTTTTTTAGTAGAGACAGGGTCTTTCCAAGTTGGTCAGACTGGTCTCGAACTTCTGACGTCAGGCGATCCACCGGCCTCGGCCTCCCAAAGTGCTGGGATTACAGGCATGAGCCACCGCGCCCAGTCTAATGCATGTATTCTTAAACATGAAGCATAAAATCAAAGAATATGGGGAAACTCATACATTAGAGGTACAATTGTTTCTTACGTTTTAACTTTTTCTTTTATTTCAAAATATATTAGGAGTTCCAATTCCAAGTAAGATAGAATAAGCACACACCACCTTGTCTTGTCCACTGAATCCAGAAAACCTGGATGATGCATAAAGCAGCTAGTTAAGGCAGACTGGGGAATAAGATGAGAATTCACATTAATATCAGACAGATGGTTTACTATTTTTCCCCCTTTAGTATCTTCTGGCCTAGACTCAAAGCAGCTGAAATCTGGAAGCAGGCACTCAGGGACAGACAAAGAGAACTCCAGGAGAAGCCCTATAGTTCCAGCTTGAGGAGCAGGAAAAGAGTCTCCTAATACTTAGACAGAATGAAGAAAATTCCCTAGGTATTTTTTTTTACTCTTTTCAACGAATAAAATTCCCTAGGTATTTTCTTTTATTCTTTTCAACATCCTCTGTACCCAGTCCCTGAGCAATCAAGATGGTGGTGGAAGCACTGACAGCAGCAGCAGTGGGGTCTGCAGAAGTCTAAAACTCTGAGGGAGCAAACCTTCATCATCAAGAGGGTAGCAAGAATTCTTGTTGCTTATTTTTTTATCTGTCTTCTTGCTACTTGGCCCCAGTATGGGCCCAGCTGCAAGAAATGTGCAGCAGAAGAGAATAACTAAATAAAGCTCCAGCTCTGTAGCTGGAAGTATAAAAGGGGAGGATTAGGCAACCAAAAAGTACCAGAGAGATTATGAAGAGAGAGAAGCACAGAAAAGTGGCCCTATAAAGTTTGGGCTCACCCCTCCAAACTGTGCCTGCCTGGGGTTGATCCTAAAATAACATACCACAGACACTGAGAACTAAACTATGGAGCAGACAACTACTCAGTTCCCAGACAGTCTAATGTTTGGCACACATACTGGACAGTTCTGAGTAAGACTGCAAAGGTTTGGTAAAGGAAACTGGCATTGGAACTACAACCTACAGAAGTTTGTGTAGAACTTGCAACCTGAATGAACCCAACCAAATTGCCTATTTAAAAAAAAAAAAAAAAAAAAAAAAAATCAGCCGGGTGTGGTGGCTCATGCTTGTAATCCCAGCACTTTGGGAGGCCAAGGCAGGCAGATAACCTGAGGTCAGGAGTTCGAGATCAGCCTGGTCAAGATGGTGAAGCCACATCTCTACTAAAAATAGAAAAAATTAGCTGGGTGTGGTGGTGTGCACCTGTAATCCCAGCTACTTGGGAGGCTGAAGCAGGAGAATCGCTTGAACCCAGGAGGCAGAGGTTGCAGTGAGCCGAGACCATGTTGTTGCACTCCAACAAGCGCAAAACTCAGTCTTGCGGGGGAAAAATTCAACATTCATCACAGCATTAAACCAAGAAAAAGGGTCTCAAAATATGATACTTAAATTGTCCAGGATATAGCCCAAAATAATTTGACACATGAAGAATCAGGAAAACCTCAAGGAGAAAAAAACAATAGATGCCAACACTGAAATAATGCAGATGATGGATTTATCTGACCAAGATTTTAAAGCCACTATTACAAAAATGTCCCAACAAGGGCAAACACTCTTGGATGAACAGAAAGATGGAAAGTCACCTCAAAAAACAGAAGATATAAAGAAGAAACAAATGGAAAATTTAGAAACTGAAAAATATAATAACCAAAATGAAAATCTCATTAGACAGGCTAGAGAGCTGACAGATTTGTAGAAAATATTAAATCTGAGAGATTGGGAAAAAAAAAATGAAGAAAGGAGAAGGGAGGGGAGGGGAGGGGGAAGGGAGACAGGAGGGGAAGAGAGAGGGAAGGGGAGGGGAGAGGGGAGGGAAGAGGGGAGGGTGGAGGAGATGGGGGAGAGGAGAGGGGAAAGAGAAAGGGAAGGGAGAGGGAAGAGAGGAGTGAGAGAGGAGATAAGGGAGAGGGAAGGGCAGGGGAGAAGGGACAGGGAAGGGGGAGAGGGGAGAAGGGAGATGGAAGGGCAGGGGAGAGGAAGGGGAAGGGAGGGGAGAGGGAAGAGAGGAGGGGGAGAGGAGATAAGGAAGAGGGAAGGGCAGGGGAGAGGACAGGGAAGGGGGAGAGGGGAGAAGGGAGATGGAAAGGCAGGGGAGAGGAAGGGGAAGGGAGGGGAGGGGGAAGGGAGCGAGGAGTTGAGAGGGGAGGAGAGATGGGAGACGGGAGGGGGGAGAGGAAGGGGAAGGGAGATGGGAGGGGGAGGGGAGGGGAAGGGGAGAGGAAGGGGAGGGGAAGGGGAGAGGAAGGGGAGGGGAGAGGGAAGGAGAAGTGGAGAGGGGAGGGGAGGGGGAGGGGAAAGGGAAGGGGAGGTGGTGGAGGACGGGAGGGGAGGGGAGGGGAGAGGAGGTGGGGGAGGGGAGGGGAGGAGAGGAGAGGAGAGGAGAGGAGAGGAGAGGAGAGGAGAGGAGAGGAGAGGAGACCAACCTCAGGGGCTGGGCATGGTGGCTCACACCTAATCCCAGCACTTTGGGAGGCTGAGGTGGGAGCATCACTTGAGCTCAGGAGTTTGAGACCAGACTGGGGCAACATAGAGAGATCCTGGCACTACAAAAAATAAGATAAAAAAATTAGCCAGGCATGATGGCATACATCTGTAGTTCCAGCTATTCTGAAGGTGGGGGCAGGAGGATTGCTTGAGCCAGGAATTTTGGGGCAGCACTGAGTTGTGATCACACTACTGCAATTCACGCTGGGAGACAGAGTGAGACCCTGTCTCTTAAAACAAAAAATAAAAAATAAAAATAAAAAACCTCAAGGACTTATGGGACAATAGTATCAAGAGGTCTAATATTCATTTCCTCAAGTTCCAGAAGGGAAGAAGAGTATAGTGGAAAAAGAAGTATTTGAGTAAATAATGGCTGAAAACTCAAATTTTCAAATTCTTAAGTTTCACTTGGATTACTCATAAGTGAACAAAATTTGAATAACTGAGAATTTGTCATTGGAAACCACAGAGGACAAAAGGAAGTAGGATAATATTTTTAAGTTCTAATACAAAAGACCTTTAACCCAGCACAGTCAGGCCTTCAGAATATCCATGAGTTCCACAACAGTGGATTCAACCATCCCTGTATCAAAAATTTAAAAAAAAAACAAAAAACAAAAAATCTGTACAGAACACCCAACACAAATAGGGCAAAAAGGCTTCATAAAACTGCCATTCACATCTTTTAATGAAGGGTAATTCTGTGAGAAATCAGATATCCATAGATCTTTAATAGCATTGCCACTTTGCTCATTTTATTCCATTTATCTTCCCATCTCCCGAAGTGGAAACAATAATATCAAACAGCTTAAAAGTATCTACCTGTGCATGATACTGTCAAGACAAGGGGTCCCCAAACTCTGGGGAACAATCAGTACCAGTTCGTGGCCTGTTAGGAACTGGGCCGCACAGCAGGAGGTGAGCATCGGGCAGGCGAGTGAGAATTAGCGCCTGAGCTCCGCCTTCTGTCAAATCAGCAATTGCATTAGATTCTCATAGGAGCAGGAACCCTATTGTGAACTGCACATGCAAGGGATCTAGGTTGCATGCTCCTTAAGCGAATCTAATGTCTGATGATCTGAGGTGGAACAGTTTTATCCTGAAACTATTCCCCAACCCCTGTCCGTGGAAAAATTTTCTTCCATGAAACTGGTCCTTGGTGCCAAAAAGGTTTGAGACTGCTGGTCGAGACCACAGTTGAAAAGTTGTATTCTTTGCCCTTTAGAAGCTTACAATCTAAACTATCCAAATCCAACATAAAGGAAATAATAATGGTTTAAAATAAACAAAATACACTGAGCAATAATTTAAAGACTCAACTAAAATACACATTTTATGCCAGTAAAATATCAATGTATTTGTTATACATAAAGAAAAAGCAGTGAAGAAGTTTCATCAGTCCATTGTTTTTACTTGTCTTATTTTAGAATGACAAGATATTCCTGACAGAAAAATACACTTGCCTTTTAAAGTCAAAGCTCCTATCAAGTGCCAAATTAGAAGAGATTGTTTCATTTTATAAATCCCAGTTAGGTTACAGAGTAGGTGCAAATTCAGACACACAGAAACAAATCCTTTGAAAAAGTGCCAAAATCATCCCCCATGTATTAATTAAAACCTAACCATAGAAATGAATCATTCCATCTTTAATTCATCTTGTTAGTTCATAAAGATTTTATTTTTGGCCTGCAGGAAAAAAAAAATTTGAATCTATAAATATTCTAAGAGTGTAATTTTTTTTATTTTTAGGAAAGTGTATGATACTCAGCAATACTAATGCATTCTTAAAATGCAAGCAAACTTCAGTTACTGCCAACTGTCCTTGATGTGTTTGTAACACCCTAAAGATTAAACAGTATAATGTCATAAATCCTATTACAGTATATAATCTCTAAATTACATTCAAGGGGATAAAAATATACAGCATATTAATGAACTTTACATTTTCATAACACCCTTTACACTGAATGTGAGAATCTTGTTACTTTGGATAAAAGTTTATGAAAATCCATCTCTCATAGCTATTAAATAAAATATATTCTGCTCATCCTTGGAATCAGTTACTCTGAAAAGTAGATTTAACCTCTTACATTTCTTAGAAGTAGATTAACCTCTTACATTTAGCCTTAGAAGTAGATTAACCTCTTACATTTCTCCTGCCCCAAATTTCAAGATTTATTTACATGCTATCCACAAATGGTGGGATAGAAAGTAAAAGGAACTAAACATAAATAATATTAAACTAAATATAATCATACACTCATGTTTAGAACATGTTTTTAATAATCTGAAAAAAATTATAGCAAACTAAGTTTAACAAAACAGATTTTCCACACACCCCGACCCCACCTACAAAATCCCAGTGTGAAAGAGTTCATGTTTACTGAATAATGAGATGGGAAATAATACAATCTCCAAAATAGTATGTCCCAGAAAAAAAGTATAACATATTTACTGTATAATGTGAGATGTTTAGCAAATTGGCTGAAATTGTAAAAAATAAATAAATAAAATGCATGAATGAACATGCATTGATAGTGCATTGAATAGTGTCCCCTCCCACGAAAATATATCCAATTACTGACCCCAAGAACTTGTGAATGTGACCTTATCTGGAAGTAGGATCCTTCTAGATATAATTAAGGATCTTGATGTGAGATTATCCTGAATTTAGAGTGAACCCTGAAACCAATGACAGGTGTTCGTAGAAGAAAAAGAAGAAAAAAATTTGAGACCACAGCCACCTGAAGACAGAGGCAAAGACTAGAGTGATGCAATCACAAATCAAAGAATGCCAAGGATTACCAGCCACAGCAGACACCAGAAAAGAGGCATAGACAGGCCTCCCTCAGAGCTCTACAAGGAACCAAGCTTGCCAACAGACTTCTGGCCTCCAGAACTCTGAGAGAATAAATTTCTGCTGTTTTAAGCCATTGAGTTTATGGTAATTTGTTACAGCAGCCCTCAGAAACTAATACATTCCTTTAAGTAGGAAACAAGAACAATGTACATTTATATGCAAAATAATACATCATCTTATTTATTTAAAGGCTCTAAATTGTAACCCGATATTCACCTTATCATTTAACACCAGGTCAAATGGAACACCCAGAAGGAGGACTGCCTAAATGAGTGTCCAAATGATGGCAGATGCTCACAACTCCTAAGGGATAGTGGGTGATCACCTATAGTAGGTGTACCTAACATAGCAAGAGATCTTTTGCAGACTTTAAAATACAATAAAAAATCATGACTGACTACTTGTAGATGGCACCCATGACCTCTAGAAACTGTTGGCCTGGTGTCTGCCAATTGCCTCCTGAAGTGTAAGCAAATAAAATAATATGTTTAGTTTTGAAGTACAGGTCAAGGGGACAACATGTTAAGAAAAAAAAAAAAAGATCTCAGCAAGTTCCCTCTAATAGGCACATATGCAAATCAGGTAGGTGGAAAACTAAGTTACACTAACATTCCTAGAAACCCACAGGAAATCTGAAAGACAGTTCTCAGGGACTACTGCCACTCTAAAATGTGAATCCTTTTATTTTCATGACCATTTAGAATGAATTTTAGAACATTCATATGTAAAAACAATGCCTTTCAGAAGTTACAACAGACCTCTCCAAATACCCAAAGATGTTATCCCAAAAAGAGTCATGCAAGTGACTACTTCCTAAGAAGTATGCCTGGACAAACCAATCCCACATGCAGCCTGAACTTTAACAACAACAACAACAACAAACCACCAGAGAAAGGTTAAAACTTGGGTAATAAAATAGCTTTTGATCAGCTAAAAGACAGTCAGATCACCAACAAAGCTAGAAATCTCTCTCACGGTATTCGTACCATGTATTTCCTTACTGATACCAAGTACAAAAGAGAAGAATTCCAGAAATAGAGGTGTCAGGGGATTCAGGATAAGAGATCAGGAGAGCAGGAATAGGACCCTGCCAGGCCCTATCAATAAAAAATAGAACACCTCTTGCTCTCCCAGCTCTGGCATAATTTTTTAACTGCTTCTTTTTTTGATGCAAGCCAATAATGGGAATCTAGAAAACTGCCACTAAGGAGTAAGTAAAACAGCGAATAACTTACTTTACCAATGATTCAAACCAGCCCCTGAATCATCAGATGATACAGACGAAGCTGATTCCTAGATTTATCGATTCAGTTAACAACATACACATATTACATTGCTGCATAACAAAGTATGACACAAAAACACTCAGTATTAGCTCAACTAATACTTAACTATAGAAGGCTTCCAAATGTACAAAATAACACAAACAAGTATGAATGTCAGCATAATAGATACTGTTGAAAGACTTCTTTGAGTATCTATTAATGTAGCTAGAAGACACATCTGGAAAAACACACAATTACAATATAAACACAAACCAATAAAAGTCCAACTCCTCTCTACTGTGCAGGGAAAGGAGGGGCTCAAGGCCACAGAAGGAGCTATGCTTGAATTTACAAAACTACCGGAGGGCAAGAGGGGACTAGATCAAGAGTAGAGGGCAGCATAGCATTGTTGTTCAGCATGTAGACTCTAGAGCAAGATGAGTTGGGTTCAAATCCTGAGTTTCCCACTTACTTGGGCATATTACTTTATCTCTTTACACCTGTTTCTTCATCTATAAATGACAGATAAAATTCAATGGGGTTGTTGATGTGAGGACGAAAACAGTTAAAACACGTAAAGCGCTCAGGAAAGTAAAATAAGTAAAATATTTGCTATTAGCATTGCAACTGTACTCATCCATGCCTGGTAAACTGATGCAAATTAACTGTTAGTTTGAACCATATAAAATTTTTATGTTTGTAGGTCAAAATACTCTGAATATCAACAATGCTTATGGTTCAAATGAACATCAAAGAAAGGGCTGTGAAAACAAGTTGCTAAGAATTTCCATGAGGCCCAAAACCTAAAAAGTAATGTACTCACACAGCAGTTCTAAAATAAAACTGAAGGAAAAGGATTTCTGTACCAGGTTGAAAACAAATAGCATTTCAAATAATAAATCACACAATTCAGTATGACTGACCTCTCAGGCAACCAATATTTCACACTGGATTGATTTTGAAAGGTAAACTAATATTTTATATTCAAGTACCTATTCTCTCTCCTCTGAGTCACAAAATGAGAGTTCACACAGCTTCAAATGGTATACAATGTACTGGTATGTAGTAAATAAAGAGATGCCTAATCTCAAGCACATGAACATTGCGTAAGTTACTGCTGATTTATGGTTTTTAATCTAAAAGTGCCAAGAAAACTTTTAATCAACATAATTTTTGATAGAATATATTTACATTTCATAAATGTTTACATTGATTTTAATATAATTATTTCTATCTTCCTAAATATTTCCTGAAGGATTTCTTTTCTCTTTCTTTCTCTCCCCTGACCATGCTTAGAGTTGGGGGTCTCACTATGGTGCCCAGGCTGAAGTGTGGCGGCTACTCACATGTACAATCATCATAGCACACTACAGCCTTGAGCTCCTGGCTTCCAGGGACTTTCCTGCCTCAGCCTGCTGAGTAGCTGGGATTGCAAACATGTACCCAACACTGGGCTCACAGAAGGATGTTGCTACTATTTAACAAAATATCTACCATGTACCTTAAAGGCTGTCATTCTCTCATACTAAAATGAATATGCTGAAACCTCAAAAAATAACAATACAATTTCAAGACAGACTGATTTTCCACAAGGCTGTCTTATGTTCCATCTTTGAAATTACTACAAATAGGCCAGGCGTGGTGGCTCATGCCTGTAATCCCAGCACTTTGGGAGGCTGAGGTGGGATCACTTAAGGTCAGAAGCTCGAGACCAGCCTGACCAACATGGTGAAACCCCATAACTACTAAAAATACAAAAATTGGCCGGGCGTGGTGGCGCGAGCCTGTAATCTCGGCTACTCAAGAGGCTGAGGCAAGAGAATGGCTTGAACCTGGGAGGCGGAGGCTGGAGTGAGCCAAGATCACCTAGGTGACAGAGCAAAACTACACCCAACCTAGGCGACAAAGCAAGACTATGTCTCAAAAAAAAAAAAAAAGAAAAAAAATACTACAACTGTAGATCATTAAAAGATATGTAAAAAATATAAGCAAAAATAATGTTAATAGATAACTGTGCCTTATCAACAATTGAGATGCTATTCTTAAGATTTTAAGACAAGACTGACAACTGTAATTTTATTATTTTTTAAAAACTCATTAAAAGGCCAGCCTCAAACTTGCAGCCTATTTCCCTGTCAATATTTTCAGTCCTCACAGCATCAGATTAATAATAAATAAAATTACTCATCTAGTAATATCTCTATAAACCAACAATTTATATATCTCAACTCCCTTTTTTTAAACATTGATATAATTCACATACCATAAAAAATCACCTTTTTGGGCTGGACACAATAGCTCATGCCTGAATCCCAGCACTTTGGGAAGCTGAAGTGGGAGGATCGCGTGAGCCCAGAAGTTTAAAACTAGCCTGGGCGACACAGCAAGACCCCATCTCAAATTTTTTTAAAAAAATTTATAAAAATAGCCGGGCGCGGTGGCTCAAGTCTGTAATCCCAGCACTTTGGGAGGCTGAGACGGGCAGATCACGAGGTCAGGAGATCGAGACCATCCTGGCTAACATGGTGAAACCCTGTCTCTACTAAAAAATACGAAAAACTAGCCGGGTGAGGTGGTGGGCGCCTGTGGTCCCAGCTACTCGGGAGGCTGAGGCAGGAGAATGGCATAAACCCGGGAGGCAGAGCTTGCAGTGAGCTGAGATCCGGCCACTGCACTCAAGCCTGGGCGATAGAGCGAGACTCCATCTCAAAAAAAAAAAAAAAAAAAAAAAAAATTATAAAAATAAAGAAAAATCACCTTTTTGAAATGTCCAAGTATTTTCTAGTACATTCACAAAGTTGTGCAACCATGATTCAGAAGATCTTCCATATATCCCATATCCATTAGAGTCCCTTTCCATTCCCACCTTCTCCCAGCTCCTGTCAGCTACTAATCTACTTCCTGTCTGTATGGATGTGCCTATTTGGACATTTCACATAAATGGAATCACAGAATATGTAGCCTTTTGTGTCTCATTTCTTTCACTAACGTGTTTTCAAAGCTCATGTATGTTAAAGCATGAATCTGTACTTCATTCCTTTTTATGACTGAATAACATTCCATTGTAAGAATATACCACATTTTGTACGTCAATTTATCAACTGACGGATATAGTGATTATTTCCAAGTCTTGGTTATTATGAATAATGCTGCTATGAATGTTCTCACTCGCTTTTGAGATACATGCACAAAGTTTTGAAGTCAATGCAAATCACAGAGCAAAAATCTCTGAAGTCAAACTAAGTGATAAAACAATTTGAAGTAGTAGTACCTTCTCCTTCAGGTAAAGGTTGCTCTTCTGAGTTTCTGGACAAGTGAAACTGAAGAAAAAAAAAATCTCATCTACCCTTGCAAACTACCAATAAAAAGGAAGAACAAGGAAATAACAAATAAAGCTACAAAACAATATTCTAAGTTTCTTATATTGAGCTGATCTGCTTTAAAAAAAACTATACAAAGTGATTTGTTACAGTAAAATTACAAATTAATAATTAAAGCATAGAACATACCAAATATACTTATACCAAAAATGTATTTTAACAGTTTGAGCTGTTTTCATAAAGTGCTATGGCAAAAACTTCTGCTAAATATCAAGGAATAATCTGATGTATTGGAAAACAATCTCCAAATAGTTATGTTTTATAAATAGAACAATCATATCATCCAAAATGACCAAATCTATAAATTAGAGATTAAATATCTTATATAGTCTCACTTAGAATAAAGTATCCTATATATTTGAGAACAAAAATTGATTAATTTTGTTGATCTGTGATTTGCAGTATTTTGATAAAAAGCAAATCTCCTCAAATACCTGCCTGAAATAGTTTCAACTCAAATCATATACAATGTGGCCAAAACCCATTACAACTAAAATAAGAGTTTGCAATTTATCAATTCAGTAACAGACAAGTCAAAATTTATGTTTGCTTTATAACACAGGACAACAAAAATGTTATCAAAAGAATGCAAAATTATTCCTCTACAAATAAGTGGCATGTTCAAAATATTCTGCCAAAGTAAATACAGCATTCAAAAAGACAAGACTTTTTTCAGATCGTGAAACTACAGCAATTTTCAGAAAACAAATAGTTTTACTATATACTACATATACTTTTAAAACTACCAAATTGTACTGCTGTATTATTAACATTAGAATTTTCTGAATCTATTTTTTTCAACCCAGTGTTACTTACCAGATAGGAAAATTAATAGTGTGCAATGTCTTTTTTCCCCCAGAGGATGTTTATAGGAGAATTCTGTGTTTAAAAATCTACTTTTAATAAGCTCCTAAAAGTTTTCACTTAAAAAACATAAACAGACCAATCAGCATTCTGTAATTTCTTTTTGCTCTAATTTTCAGCTACATATTTAAACCAATGACATTTAGTCTATTACATTTATAGAATATCAAATATACTCTGCACCTAATTTTTAATTCAAATTCAATGAATATTTATTGAGTAGTCTACTACATGCCTAACACTATGCTAAGTGCAGGGGGAAAAAAACAACCATTTTAGTTTTTCCTGTCTTTCTCCTTGTCCTTATGGCCTATACATATAATCACTTGATGAAAAATGCTAGCAGGGGAGTACTACCCTAATTTACTACGCACTTGACTTAAATTTATACTCATGGATTCTAGACTCAAAATTCAAATAAATACCAACTATGAAAAAGAATCTACATGAATATGTTTTTCTGCAGGGCACTCATCATTGAGGGGTAAAATTTTTCTCGTATGCATCATGAAGGAAGATCCTTTTTCCATGTTGTTGGCAAAACTGTCAATCATCTTGATGAGCAGCAAATAAATGAATGCCCAATGATGGGATTCTGTATTATCCTTAAAAAAGAAATCCATCAACTAAACATCAACAGGTAAATGTTTATACTCGACAGCCATCAATTTCAACTATCCATGCAAAGAGACAGGTGAGCTGGACTGGTAAACCTCGAAATTAGAGCGGTATTAATCGTCTGCTTCCAGCCAACATAAACAGATGTTATTTTTAAACAGGCAAAAATCATCTCTTCCACTGAAATTTATTTGCAGCAGATAATGTTCTGTTACATTTTTAATCAAGCAGATGAAGTGACATTTAAATTGAAAATCTGCTTCACTTAACTAATCAGGCAAGTAAAATTCAGAGATGATTGAATGGCATTACACGGCACACTATTACGGCAGGTAAATTGGGAAATTTACCTGTCACACCACACAGGGTATTGTTCACCCACTGCATCTGCAACTTAGAAGCAAAGCACTAAGACAAAAAGGGAAAGGCATGTAAAACAGACTTATAAATCGATCATATTTTATGAAAACATTATTAAGGCTGCCAGCAAAAATAAATAAATAAATAAATAAATCATTTTAAAGAAAAAGGGAAAAAACATACCACCTCTCAGTGACTCAATGAAAATTTACACGGGTTATGCTTATCTGCTTCATGTAAATAGCATGCCTGGTTATTTTAAAGATCAAGATACTAAGGAAAAGATGCAAACAGTGCATCATGACAGAGGCAAAGAAATAATGACCACATAACATCAAGAACAGACAAACACAAGAAAGGTAAATAAAACACTTTAACAAGAAGAGACAGAGTAAACATTATGCTTGATTTGCAAAATAAAATAACTCCATCAGTCATCATATAGATCATTAATTTCATATCCAAAAATTTCTCCATCTACCTTATTTATAAAAGGCTTATTCTATTTTAGTCACCTAATTTCTAAAATGCCTTCAAAATTTACTTGACATATCCACAAAACTCTAATGGCTATTTTACGTGTCTTAACAGAAACCCAAAATTTACTTTCACTGTTTAGTATCTGTAAACTCAAAACATATTTGCTACAACACTTGAACTTTATTTCACTGCTCATTATATTGACTGTGAATTATTCCAACAACATGTACCAACACCGCATTAAATCTTTTATATCATAACTGTAAGAGTTTTATCCTCACAATAACCTTTGAAATATAGAGGTTTATTTGCCAACCACTGTGAGTTTTCTTCTTTCTATTCTTCCTTTCCTCTCTTTCTACTTTTCCTTTAGCCTTCTTTCCTTCCTTTTTACCTTCCTCTTTTTTCTTTCCTTTTCCCCTTTTTGATAGAGGTTTTTTTTTGTTTGTTTGTTTTTGGCGGGGGGGTAGGGGGCAGAAAGTGGGGAATCAATGGGTTTGAGAGGGGAGGCGGGGGTACAAACGGTATGTAACTCTGGGATGTGCTTTAAGTTACAAAGGTAAATAATGTTACTGTTGTATTCTTAATAATTAAGTGAACCTACCTTGATTTTCCATTAAGAGTGATAAATTTGGACTGACATATCCAAATTCTATCGTGGGGTTCATTCATAAAACTAGCTAGAAATCATATACTCATCAGCACAGTGTTTTAATTACCAAGGCACCATTATCGGCTAGGTTTAGGGTTAGAACAGTTTTAGGTTTACAGAAAAATTGTGAAGATAGTACAAAGAGTTCTCATATGCACCACAGCCACTTTCCCCTATAATAGTGACATTTTACATTAGTATGGTAAATTTGTCAAAATTAAACAATATTGAGACCTTATTAACTGAAGTTCATATATGATGTCTTTAGTTTTTTTTTCTGTTCTAGAATTCTATCCAGGATACCACATTACACTTAGTTGTCATGTCTCCCAAGGCTCCTCTTGGCTATGACAGTATCTCTAACTTTCGTTGTTTTTAAGGAATATTGGGTTAGGTATTCTACAGAATGTCCCAAATTGGGATTTGTTTGATGTCTTTCTCATGGTTAGGCTGTGGTTATGGGTTTTGGGAAAAGAAAACCACAGAGGTAAACTGCCATTCTCATTAAATCATATCAAGGGTATGTCCTACCAATGTGACTTATCTTTCATGTCAGTCTTAATTGCCTGTCTTACTGTGTTCTCTCTTAGTCTCAGCCCTCCCCAAAACTGCATTTACCCCTTTCTCAACTTCATAATCTCAATTATGATATATTACTATTCTTCATTGTTGAAGATGATGGTTTTTCACAGCTGCTCTCTGTAAGTATGGCTCAATGGGGCAGGAGAAATGAGAGAAACAATCCAGCTGTACTTTCCACACTGCACAAAGATTAGTCTTTGTGTCACTACTTACAGTGATTACTCTGAGTCTGTAGCTATTTCTGACCTAGCTCCTCACTTTTATTTTTTAATTTTATTTATTGAGACAGAGTCTCACTCTGTCACCCAGGCTGGAGTGCACTGGCGTGGTCTCGGCTCACTGCAACCTCCACCTCCCAGGTTCAAGCGATTCTCCTGCCTCAGCCTCCCAAGTAGCTGGGACTACAGATGCGTGCCACCACACCCAGCTAATTTTTGTATTTTCAGTAGAAACGGGGTTTCACTATGTTGGCCAGGCTGGTCTCGAACTCCTGACCTCGTGATCCACTGGCCTTGGCCTCCCAAAGTGCTGGGATTACAGCCGTGAGCCACCACACCAGGCCTAGATCCTTGCTTTTAAAGTCAGTACAAAAAGAAGCTCTCAACTTTGGCTGACCATTAGAATCGTAAGAGGGAGCTTATAAAAATACTGTTGTCCTCGCCCCATTTTACTCATATTTCCAGGGGTAGGACTGAGGCATTAGTAATTAAAAAAAAAAAAAAAACACACTAAGACCTTATCTCCCTATATTGACTGCTACAGTAAAGGCTGGTCTGTCTTCTCATTTACAGCATTCATAGCTATGCTATACTCTTTGGGGTTTCCATTTCTGATATATCTTCAGTTATTTCCTTAATTTAGCTTTGGCTAAAATGAATCCTATATGATTTAAGCAGCAGGAACACTGCAACGCTGTTTAAACACTGGTAGATTAAGCGTTGTCAGAAGCTGAGGGCAGTCACTGACATTTAGAAGCATTGCTGATTTTTAAAATATATATTAAATGTATATATTTAAGTTATGCATGTATTTTAACATATGTATACTTACATATGTTAAAATATAATTACATATTAATATATACCAAAATATATTGACATATATTATTTATTGCTTCCAACATGAAGATCCCAAAATCTGGATATTAAAACACCACAACACGCCTGTAATCCCAGCACTTTGGGAGGCTGAGGTGGGCGGATCACGAGGTCAGGAGATCGAGACCATCTTGGCAAACACGGTGAAACCCCGTCTCTACTAAAAATACAAAAAAATTAGCCAGGTGTGATGGCGGGCGCCTGTAGTCCCAGCTTCTCGGGAGGCTGAGGCAGGAGAATGGAGTGAACCCGGGAGGCGGCAGAGCTTGCAGTGAGCCGAGATCGTGCCACTGTACTCCAGCCTGGGTGACAGAACAAGACTCCATCTCAAAAAAAAACCAAAAAAACACCACCAACAGTGATAAAATGTTCTTTTAAATCTGGGTCTCATTTCTGTACTGAAGCAACAATCTACAGGGTGGCTGAGTTCCTAGGCTACCTTAATAAAAGTGTATTTAACAAATGAGGCTAAAGAAATATTTTTCAGAAACATATGAAATTGCCGTATTCAACCATTACATTAATTTCCTGTTGTTCAACCTTTCAACCTTTTACGTTTTTGATAAAAGACAAAAAATAGCCTGTTCAACAATATTTAAACAAAACAAAACAAAGAAATTATTTCATTTTATTTAATCTTAAATACTAGTATGTGAGAGAAAGGCTGGTCAGATCATACGGTCTGTAAGACAGACAATTCTGCCATAATAAAAGAGACAAAATCATTTTGTGGGGAATGAGGCAATGGGCCATAAAATGGGAAAAAAACTCTGTTGTCCAGGCTGGAGTACAGTAGCATGATCTTGACTCACTGCAGCCTCAGCCTCCTAGGGGTTTAAACGATTCTCGTGCCTCAGCTTCCCGAGTAGATGGGATTACAGGCAAGCACCACCACACCCAGCTAATTTTTTGTATTTTTAGTAGAGTCGGACTGGGGTTTGCGGGGAGGGGTTTGGAGGAGAGGTATCACCATGTTGGTCAGACTGGCCTCAAACTCCTGGACTCAAGTGATCTGCCTGCCTCGGCCTCCCAAAGTGCTGGCATTACAGGCATGAGCCACCGCGCCTGGCCTAAAATGGGAGAGAACTTCTATTAGAGATGAGCTAGCAGAGGAAGAAGTATTAGGAATCTCAGGAAATCAAAGCTAGAGCTCCCAGAACAAAAAAAATGAACATCAGTCCTTAGTTTGGAGGTGCTATTCTGTGATATGGTTTATATATATGGTTTTGCATGCTTAAGGACTGAAGATAAGAACTTTAAAGAATTAAGGTATTTATATATTCTCACAGTAGGATGTAAGAAAAACAGGCTGGATCAGGTACCTTGACTATACCTAATAAACCACAGGCTCGAATATTCTTTTTTTTTCTGTTGAGACAGTCTCATTGTCATCCAGGTTGGAGTGCAGTGGCACGATCCACCTCCCGGGTTCACACAATTCTCGTGCCTCAGCCTTCTGGTGGAATCAGAGGCACGCACCACCACACCCCGCTAATTTTTGTATTTTTAGTAGAGACAGGGTTTCACCATGTTGCCAGGCTGGTCTTGAACTCCTGACCTCAAGTGATCTGCCTGCCTCGGCCTCCCAAAGTGCTGGGATTACAGACGTGTGCCACCACACCCGGCCAGGATCAAATATTCTTAAGGCTGTTAGAGTAACTTTCCCATAAAGCACCTAGCACACAGCAAGACACTTAGCAATTTATTTTCCTAGACAGTGAATACTCCAAACCCTTAAATAGAGCCACAAACAAGAATTAGGGAAGAATATTCCCTCTCCCTCCTTTTCTACTGAAGGGTACCTTCAGCTACTAGGAATGACATTAAGAAATTAAATATAAATATCCTTCAACATAAACTTGTCATATTATAACATTCTTATTCAAATTATCCATTATGAACAACTTCTATTTTCTATGCATTTATTGAGATAATAGTGCTTTAGATTCTGCTTTTCTACTTAATGAAAACACTACATAACATTTCTGATGACTCACACAGTCTTCCAAGATACAGCTGTACAATCAACAATTACTCCATTTTTCCTGGACATTCATGTTATTTCCTTTTTTAAAAAACACATACTTTGCACTCACACGGTATTGATGGGAACGTAAAATAATACAGCTACTCCGGAACTTTAGCAGTTTCCGTTTTTTCTTTTTTGAGACAGGGTCTTGCTCTGTCACCCAGGCTAGAGGCTGGAGTGCAGTGGCATGATCTCAGTTCACTGCAACCTCCACCTCTCAGGTTCAAGCGATTCTCGTGCCTCAGCCTCCCAAGGAGCTGGGATTACAGGTGCGTACCACCACGCCCAGCTAATTTTTTATATTTTTCAGAGACGAGGTTTCACCGTATCAGCCAGGCTAGTCTCGAACTTCTGACCTAAACTGATCTGCCCGCCTCAGCCTCCCAAAGTGCTGGGATTACAGACGCGAGCCACCACTCCTAGCCTAACTCATCTAATTTTTGTAATAATTCTACAAAGTAACTTTCTACATTGTAAAATAGAAGAAACTATGCTTAGAGATGTTACGGCTTTCACAAGAAATACAGTGAGTATACGAAGGAGGTACAATTCCACAAATCATGTTTATTCCCATTACACAATAAACCATATAGTTTCTGTCTAGAAGAGTAAACATGATGGTCATTAGAAAATTAATGAGAAAAATAATAGGTTTATTAAGTAATAACATGGGCCAATTGTAAGTTTCTCCCACAAGTTTATAGTGGATTCAGGTCAGTTGCTGTTAATCAGAAGAATCTGATACCAATTATACCATTACAAATCAAACCCATAAAAGATCAAAGAAAAGTTTTTAATCCGATTAGAATGTAAATATTCTTTAATGATCCCCCCCCCAAAAAATCAAACATGCTCTAAAAATATATGGTTGTATTTGGCTCTATACAATAGATTTGCTTCTGAAATGCAGAATCTAGTTGAAGTTTTATAGGTATTAAATTTCAAAACATACCATCAGAGACCTCTGTTACAGGAATTCTATGGTGAGTCCTTTGGAAAAGAATGTTTTCCTTATTTTGGTCTGTTCTGTATTATATACCCATATAACAGTTTTATAGTATGTACAAGATAAAATGCTATATCAACAGTTAACTACAGTAGTCTCCAAGTACATTTTCTTATTCTGGTTCATGTAAACTTTCATAATCAGTCTGCAGGGTCATAAGAGGTTGAAAGAGAAGGAACTCAGAAAAAATGTTTAATCTTCAAAATGAACAATGAGACACCAACCAAAAGAGTACCTGTTACACTACTGGAATGCCCACATTGCTAACTGAAGTCCTCAAGTCCCTATTACAATGCCCACTTTGCTCACTCAAGTCACAACTGGAATGCCCACATTGCTCACTCAAGTCCCTACTGCAATGCCCATGTTGCTTGCTCAAGTCCCTATTGGAATGCCCACACTGCTCACTCAAGTCCCTATTGGAATGCCCACACTGCTCACTCAAGTCACAATTGGAATGCCCACATTGCTCACTCAAGTCCCTATTGCAATGCCCACATTGCTCGCTCAAGTCCCTACTGGAATGCCCACATTGCTCACTCAAGTCACAACTGGAATGCCCATATTGCTCACTCAAGTCCCTATTTAATGCCCACATTGCTCACTCAAGTCCCTATTGCAATGCCCATGTTGTTCACTCAAGTCCCTATTAGAATGTCCACATTGCTCAATCAAGTCCCTATAGGAATGTCCACGTCGCTCACTCAAGTCACAACTGGAATGCCCACACTGCTCACTCAAGTCTCTATTGGAATGCCCACATTGTTCAATCAAGTCCGTAAAGCAATGCTCACATTGCTCACCCATGTCGTTGCTCACACAAAAACTGTTGCTAAAATTAAAATACCAATGCTGGAAGTACTTTATGAACCACTGCAAGACAGTGTATATTCAAATTTTGAAGAAGAAATGCCTTTAAAAATAACTTATTCATTAATGGTCCATAAATATTATTCTGCACACTCATACACCAGATGACATTCCCTTCTATTAATGCGTAAGGCAATGGGGGAAAGTGAATGTTTAAAAGTCAGTCTGTAATGTCAAAATATCTGACAACGTTCAGAAAATTATCAAAAGTGAAGATATAAAAGATGCTAAAGACTATTTTAAGAAAACAGTACAAATGAGAATTTTAGAGTTAACGAAAGCAACAATTTTAACAGATTTTCCTAGCTGTTGAATCTGCAAATTTTAAAACTTAGTCAAGGTGTGCATAAAGAACCTAAATGAAATAACATGTAATTTGCAAACAATCCCTTATGAATTTTGCCTCTAATCTTCACTTTGTTTTTAAAATGAGATTTTGGTAGCTAAAGAAAGTACATTAGAACTTTAAGAGACACAGGTCCCATAAAAACTCGTCTCATTTATTAAACCAAGTGTACAAAAATTCTATTTAATGAATTTGATAAAAAAAAAAAAATCAACCAGGTCAAGATCACCCACAAATAGAATAAACTGCTACTTACCGATAAGATTTAAGAAATAATAGAAGAATACATCTACCAAAATAATTTTTTCCATCTGAAAAACATTCATTCCTGTTACTCAAATATAAGCAATATTGGAAAAGGTAACCATGTTAAGTCATTATAAGCTAAGGTCTTGGAGTTTTATTAGTAACTAGTTTGTAGAACTCAAGGTCCTCTAAAAACTATGATTGAAGCACTGAATGGTATCCTCAGGGAAGAAGAGTCCCCAAAGAGAGGTTCAAGAAGATGCCAAATATGGGAGGCTGAGGCAGGATTGCCTGAGTCTAGGAGTTAGAGACCAGCCTGAGCAAGATGACAAGACACCACCTCTAAAAAAAAAAACTTTTTAAAATTAGCTGTGCATGGTGGCATGCACCTGTAATCCCAGCTACTCAGGAGGCTGAGGGAGGAGGATTCCTCAAGCCCAGTCGAGGCTGCAGTGAGCTATGAGCTATGATCACACCACTACACTCCCGCCTGTATTATCTTAACCAAAAAAAAAAAAAAAAAAGAAGATGCCAGTAGATTTTCACTAATTTCAGTTTTGTCTATTACTGAAACTGACAGAACATGAAAACAGCATTCACAAACATGCTAACAACTCAGCAGCAAGAAACAATGTTATAGCTGGAATTCTGCCACCTTGGTTTTCTCCACTACACAACAATTTACCTTCACCCCACTTCTAACAACTGCATATACAAGGGCCAATGAAAGAGCAAGTAAGTAAAATAACTTAACAGGAAAACTCAATCATACACGTTTCTTCCCACAAAGTTCTTTTTAAGGTGTTGCTTCCAATTTTACCCCAAGTAAAATCTAAAAATCATACAAAACTACAAAAGTGTATTTTATAAACCTACTGTCAACCATACTATTATAATTGCTTCAACCCAGGATAAGTATAAATACTAGTTAACTAGAGTCCTGCAATCTGTGAGCTTTTTTTCTCTAGAATAGGAGAAAAGAATTCCCTGGTTTTTCTACAGATGAACTTAAACCTTTTGCGCTTTTGATCTATACTTTAATGGCTGTGTGTTACCCTCTAGATAAGGCCTCAAACTCCTGAAAGAGCAAACAGTCATTGGAAGTAGCATCATTTTATCACCCCAGAGGTTAAGAAAGGTGCTATTACTGAAGTTGTTTTAAAACATTGGGACAATGAGAAGAGCTAGAAAGTCCAAGTGGATTGTGGATTAGAGCAGAAATTGTGTCATTAGAGTAGACTTAGAGAAGAAATATGTGTCAATGAGTAGAGTAGAAATATGTCAATGAGATCCAAGAAAAAGATATTGTAGGAATTAAATGCATCTGAACTCAGACGATTTGGTTTCATTGGCATGTTTTCATAATGTACACAAATTATACTCAAATTCCTCTTACCAACCCTAGAGAACAAAAATGCGTACCAGTCCCATCACTCTATCCCCTTTTCCCAAACAGACCACTTTGGCTGATCCTAACTTAGTTATCCTTCCTGAGTTCAAAAGCTCTCAGAACTCTCCTCAACACTGTTTCAACAGATTGGAATTGGTATGTGAGAATTAAACCTATTTGCTACTCTTAGGTAGCTTACAAACAGAATTCAGAAAACTCTGAGTGCAGCAATCTTTGGAAAATCTCAAAATTAAGAAAAATTTCTCATACATATCAATAGCTTCTGAGAACTACAATATGTCTATGGCACCAAATAATTAATATTAGAATAACTCTAAGACACCAGAACACACCCATATATTCTGTTTAAGATTGTATTTGAGAAAGATTCCCAGAAAAATCAGTTCAACTATTTTAAAAGTAAGGACACTGAAAGAACAAGCTTGTTTTAAATATAAAATGGTTAGGGTAGATTTTTAAATTCTTTTTCTCTCTTTTTTTCTTTTCTTTTCTTTCTTCTTTTCTTTTTCAAGAGATAGGATCTCACTTTGCAGCCAGGATTGCAGTGGCACAGTCATAGCTCATTGCAATCTCAACCTCCTGAGCTCAAGTGATCCTCCAGCCTCAGCCTCCTGAGTAGCTGGGACTACAGATGTATGCCACCAAGCCCTATCTCTTGTATTTTTTGTAGAGACATGGTTTCACCATGTTACCCAGGCTGGTCTCGAACTGCTGGGCTCAAGCAAACCACCTGCTTTGGCCTCAAAATGTGCTGGGACTGCAGGCATGAGTCACCACACCCAGCCAAAAAATTTTCAAAATGAACATAGCAATACTTAAAATCAACGAGAAACTGCATTCAGAATTTAGAAATTTTCTTTGTAGTCTATTTTGTGTCCAAAGGAATGCCACTATACACACACAATAAAAATCCCATGTTATAAAAGTAAATTAAAAGATAATAAAGAAAATAGCAAATTTATCTTAGAGAATTTCTGAAGACTATTAAATTCTAAAACCAGCAATGTTGGGTTACCAGGGGAATTAGACTTAAGATAAAGTATCCATAGTGAAATTCCCACTGGAGCTACTTTTAAGTCAGAGAAGCTGGCACACGTCTAGTTGGCAAAAGAAAAAAAATCTCACAAAGTCTTCCAAACATCTCAAGGATGACATCTCACCTCTAGCGGGTAGGCCCCCAAGTGAAAAGTATGGTCCCATTCTATTAACAACATATTTGTAGATTTTTAGAAAGAGCTTATGCCAGAGTACCAGAATGTTAGTCAACGAATAGCTGCCTTCCTGACATCAATGGAATGCTTCCCTTGAACTGACATCAAATCTCAAAAGAGGTAAGAAAGATTATATCCTAGTAAACACAGAAATTTTAAAGTGTATCATAGGCAGTATCTTGACTATGACACCTGTATTTTGTTTCTTGATAAATACAGAAACTTAAAATTGGGCATTCCAGTTCATTTACTGGGAAGATTAAGATTATTGCTTAACACAATATCAATAACAATTTGTCAGGAGATCTTTCAACAGTTCAAATAATTGCTACACAAACTGCAGAGAATCAGAATGTCTCAGGATGTAGGAAGGCTCCTGGAACTTCTAAAATTAAATTATTAATTTATCTACTCCTCAAATATGTACTGGGTACTTTGTTTTTGTAGAGATGGGATCTCGTTATGTTGCTAGGGCTAGTCTTGAACCCCTGGGCTCAAGCAGTCCTCCTGCCTCAGCTCTCAAAGCACTGGGATTACAGGCATGCGCCACCATGCCTGGCCTGGGTACTTTGTTCACGTAATTTAATTTTACTAGGCATTATGGGGGGACATACTGAATATGCCAAAATATGAGATGGTAAATGTAAAGTGAATTCTCATCTTCCCAATAAGCAGTTTTAAAACTATCCTTTTTTGTTTTTAAAACTAACCTTTTTGACATATAAATACATAAACCTTTAAGAGGGATAGGTGAAACAGTCTAATGTGCTCTAAAGCATTAAGTCAAGCCTCAAATTATTACACACAAATCAAGAGTGAGTACCAGACTTCCACTTCCAACTCAGATAAATTAACAGGGATCAGATTTCCTGTCCCACCTGAAACCACCAAAAAATAGACAAAACATATGAAACAGCGTTTAAGATATGAGACATCAAGAAACAGGACAACAATCCACGAAAGGCATCTAGGTGAATTCTAGCACTGCTCCAAGTTTACTGCCTTCAGATTTTCCGGGCCCCAGAACAGAGAGCAAGAACCCAGGTAGACTCTTGACAACTCATCACCTGGAGTTTAAACTCTTCGCCTGGAGTCTGGCGGAAAGGGATGAGAACCCAGGGAGACTAAGACAAATAAATTTGAAAGATCTAGTAATAAAGGAGAGAATGCTACATAGAGAAATACTCCTACAGATCTCCAAAGGAGAATATTTCTGAATATTCGGCAGTGTTCAAAATGTGTAAAGAAAACATGTGAGGCTGGGGAAAGAATCATCCAAAAGGATTACAGAGAATAGAACCAGGCACTCACACAGGGATGGGAATAGTGCCTATTTCCACCAGTGAGACTGCAAAATCTCATCAATTTACATGATGTTGCATAGAGCAGTAAGAAGGGTTGTGTCTCAGTAGTAGGGATTAGTTAGCCGCAAACATTCTTGTTTCCACATAGCAAATCTTAAAAGCAAGGCCCAAAAGGATTAAGTTGTTTCTTGGTAATTTAATTTTATCCTAGAACAAAGGTCAAGAACATTAGTAGGAATATAAAAATAACCAACACAAAACAAGTTAAAATTAATGTCTGGCTTCTAATCAAAGATTTCAAGGCACGCAAAAAAGCAGGAAAATATGACTCATAAGGAGAAAAATCAATCAATACCAACCCAGACTTGAAAAAGATGTTAAAATTAGGAGACAAGAACATTAAAACCATTGCTACAACTATATTTCTATTTCTTACATTCAAATAGTACAGACATGGAAGATATTAGAAAGACCAAAATAAAACTTTAGAGATGAAAGTTACAATATTTGGCCATGCATGGTGGCTCATGCCTGTAATCCCGGCACACTGGGAAGCTGAGGCTAGGAGTTCAAGACCAGCCTGGACAACAAAGCAAGATCCTGTCTCTAAAAGGAAAAAAAAAAAAGGAAAGCTACAATATCTGGTATTAAAAACACATTGGACAGAATAGACACTGCAGAAGAAAAGACGACCTTGAAGACACAGCAATAAGGAACTATCTATAATAAAACACTGAGAGAAAAAATAAAAAATAACCCATAAAAAGTAACACTGATAGGTGAGACAACTTCAAGCAGCCTAATATACATATAATTCCAGACTCCAAAGGGAAGAGGGACAAAAAATGGAAAGAAATTTTTTGAAATTTTCCAAAATCTGACCTTTAAATGACATTCTTGTTGAGGATATTTATTAAGAGAGCCATATTCTGGGCTATAAAATACGTTTCAATGAACTTAAAAGGATTCAAGTTTCACAAAGCATTTTATTTGAACACAATACATTAAATTAGAAATTAACCACAGAAAGATCTCTGGAGAATCCCAAATTATGTAGAGAAATTAAATAACACACTTCTAAATAACCCATGGGTCAAAGGAGAAATCACAAAGGAAATCAGATGTATTTTGAACAAAGAGAAAATAAAGACACAACAAGCAAAATTTGTGGGATGCCCTAAAGCAATACTTAATAGGAAATTGATAGCACTAAAAGAATTATCTCAAATCAACACCTTAAGAAAACAGAAAAACAAGAGCAAATAAAATCCACTATAAACATTAAAAAGAATGTAATTTTTAAAAAGTTAAAAATAAAAAAATAAAAAAACAAAAAATAGAGAAAAATCAGGGAAACCAAAAGTTGGTTCCAAAAGTCATTAAAATTTACTAATCTCAAGCCAGACATATCAGGAAAAAAAATGAGAAAATGAGAAAAGTCATATCACTAGAGATTCTACACACACTATTATTAGTTTTTGAGACAGAGTCTTGCTCTCTCACCCAGGCTGGAGTGCAGTAGCGCGATCTAGGCTCACTGCAACCTCTGCCTGCCAGGTTCAAGCAATTCTCCTGCCTCAGACTCCCGAGTACCCTGGGACTACAGGCACGCACCACCATGCCTGGCTAATTTTTTGTATTTTTAGTAGAGACGGGGTTTCACCATGCTGGCCAGGTTGGTCTCGAACTCCTGACCTGGTGATCCGCCCGCCTTGGCCTCCCAAAGTGTTGGGATTACAGGCATGAGTCACTCCACCCGGCCAAGATTCTACACATATTATAACTGAGGGAATATTATAAACAGCTTTGTGCCAATAAAATCAGCAATTTAGATTTTTCTGAAGTCCTCCAAAAACATGAACCACTAAAGCTTTCTGAAGAAACTGATAACCTGATTAGCTATGTCTATTTAAAAAATTAAATTTGTAATTATAAACTCTCCCACATAACATTCCTAAAGGTGATGTTAACACTGTTCTCAAACAGTTGGCCAGAGACGCATTTGATGAATCTGAATTTTCCAAAATAGATGCTTCTGATGAGTCAGATGATTCTGATGTGTCAGGTGATTCTGATGTTAGTTCTGTGTTAGAAATAACTCCAAGAAATAACTCCAGTTTTTATATTTTATTTTCACACTGAAAATCAGATTTGCTTCAGCCTCAAAGAGCGTGTTTATGTGAAATTACATGAGACCTGGCAGCAAGCTGCAGTTTTTTTCTAAATGTGAAAAGGGTTAAAAAAAAATTTTGCATGACCAAAGTGTGATATAACCCAGAAATACAAGACCACTGTAATATTTGAAAATTCAAATCATGTAATGCACTATACTAAAATTGTGTGATTATCTCGATCAGACACACAAAAAGCATTTCACAAAATCCAACATCTACTCCTGATAAAAACAGCAAACCAAAGAAAATTTCCTCAAACCAATAAAGGCTATCTACAAAAAACCTACAGCTAAAAATTACATAATAATGAAAGTGTATACATTCCCTCAAAAACAGGAACAAGACAAGGATGTTCACTCCCACCCTATACTTAAGGTTCCCTTCCATCCAATATGGCAAGGGAAAAAAACAAAGTCATCTGCATTGGAAAGAAGTAAAACTGCCTTTTTTATTCTCAGGTGATAACTTCAACAACTTAGAAAATCCAAAAGAATATACCAAAAAAAAAAAAAAAATTCTGGAACTAATAAGTAATTTCAGCAAAGTTATAGGAATCAACATCAATATATACCAGTAATATCGGAAAATGTAAAAAAAACACTTAGGGATAACTTTGACAAAAGATATATATATATATATATATATATTTTTTGAGACGGAGTCTCGCTCTGTTGCCCAGACTGGAGTGCAGTGGCACGATCTTAGCTCACTGTAAGCTGCACCTCCCGGGTTCACGCCATTCTCCTGCCTCAGCCTTCCGAGTAGCTGGACTATAGGCACCCGCCACCACGCCCAGCTAATTTTTTCTATTTTTAGTAGAGGCAGGGTTTCACCACATTAGCCAGGATGGTCTTGATCTCCTGACCTCGTGATCCGCCTGCCTCGGCCTCCCAAAGTGCTGGGATAACAGGCATGAGCCACTGCACCTGGCCTTGACAGAAGACTTATAAACTAAAGTTATACTGTTGATAGAAATAAAAGAAGACCTAAATAGAGTTACACCATGTTCATGATTTGGAATACTAAATATTTTTAATATGTCAATTCTCAATGGATATATAGATTGAACACAATCCCAATTAATCCCCCACCACACTTTCTGGAAGAAACTGGCTACACTTAAAATCTATACAGAAATGCATCTGGGTGCAGTGGCTCATGACTGTAATGTCAACACTTTGGAAGACCAAGGCAAGTCTATCTCTTGAACCCAGGAGTTTTAGACCAGCCTGGACCACAGGGTGAATAAATACCTAAAAAAACTTAGGTGTGATGGTGAATGCCTATAGTTTGACCTACACAAGAGACTGAGGTAACGAGAATCAAGTCAGCCCAGGAGGTCAAGGCTGCAGTAAGCCATGATCATGCCAAAGCACTCCAACCTGGGCAACAGAGGGAGACCCTGTTTCTTTTCTTCTTTCTCTTCTCTTTCTCTCTTTTCTTTCCTTTCTCTCCTTTCCCTCCCTCCCTTCCTTCCGAGACAGTCTGTCTATCTAGTCTGTCCATCTATCTATCTATGACAGAGTCTCACTCCATCTGTCTGTCTGTCTGTCTATCTGACTGACTAAGGCAGAGTCTCACTCTGTCACCCAGGCTGGAGTGTAGCGGTGCGATCTCGGCTCACCGCAACTTCCGCCTCCTGGGTTCAAGTGATTCTTGTGCCTCAGCCTCCCAAGGAGCTGGGATTACAGGCACACAATATCATGCCTGGCTAATTTTTGTATTTTTAGTAGAGAGATGGGGTTTTGCCATGTTGGCCAGGCTGGTCTCGAACTCCTGACTTCAAGTGATCTGCCCACTTCGGCCTCCCAAAGTGTTGGGATTACAGGCGTGAGCCACCGTGGCCGGCCAGAAGACCTTGTTTCAAAAAAAGAAAGAAAAAGAAATGCAAAGGACTTAAAATAACCAAAACAATTTTGAAAAAAAAAAAAAAAACTTGGAAAACTAACACTATCTAATTTCAATACTAATTATAAAGCTACAGAATCAATAGAGTATAGGGATCATGAAAGACAAATAGATAAATAGAATACAACAGACAATTGATTTTCAACAAAACTGCATTATTCAATAGAGAAAGGATAATTGTTCAACAAATGGTGCTAGAAGTTAAATATCCACACGCAAAAAAAAAAGGACTCTGATTTACACCTCACATCATATAAAAATTAACTCAAAATGAAGCAAAAACCTAAATATTAAGCCTAAAACTGTTAAGATTTCTATAAGAGAATGTACAGAAATTATCTATGGCCTTTAGTTAGGCAAAGATTTTTGAGATTCAACCCCAAAAGCATGATCCATTAAAGAACAAACTGACACACGGGGCTTCAAAATTAATAACTTTTGCTCTTCAAAAGACACTATTAAGTGAATACAAAGACTGGTTAGTTTGCAAATAAACACATGAAAAGATGCTCAACATCATTAGTCCTTTATCACAATGTGCACCCACTTCACAAATATTAGAGTGACAAAATTATCAAGACTGTTCATAGCATTAGCAAGGATTTGGAAGAACTGAAAATCTCATCTGCTGCGGTATGAGTGCAAACATAAAAAGGCAAAAACACTTCAGAAAACTGTTATTTTATTTTATTTTTTAAGATGGAATCTTGCTGTCACCCAGGATGGAGTGCAGTGGCGTGATCTTGGCTCACTGCAACCTCCGCCTCCTGGGTTCAAGCAATTCTTGTGCCTCAGCCTCCCAAGTAGCTGGGATTACAGGTACGTGCCACCACACTGGGCTACTTTTTGTATTTTGTTTTTTTATTTTTTTGAGACGGAGTCTCGCTCTGTTGCAAGGCTGAACTGCAGTGGTGCAATCTCAGCTCACTGCAACCTCCGCCTCCAGGGTTCAAAT
Organism: Chlorocebus sabaeus; assembly: GCF_047675955.1. NCBI lineage: Eukaryota > Metazoa > Chordata > Mammalia > Primates > Cercopithecidae > Chlorocebus > Chlorocebus sabaeus. The sequence continues at coordinate 65,875,371 of NC_132915.1, read as the reverse complement.
GATTCTCCTGCCTCAGCCTCCCAAGTAGCTGGGACCGCAGGCGTGCATCACCACGCCCAGCTAATTTTTGTATTTTTAATAGAGACGGGGTTTCACCATGTTGGCCAGGATGGTCTCAACCTCTTGACCTCGTGATCTGCCCGTCTCAGCCTCCCAAAGTGCTGGGATTACAGGCATGAGTCACAGTGCCCAGCCTGTATTTTTTAGTTTTGCCATGTTGGCCAGGTTGGTCTTGAAGTCCTGACTTCAGGTGATCCAACCACTTTGGCCTCCCCAATTGTTGGGATTACAGGTGTGAGCCATCGCACCTGGCCTGGAACTGCTGTTTCCTTCCAAAGATAAACACAGGTATCCATTATGATTCAGCCATTCCACTCTGAGGTATTTACTCAAGAAGAAAGCATCTATCCATACCAACAGTTGTACTAGAATGCAGCTTTGTAGTTTCTAAAAACTGGAATTCAAAAGTCTATCAACAAGTGAATGGATAAACTGTGGGATAACCACAATCAATATATAATAAAAAGTACTGATACTTGCTACTTTATGGATGAATCTCAATTATGCTGACTGAAATAAGCCAGCCCTCCACCACTCCCGAAGAGTCCCTACTGTATGATTCCACTTATGTAAAATTTTAGAAAATGCAAAACTAATCTCTCATGACAGAATGCAATGGTTCCCTGAGGATGGAGGGTATGAAGGGGCAGGAGATAAGATTACAAAGGAACACGAGGGACTTCTAGAGATTTAGGTTATGTTCACTCTCTTGATTGTGATGATGGCTTCCTGTGTATATACATATCTTAAAATGTATGAAATTGTACATTTTAAACGTGTCAAATATACTATAGTTTACATACCACAGTATATTATGTATAATTCCATGTATTATATGTAGTATATACATAAATGTATTTATGTAGTATATACTATAGTATGTCAACTATAAAGTTGTTTAAAAAAGTAACACTTTGCTAATAGCCATCTATATGATCATTTACACATAGGTTTTTATTCAGATCTAGTTTCTAAAGTTATCTCCACAACTTTCCAAAGTATCTGACCATGCTCATTAAAAGCATATAGATAGTTGGATTATCCTCCTTTTTTAGTAGAGATGAGGTCTCACCATGTTGCCTCGGCTGGTCTCAAACTCCTCGGCTCAAGTAATCTGGCTGCCTCTACCTCCTGTCATGGATTTAACGTCCACCTGTTATAGCTCAAGAAGTGTTGCCTGCCATGCCAGGGTCTTCAAGAGTCAAATGCAGAACTGCTAGCTCTTGATGGGCATTTGTGCATGGTCCACCAACTAAAGGAGTTCTGTAGCTATGATGATCTGAGCTTATAATATTCCATACATTGTAGCTACCATGTAAAGAAGACCAAAGTGAACATATGTTGACATATCACTTATCTTATTTGGGCCTGAGATTATTAATGTAGACAGCGAGAGCACTGGCCTTGAAGCAGTGATTTAAAATCGATCTGTGCCACCATTTTTTTTTTTTTTTTTTTTTTGAGATGGAGTCTCGCTATGTCACCCAGGCTGGAGTGCTGTGGTGCGACCTCGGCTCACTGCAAGCTCCGCCTCGCAGGTTTATGCCATTCTCCCGCTCAGTCTCCCGAGTAGCTGGGACTACAGGCGCCCCGCCACCATGACCAGCTAATTTTTTTGTATTTTTAGTAGAGACGGAGTTTCACCGTGTTAGCCAGGATGCTCTTGATCTCCTGACCTCAAGATCTGCCCACCTCGGCCTCCCAAAGTGCTGTGATTACAGGCGTGAGCCACGGCACCCAGCACTACTTATATTTTTATAACACCGAGATTTGTTAAGATATTGATTCCTTAGCCAGGCATGGTGGTTCATGCCTGTAATCCCAGCACTTTGGGAGGCGAGGCAAGTGGATCACTTGAGGTCAGGAGTTCGAGACCAGCCTGGCCAACATAATGAAACCCTGTCTCCACTAAAAATACAAAAATAGCCAGGTATGGTGGCCTGTGCCTAAAATCCCAGCTACTGGGGAGGCTGAGATGACAAAATTGCTTGAGCCTGGGAAGTGGAAGGTGCAGTGAGCTAAGATCATGCCACTGCACTCCAGTCTGGGCAACAGAGCCAAGACTCCATCTATTTAAAAAAAAAAAAAAAAAAAAAAAAAAGATTATTGAACCCCACCTGCATACATTCTAGTTTATTGGTAGAGATAAAGAACATACAGTTTTTTGGTTTTTTTTGTTTTTTTGTTTTTCCTGAGATGGAGTTTCGCTCGTTGCCCAGGATGGAGTGCAATGGAACGATCTCGCTTGCTGCAACCTCTGCCTCCCAGGTTCAAGAAATTCTCCTGCCTCAGCCTCCCGAGTAGTTGGGATTATCGGCACCAGTCACCACGCCTGGCTAATTTTGGTATTTTGAGGAGAGATGGGGATTCAACACGTTGGCCGGGCTGGTCTTGAACTCCTGACCTCAGGTAATCCACCCACCTCAGCCTCCCAAAGTGCTGGGATATAGGCGTGAGTCACTGCCCCCAGCTCATGTTAAATTTGACATACAACTGGATTTGGGGTATTCTGGCCCACATAATCCTTTAGGACCTTCTAGCTGCAACATTATTATTTTTGAGACAGGGTCTTGTTCTGTTGCCCAAGCTTGAGTGCCATGGTGCAATCCTAGCTCACTGTAGCCTCAGGCCGCATTACTCAAGCAACTCTCCTGGCTCAGCCTCCCAAGTAGCTGGGAATACAGGCATATCCCACCACGCCTGGCTAATTTATTTTATTTTATTTTTAGTAGAGATGAAGTCTCACTATGTTGCCTGGGCTGATCTCAAACTCCTGGGCTCAAGTGATCCTCCTGTCTCAGCCTCCCAAAGTGCTAGGGCTACAGGCATGAGCCTTTTTAAGGCTAGTCAAGTGAAGAAGTGGGAGTGGAGATGGAACAAAGAAATCCATGACTAGTTGTGATCCATTAGTTGTAAACACCACTGCAACCAGACCAGCTTAGCTGCAACGTTCTTGTATTATTTCCACAGGTTCCAACAGGATCCTTCAAGTAGGGCATCTGGCAGCCTTAAGAGTCAAAAAGAGGTAACACAGTGGTAGTTTGTATAAGGTGACACCATAGAAGGTCCTAATGTTTAATGTTTAAGGGAATCTCTTTAAATTCTACTGTTTACAAAAATAGTTGAATTTTTTGTGTTAAGTTTCAAGTTTAAGTTTTGAGCCTAGTCTGTGTTATAAACAGGTTACTCCTGGTTAACTACTACATTCTTTATCTTTATTCCATTTTTTACTTGCCAGAGAACCTAATGACTGATTAGTTTTTCTGATGTCTTTCTGCTTATTCTTCTCCTTAATCTGCTCATTCTTCTTTTCCTTAATCCTGGGAGAACACAGAGGTTCTACAGGAATTCTAGAAAGCCGAAAATATCCTACACTCTTGTAGCTTCAAAATGGAAGAGCAAAGGCTATAGGAACAGAAAAGCAAAGATTTCTGGAGTATCTTCGGTGCTTGGGAGTGAAACATTAAAACAATTTCCCCAAAATCTCAAAAATCACTGAGACACAGTGATAATGTCAGCTATAACAGCAGACCAAGTTCCATCCCAACAAAATCAAAAGGTTCACAGTTTGTCACCTCCTCTCTCTTCTACCATTCTGAGTTCAAAAATAACATCTTTGTTTTGAAATACTAAAGTTAAAATGAAATTAACAGGCCGGGCGCGGTGGCTCAAGCCTGTAATCCCAGCACTTTGGGAGGCCGAGACGGGCGGATCACGAGGTCAGGAGATCGAGACCATCCTGGCGAACACGGTGAAACCCCGTCTCTACTAAAAATACAAAAAACTAGCCGGGCGAGGTGGCGGGCGCCTGTAGTCCCAGCTACTCCGGAGGCTGAGGCAGGAGAATGGCGTGAACCCGGGAGGCGGAGCTTGCAGTGAGCTGAGATCCGGCCACTGCACTCCAGCCTGGGCGACAGAGCCAGACTCCGTCTCAAAAAAAAAAAAAAATAAAAAAAAAAAATAAAATGAAATTAACATTTCTACCACTACTAAACTGGCTTCTTATATTACTTTATATAATAGATTTATAAACCATTTAAAATGTTACAGGGTAATATAACAATTATATTATATAGTCATGTTAGGTAACCACATATTTTAATATTTGCTTAAATATTCTAAAGATAGATTAAAATGTCCTAGCCAGTAGCATCAAGTTACTGTAGTTGAATTCCGAATTTAGTCTTTATCCTAAAATTTTATTAACATTCTGTTCCTCTGGACCTAACAGCAACTGAAAATCTGTTTCAAAAGGATTATATAAATCAGAGAGAAATAGAAAAACATACCTGTTAAAGTATGAACAAATGTGAACAGCATGCAAATCAACTTTTATCTCTAAACTTTATTTCTGATTGTGCCCCAAACAGACAAGCCAATGATTTAATACCTTGGGTATTTTTTGTGCCAGTAGGCAAAGTAACCTAATTCTCTTAATTCTTGGAATTGGCTGCTGTTCCAAGACTAGGAGGATTGCATTGAAGTGGCTGTGGCATACTATAATACAATTAATATGCTACAGAAAGAAAAATAAGTTTAATTTTATTCAGCAAACTAATATTTTTTTATGCCACTTGCAAACCAGGTTGTAAACAACTGGTGGCTGCCCCATATTCTTTGATCTTTCACACATAGTGTACAAAATAATTCTTCTACTGATGGATTCTAAGAATAAGATGAAAAGGTTACCACATTAATTTTATATATAATACACATATCTTTGTTTAAAAAAAAGTCAATCCACCAGAGAAAACATTTGTTCCACATTAACTAAATATATGCATTTATTATCTTCATTAATACAAAATTCAAGATAAAAGGGAAAATCTCAAGGGGGAAATGTCATATAAATGACTCTCTCAAACCTGTCTCACACAATTACTCCCCTTCATGTTCCCTCCAGATACTCCCTACACACTGTTCCCACGACGTCCATTCCTTGATCACTACCCATAATCAAAATCCATTTCTGACTTTTGCTTTTCCTCCTTTTGCTTCACTCATCAAGTCTGTCTGCCCACAGTCCTTGTTCAACGTGGGGCTAAGTGCTTAAAACCAAACAATTTCCTTGGGTCTATATAATACCCTTAAACATTTGCGATCTAGAAAGGGAAGAAGTAACTACATACGTATCCATTCCTTGAGGCGTTTTAATTGGTTTCTAACCAACGATGTTGTACAGACTCAAACTGTCACAATAAATGCTCTCTTAACAAATCTCTACATAACCCACTGACTAAAAATGACCAATGATGTCAATTTGTTTTATAAAACATACTGATGCTACAGGATATTAAATAATCAGTAGTGGCAGGCCACTCTCAAGTTCACCCATTCATTTCTGCTTCAACCAGTTGAAGTACATCTTTACCAAGTATATGCTATATATACTCTAATGTAACATGGGAGTGCAAATATCTCTTCAAGACAGTAGTTTCATTTCCTTTGAATACACAGGCAGAAGCAGAACTGCTGGATCAGACAGTAGTTCTAGTTTTAGTTTTCTGAGGAAACTCCATACTGTTTCCCATAACAGATAGAGCAACGTGCAATCCCACCAACAGTGTACACAGGTTCCCAATCTCCACATCTTCACCACTATTTGTTATCATTTTGCTTTTTGATAACAGCCATCCTAACAGGTGTGAGGTGATATCTCATTGTGGTTCTGACTTGCATTTCCCTGAAGAGTGATATTGAGCACCTTTTCATGTATCTGTTAGCCATTTGTATGCCTTCTTTGGGAAAATGTCTGTTCAGGTCCATTACCCCATTTTTCAATTGGGTTACTTGGTTTACTACAGATATGTATTATGAGTTCCTTATACATTTTAGATATTAGTTCCCTATCAGATATGTGGGTTATAAATATTTTCTCTCATTCTGTAGGTTAACTTCTTTTTTTTCAGACAAGGTCTCACTCTGTCACCCAGGCTGCAGTGCAGTGGCACAATCATGACCTCCTGGGCTCAAGGGATCTGCCTGCCTCAGCTTCCTAAGTAGCTGGAACTACAGGTGAGCACCATACCTGGATAATTTTCTTTTTTAGAGACATGATCTCATTATGTTGCCCAGGCTAGTTTCAAATGCCTGGGCTCAAGTCATCCTCCTTCCTTATCTTCCCATGTGCTGGCACTACAGGTCTGAGCCACAGCACCCGGCCGCTTTTTTTTTTCAGCTAAGTTTGTGATGGTGAAGAATACAATGACTACTAGTACAGACTGGTGTCAGATCACTGATTCATGCTGAGGCATCAGCAGTTTTACCCATCGTGCGGTTTTCTGTTTTCATTATTCTGGTGTTTGCTTCCGCATTATCAGTGCAAACACCCAAACAATGATAACAGAAAACCACACGTTATTATGATGAAAATAGTTTTGACCTTACAGGATCAACAGGCTACATTTTGTGAAACACTACACTGTACTATGCTACCAACTCCTTGCATCAGGAAGTTAATTTATTTATTAAAATACCTAGCTACAATAAAAGGTATTAATATTGAAAGAATGAATGTTTCAACAAAAGAACATTGGTAACAAGGGTAAATAAATATCAGCTAACTTAGAGGCTGAAGAAAGTGACAGCATTACTATTTTAACAAATGTAGAGACAATAGATGACAAAGTCGTATCTATCTGAACATTCCCATTAACCATCTAAAAAGCTCACAAACTGTCAGTTACCAGAATAACACAGTTTGGCTTATAACATAAATGTGGGTTTTAACGATGATTTATTTTATAAGGAATTTAGTGGTTTCAGCCAAAAGTCAAAAACATTTATACAAGGAATTTTTAACCTCTTTTATAGCCATTTGGACTATCTATTCTGCTATGAAAAGAATCTAAAAATTGTTTTACTCTATTCAGAGAATCCAGTCAAACATCTACTGACAACCGCCATATACAGGGCACTCTATTATATACTGTGGGGTTTACAAGGAAAGATAAAATGTGATCTCTCCCTTTGGGAATGTACACATAGATCATGAGACAAGTTGAAAAACAGCTAAAACAACCTTTTAATAGCAACATATTAAACCACAATGGCCATTAAAAAAGAAATGTGATATCTAATGTCAATTCATGCATCTGGAGAAAATTCATGAAAACGGCTTAAAAGAAATCAGAAATTTAATTCAAATAAATGTTCACAAAAATGTGGCTTTACTAACTAACAAAGGAAACAAACTCAAATCATAGCTTAAACCGAAGAAATCTATCAAGAAATCTAAGAATGAAACCTATCTGATCCCAATGTTTAGCTTACTGAGATTTTTAGCAAAAGCAAAACTAAAAAATAACAGCTAACACACATGAACACAGCCAAACTGCCAAAAAGGAGAGTGTAAACAAAGGAACACTGGGGTCACTTTGCTACAGATGGATGGTAGGCCAGGTGGTGATATTCTTGACAGGTCAGGAACTCTAGTCTTATTTATCATTGTAGGTTTATCTAGTGCTTAAAAGAAAAACATTCAATAAATATTTATGAACTGATGAGACATCTACAATGCAAAACAGAGAGGGCCAAAACAGAATGTTCCTTGTACTCACACCCTTTAACCATTATCAGATAAGATATCTGTACTACTTAAGGAAGAGAACAAAGGCTTAGTGTATTTTAGGTAGTAAGATGAATAGGACTCTGAAATTTGGAGATATTTACAAGGCTATTATCTGAGAACAAGAAATTTTTAAAATGAAAGAACTCTGTTGGATTCAACTTCTCAGAACACCAATGGCCAGTTTACAAAGACTGAATGTTCTTAATCAATAGCATGAGATATCTAATCACTGAACTTAAATGTAAAAGTATTTATATGAAAGAATTATTTTAAAGGAAGAATTCGAATTCAAAACCATTTACTAGAATATTTAATAATAAAATACTACTATCAAATCTAATATTAAAAGCACAACTACTACATATTAATAATATCAATTTGGTTGACTTGGTTATTGCTAAGTGAATTATTTAAATGTCATCTTAATTGCCATCTTTTTTTTTTTTTTTTTTGGAGACAGAGTCTTGCTCTGTCACCCAGGCTGGAGTGCAGTGGCAACTCACTGCAACCTCTGCCTCCAGGGTTCACACCATTCTCCTGCCTCAGCCTCCTGAGTAGCTGGGACTATAGGTGCCCACCACCACGCCCAGCTACTTTATTTGTATTTTTAGTAGAGATGGGGTTTCACTGTGTTAGCCAGGATGGTCTCGATCTCCTGACCTCGTGATCTGCCCACCTTGGCCTCCCAAAGTGCTGGGATTACAGGCATGAGCCCCTGCACCCAGCCCGCCATCTTTAAATATCTTCCAATAACCAGTGTAGCTAGAACACCCACAAATATGGAAACAGAATATTAAACGCAATGGGATTTTTGTCTTCAAATTACGTAAATTTCATGTTTTCCAAAAGCCAAACATATTGCACTGATTTTCTAAAAATTCTAAATTCTCCATACTTTAATAAAAATCTGAAGAAGTTAAACAGAAGTCAAAATGCATTAAGGTCATTTTACTAAATACTATCATCATTCACTTTCACTTTTAAACAATAAAACTGATATGAGGACTCTCTAATTAACGACCAGGTGCAGTGGTTCACACCTGCAATCCCAGCATTGGGGAAGCGGAGGCAGATGGATGGCTTGAGTCTGGGAATTCGAGACAAGCCTGGGCAACATGGGAAAACCTCGGCCCTACAAAAATAAAAAATAAAATAAAAAAACAAACAGAAAAATCACCCAGGCACGGTGGTATGTACCTTTAGTCCCAGCCTCTTAGAGGCTAAGGTGAGAGGACTGCTTAAGCCCAGGAGGTCGGGGCTGTAGTGAGCTGTGATGGCACCCCTGTACTCCAGCCTAGGTGACAAAGTGACACGGTCTCAAAAAAAGCCAACAAAAAAGAATCTCTAATCAACTGTTAGAGTAAATGCAATTAATGTCACAGAATTCTAAACAAGTTTATATTTATACAATATTCTTGCCTACATGACACCTTGATATTCAAACAGTTCATCTCTCAAAATGGGTTAGCAATAATACAGTCAAAGCAAGATGGTGGTAAGTTCATCACACGCACTATTTCATTTCATACTCACAAACCCCAAAGTAAGCACTGTTATTTTCATTACAGGTAATAAAGAAGGAAAGAAGAGTTGACACCCCTCCACTCTCAAGAGTAATCAAGATCCCCAAAGAGCCAGGTGCAGTGGATCATTCTGTAATTCCAGCTACTTTGGGAGGCTGAGGCAGGAGGACACTTGAGGCCAGGAGTTCAAGACCAGCCTGGGCAACATAGTGAGACCTCATCTCTACAAAAAATCAAAAATTAGTTGGGCATGTGATGCATGCCTGTGGTCTCATCTACTTGGGAGGCTGACGTGTGAGGATCACTTAGAACTTGAAGGTTGAGGCTGCAATCAACCGTGACTGCACCACTGCACTCTAGCCTGGATGACAGAGCAAGACCTTGTCTCCAAAAGCAAACAAAAATTATCTATGATTTGACTCAATCCATGAGTCAAGCTGTATTAAGACAAACACTGAGCACCCAGATTTTGGTTTCTAATATAATTCCCCAATTAAAGAAACCAGGACTCTTTCCAGAAATAGCTGATTCTAGGTCTGGGGAAAGAAATAAACAAGATAAGCCACAGCATCTTGCAGCGCCAGGAAGTAACAAAGTGCTTTAAAACAGAAAAGAAACACTGATGAGCAATATTAAGTATTTCTCCACTATCCGATGTTTTAAAAAAACAAAGCAACAAAGGTCAGGTGCAGTGGCTCATACCTGAATCCCAACATTTTGGGAAGATGAGGCAGGAGGATCACTTGAGCTTAGGAGTTCGAGACCAGCCTCGGAAACAGAGTGCGACCCTGACCCTAAAAAATAACCACAAATAATAACAACGGGCAGGGTGCAGTGACTCACACCTGTAATCCCAGCACTTTGGGAGGCCGAGGCTGGTGGATCACCTGAGGTCAAGAGTTCAAGACCAGCCTGGCCAACATGGTAAAACCCTAACTCTACTAAAAATACAAAAACTGGCCAGGCATGGTGGCTCACGCCTGTAATTCCAGCACTTTGGGAGGTCGAGGCGGGCGCATCACCTGTGGTCAGGAGTTCAAGACCAGCCTGGCCAACATGGTGAAACCCCGTTTCTACTAAAAATACAAAAATTAGCTGGGCGTGGTGGCAGGGACCTGTAATCCCAGCTACTTAGGAGGCTGGGGCAGGAGAATGGCTTAAATCCGGGAGGTGGAGGTTGCAGTGAGCTGGAGTGTAGTGGCACAATCTCAGCTCACTGCAACCTCCGCCTTCCAGGTTCAAGGGATTCTCCTGCTCCAGCCTCCCGAGTAGCTGGGATTACAGGCATGCACCACCACGCCCGGCTAATTTCTATATTTTCAGTAGAATCAGGGTTTCACCCTGTTTGTCAGGCTAGTCTCGAACTCATGACCTCAGGTGATCCACCTGCCTCAGCCTAGCCTCGGCCTCCCAAAGTGCTGGAATTACAAGCGTGAGCCACCATGCCCAGCCAGAAAAAGAATTTGTTAACGATTTAACATATGAAGATGATTTTATAATTATTCATACAACCTAAGTAGCTAAGTCAAAAAGTAAAATAAAAGCTACCCTTTCCAATGTCAGTTTTAATGTTTAAAAAACTCAAAGTAAACTCAAAGTATACAGAATTATCGTTTTATATAGAGAAAAGGTTTACTCTCACTGAGAAAGGCTTGAAGGATTCTAGCAATTTCTTTCTGACCTCAAATGGAAAAAAGAAACAGATAAGTCAGCCAAGTGTGGTGGCTCACGCCTGTAATCCCAGCACTTTGGGAGGACGAGGTGGGTGAACCACGAGGTCAGGAGATTGAGACTATCCTGGCTAACACGGTGAAACCACATCACGGCTAAAAATACAAAAAAATTATGGCGGGCGCCTGTAGTCCCAGCTACTCGCGAGGCTGAGGCAGGCGAACGGCGTGAACCCGGAAGGCGGAGATTGCAGTGAGCCGAGATGGTGCCACTGCACTCCAGCCTGGGCAACAGAGCAAGACTCCGTCTCAAAAAACAAAAAAAACCACATAGAAATAGATAAGTCATATCTCTATAAATTCCAAAGCTACAGGGATTCACAGAAAACACTTGCTCAGAAAAACTGTAACTTTCTAAATTGGAAAAATAACTTCTCAAGCACAGCATATTTTGTAATATTTTACATTATTTATTACAATATTCTGTAATTTCAAAAACTCATAAAACAAACTTCATAGACATATTACTCATTAAATATGAGTTTTATAGTATTTGTTATTGTTAAAAAACTTAAGAGGACATTTTGGCTAAACCACTCTTTCCATGCTACACTCCACTAGAAAATATTTACATTTATATGTGATGCAATGCCTTCTGTGTGTTATTTTAATGTGTGATGCAAAAATATGCTTTTCTGTTCCTGTACTGAGACATAGCTGTTTCTGTCTCACATTTATTATGTGCCCTCTTCTGTGACACAATCTAACTGACCTGCAGAATACATCAAGGGCAATTACAGTCACCACAGAAAAGAACAACGGGTTAAAACAATATCCTTAGAGCAGAACTGGAATTACTATTTAAATGAAATTTCAGATTTAATATCTCTAAGCAGTTTAGGTTAAATGCAAAAATTATGTGCTTCCACATATATATAGTTAGAGCTGATTTTGTTTACTGGCCCTCAAAATATTTAGAACCTTGTTGCCTTTCTATATTAAACCTTACAGATTCAACATCTAGAAGATCAATGAGAAAGTAAAATACTGCAGTGTACAGGTGTCCTAAAGCTCTTGTCTGTTCCTATTCTGTTCCTCTCTAACTCCCTTCTCCAACCTGATTAAAAACCTAAAAAGAGCCCAACTGAGAATCCCAAGGCCACATACTGAGCATCATTGTAGTCCTAGTGATCCTCCTTTCCTTAGGAGCATTCATTTCTAAAACCTTAATGACACTCTGTCACATTCTTGTGAAAAGGAGAGGAAAAACTGCCATTAAAGGCTGTGTTCATTATAATCAGTGACTTCTTAAAAATGTTTGCATCAAGCAGTGATGTATCTTTGGGACTTCTTTCAGAGTTTGACTCTTTTAGCAGGGTCTTGATTTTTCAGGGAACTTCTGTACACAGGAAATTATGAGAAATGTTTGTAATTGCTCAAAACAAAAGAGAACATAGCAACACTGCATTTATGTGTTTCCCATTTTTATTTAGTTTGTCAAAGCAACTCACATAGACTTTTATATGAAGGCAAGCTGACACATGAACTATTAAGAACCTCAAACAGTAATAAAATATTATACTAAAGTAGCATATATTACATGTGAAACACTGTAAGAATCTACAGATGAACCAAAATCATTCTAGGTATAATGTCAGAAAATGTCCCCCTAATTTTCTCTCTGTAATCAAAATAGTCTTTTTCCCCAATAAGAATAGTAGTTCCTAGGAATTCCTCATCTTAAAAGCCTGGAGAGACTTCAAAAAATGTATAAGGAATTGAAAGCCATGATCTAATTTTTACTTTGATCAGTTTTGTTTGTTGGGGACAGGACAGTATTTTTTTCTGTTAAAAAAAAAAAAAAAAAAAGTGGAAAAGGGGAAAAAAATCAAGGAAAATATTATTCAATGATGTCACCCCAAAACTGTACAATGTTTGGGATATTTGATACAGATATTCTTAAATCTATCATGATGAATTCACCCAATGTGAAACCTAAATTTCTTTGGAAACACCAAACTATAAATTAAAGAGTACTTCTTTGTTCCTTATGAGTTTCTCCCAATTTATGGAACAAAATTCTATACTATACTGTACAAGATAATCTATGTTTAATTAACTTTAATGAAATTAAACTATTACAAAACTAGAAGCAGAAATTAACATTGGGACTCCAAAAGTAATCAATTACACAAAGGCTTTGACTATTGTATAGGACACTATAGAGTAGGTTATAACAGAAACCACTTTAACAGGTCTAGTTCATGTTCAGAATGTATTTAGAACTTTTACCCTCTATTTAATAAACTCACAGTTCATTACCGTTTAAAATCAAACAAACTGTGCCCATTCAGCAGCACTGCCAACTTAACTCCTAAATAGTGGTAACTTAGAGTGAACTCTCAGCTACCTTGCTGAATTGCCTTACCTCCTGAAAAAAATTTAATCCCCAAATGGATCCCTTTGCTACTTATATATCTAGGCCACCTACTTTCTGCCACCAATTAGAATGTGGTTTAGACAGTACAAACTAATATAAGCCTAAGCCTTTGTTTCTCAAACTTAGAAAATATATAAACCCCTTTAAAAAAAAGTTCTCTTGAACATCATATCTGTCCAAAAATCCCAATGAGAAACACTGACTTAAGAAACTGAAGTCTCGGCCAGGCGCGGTGGCTCACGCCTGTAATCCCAGCACTTTGGGAGGCCGAGGCGGGCGGATCACAAGGTTAGGAGATCGAGACCATGGTGAAACCCCGTCTCTACTAAAAATAGAAAAAATTAGCCGGGCGCAGTGGCGGGCGCCTGTAGTCCCAGCTCCTCGGGAGGCTGAGGCAGGAGAATGGCGTAAACCCGGGAGGCGGAGCTTGCAGTGAGCCGAGATTGCGCCACTGCACTCCAACCTGGGCGACAGAGCGAGACTCCGTCTCAAAAAAAAAAAAAAAAAGAAAAAGAAACTGAAGTCTCATCCTATAATAAATGTCTTTCATTTATGAGTTATCACTGCAAAGTGTTACCTTTATAACAGGTACAATAGCTTTTTAACACCAAAATAAAAATACAAATTTAAGAAATAATTTAAGAACTAAAAAACCTTTCCTTCCAAATGGACCCTAGGAGAATGAGGAACTCAGTCTAAGAAAAACCGACCTAATTCAAAATAGAATTTAAAAAGTCTGTTTTTCCTCTAAACATATGACATATCCTATCTCCCCTGACTCACACCCCTATCCCTCATGAAAGCAGTATCTTTCCTCTCCTGCACCCCATGACTCTATTATGCCACTCACCTCTTACCTCTTCTATTAAGCCGTAGGATCTGTGGGGTCAGGGTCTATACTGATTCATCTTTGTACGTACCAGCACATCTTGCACAGTGATTCACAATAGGCCCTAGTTATTGTTGGCTAAATGAATACATATCAAATGTATATTTTTGGCTATTATTTGCTGTCTCTGATTATCTATGTCTTTGTTCCCAAACAGTATCACAGAAAACCAAAAGTGTACAAATCTTTCAATTCAATGCCTACAATACACCTATAAAGTTAAAAAAAAAAACAATATACTGACAGAGGCAAGTATAGCTTCTTTTTTCTTCCTCAATATGAAAAAAGAATTACTGACAGGATACCAGGTAAAAGTCAGCAAAAAAAATACAGGAATAAACATCATTATCTTCAGTGCGCTTACAGAGCATCTTTATAAAACGGAGGCAAAAACTCCTGTTTAATCAACCTCCAATATGTTATAATGTAGATTTTTTTAAAATGCAATGCTAATAAAAATTAGTTGATAAGTATTTTTTCATTCAAAAGCCACAAATGTTTGGTCTGTATTAAAAACTTATTAAAAAATCAATTCTAAGTTACAATTTAGTCAAATACCAGTGTTTTCTTAGATGCTAATAAAAAGCACTATATGAGCTATTACTTTTATTCCTAATATGATTGACATGTCTTTTATGAAAGAAAGTCATGTGCACTGCAGAAAATTTAAAAGCCCAAATTGTTAAAGCTTTGAATATAAAATTTAACTAACAGACTGACCGAAATATTAGATCTCTATTTTTATTCTATTCACTCTTCACTCAACTTCCATTTATCTCCTTGGAATTTGTTTTTTTTCCCCCACTCTTATTTTTAATTTTATGGAATAAATAAGATACCACCACCTACAGCTCTACATCAGCCAATATTAGACACTTTCAAAACAGCTTGCTTGCTTGCTTTCTCTCTCTCTCTTTCTTTCTGTATTTGCTAGGTCTTACCTGGTTAGACAAAAAAACAAAGCATTAAATAAAAATGGTTTTTATGGGATAAAACGTTTTTCCATTACATT
Organism: Chlorocebus sabaeus; assembly: GCF_047675955.1. Taxonomy (NCBI): domain Eukaryota; kingdom Metazoa; phylum Chordata; class Mammalia; order Primates; family Cercopithecidae; genus Chlorocebus; species Chlorocebus sabaeus. The sequence continues at coordinate 65,860,207 of NC_132915.1, read as the reverse complement.
ACAATGTCTATTATCCTACTGGTCTTAAAATGAAACTGTATTACTTTATATTCCCAAACTTCCCTTCAACTGTTTTTGAAGTAGCATAATTTGGAGGTGTTTGGGTAGCAATTATCAGGGCTAACTTTTTAATACTGCAATTATTTATTAAATTGATATATATAATTCAATTGTTTACAACAGTTACTATCACATGAAAGATGCTATAAAAACAGAAGTCCTAATGAATTATCTTTGGGATAGCCTGGTCTTCACCTATATTTCCTACTGTTACTCGAATGTTATGTTAATTTCTGGACCTACTCTTATTAGATACCTAAAGTTAACTAATTCAACTTTAAGTTAACAGAGAAGATACAAATAGTTGATGTTATTCCCTGTGTTTTTAAAATATAAGATCAATATACGTACTCACAAATTTTAAATTATTTAAATTATATGAGCATCTGACACTGAGGCAGATTTTCAACTTAACATTTACTTCTTTCAGCTTCCACTGAAGTCAAATACCAAGTAATGAAAAGAGAAACAAAATTTTTAAATCTGTCATCATATGACAAGCACATTAAAGACTTCTCTCTTATTTTCCAAAGAGCTTGAGAAAATTTTGAGTAGCAAAAACTGCACTCTTCTCTCAAAAGAAACTATTTTCTTTTTGATAAACAGCAAACCACATGAGGAAGTTACCACTGAATTACTTCCTGTTACTTGAAAATGTTCTAACTAAACAGCTACCACACATTTTTAGCTTGTAAAAAGGGGGTGGGATAAGTAAAGGGAGGCTTAATTATTAGACAATAAAAAGCAGGTCTAATTTACCATATGGTCAAGACAGCCGTTTTCATTTGGAGGATCTAAGTCCTTTTCAAATTATAATGAAAGAAAAATGGAAAACAATCAAACATGCAGACTTTGTAGAAAAGTGTTTCCTCAGGAAATTGGATACACAAATACCAGAAAGCAAGGGCCATCCATTCATTATGCCTGAAACCAAAGGAGGAAAAAAGCCTATATACAAAATCTGTAAGTTTCATAACTATTGGGATCATCAAATTTTCAATATTCAATTCCATAATAAATTATTCTAGGTACCAAAAAACTACGGCAGTAAGCAAAGGACTTAATACAATGATATAATCTAAATAAGGTAAATAAGGTACACCAAAAAGTCTTGAGATAAATGAAGCAACTCTCGAAAAATAAGTTAAAATAATAATCGTGCTTGCTTAAATTGGTATTTACCATTTCTAATGTTTAAAGTAAACAAAATACCAAGTCTGAATCAGCCTACAGGTATATTCATTGAAAATGTGTGTTCTACACACTTCAACAACAAGATATAAGACCTGTCCAAGATAATTATCCACTAGCAAAATAATTCCTATTTTAATTTTGGGTTACATTCCTTGCTTTTAACAGATCAGCATCTCCAATTCAATTTATAGGAACAATTTTTGTTCAAAATTTAACTGAGGCATTTCAATCTATTAAATGAGGAATATTGCTCAATCGAATGCTTATTTTAATAAGAATTTTTTACAGTTAAGGATCTAAAGCAACTACCAATCTAATAAGTGATTTTAAAAGTTGGGTGTGCTCCTGTTTTCTGAACTCAGACAAGTTTGCATTTTTACTTATTTATAACAGCATAAAGAATCAACTTTTAGGCTGCCTCCTTTTCAATTAAGGCTTGTTTACACCTGACAACTATCTTTATCCTAGAACTCTTATGTTCTGCTTTTAATAGCTCAATCTATGTTTCTATCCTAGAAACTGAAAAGGTTTCTTAATTTTGGAGCTTTTTGGTATATGCCCCTCCTGAATGATAATTACATATTCACAGCAAACTAAATACAATCTTAAGAGGTATGTACAACAATCTGAAGTAGACTTCTAGAAACATAAAAGTATTATTTGATATAACAAAGACAGTCTTTTTCAGATTAAAAAAATACACCAGGAAAAGGAAAATTTTAAACAATTTACTTAACTTTGCCAATTTTCAATGTGGTCCCTTTAAATCAAGGTCTACATATTTGAATAGTTGACTATTAAAATTCTTAATGAATCTAAAAGTACTGCTGTAAAACTTTCCTTTAGCCCATTCAGCCCCTTAGCTAATCAAACAAAGAAACAAATATTACAAGACGAAGGCTGACAAAAAATCATAATGAACCTCTCAGATGAGAAACTAATTGGTACTAAGTACACAATGGCTTACATTTAATCCTGTTAATAATCACACAAAAAAAGAAATAAAAGACTCACTTTTCAGTCATCTCTCTGGACCACTGGGCTAAAATAACAGCATGACTAAATCTGACATTGACCCCGTGGCCCTGCTAGGAGTTAAAAGAATTCCTTTGAGTCTTCTGAGGCCTGTTTTCAACTGCTCCAGAAGGGGTGGGCTAGGCATACACACTTGTTAGCCTTCTTTACAGTAACAGGTCAAATTAGAAATGGTCATATACACTGTAATATACACTAGCTCTTACTTTAGACTTGAAGTCTGCACCTTACAACAAAAGTAGAAGAATGAACAATAAAATAGTAACACCTGGATGATAAAATGTCATGGATCATACAAACTGAAAAGGTGAGAAGGCATCAAAGCAGTAACACATTACTGAAAGGAAATTTGTAAAACAATAAGAATATTATCTAAATCAACAAGACTGAAATTGAGACAAAGTACCAAGATGGACCACTAAACTTTAAAAAAGAAAAATATAATGTATACATTTTTCTAGATTTATTAAGAGTTTTCAGCAAGCTTACTAAATTAAAATACGTTTAACTATTTTGTGAAGTTTTGCAAGCTTTTGTGACATGAACCCACAAAAAACATATGTTAAGATGATATAAATCTGCCTGAAAGCAGTTACTTGTTCCCTTTCATCCCTTTTCAAAATACAACTTACGATTTTCAACAAAGAAGATATTAGCAATTCATACTTTCCTCTCTAACTAGCGATTGAAAATAATTATGGATATGGATTTACTATATTTGACCAGATTTCTCTCATTCTTGTATTAGTACTTTTAAATTAAGTACATTTTCTTAAATAAAATAAAATGCTAGGCCTTACTCTTATTTCACAGTCTAATCACTGAAAATGTAAGTAAGCCAATCACTAGCATATTTTATGTATTTCCCTTAAGTTCTTCCAATTTAAAGAAAGTATGGCTCCAGTTAATTTACGTCAACATTTAAAATTAAAAAGTCTAAATTTTCTGAATACTGAAAGCCAACAGATGACCTTACAAGAAATAAAATTATTACACACCAAGGATATTTTAATTCTAAACTGTCTCTGCTGCAAAATATCAAAATTAATTTCACATAATTTCTGTACTCATATGCCTTTTATAATTTTTAGTTTACATATTAATAAAATCAAAATATCAAATTACTTCACTGAACACATAACTTAATTGAACATTAGCAATTAGCCTCGAGGCACTCTTTTCTTAATTTGTAAGGGCTTAAATTTAGGATTAAAAATAAGAGTTAAAATTGTAATATTTACCATAACGAAATTTTGTGAAATCTGTCAAATCTGAAGTAATCTCTTAGAAAAAAAGAGTTCAAGCACTCTATGTTTTGAAAATCTATAATGGCATAGATATTTCCACCTGTTAGGTGGCAGCATTTTGGGTAGGGGATTTTTCTTTCCCAATTCTCATTCTGCTCTCACCTCCTATTTTCTCTCATACACAGAATATTCTTTTTCAGGAACTACTGTCTATCTACTAGAACACCGAGACATAAAGGCAATCAGCAATATGAGAATTACAAAATATTTCACAACCAAATCCCAATTTAAAACTCTAATTCAGAGGCTACTTTTCTGAACAGAAAACGCTAAGGCTAAAATAGTTTCCACACAACACGATGTAATTTTACCATCATTGGCTTACCTTCACAGCATTTTCTGGCCTAAAAAAAATCATGAATAAAAGTATTTCGATTAATAGTTACCATACATGTTTAGCCATTCAGTTTTAAAAGAATCTTCCACCCACTGCCAAAAGAAAAAAGAGAGAGGGAGAACAAAAAAGAAATCCTACAAAACGACAGTTTCAAATAAAGACTGGAAAAGGCATCAAGCAATCATGACCTTTAAAAAAAAAAAAAAAAAGTTGTCTGATAATTGTCTGTGAAGTTTTTTAACAGCATAAAAGCACTTCACCAGCTTGTTCTTTCCCTAATAAATTTCAAGTTCGGCTCTATAGTGTTCTCCTAGTAAGGCCACACACAATAAATCCCAAGCACTGAGCTTTAAGAATTAATAACATTTTCCACGAACATTTGCTAGTAAAACGTGCTAACAGAATTAATTCCTTGATATTTTTAAAGCTGTATACTTGTGTTGGACCACTTTTTATATCACAGGTTATACCTTGATTTGATGCGCTGAATACTAGAAATATATTTTAGGTGATTCATGTTTCTCAATAACTACATATGAATATCAATTATAAAATTACAATACACCTTTTAAAACGCTTTAAAAGGGGGAATAGTTGTACAAACTCATGAAGCCTATATAACTATAATCAAAGACTAGAAATTCAAAAGATTATTTTAAATGGCATGGACAAACAACAGCTAATTAGACTATCAGGATACATTTTCTTAGTTTGAAACTCACTGATTTAAAAGAAATTGCTTTTTGAGAAGTCATTTGATAGAAATCAAAACGTGAAGCACAGTAGAAAATAATAGCAAAAATAAAGAAAACAAAATTCAATGATGCTATTTATTTCTTGGTAATTACAAATTCTATACACCAGTTTCATATTCTAAGAGCACTATATCCACAAGAAAAAAAACCTGTAATTAACAGACACAGAAAGAAGGCTTGCCCTTACCCCAGTTCCCAGAGTACTTAACAGATCTCCAAAAAGAGCATTTTAGACACCTCACAACCATGAGGTACAATCAATCAAAGGAAAAAAATCTAAAATTATAAATTATTAAAAGTACTCTTTTCCCTATTTATCAACATTACAAAGTTTTTTTAGTCTATTAACAGTATATCATAATATGATTTTTCCTGATAGATTAGGAAATTATTAGAATTTTTTAAATGGTAAAAAGGATCTCTATTATTTTATGTTAATTTAGCAAATACAAAATTCAGTTAAATGTTACTGTATAATACCAGCCTCACAAAACCAACAGTAAAACAGAAGTAGCTTTGATCACAATAATTTGATATTTTAAAGCCTGTGACTATTAATGAAAAAATATTTTGGGGAGATGCTGGGAATACAGACCTCTACTTTTGACTTCTAACAGTAACTAAATTGCCATAGCACTTTAAGGACTTAAATTCAGCAGTACAAAGTTACTTCATAAAACAAAATTCCTCACATTTGAAAATATGCAAGTTTTGCCAAGAAAAAGCAAAGTCTTAAAATCTGGTCAAAGTAAAAATGTGTCCACAATCAAACACATGTTCATATGCTTATTTGAATATATACACACTGTGGACCACAAAATTGAATGTAAGAGAAATCACATTATCAAATTACAACTGATTTCTTGTAAACAACTTTTTAATATACAATAATATTTAAAGATTTATAACAGTACCACTTACTGTTAATTAGTATTTCTAGTATTAACTTGGCTACACTATAAAATAACATTTTTATTCCAACAGTAAAGTGACCATGAATAGAAATTTTCAGGATTAATAATTTCCCATCAATTTCATGCATAACGCTAACATATCTTTTGAGCTTCTCAATGGCTCAAAAATTAAATTGCTTCTGTTATTAAGAAAACAAAACCAAGAACAAAATTAGTTTTCCCCTGCTAGTCCCCATGGATCTAAGTACCACACAATAATTCTTTCCAATCTGCAAAACAAAACAACACACAAATAGATGGGCTAAGGAAGAAAGATCAAAACAAAGAAACAAATTTAAAAAAAAAAATCCTCTTTTCCTTTAGCAATCAACAAAATAACAAAAAGGAAAAAGTGGAAAAGTCACCAAGAATATATGACCATGTAAGCATGGGCACTCTTGCAGAAAACCAAGTCTGCAACCGAAAGCCATGGGAAATTTAAATTAGAGCAAACGGCCACAATAGGCAGAGAAATCTGTATGGATAAAAAGGGACTGCTGAGGTTGCAGGTATACTACTAAAGATCTTTTGAGATTTCCAAACAAATTTTATTAGTTTTAACAATTTCTAAAAATAAGAAATAAGTGTGCATTATACTATAAGGATTAAATTTTTTCCTTTTAATCAAAATACACATGTATGTGATATATCTAAAAGAAGAGGAAGAAAAGATTATCTTTGCTTAATATTGCTTTAGAAATTTGCTTCACAAACCTATCTCCTTCTATGTTTAAATAATCTTAATGGAATTTAAAAATTTAACGAAATTCCCCAGCAGCCCCTCACTGCTGATGTTAACCTAACTGGTGGCATAATCAGAGAGTTCAATCACAATCGACTTGAACTTCTCTGACTACCCGGTAAAGAATTATACACCAAAGTCAGTTTAACCAACATGGTTTGAAAATTAGATGACCTGTGGTACAACCACTTACATTTCTTCTGTTAAATCTGATAATAAAGAAAACTTCCCAAACTGAATAATCTCAAACAGAAAAATAAAGGGATTAACATAACTTTAAAATGTCATGGTATTAAGAATACAAATATTCCACAACCAAGTAAGTACCTGATGGATCTCTACCCCTCACCTATCCAGAAACTTTTAAATTGAGTATTTTGAACCTTTAAGGAAGTATTTCATACACATAAGAACCAATAATACCAGACCAAAATATGATTATATAACACATTTACAGCAATATTTAAGTTATATTTATTCTCCCACAAAATTCATATCACTTTTTAAGCAAACCAAAAGGCCTGAGGTGTTGAATGAAGAGCAAAATACTCAATTATATGGGAGTAAGGATGTCTTTCAAATTCTTATCAGAACAACGAATTTTTACTAGCAATTAAAATCCTCCTTAAAAGTAGGAAGTAATGCTATTTCTAAATAAAACCATTGACAAAAGTTCATTTATGTTAAATCAGACCATTTAATACTAAAAACTGGCTAGCGCAGGATTAAGGACTAACTTACAGGACTGATTGTGGTTGCACATCTTCTCTTTAAAGAAAATCTCCTTTCTTTAGTTAAACGTATACGTATGTCATGTTCTTCTATATCCTGAATCCTCACCTGGCTTTTTAAAGCATAATTTGTATTACATTAGCAATATCATATTATCAGTCATAACCAGTCTATTTCCTATCTTTAGAAATTCTCATTAACTACCAATATGGAAAAAGTATTGAAAAGTTTTCAAGAGTTGGAGCTTTCCCTCCCTATCATAGATATTTCTGTTGCAAGCACTATTTAGTTACAAAACAAATATGACTTAAGGGAATTGCCAATAAAAATATTTTCCCTTAATAAATACCTCTTAAGCTACTTAACATCCATTCTTTCACACTGAGGCGGTTATAATTACATATTTAAGCAAAAGCAAGGGAGGGGAAGTACAAATGATTTTCACAGATTTATGCTGTCTTCCCTTAAAATGTATTTGCAAAACACAAGATTAAGAACAGATGCTCTCAAGTCCACAATAAACTAATTTTCGAAACTGACAAAAGTTGGAATTCTAAGGTAAGAATTTGTTACAGAAATAAAAGCTATACATTTAGCAGACAAGACCACTTTAAAATAATTATTACATTACATTTAGAATCCAGATCTATACCACAGAAATAATTTTTATCTCTAGAATTACATCTCCATCCAGAACCAATACTGTCAGATCAAGATTCAAACTAAAAAGCAAGTCAAATCTATTCCTTTAGGTATTCTTAAGCATATGATTTAAAAAGAAAATGTGACATAATACATGGTGGATGCCCAATTAAAATATTTATTTCTTAACTATTTGCAGAATCAACAAAAATCTGGCAAGTAACTCAAAAGGCCAAAAGCTTAACCATGCCAATATCTTTAATAAATTAAACAAAGATAAATAACAACGAAGAGATTTAAAATGTTAGGCTGAAAACTTCCATTAAGTCAATACTTTTGCTTCATTAATAAGTCTTAACCACCAAGGAAGCATTTATAAGAGATTAATAAATTACTTTGAAATTAAATTTAGTAAAGTCTTAAATACAGGATCTCCTACTTACAGAATATGAATTATCTGAACAGCCTCTACTCTAAGAAGGGGAAATAATGATTAAATGTTCTCCATTCTATACTTCTTTGGAAAAAAGTTTTACTGTCTAATCATATGTAGTTCACATCAAATTTACTTTCTGACCATAAAAATATACTGTGTATATAAATCATACTTATCTTCTTAGGTAAGTGATCACTATATGCAATAGACTATTTTTATAATAAACAAAAGCTACAAGAAAGTTATATATAAACACTCTTCACTTAAAAAGACATCAGGATTCAAGCTCTTCTGACAAGGAAGAAAATATTGCCCATCTAATTTTATGCTTCTCCATTCTAAAAAAAAAAAAAAAAAAAAAAATACAAACGTGTAGATAAGGTGACTAACATTTTAACGGCAACTAAACTAAGTCATTAGTTCAATAAATACATATCATGGTATTTCTTTTTAAGCAGTTTCCAGCGAATTTAGTACATCTTACATGAAAATCAAATCAGTTACTAAAAGAAATGTATTTTTTTAAAGTAAAATTTAATTCTCTCCCTGGGTACTTAACATTGTTGAAAACTGTAAATGAATTTAGATTAAAAGTCATAAATTAACTTTGGAAGACTGCATCCCTATGTTGCTGATCTACAGTGAAATCACAGATATTAGTGATATACAATATCAATATTCTAAAATGTTATTATAATCCAACCCAAAGCTGCATGGGATTTCTGAGGTTTCTAATGAGATTTTCATTCTGCTGAACAATGGCCATAAAAAGCTTTCTTCAAACTTCACTCCATTCACAAGTAAAGTTGAAACTGAACATTTTTATTTCTTCTCTCCCTATGACAACGTCACCATGGAACAATGAATAACACAGCTCAAGTCATTATGCTAATTAGAAATTAAATTTAAAAATGCCCTAACAATAGTTAAGCGTAAGGTGACATTCTACAACTAAAGACACAGTTCAAAAGCAGCTTTAGGAATTGTGCAGTACAGGCTTACAAAAGCTGAAAACATCAGAGAGGGAGCTCCTTGATGCTCCTGGTGACTGGAATTCTAGCATGTGGCCATTTTTCAATCATAAGGCAGAAATTAAACTATACATTAATGAGAAGTATGTCACATGGCAATACACTCTTATGACCTGTTAGGGTATAAAATGTCTCAAGAAACTACTGAAATTAAGACAATGAATACAAAAGAAGGGGAAAAAACACCACCTTAATGATCTGAGAAGTTACTGAAGGCAAAGTTTAATGTATTGTTTCCAAACTAACAAAATAATGATCCTTTCCTATGCTAAAAGATTATAAGGAAGAACATAACTATGAGGAGCAAAAGTTGTATCTTAAGACCTGCTCTACTTTGAAGAGCCCTGCACAAAATACACTTTAAACAGTTGGTCAGGTCCTTTGATTAAACTCTGGTCCAATTATATTTTAAAAGAAAAAAAGGAAATATGTACACAAAAAAACAGGCAGAAAGCAATGAAATAAAATTATGACTAAGAAATCTTCCAACAGTATTCTGAATATATACAGAACATAAATAATCCTTTCTTGTTTAAGCAGAGGTAGCTTCTAAAAAGATATACTATTAAAACATTTCATCATATCCAGCCACATATAAACATGAATGGCACATACAGTCAGTCTTAAGTTTCTACTAAGGGCTTTACGTTCTATTTTTAGCTGCATTTAACCTGAACTTAAAGTCCTATCCATTTTTCAAAACTCAAATTCAAAGGGTTCCTTTTCAATTCAGTCTTGTACTTTGCCTATCTACTTTTTAATCTTTTTAAAAAATCTACTACATTCACCTGGAACAATTATGTATTCCGCTGGAGCATCTCACATATTTGTAGAAATGCATTTTACTCTGGTTTTACAGTGAACTTTCATACTGTCATGCATTTTAGGATTTCTAAAGGCAAAAAGTACACGGCAATTTTTGAATCCCAATACCTTAATGGTACAGTGCCTTGTACATTGTAAGCACCAGTAAGTAGTATTTGGAAAGATTTTAAGATTTCAGAATTAAGTTTAATGTCAGAAACTAGCAGATCATAAAATGTCACCATATTAAATTTCTTTAAGGATAGCACCATACTAGACATATGTTGTTCAAAAGCAACTTGGGGCCAGGCTCGGTGGCTCATGCCTATAAGCACAACACTTTGGGAGGCCAAGGTGGGAGCTTGAGCTCAGGAGTTCAAGACAAGTGTAGGCAACATGGTGAGACACTGTCTCTACAAAACAAAACAACACAAAACAAAAAAATCAAGTGGGGCCAGGGGCGGTGGCTCACACCTATAAATCTTAGCACTTTGGGAGGCTGAGGCGGGCAGCTCACTTGAGCCGACTTCGAGATCAGCAACATGGTGAACATGGGCAACACGGTGAAACTCCACCTAACTCCATACAAAAAATTAGCAGGGCGTGGTGGCCCACATCTGTAGTCTCAGCTACCCGGGAGGTTGAGGTAGGAGGATCACCTCAGCCTGGGAGGTCAAGGCTACAGTGAGCCATGACTGCAATACTGTACTCCTGCCTGGACGACAGCAAGACAGAGAGAGAGAGATTGCGGGTGGGGCAGGGGTGGGGTGGGAGAGAGACACCCTGTCTGGGGGAAAAAAAAAAAAAAAAAAAACCCCAACAACAAAAAAGTGGAAGCTATAAGCCCATGTTTGCTACAATGATCATGAACCTATCGTGTAACTATGAAGATTTTTATCAAAATATTTTCCTATGACATTAAGCCTACCCAATATCTCATTTTTCTTTATGACTTTAATAAAATAAAATGTATTTTTTACCAATAAAGAAATTAGTTACCCAAAGTCAAAGCTACCCAACTGCACAGCTGTCACAGACCCAATAACAACCATTAATTGAGAACCTATGACCATTACACCTCATTCAGAAGTGACCTTTTAAACTGAGAGATAAGTAGATATATGAGACAGGCAAGGTAGAAACTAATCCAGCCAGGAAAACAAAAACAAACAAAAAAACACATATGTAAAGACCCAGATGAAATGAAATGATATATCAGAAAACCTAAAATTCAAATAGGTAACCCACTCTATTCAAATTTTAATTAGATATCCAGTCTTAGTTGAGTGCCTAATAAATGCCAGGAATTCAACAATGGCCTCTAGATAAGTTCTTCATCCTTTGAAATTATATCCAAAACTTCTGTGTGTATAGCTTTGGGAGAAAAAGGGATTTAACACAAAATAGTTAAAACACTTTCTGCCATAAGTGTTGAGGCCATAATTTCACTTCAATTTCAAAAGTGGTTTACCTTAATCAAGCAATTATTTCACTTTAAATAACACTATGTAAAGAGCTCTTCTCTATACACAAAGGCAGAATGCAAGTAAATTTACCTAAGGGAAAAAATAAATAAATAAATAAATAAATAAATAAATAAATAAATAAATAAAGTTACCTACGATTTGTTAGGTATCCTCAATGTGCCAAATGCTGACAAACAAAAGGGGCTGTGTGCCAAATTATACATACTGAAGGAGCTCTGCATTAACACAAATTCTACACCATAACAGCCATAAACCAGGAACTAATATGACTTCTTCAACTCTTAAAAATTCCATATTCTTCCTTTTGCAGAAGGCATTTGCTTTTTAAAACCTGAGACAATTGGTTTTTTGCTCAACCTAAATATTTCAAAATTACCAAACGATAAAAAAAATTACAACCAGGAACAAGAACAAAGCATGCTTCTGAAAGTGGAATTAGACTATTATTCATTTAAAATATATTTTAAGACTGTAACAAGTGCATTACTCATTAACTAATTTAAATTATTCATTCACTTTCAAAAAGTAATTATTACATGCCTAATGTGCCCAGCTCAGATTAGTGAGGAAGATACAGAAACAGTCCATAGTCCTAGAAATAAGAAATATTAAATATCTTTACACAATACTATGGATTGATCCCCAGGATATACATACGGCTAAGAGAAAAAAATAAAGTTAGAGAAAAGAGTAGATAGTATGCCACTATTTATTAAGAAAGAGGGCCAGGCGTGGTGGCTCATGCCTGTAATCCTAGCACTTTGGGAGGCTGAGGTGGGCAGATCACCTGAGGTCGGGAGTTTGAGACCAGCCTGACCAGCATGGAGAAACCCTCGTCTTTACTAAAAATACAAAAATTAGCCAGGCATGGTGGCGCATGCCTGTAATCCCAGCTACTTGGGAGGCTGAGGCAGGAGAATCGCTCAAACCTGGGAGGCGGAAGTTGTGGTGAGCCAAGATTGCACCATTGCACTCCAGCCTGGGCAACAAGAGCGAAACTCCATCTCAAAAAACAAACAAACAAACACAAACAAACAAACAAAAAAAAGAGGGCAAGAGTGTACAAATATATATACATGTAAGGACAAACCAACAATTTTCTCTTAATGATTACTCATAAGGGGAAGGGCAGGAACAGGATGGAGACTGGATAGAAGGTTTGCCTTCTCTGAATAGATATTATCATGTTCTGCTGATTTGAATCTGGAAACTTATAAACATTTTACATGATTATAAAAGAAAACCAAACTTTTAAAAGATAATTCTAAAAAATAACGTGTCAAAAGCAAAGTGAAACAAATGAACCTGTGTATCATACTGATGACACAACAGAGAGAAAATCTGAATTTAATCAAGCTTCTAGGTCTAACTACCAATTCACAGGAAAGACAGAGAACAGTAGAACATGTTAAGCCATACTACAAAACTCAGACCACTGGAAATTCTAGAAGACAAAGAATCTAGGTATTACAGCAAATTACAAGAAATTTTAAAAAGAAAGAGATTAAGGGCAACTTATACATTAAAGGATACTTAAGTTTATCGACCAATTATAGTACCTGGATTGGATCGAACTCAAATAATCTGTAAGAAAAAAAATTAGGAGCCAGTGTAGGAACTCTAAACACTGGCTGGGTATGTGATGATGGAAGAATTACTGGGAATTTGTTTAGCTACGATAATATGATTAAATATAGATAGATAGATAGATAGATAGATAGATAGATAGATAGATAGATAGAACGTTTCAGTTGGGTATGGTGGCTCACACCAGTAATCCCACCACTTTGGGAGGTCAAGGCCAGTGGATCACTTGAGGCCAGGAGTTCAAGACCAGTCTAGCCAACATGGTAAAACCCTAACTCTACTAAAAATACAAAAACTGGCCAGGCATGGTGGCTCACGTCTGTAATTCCAGCACTTTGGGAGGTCGAGGCGGGCAGATCACCTGAGGTCAGGAGTTCAAGACCAGCCTGGCCAACATGGTGAAACCCCGTTTCTACTAAAAATACAAAAATTAGCTGGGCGTGGTGGTGCACGCCTGTAATCCAAGCTACTTGGGAGGCTGAAGTGGGAGAATCACTTGAACCTGGGAGGCGGAGGTTGCAGTGAGCCAAGATAATGCCACTGCACTCCAGGCTGGGTGACACAGCGAGACTCCATCTCATAAAAAAAATAAAGATTTTAAAATTTTACAAGTTTTAAAAAATAAAAATACAAAAATTAGCCAAGCATGGTGGCAGGTACCTGCATTCACAGCTATTCAGGAAGCTGAGGTGGAAGAACTGCTTGAACCCAGGTGGCAGAGGTTGCAGTAAGCCGAGACTGCACCACTGCAATCCACCGTGGGCGACAGAGCAAGACTGTGTCTCAAAAAAAAAAAACAAAAGAAAATATTCCAGACCAAAAAAAATTGCATCTCTACTTAACATGTACATTTTTCTTCTCATTATTACTCCTTAAATACAATATAACAGTTATTTACGTGGTATTTACATTGTATTGGGTATGTTAAGTAATCCAGAGATGACTTAAAGCAAGCTTGTTCAACTCACAGCCATAAAGGCTTTGAATGTGGCCCAACACAAATTCGTAAACTTTCTTAAAATATGAGATTGTTTTGTTAATTTTTTTTTGAGACAGAGTCTCTCTCTCTCGCTCTGTTGCCTAGGCTAGAGTACAGTGGCATGATCTCGGCTCACTGCAACCTCCGCCACCCAGGTTCATGCCATTCTCCTGCCTCAGCCTCTGAAGCTAGGATTACAGGCATGCACCACCACACTGGGCTAATTTTTGTATTTTTAGAAGAGACAGGGTTTCACCATGTTGGTCAGGCTGGTTTCGATCTCCTACCCTCGTGATCCGTCCATCTTGGCCTCCCAAAGTGCTGGGATTACAGGTGTGAGCCACCGTGTCCAGCTGGTAATTTTTTTTTTTTTTTTAGCTCATCAGCTACTGTCAGTATTAGTGTTTTTTATGTGTGGCCCAAGACAATTCTTCTTCCAGTGTGGCCCACAGAAGCCAAAAGATCACCCCAGACTTAAAGTATACGAGAGGATATACATAGGTCATATGTAAATATTCCACAATTTTATATCAGGGACTTGAGCATCCATAGATTTTGGCATCCATGAGAAGCCCTAGAACCAATCCCCCATAGACACTGAGGAACAAATGTGTATACATGCACACACACGTGCACACATGATGTATACACACACAAACACACACGTATGAATGAAATGATGTCTGATTAGCTTCAAAATAACACAGGGGCAGAGTTACAGACAGGAAAGATTAGTCATAAATTGGTAACTGTTGAAGTTAGTTTATGGGACACTGAAGTCAATTATAACATTTTTGTATATTTTTATATTTCCACAATAAAAAATGTACAAGAAAGAGCTAGCAGTTACTCCTAGAACTAATAATATCCCTTCCCTAATCAGGAAAATAAGTAGCTATTCTGTCATTATTGTCATATGTCATCATTTTGTTGTCTTACATAACAATCCTTTCCAAACTTGAGATCCCCCTCACAAATTACTGAATATGCTGACTTCCTTGGGTGCATCTTTTCTTCCACCAGGAGATCTGCCTTTCTAATATATGAGAATTACAAGTCACTCTTGCTGGGGATAATAAAAAAAAAAGTAAAGGGCGGGAACCAAGAAGGAAAACAAACGATAGAACATGCACAGTTTTTATAAAGAAGACTTAGGAAAGAGTAAAGGAGTGAAGGAAAAAAGGCTCAGACCTTAGAAATAAATTCCCACATCCCACAGTAGAGAGAGCTGAAAGTCATATATAATAGGCACTGAAAGCCTATGTTTTGACATGAATTAACTACAGGCAAAACCACCATCATATAGCTATATGTACTGAGGAAGGCTAGACTGTTAAGTGTCACGTATATACGGTCTCAATAGAGCCTCAGGAAGCTAATCAACAACTTCAAATCACAAAATCAGAAAAGTGTTGAAGATTTAGAGGAAGAATAGAAAGGAAAAAAATACATGCCTCTGAGTTGTGTATTATCTGTCAGTAGAGCAAAACCAATGTGTAAGCCCATTATTATTTTTCTTTCCTTTTGAGACAGAGTCTCACTCTGTCACCCAGGCTTGAGTGCAGTTGCATGATCTCGGCTCACTGCAACCTCCGCCTCCCACGTTGAAGCAATTCTCCTTCCTCAGCCTCCCAAGTAGCTGGGATTACAGGCGCTCGCCACAATGCCCGGCTAATTTTGCATTTTTAGTACAGACAGGGTTTCATCATGTTGGCCAGGCTGGTCTCGAACTCCTGACCTCAAGTGATCCACCCACCTCAGCCTCCCAAAGGGCTGGGATTACAGGCTTGAGCCACCGTGCCCGGCCTGTATTTTTTTAATATAATAATGTCTCACTGAAATTAAAGTAATAGGGGAGAGTCTGAAGTTTTCACAGATATAGTGCTGTACTCAAATTTACTACAAATTCAGTAATAGTAAATGTAAAATACGTATGTATTTATATAGTCTTTCACAGACTTATGAACTATCTCAAATTCACTAATCCTATTTTTTAAATAAAGTTTTAAGTTTCGACCACTTGTATCACCAGAATTTTGAGACTTAACTCCTATGGTTAAGAGATTTCTGGCTAGGCTCGGTGGCTCATCCCTGAAATCCCAACACTTTGGGAGGCCAAGACAGGCCATGATCTCCTGATCATGAGGTCAGGAGATGGAGAGCATCCTGGCTAACACAGTGAAACCCTGTCTCTACTAAAAAAATACAAAAAATTAGCTGGGAGTGGTGGCGGGCACCTGTAGTCCCAGCTACTCGGGAGGCTGAGGCAGGAGAATGGCGTGAATCCAGGAGGCAGAGCTTGCAGTGAGCAGAGATTGTGTCATTGCATTCCAGCCTGGGCGACAGAGCGAGACTCCATCTCAAAAAAAAAAAAGAGATTTCCAAGCTGTGTTCACACCTGTAGTCCCAGCTACTCTGAAGGCTAAGGTGGGAGGACCACACGAGCCCAGGAGTTCCAGACTGCAAGACCTCTCTGCTAAAAAAAAAAAAAAAAAAAAAAAAGTAAGAAGAGAATTCTGTAAATTACTTGGCTTCTTATATTCTGTCTCTTTAGCGAAACACTATGTCATTCAAGGCTAAAACTTATGTCTTTTATTTGAGACAGAGTCTCACTCCATCGCCCAGGCTGGAGTACAATGGTGCAATCTCAGTTCACTGCAACCTCCACCTCCCAGGTTCAAGCAATTCTCCTGCCTTAGCCTCCCAAGTAGCTGGGATTACAGGCGCCTGCCACTGCTCCTAGCTAATTTTTTGTATTTTTAGTAGAGACAGTGTTTCACCATGTTGGCCAGGCTGGTCTCGAACTCCTGACCTCAGCTGATCCACCCACCTCAGCCTCTGTGTTGGGATTACAGGCGTGAACCACCGCGCTCAGCCTAAAACTTAAGTCTTTTACCACTGTAAGTCACCAGTACTACTTCAGCATTACTTATACCCTACAAAGAGATGTTCAATAAATGCTTGATGATTTAGCAATTAATGAGAAAGCAGGTAATATACGTGTCAAGACATTACTCTAAATATTATTATAAGTAGGTTTATGAGTATGGAAAAGACCCACCCTCAAGGAGCCTGTAATCTTTTCTTTTATGTCATACTGCAGTTGTCTATGCCATAATTCTGGGAGATAATTTTGGTTTTTTCTTCAGAGTGAGGTCAAGGAAACAGAACACAAAATAGTTATGGATGCTGTTTAACAACAGGCATTTCTAAACTACTTGAGATTTTCTCTACACTTTAACAGAAATGAAAAAAATCTTCTCTCTAAAGATTATACGAACCGATCTATCCCCAGATATTTTTATGAAAGGGGTAGTGATTACAGAGTAACAACACTCTTAAATAGGCATCAGTACTAAATACATTGTTTATTAATTGGAAAGAAATAGGATTACAGCATTAGTGGATCAAGGAAATAAAACAGAGAATATATATGTGAGTATTTGTAATAGTTTATAAGAGTCAAGTAAATTAATTTTCAAAAATGCAGAATTTAATTCTACTTGGCTAAAACAAAAACACAAATCCGAGGTTCTCTCTACTTTCTCATCACCATCATTTACCAAATATGGCACAGTTCAATTTCTTCTCCAAATCCAGAACCTAATTTATGTTTTTCCCAACCTATCCACATTGTGCCATCAACTGCAGCATGTCTGTAGATTCTCTAGTGCAAATAGAAAGCAGCAGGGAGCTGTTTCAAAGGAAAGATAATAAGCTTTTTTTCAGCTTATCAAGCTTTCTTCTCAGTATGTTAAATGTGAAACAGTAAGATACCCAAACGGAAATACTCAGTAGGTGTACACGGAGAAACTGAAATCAACAAAATGGTTAAGGAGACGACAATTTGATGACCATAAATACAGAAGTGATTAATGAAACTAGGTATGATCTCAGGAAAAGGTAATTTAGAGAAAGAATAAACTAAATGCTTATTTTGGCCTTCTATAGTGTTACGCCTAACCCAAGATCATTTTGTTTCTGTCATCTTGCTCCAAGCTGACAAGTACTACTGGATAAAGTTACGGAATCCTTCAAAGTGAGTTCATTACAAGTTCATATTTTAATTTTGACTGAACACTACTTCTAAACAATCCTTTATTCTCTTATTGTTGATTCACTAGAGTGCAATGATTTCCAACTTAACAGCCTTCAGCCTCCTGGGAAACCGTAGAATTAGTTACCTTAATGGGTACCTAGAGCAATGCATTATAAACACTATTTCTCACATATCAATGTTGTGGTTAATAAAATACAAAGTCATCTAAGAGTAGTAGCTTCTTTCTAATATGCATTTTCTCAATTGAATACTAAAATCATAACTACAACCATGGGTGGTCCACAAATTGTTTCGAAGTTAACCAGGTTGTCATCTTCAAAATACTGGTAACCACTGCCTGAAAGTATTCCCCACAGCACTTAAACATCCTTTCCACATTCTAAACTTCCAATTATCCCCCACCCTCTCTTACTTCTGCTTTCATTTTCCCAAGAAAATCAAACACATCCTCATATGTTCTCTCATCTACCTCAATCCATCTGAATTTATTCTTTCTCCTCTACCTCTATAAATATTTAATGATTTAGCAATTACTAGTGTGTCTCTTCCTTTTTAGGAATAATTCAACAACACATACACCTGATCCTATCTCTAACCTGGCCCCCAACCCAATCCATCAAACAGGTTGAGTCTCTCCTTCTTCACAAGTTCCTTTCTTTCTACCTAAAAACATTATCAGAGCTCACCTATATGGAAAAAACTTTGTGATTCTGTTCTATGTCCTAACTACTATTCTCTCTTTTTGTTTTGTGTCAAGTTCTCAGGGTTTGCAAACTACAGTCTGAGCCAGCCACCTGTTTTTTTATATAGGGTTTTATTGAGAACAGCCACCCCCATTTCTATAGGTATTATTTACGGCTGCTTTCCCACAAGGGCTAAGTTGAGTAGTTAAGATTATCACGTGGCTTGGAATCCTAAAATATTTTCTATCTGGCTTCTTAAAAAGACATTTGCCAATCCCAGGGGCTCCAAGCACAATTTACATTCAATGTCATCATTTCTGGGGAAGCCATTAAAAATTTTGGGGCAGCAATAAAGTACTATGAGTAAAAGAGCATTTCAATACCAGTTTTAACAACAGTGTACAGGGTCGATATAAAAGAAGACTACTTTGGAAACTAGTGCAAGAGACTGAGCATTAGCCATAAAGGGAGGGAAACGAAAAGAAGGAACTTCTTGAAGGCATAAGCATTAAGACTAGATGACTACACGTCACAGAGACAAAACTAACACCAAAATTTTAATCCTTGATGACGTAGCTCTCAAAATTCGCATTCTCTCCTATAATCTGCCCTAGACTTACAGATCTTCATATTTTCCTGTCTTTCTGACTGTGGAGTACCTAAAATCCTAATCCTAACACTAATTCCATATATTCTGTGTGCCAGACATCCCCTATGCTTGCCATCTAACTCCTGGGTAAGCAAATCCCATACGAACAGACAGTCCCAACAGAGTTGGCTGAACGAGCACACGGGGCTAATGTCAGAGGTGGATGGAGTACTCACCTGTGGTACCAAGCGGGGGGGGGAGGTAAGATTTCAGGTCCAGAACTGGCTCTAGCCAAACAGGAAGCAGCAGCTATGAATCTGCTTACACCAGAAGCAGAGTGTCTTTGGTATTCTGACATACTCTTTCTGATATTCAGACAGACCACCATTAGAGTAGCCACTGGTAAGAGAGTCACATAAGAAACAAGCCAAAAGACAAGACCAAAAAGTGAGGAATTAAATGGAGCAGACCCTATCGGTCTTTTCTCTAGGAAAAACGGTCCTCCTTATGCAAGATGATACTACTTTCAAAATGGCCAATATGATACTAACCTTCAGTAACAGAGTTTTCACATCCCACAAGGTTGAGGAGGATATCATCATCTTTATCATCTACTTCACATCCTAGTAGCATCCAGCTTTCCACATTATCGCCTTCTGAAATGGTGCTCTCTTCCTCTTCACTTGAACTGACCTCTATAATCATGACCTCTCGGATTACATCTGATCTCTCTTCATGTTTAGGCTTCTCAACATCACTCTTGCATTTCTTATCAACCAGCTCATTAGACTGAAGGGAAGCGGAAGGACCAAAGGCATTTTCTTGTGCTTGACCTCTAACATTCCTTCCTTTACATCTATAAATACTGTCTTCATCAGACAAAGTGATGACCTCTGACCCATCTGACAGTTGGATGACCTCATTATCTGAAAGGACGATTAGTTTCTTCTGATTTGGTTTACTACTCGAAGATTCCGAATTCCCAGAGTTCTTTTTTTCATGTTCTTCCTCCCTGATGACATCATCAAGATCTTGGGCATAATGAATTTGGCTATAGAGTTGAAATTCCACCTCACTATCAACACTCAGTTCACTAGATGACTCATCTCGATAAAGTTCATCTTCGTATGCTTCTATAGTCTCATAGCCACCAAACATCATAAAAAGTCAGTAACCTTGAAGCTGCAAAAGAGAAAGGTGTACACAGAATATATTTTAAAAGTTCAGATCATGAGAGTTTAAGGAACAATATCACCTGTTAGTGACAACTGCTAATATGAAGGCCATCACTATTTTCAGACATATTAAAATACCTTTTTTCCAAGGATTTCTAAGTCCTGTTAGGACCCACTCCTTTAAGTCCCACCACTCCCTAACGAGAATTACTACTGACAAATTGAGTTATAGTTATTGATGGAAACACAGTCAACACTCTAAGAAATGCTTTGTTTGGTGATTTCATTGTGCAATCTTCATAGGATGATTTTCACAAACCTAGATGGTGTAGTCAACTACACAACTAAGCTATATGGTATGGTCTATTGCTCCTAGGATACAAACCAGTACAGCATGTTACTGTACCAAATACTATAAATAGCTGTAACACAATGGTATTTGTGTATCTAAGCATATAAAAGATTCAGCAAAAACAGTATACAAATCCTATGGGACCACAGTCATACGGTCTGTCTTTAATCAAAATGCTATTATGCAGCACATGATATGTAAGATTTCACAGGTATATTGTAAATGAAAAACAAGTTGAGATCTATTGCAGGACACAAAACCCTTGTCCAAAATGTTAAAACAAAACTTAAAGTAGCTCTCACTAGCCTATCCATTCTTCATCTTTTCCTTGGTTCTGGTTCTACAGCTCATATTTTCAAGCATACACAAGAATATTACTTCGATTATGACTAAAATCCCTAACAGGAAACAATTTTGTTTACTGTTTCGGTGTAAATGTATATTTCTCAATTAACAAATTAATCCCATGGCCCTCTGATCGTTGGCCAAATAAATAAATAAAAATGCCTAAGCTGGCAGTGGCTCATGCCTGTAATCCCAACACTTTGGGAGGCCAAGGAAGGAGGATCACATTGAGGTCAGAAGTTGAGAACAGCCTAGGCAATACAGTAAGACTCCATCTCCATAAAAATTAAAACTAAAAACTTAGCCAGGCGTGGCAGTGCAAACCTGTAGTCCCAGCTACTCAGGAGGCTGAGGTGGGAGAACCGCTTGAGCTCAGGAGTTCAAAGTTACAGTGAGCTATGGTCACGCCATTGTACTCCAGCCTAGGTGACAAAGCTAGAACCCAACTCAAAAATAAAACAAGCGTGGGCCAGTGCAGTGGCTCACGCCTGTAATCCTAAAACTTTGGGAGGCCAAGGCAGGTGGATCACTTGAGGTCAGGAATTCGAGACCAGCCTAGCGAACAAGGTGAAACCACATCTCTGCTAAAAATACAGAAATTAGCTGGGTGTGGTGGTGTGCGCCTATAATCCCAGCTACTCAGGAGGCGGAGGCACAAGAATAGCTTGAACCTGGGAGGCACAGGCTGCAGTGAGTCGAGATCATGCCACTGCACTTCACCCTGGGCAACACAGTCAGACTCTGCCTAAAAACTCTGTACTAGTTACAAAACTGTATATTTTTATAATGTATATTTATAACGTATAAATACAAACTTAATAATGACCCAATACCGAGACAGAACTCCCAACTTTGGGAATAAATGCATAAAGTGAAATACTTTACTTTCTACTGTGAGCATATTAAATCCTCCTCAGCCTTCATATTTTAAACTCGGCTCAAAATCACTTCCAACCAGGCTAAATTAAGAGCCCCTTTTATGGGCGTCCATAAGCACTTT
Source organism: Chlorocebus sabaeus (assembly GCF_047675955.1). Taxonomy (NCBI): domain Eukaryota; kingdom Metazoa; phylum Chordata; class Mammalia; order Primates; family Cercopithecidae; genus Chlorocebus; species Chlorocebus sabaeus. The sequence continues at coordinate 65,837,922 of NC_132915.1, read as the reverse complement.
ACATGTCAAAACACTTACCACATTTCTAATTACTTATTCAACATAAATTTCCAAGGAACACAGATGACAAACCCCAGGAGGGCAGGAACTATATGCACTCTGCTAAACAATGAATCACCAAAGCCAAGTAGGGTAACTGGTATTTTCGGGGTCAGCTACAAACATTTGTTGAATTCATATATGAATAAATGAACTACACCACTGGGCATTTGTTCTTCAGCCCCGATAAATCTCGTATGTGCTTAAAATACAAAATTATGAGATGAATTTCTCTGTTGTCTTTCAACTACTCCAAAGTCTTAAATTCTAGCATCAGCAACCAAAACTCTATACAGTAGATGTTTCTATTAGGTAATGATGGACTACTGAGAGCCCTGGAAAAATAAGTGTGTGTCCAAAATCAGGGACAGCCTAGAGAGCAATAATGATGCCAATTTATTCTTTCTTCCACTAACAGCTATACACATAAAATTAAAATTAGTTGTTTTCTTAATGTCCCAAATTTCTGCCCCAAAATACTAGGGTGTTGTGATGGTAGTTCTGGTACTAGAACCACCTTAGTCCCAAAAACCAAATGGACAAGAGCCAAAAAGGCACTACATTCCTACTGGAGTTGTTTGTTTTCCAGAAATAAATAAACCAACCTGTAATGCTTTTCTTCTAAATGGTATCATATGCCTGTGCCCTTGTTGTACTGTCCTTCAGGTGGCTATGCTGTTATCACACAAATTGAATGTGGCTGTCTGAATAATGCTCATAGCATTTATCAGTTTATATTGAATTGTTAGCCTCAGAGGAATTCAAATAAAAGATGAATCCTTTCCTTTTTATTTAATAGGTAAATTAATTCTAAAAGAAGTCAAAGGAATTATGCTTCTTTCAAAATCCTCACTGGATCCATCCTGAGGATCCAGTGTGGACGTAAGATAAAACATAATTCCAGTGCAGCACAGAAAAAATTAAAGAGCTAAATTACAGAGTTACAAATTTGTACTCCTCCTGGAGCCATCCCAAAGGAAAGGGATTAAGAATAGAGCCATAGGCACACCTGTGAATGTATGCCAAAAATAAACTACAGAACCATAATAAAAACTGAATTCCTTGGGTCGAGGGATTTATCTTTTTCCCTGAAATGTAGAAAAATGAATTTAACAATTTAGCCCCTATGGCCTTTAAGAGGATTTTGTACCTTCTGTACTTGAAAATTGTGCTGGGCATAACATGCTCTTTTATTTAGGTAGCTTATGTATGCCAGGGTTAAGGTCAGCCTGAGGCTGTTTTGGTTTATGTTACTGCTTTAATTACGTTCAAATGAATTTAATTTACCCTTTTAAAAAGTGTCTCAGAGGACAATGTATGTTTTTTACATATACACACACATCCCCTTGACTCAGAAGGCTTTCTTGGCTTTTTGATCCCTGTACATGATTCCCAAGTATACTAACTAGATAACAAAATCAGATTATCTCATACAAACTCCTCAATCTTCCCATCAGGAATCTGAAGTACAAAGAGATAGGAGGCCTAATTCAAGGTTATGCAGCTGGTTAAGAACACAGCTAGAAGTGATTCACATTTCTGTGATTCTCAGCCAATTGTTCACTACAATTTTTAAATAATTTTTTTTTTCCTCTCAAGACGGACCTGTTCTGTTCCCCAGGCAGGAAAGCAGTGGCGCAATCTTGGCTCACTGCAACCTCCTCCTGGGTTCAAGAAATTCTCCTGCCTCTACCTCCCAAGTAGGTGGGATTACAGGCACGTGCCACCACGCCTGGGTAATTTTTGTATTCTTAGTAGAGACGGGTTTCACCATGTTGGCCAGGCGGGTCTCGAACTCCTGACCTCGTGATCCCCCTCTCCCCTGCCTCGGCCTCCCAAAGTGCCTGGATTACAGGCGTGAGCCACCGCACATGGCCCAAAATAAAATTTTCAAATAAGTTAACTTCAAATTAAGACTTTTTGGGGGAAAAAAAACCTTCCTTCATTGCAAAATTTGCATTGGTTCTAACACCTAAATTTACCTCACAACTATCCATTTTACGTCCCAGCACAATTTAAAAACTAAATGAGACATTTTAGGTAGAAGGAAAACACACATTTGTCAGTTTGCCATTCAAGAATCTCCCAAGTTGGTACTCAAAGACGATCAATCCCACGACCAGAAAAGATGTTTCCTATATAAGATCCTAAAATATCATGGAAATGAAACTTATCTAAGAATTAAAATATCTTAACAAATATAAAACAGTTATAGAATAACTGCAAAGGCTATTACTATTCAAAAGAGGGAGCAGTATTCATTGATTGGTTTTAAACTAGACAACTTAAGGCTTATTTAAGCTTTCAGCATTTACTTAATGCAGTCTTTAATCAATCCTTCCGCTCTCCCAGTCTACCTACTGGTCATTCTGATCTTTTGCTCTTATTTACTTCCAAAGCACCTTTAGTCTCCCTAGATGTTCCTTCTTGATGACAGAGGCATCCATCTCGGGTCGATTTAAATCAAATCCACAGCCTCATTTTCAGTCCAAATTTCATTGGAATGTGATGAATACACTTAACTTTCAACATAAAATTCCTTTCTTACTATTAGTGAACTGCCCCGACAGGACAGTTGAAACACAATTGACTAAGCGGTTAAAATGTCTGTCCATTTTTCAAATGCGATGGCCACTCTGAATCAAATTTGTTTGGGGTGGAGAATCCAAATGTGTGAAACAAAGGTCACAAAAGACAGAACACAGTACTTCGGGAGGAAAAAAATAAGCTAAATTTAGTCACGTTAAGTCCCAGCTCTTCTTGGGATATAGACATGATTTTCATGAGAATTAATCCTATCCGGAAACATTTCCTTCACCTTTCCCTTAGCCCTTTTCCTTCGGTCATGCAGTCTCTTACCCTGATACCTAACAAACTAATATAATCCTCACTTGCGATCCTTCCTGAGTTTATTCCCCATCCTCAGATTCCCTTGAAAGCAGCAATGCTAAACTGTCTCCAAAGCAAAATGCTTTCCTAAATATACGCACAATCCATTTAAAAGTCTTTGTATGCGACAGCCTAACTATTCAAAACACGAAGTCACTTCTCTAACGGTCTTAGATAAAAGTTTAAAAAGAAAAAGAAAACCACAAAGTCAAGAGCTTCTGAGGGGACCTGAAAAGTCATCAAACTGAACGCTCTCGTTTTATAGTTGGAGAAACGGGCTCAGATAAACTTACTGAGCGAAAAAGGCCCTAATGGAGCCCCTAATTCAACAGTGTAATCTGAAATAATCTTAAATTCAGCCTCAATAAGAGCTTTTGGGAGTCGCCAGCGAGTTCGTGGGGGAGCCACGGCTAGAACACAGGCCTCCTGATTCCCAGCCACAGCTTTTCCACCGAACCGGCAGCTCTTCCCGAAAGTTGAAGGCAACTGTCCGCTCACAGGATGGAAGGGATAAAGGGCGCCTTAGTAAACACAGTCCAAGTCTACTTGTTTTACATGAGGAGAGGGACACAGCTCCCGAAATCTTGGATTCCACGGCTGCAGCTGCTGCTTCTGACAGCAGAGGCGGGAGGTGGCCCGGGACTACTCGGTCCTCAAAGACTGGATTCCCTGTCGGCGCGCCGAGACCTCTGCGCTTCACTGACTGGCCTCCCTACAAGACTGGGGGTCTTGCGAAGAGATAAAAAGGGCAGACACGCCACCCCCACCGAGGCCCTGGACGCCCAGCCGCTGTAGAATCACGGCCTTAGCCCTTGGAGGGCCAGGGAGACGCGGACCTCCGAGTCCGGCAGCCCGGCCGCGTGAGGCGGCGCGCAGCTGAGTGACTAGGAGCTGCGCCCTGCCACGAGTGAGGGACGGACGGGAGACGTCGAGGCCGGCGAGGGGGCACGCGCTAGTTCCACAGCCCGGCGGGCGAGACGGAGGATAGGTAGGGGTCCCGGGCCGCGGGCGGCTGGGGGGTCCGTCACACACATACTCACTGCCGCGGCTGCGAACAGGAAGCACCAACCGGGAACCACAACGCGTAGAGGGACGGGGAGGGGCGAGAACAAATGAGGTAAGGAGGCCGCGTCCGCGCAGACCGGGAGGGAAGGCATTTCCGGGGACAACACCGCTCTAGTCGTCGCCTTTCCGTCCCCGCCCACCCTCCCGGCCTGATGTGCGCATGAGTACTGAGTGCGAATGCTTTCTCTGCCCCGCCCATAATTATTAGGCTTGCCTTCCTTGCTTTGCCCCTTTCCCTTCCCATATTCTCTTGAAGCTACCTAGGCTGCATCTATTATTTGAATGACTCGTACGAAGGAGATGCTATTTACCGACAAAAGCCGGGGAGTTCGTGCCCGCTACCCCCGCGAGGAAAACTACAACTCCCATGAGGACACGGGCGAGATTGAGGCCGGGCTCCGCCTCCTTCTCCCTGGCGCTCGGTGGACGCCTTCCCAGTGCCACGTGGCGTGGGAGCCTAGCTTATCGCGTGCATGACGAGGGCCGGCGTGGCTGGCTGCTTGGCCTGCAGACCTGCTCAGCGGGAAACGGCTACTTGAGAGCCCATGGCTTCAAACTTCTCCCTTGAGCTCATGATCTTAGGCTGATCGCTTTTACCTTTAGGCTGAACACAGGGCGCCTCCAACTCTGTAATTCTAGGCAACAGATTTAACACTTTGTGAATCTTGAAGAGCTGCACTCCTGCTAAATATTGGAGTTAATGCTGATCCTTTGGAAGCCTCTGAAGGTGGCAAGATTGTGATGGGAGCCTCGGGCTTCATTTGCCCTTCTCACACCTTATTTTAATACAAGGTAAACCCATATGTAGAACTTTAGAAGTAACTGTCGACCTAAAGGAAAAACTGAGGCAAAGTTAATATAAGGGGAGAATTTATTTGGGCCAAGTTTGAAGAGTGCAACCTGGGATCATCAATTCAAGTTGCCCTTATATGTCATCCGATAAGCAGCAGTTTCAAGTGAGTTCTTTGTCTTGTGAAGCTCGAGGCTTGAAGGTATAGATCCTCCCACCTCTGTCTCTCAAAGCATTGGGATTACAGGCGTGAGCCATTACACTTCCTTGTAGGGGCTACGAGTGAATTTTTCTTTCTTTTTTTTTGAGACGGAGTATCGCGGTTGTTGCCCAGGCTGGAGTGCAATGGCGCCGTCTCAGCTCACTGCAACCTCCACCTCCCGGATTTAAGCCCTTCTCCTGCCCCAGCCTCCTAAGTAGCTGGGATTACAGGTCCCTACCACCACGCCCAGCTAATTTTTGTATTTTTAGTAGAGACGGGGTTTCAACATGTTGGCCAGTCTGGTCTCGAACCCCTGAGCTCAGGTGATGCGCCCGCCTCGACCTCCCAAAGTGCTGGGATTAGAGGCATGAGCCACCGCGCCCGGCCAAAGGTGAATTTTTAAAGGAAAAAAAGAGGTTTTTGCTAAACTGTATACCAAGAATTTACACTAAAATAATATAAGCTATCCATTGGCTACACATTGTTCTTTCTATCACAAATTCTAGGAGCAAGAAGATAAAGGGTGATGCAGGTACAGGGAAGAAAAGAAAAAAAATGCCTTTAAACAATTGCCACACACACACCCCCACCCCCATCACCCCCCACCACCACCTGCATGGGATGGTGCTAACTGAAGTCCCATACTCAGGTCCGTCTGGGTCTGATAAATTTTGAATGCCTGCCTGGCTGATGGGGTAGCTGTCACCTTTTTGGAAGCCCAAAGTGAAAGGATCGCTAAAGGCAGAGAATTTGAAACCAGCCGGGGCAATATAGCAAGAGACTGTCTCTACAAAAAAATTTAAAAATTAACTGGGCGGCTGGGCGCGGTGGCTCACACCTGTAATCCCAGCACTTTGGGAGGCCGAGGCGGGTGGATCACCTAAGGTCAGGAGTTCGAGACCAGCCTGACCAACATGGCAAGACACCCCATCTCTAGTAAAAACACAAAATTAGCCAGGCGTGATGGCGCATGCCTGTAATCCTAGCCACTCGTGAGGTTAAGACAGGAGAATCGCTTGAACCCGGGAGGCGGAGGTTGCAGTGAGCCGAGATTGCGCCATTGCACTCCACCCTGGGCAGCAAGAAACTTCATCTCAAAAAAAAAAAAATTAACAGGGCGTGGTTGCCCACGCCTGGAGTCCCAGCTGTACCTGGCTGAGGTTTGACTTGCAGAGGTCGAGGCTGCAGTGAGCCGAAATCGCGCCACTGCACTCCAGAATGAGACTGTCTGAACAAAAATGTTTAAAGCTCAAGCACGGTGCCTCATGGCTGTAATCCCATCACTTTGGGAGGTTGAGGCAGGTGGATCGCTTGGAGCTCAGGAGTTGGAGACCAGCCTGGGCAGCATAAGGAGACCCCATCTATATTTAAAATAAGATCCTTTTTAATTAAAAATTATATAAAAATAAATTTTAAAAGAACTCTTTTTATAAAAATAAATAAGAAATTTTAAATAGTAAAAATTAGCCAGGTGTGGTGGCACACAACTGTATTCCTAGCTACTAAGGAGGCCAAGGTAAGAAGATTGCTTGAGCCTGAAAGTTCAAGGTCATAGTATGCTGTGATCACACCACTGCACTCCAGCCTGGATGACAGATCCCATATCTTTAATTTTAAAAAAATTATTTTTGCGTACCTTTAACGTAACTTAGACTGCTCTGAAATATTTTTCTCCTCTCATAATGAAACACTGCCAATTAATTGGCCTATTTCAATTCTCCTCAAGACAAGTGTGATTTTGTTTTCACCAACGTTTACTGAACATCTATCTGTTAAAAGACGGTGTTAGAAAGTGCAGAAAAGTTGTAAATTTTTAAGTCACTGATCTCAGAGAGATAGGAGTCTAGCTAGGAAAACAGTTATAGTCTAGGAGTTTGGCCAGAAAAGAATTAGAACATTTAATTAACATTATAGGGTAAGTGCTGGGAAGGAGAAGGACAAGGTACTATGAAAAGGTAAAATTGGAGAACCACTTTCCAGAAAAGTAAACAGGCATAGAAGCACATCACAGATTACTCATTGTTTGTTTTGGTAATATGTATTGTGTAAAACAAATGTCACCTTTTTAAAAATTTAAAAATATATTGCCAGGATTACTCCTGTACATCTATAATATTTTAAATTTCGACAACATTTTGTGGATTTTTTTTTCTTTTTTGAGACGAAGTCTCGCTCTGTCGCCCAGGCTGGAGTGCAGTGGCAGGATCTCAGCTCACTGCAAGCTCCGCCTCCCAGGTTCACGCCATTCTCCTGCCTCAGCCTCCCGAGTAGCTGGGACTACAGGCGCCTGCCATAAATGCCCGGGTTATTTTTTGTATTTTTAGTAGAGATGGGGTTTCACCGTGTTAGCCAGGATGGTCTTGATCTCCTGACCTCGTGATCTGCCTGCCTTGGCCTCCCAAAGTGCTGGGATTACAGGCGTGAGCCACCGCGCCCGGCCTAGACCAACATTTATTTGAGAAGGGAAGCACCTGTTCTTCCCACAGCAGTGGCAGTAGTACATCAACAGTGCACAGCTGAATTGGGACAGGGGCCAGGACAAAGCAGAAATCTGCTGCAGAGACCAGGAAAGATAAAGGATATTCTGTAGCAGGATCTGGGCAAGCGGCACTCATCCATATCCTTTGCATTGCTAACAGAGGAGCTACCTCCTTCCTTTTTATTTTCCAGTTTATTAATGGCTCCTAGAACCTGAGAACTAACTGATTTTGACCTCTTAACAGTTGCCTTTCAACTACCATTCATTCACTGCAAGCCTACTGTGTAAATGGGCCCTGGCTAACCACTTGAGATATATTGTCTCTTGTCCAGCTTCAAGTGACTCTCTAAGGGAGGGATTAGCCCCACCTCACTAGTATGGAAATGGAGACTTGGAATGATCAAGTGACTTGCTCTGAGTTACACAGCTGGGAAGTGGTGAAGCTGGAATTCAACTCAAGTTATGTCTAGATCTAAAACTCATGCTCTTTTCTATGCTCAAAGCTGCATTTCAAAACTGAACTTTAGTATGGAGTCTATGATGAGTGGCTCGTGTCTTTCCACCCAGCACCTAGCCCAAGGCCAAGCACAGAGAGGGCTCACAGTGGACACTTGGAATGAGTAGATTCTGTATGGAATGGTTGGTAAATGAAGGCCTGGGCATGGTGTGAACAGTGTTATGGGACAGCAGAGGAGGGGGTGGTGGCTGATTAGGGGAAATGGAGAAGCCTCTGCAGAGGAACAGAGTTGAGTGAGGCCTGGAGAAATAAGTAGTCAGAAAAAGACTGACCAATTCAGCATTCTCACAGCAAAGACCACTAACAGGCAATTCACAGAACAGGAAACCCAAAGGCCACGAATAGGTGCTCCACATCACCAACAGTCAGAAAAACGCAAATTATCTCATGTACAGTAGATGAGAATACAAACTGGAAAAGTGTGTTAGGAGAGCTATTTGGTAGCATCTATCACAATTATAAATGAGGTATGTTCTTAAATTTATGTACAAACATTGTGATAGAAAAAAATGGAAACAAATATTCCTTAGTAGGGAACGATCTAAACAAGGACATACTTATACTATTTTTTAAAAAAAATGCCACTTTTGGCCTGGCACAGTGGCTCACACCTATAATATTAGCACTTTGGTAGGCTAAGGAAGGCAGACTGCTTGAGCCCAGAAGTTCCAGACCAGCCTGGGTAACATGGCGAAACCCCATCTGAACAAAAATACAAAAATTAGCTGGGAATGGTGATGTGCATCAGTGGTCCCAGCTATTTGGGAGGCTGAGGTGGGAGGATCACTTGAGCCCAGTAGGTGCAGACCAGCCTGGCCGACATGGCAAAACCCCCATCTCTACTAAAAATACAAAAATTAGCCGGGCATGGTGGCACATGCCTGTAGACCCAGCTTCAACAAAAAGATATAGAGGGATTCATAAAGACATACAGTTAAATGAAAAAAGGTAAATTGCAGAGCAGTAGGTGTATTGTGAAATCTTTTTTTATTATTTTGTGACAGAGTCTCGCTCTGCTGCCCAGGCTGGAGTGCAATGGCATGATCTCAGCTCACTGCAACCTCCACCTCCCCCACTTAAGTGATTCTCCTGCCTCAGCTTCCTAAGTAGCAGGTACTACCAGCACCTGCCACCACACCCAGCTAATTTTTGTATTTTTAGTAAAGACAGGATTTTACCATGTTGGCCAGGCTGGTCTTGAACTCCTGGCCTCAAGTGATCCACCCACCTTGGCCACCCAAACTACTGGGATTACAGGCAGAAGGCACTGAACCCAACCCATTTTTATGTTATTAAAGGGTACATGTGTGTCTGTATGTAGATATCTGTGTACATAGATACATAGACAAAATACTACACGAATGCCAATTGGTAACGGTGGTTATTCACATCTTAGGAGGGGAGTGGGAGTAAGAGATTGAAGGACTTTCATCTAAACAAAAAAAAAGTGAGACATGATTCACTGAGGAAAAACAGCATGTAACTTCTGTGGTATTCCCATCAAAACTACATAACTTGAATATAAACATGAGAAAACTATCAAAAACAAATTGGGGGACATTCTACAAAATAATGGACTTTTCAAAACTATCAGTGTCAGGAAATGCAAAGAAACACTGAGTTACTACTGTACCACTTTAAAGGAACAATTGGCAACATCCAACATCCAGATTTAGGTTAGAGGACAGTACTATATTAACATTATTTCCCTGATTTTTATATTTATATTATGGTTATGTAGGGGAACGCCTTGGTTTTATTTTTCAGGTTGAGCACACTGAAGTATCTGGAGTAAAGGGGCATCATGTCTGAAACTGATGCTTAAGTGGCTTAGAAGAAAAATTCTGGGAGCTAGAGGGAGAGAGAGAGAGAAGTGTGGTAAAAAGTTAACATTTTGGAGATCTGTGTAAAAGGTACATGAGGATTCTTTGTACTGATTTTGCATTTTTTCTCCAAATGTGAAATTATGTCAAAATATAAAATTAAAAGACAAAATAAAAAGAATGAGTGAGAGTTTGCTAGGTAGAGAAGCAGAAAGATCTTCTGTCAAAGGAACAGGATCAGCAAAAGCATCACACACAAGTGTGTGAGTCTTCTGTGTTGACAAGCCCTGACTCTGAATATCCAGGACCCTAGCATGGTGTGGGTAGACAGGGAGTAGAGGGATGATGAGCAGCATAACCCACAAATGGACATATTTCCCTGCTACCTAAGATTGGAAGTAAAGACTTTAGGCCTCCATTATACCCAGGCTCAAGTCTTGCAAGACATAACATGAGTTCTCATGGCGGCTCAGTCTTTGCATTGGCGATGTCTCTTCATCCAGTGACTGTGTGGAACAATGGAAACCCTAGAATCATGGATGAAAGGGACATCTAGTCCAACTTTCTCATTTTGCAGAAGGGACAACTAAGATGCAAAATGAAGAAGAGATTTTCAAGGTCCCAACAAAGGTTAGTGTTAAAACTGGCCTCTGGTTCCCAATCCATCATTCTTTCTATTGCACCAAAGTCTACGTGATAAGGGAGAACAAGGGAAATGACTGAATGTTAAAGTTTGGATGTTTTTTTATTTGACAAAAATACAAACTTAATGTCTGTACAATTTTAAAAGTAAACAATATAGATACCAATGGTATTGTAGAAACTGTCTTCACTTAAGCCAATAGGTTCCAACTGGTAAGTGATATTCAGTTCAGGCTCCTAGGTCTGAAGCAGCAATCAAGGTGATTCTCAGGAATTCTCAATGACATTGGTACCCATCTGGATTTGTTGAAAAGTTTAACATCCTTTTGTATTATTCATGACTCTGCAGTTCTTCCAATTGCAAGGTGATGGGGAGAGTACACATTTTCAACCAGGCTATGAAATCGTTCTTGAAAATTTGGACATTCATATAGATGGCGTTTAATTTTTCTTGGAGACTGCCTTTCCTTATGAAGTAATGAAATTTAAATATATATATTATAAATTAAACTATATACATAATATTCTAATTACAATAAAATCCTAGGGATAAGGAACTAGTATTTCAAGGGCGCCATTCCCGTTTTTTATTATTCTTCTTAGTTGGAATTTTATTCCTCAAGGCTTAGCTCTTAGTGACTAGAAAACGAATACTGACTAACAAAACTATTGGGATTCTAATTTATTTAAGAATCGTCAGATTCTGTACAAGAAATCTTGAAGCATGTCATCAGTAACATGCTGAGAAGCTGCCTAAAAAGGCATGCCTTTCTTTTAAATGTCCATGAGCCCTGGATCCACAGATTATCAGACATGAAGGATCACACAGGCTCAAAGAGGGCTTATTTAGGTGTCATCTGTAGAAGGGCTGCTCTCTTCAGCTGCCCATCCTGGACCCCAGAATTATGCCTACAGTTTTCAGTTTCCACATGTCTTTGTGGCAATGCTACCATGAATTATTTTACTCAGGACTTTAGATTAACTACAAAAGAAACTAATTAAAATAATTAAGATCATTCTGTCTATGTGAGCCACAGTTTACTACAGTCAACTTAAGCACAATTATATATGATAAACTATAGACGTGATGCTTTGTGTTTCAACCATTATTATCCATTGTTTCTTACTCAATTGGTGAAACCATTAGCAATACGGGGCTTTAAAAGGACTGTCTCTGTGATATCCTCTTCCTCTGCCTCCCTTCAGGATCTGATATTCTTCTGTGGTTGATTGACCAGTCTGCATGTGGGTGGTGTATTTCTTATATCAGACCTATTAATTGCAGAAGGTTCTATCTCCCTATCCCCAATACCTCAAACTTCCTGTTTCCTGTACAGTCTTCAACAACTCTATTTGCATGGCTCCAGCAATCTTTGTGCTTGCTTGCTATGGACAGATCTGTTAAAATCCTGGAACTGCCACAGTTTCTTCAGAAAGTTTGATGTCTCTCTCCAGAGAATGGCTTTTTTCTCATTGTGCTATGCTGTTGCTCTCAGAGCTCACCCGTTGGAACTTTCTCTTTTCTGTGCCTATGCTCAGCTGTGGGGGAATAATAAGAGAGGTTTTATTCCTATTTATTATCATGTATGATAGGAATAATGAGAAGGAATAATGAGATTAATGATAGGAATAATGAGAATCGCTTGAACCTGGGAGCCAGAGGTTGCAGTGAGCCAAGATCACGCCACTGCACTCCAGCCTGGGTGACAGAGTGAGTCTCCATCTCGAATGGAGGAGAGAAGAGAGAAGAGAAGAGAAATCATAGGTATGTAACCTTCTATGTCTGGCTACTTTCACATAACACAAAAATTTTTGAGGTTCATCCATTGTGGCACATATCAGTACTTCATTCTTTTTTTTTTTTTTCTGGAGACAATATCTGTTGCTGAGGCTGGAGTGTAGTGATCCAATCATGGCTCACTGCAGCCTTGAATTCCCAGATTCAATTAATCCTCCCACCTCAGCCTCCCAACTACCTAGGATTATAGACATGCCACTATGTCCAGCTAATTTTTGTATTTTTTTGTAGAGATAGGTTTTTGCCATGTTTCCCAAGCTGGTCTCAAAACTCTTGGGCTCAAGCAATCTGCCTACCTCAGACTCCCAAACTGGTGGGATTACAGGCGTGAGCTACCTCAGTCGGCCATTTCATTCTTTTTAATGACTGAATAGTATTCCATTATATGTATATACCACTATTCGTTTATCCATTCATCTGCTGACAGGCATTTGGATTGTTTCCACCTTTGGGTTGTTATGAGTAATGCTACTACAAACATTCATAGACAAGTTTCTATGTGAACATATGTTTTCGTTTCTATTGATATACCTAGAATTATTGGGTCATTACGGTAATCCAGTTTTACTTTTGGAGGAACCACCAAGCTGTTTTCCACAGGGGCTGCATGATTTTATATTCCAAACTGTAATGTACTAGGATTCCTATTTCTTCACATACCTACCAATACTTATTATTTTCAATTTTTTAAGTTATAGTAATCCTACTGGGTGTGAAACGGCATTTCATTGTGATTTTGACTTAAATTTCTTTAATGACCAATAAAGTTGAACATTTTTATGTGAATGTAGGCTATTTGTACATCTTCTCTGGAGAACTATTCAAATCCACTATCAATTTTTACATTTAATTGTTTGTATTTTTGTTGTCGAGTTGCAATTTTTTTTTTTTTTTTTTTTTTTGAGACAGGGTCTTGCTCTGTCACTCAAGCTGGAGTGCAGTAGTGTGATCTCGGCTCCCTGCAACCTTTGCCTCTGGGGCTCAATCAATCCTCCTACCTCAGCCTCCTGAATAGGTGAGACTTCAGGTGTGAACCACCACGTTCAGCTAATTTTTATATTTTTTGTAAAGACAAGGTTTTGCCATGTTGCCCAGGCTGATCTCCAACTCCTGGACTCAAGTGATGAGCCTGCCTCAGCCTCCCAAAGTGCTGCGATTACAGGACCAAGCCACTGCACCTGGCTGAGCATTTTTTATATATTCTGAATACTAAACCCTTATGAGATATGATTTGTAAATATTTTCTCCCATTCTGTAGGTTGCTTTTCACTCTATTGATAATATCCTTTGATTTGCAAAGGTTTTAATTTTTGTGAAATCTAATTGATCTATTTTTCTTTTGTTGCTTGTGCTTTAGAGGTAGTTCTAAGAATCCAATGCCAAATCCAAGCTCATAAAGATTTACCCCTGCTTTCTTCTAATAGTTTTATACTTTTGGCTCTTATATATAGGTAATTGATCCATTTGAGTTAATCTTTGTATATGGAGTGAGGCAGGGGACCAACTTTATTCTTTTGCATGTCGTTTTCCAGTTCCAGCACCATTTTCTGAAGACACTGTTTCTTCCCCATTGAATGTTCTTGGCACTCACCATAAATCAACTCACCATAGGTGTTTGAGTTTATTTCTGGACTCTGAACTCTATTCTGTTGATATATATGTCTATCCTTATGACAGCACCACACTGTTTTTTGTAGGCTTGTAGTACTTTATTTCTCTTTTTCAATATTGTTTTGGCTATTTTGGGCCTCATGCAATTCTGTGTGAATTTGAGGATCAACCTTTCCATTTATGCAAAAATGGCCATTAAAATTTTTATAGGGATTGCATTGAATCTGTAGGTCATTTTGGGAGTATTGTCATCTTAACAATATTAAGTTTTCTGATACATAACCATGGAATTTCATATTAAGTTGGGTCTTTTTAAATTTTATTCAGTAGTTTTATACTTTTCAGTGTACAAGTCCTTCACCTTCCTTGGTGAATGCTCTGATCAAATGCATACCTGAGAGATGCAACTTGCATAAACCATAAAACTCTATATCCCAATCAGAATACAATTCATAAGAATTGTATTTGAATTTTCTGGATGCTATTATAAATGGAATTTTTTTTGGGGGGGCGGAATTGTTCCTTGGTGATGTACAGAAACACAACTGGTTTTTGTGTGTTGATCTTGTACCCTAGAAATTTGCTAAATCAATTTACTAGATCTAATAGATTTTTTTGTGTATTCCCTGGGATTTTCTATATGTAGAATCCTGTCTTCTGCAACTGTAAATATTAATTTCTTCCCTTCCAATTTAGTTGATTATTGTGATTCCAAATGATGAGAGTGTTTTACTTTTTCTTCCCAAACTGCTCTGGCTAGGACTCCCAGTACTATGTGGAGTAGCAGTGATGAAAACAGGCATCCTTATATTGTTTCTGCTCTTAGGGGGAAAGCGTTCAGTCTATCACCATTAAGTATGACGAGCTTCCTTGTCTTTCGGTCTTTGGTTGGGATTGGACAATAGGCAGCATGGACTAAATTTAGGAGGACAGGAGGGGAATGAAGTCACGCTGTTAGTGAGGTGGTTCCCTCTCTGCTGCATCTCCAAGAGTTGTGTTCCTCTACAAAAGACCACAGCTCCTGTCAGGTGGCCTTCTTCATATAGCCACTCCCTCCCTTCCTTGCCCTTTTAGGTCTAACTAAAAGGTGAATGCTCCCTGCAATGGCTAGCCCTAGGCACCATACCTTGTTGTCTTCCCTGAGTCCTGCCCACCCCTCTGTAAACTGTCCGTTCATGAAACTTTACTCAATTCCTCATTTAGAATGTACACCTGTTTCCTGCAGGGATTCTAATTCAAAGACTTAACACCGAGTAAATGGGCACATCTCTCTGGACTGCCGTCAGCCTGCAGTAGTCCAGCAAGATTCCAAAGTGAGTGAGGTTTTAACAACCACCTTACAGTCTTTTCTGGCTTTTGAACATATATTAGTCTGTGACTGGGTATGGGGTAGGAGGAGTTTGGTGAGAACAAGGAGGAGAACTTGCTGCTCTTCATGTCAGCGATGTGTACCTGAGAGATGCAACTTGCATAAACCATAAAATTCTATATCCCAATCAGAATTGCTGAATCAAAGATTTGGAACGGCAACTTCTTCAAATGGGAAGACAAATATTTCTTCCACCTTTGCTTCTGATTCTGCTTATCATCCATTGTCAGTATCCCAGATTAGACTCTGATAAGGACATGCTGGCTGCTTGAACTTTGGGGCTTAATACTACCAAATATTGGAGCCCAGCCCAACTTTTGCTTCATAACTGCCTCTACCCCAAGGCCTGATGGAACCCACCTCTTTTGGCCCAAGGAAACTTACATGCTGTCAACATTAATGTACTGTATTCATTTCCTAGGGCTGCCACAACAAATTACCAAAAAGTGGAGTGACTTGAAACAGCAAGAATTTCTTTTCTCACAATTTTGGAGGCTAGAAGTCCGAGATCAAGATGTTGGCAGGTTCATGCTGTCTGATGCCTTTAGGAAAGAACCCTTCCCTGCCTCTTCCTGGCTTCTGCAGGTTCTTGGCAATCCTTGGTTTGTAGATGCATCACTCCAACCTCTGCCTCTGTCATCACATGGTTACATCTTCTCCCTGTGTGTCTTATTCTTCCTCCTATGAGGCCACCAGTCATATTGAATCCAGAACCCATCAGGCTGGGCATGGTGGCTCACACCTGTAATCTTAGCACTTTGGGAGGCAGAGACACATGGATCACCTGAGGTCAGGAGTTTGAGACCAGCCTGGCCAATATGGTGAAACCCCGTCTCTATTAAAAATACAAAAATTAGCTGAGCGTAGTGGCACGTGCCTGTAGTCCCAGCTACTTGGGAGGCTGAGGCAGAAGAATCACTTGAACCCAGGAGACAGAGATTGCAGTGAGCCAAGATCGAGCCACTGCACTCCAGCCTGGGCAACAGAGCAAGACTCTGTCTCAAACAAACAGAAAAAAGAACCCATCATATCTTAACTGATATCTGCAATGAGCTGGTTTCCAAATAAAGTCATATTCTGAGATACTAGCGTAAGGACTTCAACATTCCCTTGGAGGGACAGAATTCAACCCATAGCAATATATATTTATCATTTGCAAGGACTTGCTTCTCCCTCTCTGACTCATTCCACTACTAGAAGAGAAAATCCTACTTATAAAATACAAGGTTAGAGGCCAGGCGCGGTGGCTCACACCTATCATCCCAGCACTTTGGGAGGCCGAGGCAGGTGGATCACAAGGTCAGGAGTTCAAGACCAGCCTGGCCAAGATGGTGAAACCCCGTCCATACTAAAACTACAAAAATTAGCAGGGCGTGGTGGCAGGCGCCTGTAATCCCAGCTACTCGGGAGGCAGAGGCAGGAGAATGGCTTGAACCTTGGCAGCAGAGGTTGCAGTGAGCTGAGATCATGCCACTGCACTCCAGTCTGGGCGATAAGAGTGAGACTCCGTCTCAAAAAAATAATAATAAAAAATATAAGGTTAGAACATTTTATTGAAGGAAAGCAATGGGTGAGCAGAAAATCAAGAGCCCGTACTCAACTAAAAGTCAAAGCACAGGACTATAGTGCCAGGTAGAACATAATTTTCCTGTGTGAAGTTTCACACCACTTAATCTCTGTGCACTTCAGTTTCCTCAACTGTAAAATGAGGAAACAGACTTAGCAACTGCGAAGGCAGGTCCTGTTAAGCTCCCAAATTCTAAGATTCTTTGACATACACATCTATTGCTAATAGATTTTCTGCAAGGGATATTGTGAGCTTGCTTAAACTGTTACCTCAGACTGCTTATGCTCAACGTCTCTCTCAGTCCATTTCCAATTACTCTTCTGCTGTCTCTGTGATAGTTTGGTTTATTTGAAAACATCTGGAGGATTCACTGGCCTTAATTCCAAGTATGAAATGTAAAGGCTCCATATAAACCTTCATAATTGGACCCAGATTTTCTCCTAATGCTATTAAATCTTCTCATCTAATCTTGACTCCAGAAATATGGGTTTTCCTCTCAAGGAGACTCAGAAGCATGCATGGGGGTCAGAATAATGGGAAGATTTAGAGACATGATGTATGATCTCCCTTATTATTCCACCTGTGAAATTGGCTCCCATACTTCCTCCCTGACTTATCTGTAGCACTGGCTCCTCCAGGAGAGGTGCTCTGTCTTATTCATCTCTGAGTGCACATAAGGACATGCATTTGCCCCCAAAATAGGACCCAGCTCAGCCTGTGTAGCAGGCAAAAAGGGAAGGAGGAAGGCAGAGAGGTCATTTACCAGAGAAGTTTCATCACTGCTCTATTTTCACCCCACCCTCCTCCTCCGATCCCCTAAACTCAGATTCTCAGATCCATGAACTGATGCTCCATTTAAAAAAATTTTGGTAGGCCAGGCATAGTGGCTCACGCCTGTAATCCCAGCACTCTGGAAGGTTGAGGTGGGCAGAACACCTGAGGTCTGGAGTTCAAGACCAGCTTGGTCAACATGGTATAACCCTGTCTCTACTAAAAAATACAAAAAATTAGCCAGGTATGATGGTGGGCGCCTATAATCCCAACTACTCAGGAGGCTGAGGCAGGAGAATCACTTGAACCCAGAAGGCAGAGGTTCCATTGAGCCAAAATCATGCCATTGCACTCCAGCATGAGCAACAAGAGTGAAACTCCGTCTCAAAGAAAAAAAGAATTGTGGTAAAATATACGTAAACATAAACATTCCCCAATTTAATTATTTTTAAGCATATGGTTGAGTGACATTGAATACATTCACATTGTTGTACAGCCATCACTACCACCTATCTGCAGAACTTTTTCATGCTCCCAAATGGAAACTCTGTACCCATTAAGCAATAACTTCCCATTCCCTCTCCCTAGCCCCCGGCCACCACCATTCTACTTTCTATCTCTAAGAATGACTCTTTTAGGTATGTCATACAAGTGGAATCACAAAATATTTGTCCCTTTTATTTATTTATTTAATTTTTGAGCTGAGGTCCGGTTTCGTTGCACAGGCTGGAGTGCAGTGGTGCGATCTCAGCTCACTATAACTTCCACTTCCCTGGATCAAGCAATCCTCCCACCTCAGCCTCCTGAATAGTTGGGACTACAGGCCCACACCACCATACCTGGTGTGTCACCCTGGTGTGGTATTACACCCAGGTAATACCTGGAAGTATTGTGGATTCATAGCAACACAAGAGTGGAGGTTTAAGCCAGGCACGGTGGTCCAGGCTTATAATCTCAGCACTTTGGGAAGCTGAGGCAGGCAGACTGCTTGAGCCCAGCAGTTTGAGACCACCCTGGCCAACATGGCAAAACCTGATCTCTACAAAAAATACAAAAATTAGCCTGGTGTGATGGCTCAAGCCTGTAGTCCCAACTACATGGGAGGCTGAGGTGGGAGGATCACTTGAGCCGGGGAGGTTGAGGCTGAGGTTGCAGTGAGCTGAGATCATGCCACTGCACTCCAGCATGGGTGACAGACTGAGACACTGTCTAGAGGAGAAGGAGGGGGAGGGGGAGGAGGATATTGTTGTTTATATGTAATTAAGAGAATGAGAAAAGTTTGCATGAGTGACTCTGAATCTTGACATAGGAGTGACTGTTCTCTGTGCAGAAACCAGGACCAGGCTGAAGCACACCAGCCAGGAGGCTCTGCCAGAGCCACGGCGTAGAGGCATGACTCAGCCTTGTGTGTCTGTGAAACTGCAAGTGAGCTGGCCTGACTGGAGCACAGCATGTTGGGGAATGGAGGGAGAGAGGAAAACACCGTGAAAGAATAGACTGACTGGGAAGCTATAGAGGAAGGTTTGGGTCTGGTCCCAAAGTCCAGGTATGGTACATAAGGAACTGGATTTTATCCTCAGGACAATCAAGACCCATAGAAGATTTTAAGAAGAGTAATGTGGTCAATTACATATTTTATACACCCTTTCTAGTGGCTAGTGTGGGGAAAGTGAGACTAGAAGTGAGAGGCCACTTAGGAGACTATTGCCTAGACCAGGTGAGGAGTAACACAGTTATGGTGGGATAGGGGCAGCATTGTGCCTCAGCTGGCTCATGACAGCTGATTGTCAAATTTTAAGGAATTCTCCATGCTGACTGTTAAACCCACTCATTCTTAAAAATTAAATTATGTGAACTTACAATTAGCTAAGCGTGGTGGCACGCACCTGTAGTCCTAGCTACTTGGGAGGCTGAGGTTGAAGAATCACACTTACAATTAAAGAAATATTTGTTTCACCATTTCCTAATTGTGTTTTTTGGGTTTTTGTTTGTTTTCTTATTTGTTTTTTAGCTCTGTTGCCCAGGCTGGAGTGCAGTGGCACAATCATAGCTCACTTTAAATTCAAACTCCGGGGCTGAAGTGATCTTCCCACCTCAGCTTCCTGAGAGAGGAGAACTACAGGTGTGCACCACCAGGCCTGCTATTTTAAATTTTTTGTAGAGATGGCTTTCCCTATGTTGCCCAGGCAGTCTTGCACTCCTGGGCTCAAGCAGTCCTCCTGCCTCAGCCTCCCAAAATGCTGGGATTACAAGCATCAACCAGCACACCCAGCTCTTAATTGTTATACTATTGTCTTAGTACTTAAGGCAGTTTACCTCTATTTGATCTGTATGGTGGAAACATGATATAATGGTGTGCTGCTGCGCATCTCTTCCCAACATGATGTTCAACGCCATCATGGTGGTAATTGTGGAAAATCGAAACAGAGATAAGTAACCCCTAGATATGGTTGGCTTAGATTTGCGATTATATGTATTGTTTAAAAATATATGCATTAACTTTTCTTTATACAACCACTCTTTCATCATTATGATCTAACATCTTCTCTCTTCCTTTGTCCCTCTTTCTTTCTTTTTTTTCTGAGATAGAGTTTTTGCTCTTGTTGTCCAGGCTGGAGTGTAATGGCACGTTCTTGGCTCACCACAGCCTCCACCACCCAGGTTCAAGCGATTCTCCTGCCTCAGCCTCTTGAGTAGTGAGGATTAGAGGCACCCACCACCATGCCCGGCTAATTTTTTTTCGTATTTTTTAGTGGAGACGGGGGTTTCACCATGTTGGCCAGGCTGGTCTCGAACTCCTGACCTCAGATGATCTGCCCACCTTGGCCTCCCAAAGTGCTGGGATTACAGGCCTGAGCCACCAAACCCAGTCATTTCCTTCCTTTTCTTATGTTTTCCCTCTCCCCTCCCACTTGTTAAGACCACTCTCCCTTTAGGGATTCCCATTCCCAGTGATATCTCATCAAAGCAGCACATGAATAGCTGACATTATGTAATGCTTTCACATTTGGCATTCCCAAGATATTACCCCACCCCGATTCAGAATAAGTTGTCAGAGCATAAAACTGGTATTTTTTACATAATCTTAATGTACAGATGTCAGTATGAAAACCATTCACTACTATTATGATTACATTCTTTGTCTCATTTTCTTTGTATGCCAAGATTTCTCCTTGTAATTTCTTTTCTTTTGGGAGTTTCAAAGAGGGAAGACGAAACTTTAATAATCCAGTTTACTGATGCTGCCAAAAGGAAAAAGTAAACTTTTAAGTCTCTGACCGCTTTTGGCAATGACACTCCTGGAACAGAAGTAAAGATGTAACAAGAAGGACCAGATGCAAACTGGAAATACAATCAGTGGCCCACTCGATGGTGCCAGATTCCTCAGCTTGTTCCAAATCAGATATGCCTGCAGTTTACAGGTTCGGTACTCTGTGTTAATCACATAAATGAATAGCCTAGGCTTATGGGAGGAACAGTATGCCTAAAAAATAACATTGTAGAAAATACACAAGGTAAGAAGCAGAAGGGATTTAGAGACACCCTGGTCCATTCTCCATGTATTCAGTGATGCAGAGATGAGGGGGAAAATATATTCTAGATAAGGTCAAGGAAGGTCTCCCTGAAGAGATGACATTAAGCAGCGACTTGAAGGAGAAGGAGCTGGGCATGCAGAAAGCCAGAGGGTAGAACATTCCAGGCAGAAGGAATAACATGAACTAAGGGTCTGAGAAAATAATTCCTAACATTTATTTAACACTTACTATGTGCCTGGCGCTATTCTAAACACATTACATATATTACCTCACATATTCTTTTTTTTTTTTTTCCCCAGAGACTGGGTCTCACTCTGTCACGCAGACTGGAGTGCAGTGGCATGACCATAGCTCACTGTAGTCTCAAACTCCTGGGTTCAAACGATCCTCTCGTCTTGGCCTCTCAAAGCACTGGGATTACAGGTGTGAGCCACAGAGCCCAGCCTACCTCATGTATTCTTCACACCAGCTCCATGAGGCAGAGAATATCATTGTCTCCATTCTACAGGTGGGGAAATGAAGCACACCACGGTTAGGTAACCTCCCCAAGGCTAACAGCCAGTAAGTGCTAGAGCTGGGATTCTAACCCAGCAGTACAATTCCAGAATCCACATGCTTAACCATTTTGCCATGCTGACAAAGTTGGGGCTGAACCCCAAGTCTCCTGACTTCTACTTCAATGCCCATCCCAGTCATATACATGTGTATTGGCACTTATACACACACCTAACTTTCCCTCTCAGGAGTCTATATAAACAAAGGACATCTGAAGGTGCCTTCTTTAATCAAGTTGCTAGAATTGAGATGCGCATGGGGAATCTGTGTTGGCACTAAACCCTGAGGAGCGCTGTCACCTGAAGAGATAGGCTTCACGTCTCACGTGGAAATTTCCTAGGTGTATCCCCCAGTGCAGGCAGCCCTGGGAAAACTGGTTGAAGATGGTGGCAAGGACAGAAATGATGGCTCATTGCCAGTCTATTTGGGGCCTGAGATGAAAGCCCAGGGCTATGGTAGATTCAGCTCAGTGATATGTGGTCAGAGTCCAGGCCATCCCAAGGAGACGGGTCACGGACCATGGTAGTCACGGAAAACATCTAGAATAGGCCAGAGCTCCACAAGGAAGGACTTGAGCTAAACTGGCAATTTGTTAAGAGCTCTAGGTTGCTTGAGACCCATGCTGCCTCCTATCTGCTTTTGACTTAATTCATTCATTTGTATGTTTAATTATTTATTATTTCATCTGGTCATTTGTTCATTCAACAAATGTTTACTGTGTCTTCCACATGCTATTCCCCTGCTAGGCAGTGAGATACAAAGACAAAGAAGATGTAGTCCCTACTCTAGAGGAGCTCAAAGTCTAGAGAGATGGAAGAGGGCATGATTCAGAGAATTCCTGGGGAAGGTAACACTGAATAGAATCTCCCTGGAAAGAGTAGAGGGGGAAGACCAATGAAGACAAAGGAAACAGCAAGTGCAAAGCTACACTGACATGAGGGAGGCCAGCTCAGTTGAGTACACGCAAACTTTGCTCATACACCATGAAACCTGAATACGGAGGGTGTGAGTATCAAGGGGTAGAGAGCAAAGCCAGAAAGAGAAATATGCTACCCTACCTTTGTTATAAGGCAGTGGTTGAGCAGTACAGGAGAAAGTGGAGAGGATGCAGGCCTGGGGATCTGGAGACTGGAGTCCAACCTGAGCTCTGTGATAATTCAGTAGGTGACTTGGGCAGGTCTCTTCTGCTCTCTTGGGCAGGTCTCTTTGACCTTCTGAAAAATGATGGAATAGAATTATGATGATGTCTTAGGGGCTCTCTTCCAGCTCTATCATTCTGTGATTCTAAATCCTTTTATAACAAACTCTAGGAGAGGAGCTTTTCTCTTGCAAATGGAGTGTAAAGTTAATCCTGCCTGTGCTGAGGCTAACTAATGTGCATGTGGGGTTTATCCTACTTCATTAAACCCCGACTCCCCACAGAGTAATGCATGAGGCAGCCTAGGCAGGTAAATACTGAAGTGTTGCTGCACTGGGTCTGTCAGTGGAAAATGATTTCCCCCAACTCTTTCTCAAGTTTGTCAACGCAAAGCCTATAACCCCCATTTTCCACACTGTTACCTTGCCACACGTGCAGATTTAGACCCAGTCAC
This sequence comes from Chlorocebus sabaeus, assembly GCF_047675955.1. Taxonomy (NCBI): domain Eukaryota; kingdom Metazoa; phylum Chordata; class Mammalia; order Primates; family Cercopithecidae; genus Chlorocebus; species Chlorocebus sabaeus. Next base: position 65,814,677 of record NC_132915.1, on the reverse strand, counting down.
AGGGTATGGCAAGTCGGATCCTCATACCTTATTTTTGTGGGCATCCTCCACACCCCCCACCGTGATGCCAGCAACATCATTGTTATCCATATGAAGAAACTGAAGTTCAGACAGGTCAGGCCACTTGGTAGGTGAGGCACAGCCTTATGTGATATGTGACCCATATAGTGAGGGTAATGCTTCTGTTGACTGAATACTCACCAAGGAGTGAGAAAAACACAAGGTCTGAGGTAAAGTTCCCATGTGAAAAACTTCCCCAAGGTTCTTGCCATTTGTAAAGATCTTGCGGGTTCCAAGTCACTTTTTGTTTTTTTTTTCGAGACATGGTCTCACTATGTGGCCTACGCTGGGGTGCAGTGGTGCAATCTTGACTTACTGAAGCCTCAACCTCCTAGGGTAAGGTGATCATCCTGCCTCAGCCTCCAAAGTAGCTGGAACTACAGATGCTCACCAGCATGCCCAGCCGATTTTTATATTTTTTGTAGAGACAGGGTTTTATGGTGTTGGCCAAGCCGGTCTCAAACACCTGGGCTCTGGTGACTGTCCTGCCTCATCCTCACAAAGTGCTGGGACTACAGACGTGAACCACCACACACAGCCACTTTTTCTACAAATGGCTAATAGAAAACACTCATTCTAGGTTGTCTCTTGAAAACAAACAGTAATTGTCTTGGACTCCCTCAATTCTTCTTTAATTGTGAAGTATAGTGCAGATACTGAAAATGCATAAAGTATATGTATATACTTTAATGAGTAATTAAAAGTGAATGCTAATAACCCCCATCCTAGCAAGTATATAGAATGTAATGTTGGTTGAAAGAAGCAAGACACAGGCCGGGCACACTGGCTCACACCTGTAATCCCAGCACTTTGGGAGGCCAAAGTCTGCAGATCACTTGAGGCAGGAGTTCGAGACCAGTCTGGCCAAATGGTGAAACCCGGTATGTACTAAAAATAGAAAAATTAGCTGGCCATGATGGCACGCACCTGTAATTCCAGCAACTCAGGAGGCTGAGGCATGAGAATCACTTGAACCTGGGAGGCGGAGGTTCTAGTGAGCCAAGGTCGCACTACTGCACTCTAGCCTGGAGAACAGAGTGAAACGGTGTCTGGAAATTTAAAAAAAAGAAAAAAAAAAGGCAGCATGACACAGAGAATACATCTGGTATAATGCCATTCATATGAAGTTAGTAAAACTAAGAGGCTCAACGTTTTGCAGAAGTGGCCCACTCTTTGCACGGTCCTATGCGGTAAGTAGACCTGACAAGACTTTGTCCTCTTTCACCTCACTGAGGATGAACCCTCTGAGGACAGAGAGGGACAGAGGCATTGATTGTTACAGCTGGAAGGAAACTCATATGACAATCGTTCACTCAACCATTCATTCATTTCTCAGATACTTTTGCGGATTTACTATGTAGGGGATCTCTGGGCTGGGAATGTAGGGGATAAGGTATCAGGGGATCTTTCATAGATCTTGTCTTGGAAGAACAGGAAAAGCTAGAATGAGTTGAGTCCTAAATGGAGGAAAGAAGTGAGGGTTGAGGAGGTGCCTGGCTCTGGGCCAGAACACACCCTCAGCCCCTCTGAAAGAGCTGGAGGGGTGGGACCCACCAAGGGTACAAGGCAGAAGAGACTCCTTGGGCCTCAGGAAGAATGGGTAGGCTACTGCAGATGAACCCAGCCAGCCTCCCTGACCAGTCTCTGTATTCAGTCACCTAAGGGTGCTTTATATGCAAACAATGAATCCCAGAGGAATCAGAATTAGGGTGCAGAATGTGAGAGGAAGGGCCCTGACACTGCCTGCTCCAGTGCCTTTACTTTGTGGATGAAGACGCTAAGGTCCAGAGTGAAGTGGCTTTTCCAGTGTCCCCTGCATAGCTTGAGGGGAGCCCTAGGACTCGAATCCAGGTTCCTGCTTCCCTTACCAGTGTTCTTCTTCCGCCCAGACATGCAACAGTATTTTCCAAGATGAGTTTTTAGAATCATCAGTTTTGATGGTCATGAAATCTGGAAAAGATCTTAGTGGTAATCTGTCTACTCCAGAGGGTCCCAAACCTACCTGATCATCAAATCACATGAAAAATTTATTTTTAAAAATATGAACTCTGGGACCCCCAACCCTCAGAGACTGGAGTTTTAGGGTCTAGTAGGAATGGAATTTAGTAGGACAGGTTGGCCATGTATTTTGTTTGCATTTTTTTTGAGACAGAATCTCGCTGTCGCCCAGGCAGGAATGCAGTGGTGTGATCTCGGCTCACTGCAACCTCTGCCTCCTGGGCTCAAGCGATTCTTGTGCCTTGGCATAAGAATCTTGTGCTCCCGAGTAACTGGAATTACAGTGTGCTACCGCGCCCAGCTAATTTTTTTATTTTTAGTAGAGACAAGGTTTCACTATATTGGCCAGGCAGGTATCAAACTCTTGACCTCGTGATCCACCTGCCTCAGCCTCCCAAAGTGCTGGGATTACAGGGGTAAGCCACCGCGCCCAGCCCCCAGGTGTATTTTTTAAAGCTCTCACTTGCAATCCTCCAGCCCCAGCTGATTCTGATGATTAGCAGGTAGGACGCTCACAGACCTAGCCGACTCTGTCCAGTTGAGAGGAAGAAACTGAGGCCCAGATTAGGCGAGGTAGAGTGACTGGACAAGGTCACATGTCATTCCACCACAAATTCTTCTATTGTCCAGAATAGAATTAAGCCAGCCTGCATATCTAAGAGCCTTGATATGTTAAGAGTGTTTTCTCCCAATATGGTTCTTTAGGTGAACACATTTCATTTTTTGAAGCAGCTTAAAAGATTCCCAGCCACACTGCAAGGCACTCAGATCTGTGCAATATTTACAGTGACTTCGTGGTTCATTAAACAAATTTACCTAAGGAACATGAAAGAAATCATCTTGTTTACAGTGACATCCTGACAAAAATATGTGTAGCAAAGACAGACAAACATACATAAACCTGGATGGCCAGGTGGGACATGGTTTGCTGCCACATTCAATTTTTCTCATTAGAACTTGTTTTATTTGAGCATGACTCAGTACCCCGTGTAAATGCGAGGTTGTTAATCTTATTAGTATATGGAAAACAAATTAATTAGTATGTATGCTTTTGGAGATGAGTTGTTAGATTGGTGTTGGAAAGATTGGGAAAATACACTCATTACTCCAAATGATATCTGATAACACATCTAACTTCCACTTGAAGATCTATTCCAATATATGGGCAACAAATATAGCTAATAAAAATCAAGCTTTTGTGTTCAGCAGCTAAATGTTCATGTTGGCCAGATTCACACATGAATAACTGCTTGTCACTGTCCATCATCCAGACTCACTTGCAACAGGCAGCTTCTCAGTTCTCAGGTCTGAGCTCACGTCCAATATCTAAAACCAGCTGAGATGATTTCTTTTCTTGCCTACTACACTTTATTTCTCTCTCTCTCTCTTTTTTTTTTTTAATTTTGAGACAGTCTTGCTCTGTCACCCCAGATTGGAGTGCAGTCGTGTGATCTTGGCTCACCGCAACCTCCGCTTCCCAGGTTCAGGTGATCCTCATACTTCAGCCACTGGAGTAGCTGCAATTACAGGCATGCACCACCACACATGGCTAATTTTTGTATTTTTAGTAGAGACGAGGATTCACCATGTTGCCCAGGCTGGTCTTCACACTCCTGAATTCAAGTGATGCACCCACCTCGGCTTCTCAAAGTGTTGAAATTACAGGCACGAGCCACTGTTTCCAGCCAAACTTTGTATCTCTTCCCAGTTCACCTGCTCCCTTCTTTCAGCAGTCATAATGAACATACCTCATTTTTCCAGAAGACTGTAAACTCCCTGAGGGTAGACACTATATTCCAATTAGAGAGTCAAATAGATATTGATCAGAATACCCTGCTACAGGAAAAATATACGAAGAACAACAAGGAAGCCCTTAAAGTACCAGTGTGGAACAATCACCAAGATATATTGTTAAGTGTACACATACCTCTGCAAGCATACGGTGACACTGATTACCAAGTAAAAAATAAGTAAATAAACAAACAACACACACTAAAAGTAAAATCTAATAAAAAGAATATATTTCCTCAAAGTAAAAACAAACAAAACCAACCAAATACCCACAAAACACTAAAACTAAATAATAAAAAATTGTCATTTGGGGTATCAGTCTATAGGAAATCCTTTAATTAAAAAAAAAATCTGTTTCACATTAACATATTGTTACCCAGACTATTTCATCAGGGATCTCCAAAAGAAACATAAGGTATCCAGTGTTTCTCAAATGGTTCTCATTGCTTTTAAAAACTGTTCACTTAAGGGTCAGGCACAGTGGCTCACGCCTGTAATCCCAGCACTCTGGGAGGCTAAGGCAAACGGATTGCTTGAGCTCAGGAGCCGAGAACAGAGCCTAGGCAAGCAGTTCAAGACCAGCCTGGACTACATAGTGCAACTCCATCTCTACCAAAATGCAAAACATTAGCTGGACTTGGTGCCGTTTTCCTATAGTCCCAGCTACTCAGGAGTCTGAGATGGGAGGATCACTTGAGCCTGGGAGAGGAGGTTGCAGTAAGCCAAGATTGTGCCACTGCACTCCAGCCTGGGCGACAGAGTGAGACCCCATCTCAAAAAAAAAAGAAAAAATATTCATTTTTTAATATCTCACAATATACAAGTTGCCCACTTACATACTCTAGGCAACATTTTTAAAGTAGTTTTTTTTTTTTCTTTTTTTCTTTTTTTTTTTTTTTTTTTTTCAGACGGAGTCTCGCTCTGTCGCCCAGGCTGGAGTGCAGTGGCCTGATCTCAGCTCACTGCAAGCTCCGCCTCCTAGGTTTACGCCATTCTCCTGCCTCAGCCTCCTGAGTAGCTGGGACTACAGGCGCCTGCCACCTCGCCCGGCTAGTTTTTTTTTTTTTTTTTTTTTTGTATTTTTTAGTAGAGACAGGGTTTCACCATGTTAGCCAGGATGGTCTCGATCTCCTGACCTCGTGATCCGCCCGTCTCGGCCTCCCAAAGTGCTGGGATTACAGGCTTGAGCCACCGCGCCCAGCCTTTTCATTATTTATTTATTTGTTTTCGAGACAGGGTCTCTCTGTCACCCAGGATGGAGTGCAATGTTGCAAACATGGCTCACGGCAGCCTCAACCTCCTGGGCTCCAGTTATTCTCCTAACTCAGCCCCCCAAGCAACTGGGACTACAGGCGCACACCATCATACCATGCTAATTTTTGTGTTTTTTTGTAGAGACAGGGTTTCATCATTTTGCCCAGGCTTGTCTCGGCTCCTGAGCTCAAGCAAATCCACCTGCTTTGGCCTCCCAAAGTGCTGGGATTACAGGTGTGAGTCATGGCACCCGGCCTAGGCACCATTTTAAACCAGAATGTAGATCCTAACTCTGCTGTCAGCTCCATGAATGAACCCGGGAAAATCCTTGCTCTTCTTTGGGCCTGTTTCTCCATCTCCATTCTCCCAGTAGAATGAGATTATCTCTGATGTTCCGTCCAACTCTGAAAGTCACAGATTCTCTGGCAAACAAAATATATCAAAAGTCTCCTCCAAAGTAAGCACATGCTTTGAATAGCAATTGGAGGCTGAAAGGTCTATGAGGCCTGTTCAAAATAAGTTACAAATGTACCTGATGTGAACATGCTTTCCTAGCTTCAAAACCCAGAAGACATTCCAAGAGGTTGTAAGAAACCAATGCATCATCTTTGGTTCACAACAGCTGATGATATTACCAAAGTCTCAGCATTTCCAATTACTCACCGTCCAGCCTATTGGGCAAAACCCTGAGTTGAAACTGAGTTTCCTCAGCTACAAAATGGGTATAATAATTGCTTTGCTTCTTTCCCAGATTCTTGGTATAGGCACTTAATTTATGACAGCAACAGAGATAAGAGAATCAAGAGCCTGCTACGGGCTTGGCAAGCCATTTGTAAAAATGAAGTAAAAATGTTGCTTATCAAGTTACATTTGTTGCTGATTTCCCTTGGTTGTGGCAAGAGCATAGTATGAGCCTATCCTACTCATCCATTACTAGAGGCAAAGTAAATGTATAAAAAGCCTTTGGCAAAGCGATTTGCCCGTATATATCAAGGGCCATGCAAGCATTCAGGCCCTTTGACCCAGCGAATCTGATCTGGGGATTTTACAGAAATGACAAAAATAGGAGAACGTGATATGTATGAAGACATGCACTTTGGGATTATCTGTGATAGTGAAAAATTGCAGTCCTTCTAAATATATAATACTAGGGAATGATATATCCACTCAAAAGAGTATTAAGCAGCCATTAAAATAATTATTAAAACATTTATTTTTAAATGATAATTATGAAGACCTGTGGCATTATAATGATAAACTGTCAAGTGAGAAAGCCGAATGAATACGAAGCTGTAACTACACTCATAAATCACCTATGTAAATTTTGCCTGAAGTAAGAGGAGCACCGAACAGTTCATTTGTTACACTGGTAGGATTATGGATAATTTTCTTCCGTTTTAATTTCCCTTATTGTTGTAACATTACAAAGTAAATAAAAATCTGGGGAAAAAATACAATAAAGGCAACAGATAGGTACACTGTGTTGTATCCTTCATAAATCCTTTCGCTGAAGAAAGGGATTAAATGTGGCTTACCATAGCAAATCATAAAATAAGACTCACATTTTGCATTTCCTCTAGATCCTCCTACCTCTCTGAGAACAAATTAAAATATAAACACCAGAGCTGAGTTTTTAAAATTAGGATTATCTCAGCCTGGCCGCATAGCAAAACCCCATCTCTACTAAAAATACGAAACTTAGCCAGGCATGTTGGTGGGCGCCTATAGTCCCAGCTACTTGGGAGACTGAGGCAGGAAAATCATTTGACCACGGGAGGCAGAGGTTACAGTGAGCTGAGACTGCAACACTGCACTCCAGCCTGGGCAATAGAGCTAGAGTCCGTCTCAAAATAAATAAGTAATTAAAAAAATAAAATAAAATCCAGGATTATCTCATTATTCTATTTAAAACATATAAGGAGAGAAAATATGCTTTTTTCTTCTGGATTAAGTTTCCCTGGCCAAGTTCCATATGTCTGTTCTTCCCTATTGGCAGGTCATGGGTCTCCCTTCCTACCACAGGAGTTTCTCAACCTGTTGACTTCTCTCGGCTATCGCACAGATGGTGGTGAAATCATTAGATTGAAGGAAACCCAACAGTTCTTGCTTTGTGAAATGAGCATGCTACTTCTGCCCAGGCTACCACCTGGGTCTGGGATCAGGATCTCCTGAGATGATGTGCAGGAAGACACAGAAGTGCTTTGCAAATCCTCCAGAGCTGTGTCCATTTGGATCTTTTTTCTTTAGGAGTCAATGTAACATAATGGAGGACTACAGGGATAGAGTGGACTTAGGGTAGTGGAGAGATGGGGCCTGGGTTTTAGGCAACCCTAAAGTGTTAGTGGTCAAACGATTTGTGTGGAAAATCAGACTGGCTTTCAAATTCCAGCTCTGCCATCTCCTAACTCTGTGATCCTGGGCAACTCCCAGTGTCTGAGCCTCAAAGTTGAGGCTTCATCTGTGAATCCGGAGCACTAACAAAACTGGCTGCACAGGTTTGTTTTGAGGAAGGAATATGATCATGTATGCAAAGCGCAGTGCCCAGTGAGTGTCCAGGAGATGTCCGTTTTCTCATTAGTCTTGCCCCTCCCATGAACTCACTGTAGAACCTGTGGCAATTCTATTTCCTTCTCTGGGCCTTAGTGTCTCCATCTGCGAAATGGGAGAAGGGGTGGACTCAACTGTCTCCCAGGGCTGTTTTAGCATATGGGCCTGTGGTTTCACAGTGGTGGTTGTAGCAATATCCTAAAGGCAAAATCCATCTCTACAAAAAATACAAAAATTAACTGGGTATGGTGGCACATACAGTTCCAGCTATCTGGGAGGATTGCTTGCGCCTGGGGTCAAAGCTGCAGTGAGCCACAATTGCACCATTGCTCTCCAGCCTGGGTAACAGAGTGAGAGACCTCGTCTCAAAAGAAAAACAACAAACAAACAAACAAAAAAACAGAAAAAAACAGAGTGGAAGGTATAAGCCCATGTTTGCCACAATGATCATGAACTTATCATGTAGTTATGAAGACTTTTATCAAAATATTTGCCTATTATGTTAAGTCTACTCATTCTCTCATTTTAGCTTTATAACTTTAATGGAAAAAAAAAATATATATATATATATATATTTTTTTTTTGAGACAGAGTCTCGCTCTGTCGCCCAGGCTGGAGTGCAGTGGCGCAATCTCGGCTCACTGCAAGCTCCGCCTCCCAGGTTCACGCCATTCTCCTGGCTCAGCCTCCCGAGTAGCTGGGACTACAGGCGCCCGCCACCTCGCCCGGCTAGTTTTTTGTATTTTTTAGTAGAGACTGGGTTTCACTGTGTTAGCCAGGATGGTCTCGATCTCCTGACCTCGTGATCCACCCATCTCGGCCTCCCAAAGTGCTGGGATTATAGGCTTGAGCCACTGTGCCAGGCCAAAAATATTTTTTTTAACCAATAAAGTAATTAAGTTACCCAAAGTCAAAGCTAACTACTGCAGAGTCCTAACAGACCCAATAACAACCACTAATTGAGAACCTATGACCATTACACCTCATTCAGAAGTGACCTTTTAAAACGTATTTGAGGGATGAGTAGGTGTCAGCCAGGCAAGTTGGAAATTAACTCACACAGGGGGGAAAGAAAAAAACTGCGTATGTGAAGACCCGGATCAAATAAAATATCATATATTTGAAAACCTTAAATTCAAATATGTAACCCACTCTACTCAAATTTTAGTTAGTTATCAAGTCCTGGTTGACTGCCTAATAAATTTCAGGAATTCATCAACTGCCTCTAGATGATTTCTCCATCCTGTAAAGTTATATCTAAAACTTTTATGTACATGTTTTTGGGAGAAAAGGGATTTGACATAAAACAGAAGACTTACTGCCCTAAGTTGTTGAAGCCATAATTTCATTTCAATTTCAAAAGCCATTTACCTTAATCAAGCCATTATTTCACTTCAAATAATACTATGTAAAGAGCTCTAATCTATACACAAAAGTAGAATTCTAATTAAATTTACCCATGATCTGTTAGGTATCCCCTATGTGCCAAATGCTGACAAACTAAAGGGGCTATGTTCCAAATTATACATATTGAAGGAGTTCTACGTTAACACACTGTAAGACTCACAAACTAGGAATATGGCATCTTCAACTCTTAAAAATGTCATATTCTTCCATTTTCAAAACAAATATTCTTTTAAAATCCTGAGCCTGGCCAGGCACGGTGGCTCACGCCTGTAATCCCAGCACTTTGGGAGGCCAAGGCAGGAGGACCGCTTGAGGTCAGGAGTTTGAGCCCAGCCTGGCCAACATGGTGAAACCCCAACTCTACTAAAAACTACTAAAAATACAAAAATTAGCCGGGCATGATGGCACACGTCTGTAATCCCAGCTACTTGGGAGGCTAAGGCAGGAGAATCACTTGAACCCGTGAGACAGAGGCTGCAGTGAGCCGAGATCATGCCACTGTAATCCAGCCTGGGCAAGACAGTGAGACCCCGTCTCAAAAAAAAAACACAAAAAACCTAAGCCTTAATAATTTTTTGCTGAACCTAAATCTTACAAAATTATTAAATGAGAAAGAAACATTATGACCAGGAACAAGAAGAAAGCATGCTTCTGAAAGTGGAATTAGACTTTTTATTTGTTTAAAATACATTTTAAGACTGTCACAGTGGGCCAGGCGCAGTGGCTCACGCCTGTAATCCCAGCACTTTGGAAGACTGAGGCGGGCGGATCATGAGATCAGGAGTTTGAGAGACCAGCCTGACCAACATGGTGAAACCCCGTCTCTACTAAAACTACAAAAATTAGCTGGGCATGGTGGCGCATGCCTGTAATCCCAACTACTCAGGAGGCAGAGGCAAGAGAATTGCCTGAACTTGGGAGGCGGAGATTGCAGTGAGCCAAGATTGCACCACGGCACTCCAGCCTGGGTGACACACGAGACTCTGTCTCAAAAAAAAGAAAAAAAAAAAAGGTTGTCACAAGCGTACTATTCATCAACCATTTTAAAAGAGTAGATAGTATTCCACCACTTATTAAGAAAGAGGGAAGCTGGGCACAGTGGCTCACGCCTGTAATCCCAGCACTTTGGGAGGCCGAGGCAGGTGGATCACCTGAGGTTGGGAGTTTGAGACTAGCCTGACCAACATGGGGAAACCCCATCTCTATTAAAAATACAAAATTAGCCAGGCATGGTGGTGCATGCCTGTAATCCCAGCTACTTGGGAGGCTGAGGCAGGAGAATTGCTTGAACCTGGGAGGTGAAGGTTGCAGTGAACCAAGATCACGCCATTGCACTCCAGCCTGGGCAACAAAAGCGAAACTCCGTCTCGAAAGAAAAAAAAAAGGAAGAGGGAAAGAGGGGGCCGGGCACACTGGCTCAAGCCTGTAATCCCAGCCCGAGGCGGGTAGATCACCTGAGGTCAGGAGTTCGAGACCAGCCTGGCCAACATTGTGAAACCCAGTGTCTACTAAAAATTCAAAAAATTAGCCAGGCATGGTGACTGGCACCTGTAATCCCAGCTACTCAGGAGGATGAGGCAGGAGAACTGCTTGAACCTGGGAGGCAGAGTTTGCAGTGAGCCAAGGTTGTGCCATTGCACTCCAGCCTGGGCAGTAAGAGCGAAACGTTGTCTAAAACAAATAAATAAATAAATTTAAGAAAGAGGGAAAGAGGGTACAAAGATACACAGTTTTTTGCATATATATATATATATATATTTAAATGTAAGGATCAATCACCAATTTTCTCTTAATAGTTACCCATAAGGAGAAGGGCAGGAACAGGATGGAGACTGGACAGAAGGTTTGCCTTCTCTGAATAGATTTTATTGTGTTTTGGTAATCTGAATTTGGAACTTTATAAGCATTTTACATGATTATAAAATTAAATCAAAATTTTAGGAGGTAATTCTAAAAAACAATGTATCAAAAGCAAAATGAAACAAATGAAACTGTCTATCAAGCTGACGATCTAACAGAAAGAAAATCTGAATTTAATCAAGCTTCTAGATCTAACTACCAACTCAGAAAATAAGAGGACACTGGAACATGTCAAACAATACTACATAATTCAGACTACAGGAAATTCTAGAAGACAATCTATTTAGTACAATAAATTACAAGGAATTTAATAAAGAAGAGTTAAAAGAGAACCTATAGATTAAAGGACACTTAAGTTATCAAACATTACAGTATATGAACTGATTCAGATTCAAATAATCTGTAAAAAAAAGTAGGAGCCAATCTAGAAAATCTGAACACTGGGTATATGAGGATAGAAGAATTATTGGTAATTTGTTTAGCTGTGATAATGATATAATTTTTTTTTAAAAAAAAGAATATTTACCTTTCAGAAATATATATGTGTGTGTGTGTATGTGTATGTGTGTGTATTCACATACACATACACACGCAGTCAGCCTTCTATGTCAATGGGTTTAACTGACCTTGAAATGAAAATATTCCACACACAAAAAAAATTGCAGCCATACTGAACATGAACATTTTTCTTGTCATTATTCCTTAAATAATACAGTATTTACATGGCATTTACATTGTTTTACGTATTACAAGTGATCTAGAGATGATTTAAATAATACGGGATGTACACAGGTTACATGCAAATATTCCACCATTTTGTATCAGGGACTTGAGCATCCATAGACGCTGGTAGCCATGAGTGGTCCTAGAACCAATGCCTTACAGATACTGAGGGACACGTGTGCATGTGTTTAAAGATTGGTCAGAATTTAGTAACTGCTGAAGCTGGCTTATGGGACACTGAAGTCAATTATATAACATTTTATTTTCGTATATATATTTTTGATTTCCACAATAAAAACTGTAGAAGAGTTAGTAATTACTTCTACAACTAATAATATCTCTTCCTTAACCAATAAAATAAGTAGCTGATTTTTCCTCCATAATTCCTATAGCATTTATTGTCTCATGTCATCATTTGGTTGTCTTATATAACAATCCTTCCCAAATCTGAGATCCCCCTCAAAAATTATTAAACATGCTGACTTCCTTGAGTGGATCTTTTCTTCAATCAGGAGATCTGCCTTTCTAACATACGAGAATTACAAGTCACTGCTACTGGGGATAATAAAAGGGAATCAAAAAGGAAAACAAATGATAGAACATCCATAGTTTTTATTAAAAAGGCTGAGGAAAGAGTAAAGGAAGTACACGAAAAGAGGCTCAGACCTTAGAAATAAATTCCTACATCCCTCAGTAGAAAGAGCTGAAAGTCATATGTAACAGGCACTGAAAGTGTATGTTTTGGCATGAATTTACTACAGGCAAAGCCACCATCATATATCTATATGTACCAACGAAGGCTAGACTGTTAAGTGTCACATATATACAGTCTCAATGGAGCCTAAGGAAGCTAACCAATAACTTCAGATCACAAAATCAGAGAAGTGCTAAACATTTAGAGGAAGAATAGAAAAGAAAAAAACGCCTCCGAGTTGTATATTATTTGTCAGATAAGCAAAACAAATGTGTAAGCCCACTTATATTTAATAATGTCTCACTGAAATTAAAAGTAATAGCGGAGAGTTTGAAGTTTCCACAGATAAAGAGATAATGCTATACTCAAATTTACTACAAATAATAGTAAATGTAAAATATGTATTTATACAGTCTTTCGCAGACTTATGAACTATCTAAAATTCACAAATCCTATTTTTTAAATAAAGTTTTAAGTTTCAACCACTTGTATCACCAGAATTTTGAGACTTAACTCCCATGGTTAAGAGATTTCCAAGCTGTGTTCACACCTGTAGTCCCAGCTACTCTGAAGGCTAAGGCGGGAGGACCACAAGAGCCCAGGAGTTCCAGACTAGCCTTGCTCTATTTAAAAAGCAAGACTACACTGCCAAAAGAAAAAAATAAAAAATAAAGAAGGGAATTCCATAATTTACTTGGCTTCTTATATTCTGTCTCTTCAGTGAAACAGTACATCACTTACAGCTAAAACTATGTCTTTTATCACTGTAAGTCCCCAGTACTGCTTACACCCTACACAGAGTAGATGCTCAATAAATGTTTGATGATTTGGCAATTAATGGGATAGGAGGGAATATTAATATAAGTGTCAACAAATTACTCCAAATATCGTAAGTAGGTTTATGAGTATGGAAAAGACCCACCCTCAAGGAGTTTCTGATCTCTTCTCTTACATCATACTGCTGTTTTCAATGTGCCATAAATTTTTTTTGGGGGGGTGGGGTCAGGGAAACAACATAAAATAGCTATGGATGCTGTTTAACAATCAGCATGTCATAAGCAGTTGAGAATTTCTGTACTTTCACAAAAATGAAAAAATCTCTCTAAAGATTATTATGTGAGCCCAATCTATCCCCAAATCTTTTTTTTTTTTTAAATATGGGGAACTGATTACGTTCACTTGTAACCTGTCATTCCAAAATTCTTCAGAATGTTTAATGTTCAAGTGTCCATATTCCCAGTCCCTGTTCTACTGGATGCCTGGCAGGGTGCAACCATCTGAATGAGTGGAAGTATAATGTCCGCACCAGGTATTATATTAGGAGCCTTGAACTCAGAATATGTCTGATTAAGTCTTTTAGCCCAATAATTTGCCACTGCTGCCAAGTTTGGTAATTTTGAAGGACAAAGTTCAACCATAATGGGGTGACGCAGGGCACCCCCATACTCAAAAAACTTTCAAAGTTTTTTTGAAACAAGTTTTCTAAACAAGTTTTCTAAACAAGTTTCTCTTTCTCCTTGAATACAACAGTATCAGTCACAACTGATGGCAGTACAATAGATCTATCCATACACTGCTCTAAGAACATCTTGATGGTATAATATGCTGTCATTTGCGCCCTACCTGCAACTGGTTTAATTTGGTCAAGTAGCTCTTTCCCTGGAGACTCGAATTCTACTAGACTCAAATTCTATTAGACCAAAGACAAATGATCTCAGCCAGGGTCTTGACTTAAGCCAATCAATCACTGGCCCTGCATTATAACTGAGCAACAAGTTGGCACAATCACCACGTGTTGGTTGCTGGAGAGCTACCATTAGGGTCTTGAATTGCTTCTGAACCTGGAAACTGTTGGCACGGATTCTGTCACTTGACCCCTACTACTATGCCAATGCCAATCAGTAGATCACAACAGTACAGTACAGATAGTAGCTGCAAGGATGTAAATTGCAGATCCTTCCCTTTGTGGTTTTGGCCATACAGCATTTTAATTTTGTTCTTTCCACCAAATGAAGTCACGGGGTATGACTCCTTGGAAACTCCAACAGTTAAGAGATTCTCATGTATTCCATGAAATAAAAACCAAAGAAAAGTCAAACTTGTCTTAATGAGATGGAAGTGTTGGATCAAACATTGATTTAGCTGTTCTGTGTCCTCCACCTCCCCAGTGCCTGAATGTAGTTCATCTGCATCAGATGGATACTGTCCAAATTTGCCACTTGGCTCAAAAGACTGCTGCCCAGTGAATGGTATTGCAGATAGAGGCTCAGAGGATACGTATCCATGGGTTCCTCCATGGTGAACAATGGTCTTGGTTGCTGAAGCGATTGTTTCTGATTGGTTCCTATGCCCAGATCTATTTGTGAAAGGAATAATAATGATTACAGAGTAACAGCACACTTAAATGGGCATCGGTACTGAATATATTGCTTATTAATTAGAAAGAAATAGGATTACAACATTATTCGATTAAGGAAATAAAATAGAGAACATGTATTTGAATATTTGTAAGAGTGTACAAAAGTCAAGTTAATTTTCAAAAATGCAAAATTTGATTTTATTTGGCTAAAATTAAAAAAACAAATGGTAGGAGCAAACAGTAGGTTTTCTCTACTTTCTCATCACCATCATTTACCAGTCATGACATTGTTCAACTTCTTCAATGAATCCCACACCTAATTCATGTTTTTCCCAGTCTATCCACATTCTCCCATCAACTTCAGCATCTCTGTAGATTCTCTACTCCAAGCAGAAATCAGCAGACAGCTCGTTTCAAAGGAACGATAAGAAGCTTTCTTTTCAGTAGGTTAAATGTGAAACAGTAAGATACCCAAATGAAAATATTCAGTAAGGTGTAAAAGGGGAACATGAAATCAACAAAATGGTTAAGAAAAGGAGATGCCAATTTGATCACCATAGAGAAGTGATTAATGAAACAGGGTGTGATCTCAGGAAAAGGTAATTTAAAGAAAGAATAAGCTAAATGTTTATTCTGACCTTCTATATAATGTTATGCCTAACCCTAGATCATTTTGTTTCTGTCATCTTGCTCAAAGCTGCCAAGTACTATTGGATAAAAAGTTATAGAATCCTTCAAAGTGTTCATTATAAGTTCATTTTAATTTTGACAGAATACTACTTCTAAGCAATCCTTTATTCTCTTATTGTTGATTCATTAGAATGCAATGATTTCTAACTTACGAGCTTTCAGCCTCCTGGGAAGCTGTTAAATTAGTTATCTCAGTGGGTACCCAGGGCAATGCATTACATAAAGACTATCTCTCACATACATGTATTAACATTTTTCAAATGTGCAGTCAATGTTGTGGTTAATAAAATACAAAGTCATCTAAGAGAGAACTGAGTAGTAGCTTTATTTTAATATGCATATTCTCCATTGATGAATACTAAAAATGTAACTACAGTCATGGGGTGGTCCACAAATTGTTTCGAGGTTAAACAAGTTGTCATCTTCAAAATACTGGTAACTACTGCCTGAAAGTATTCCCCACAGTACTAAAACATCCTTTCCCCATTCTAAGCTTCCAATTATCCTCTGCCCTCTCCTACTTCTGTTTTCATTTTCCTAAGGAAATCAAACAAATCCTCATAGGTACTCTCATCTACCTCAGTGCATCTGAATTTATTCTTTCTCCTCTACCTCTATACCTCTATAAATATTTGATGATTTTGCAATTACTGTTGTCTCTCTTCCCTTTGAGAAATAATTCAACAACATATATACCTGATCCTATCTCTAACCTGGCCCCCCACCAAAAACATCAAACAGGTTTAGTCACAAGTTTCTTCCTTTCTACCTAAAAACATTATTAGATCTAACCTATATGGAAAAAAAATTATTTGATCTGCTGTATGTTCTAACTACTATTTATCTCTTCTTTTTGCTGTCAAGTTCTCAGGGTTAGCAAACTACAGTCTGAGCCAGCCACCTGTTTTTGTAAGTAGGGTTTTATTGAGAACAGCCACCCCCATTTCTATAGGTATTATCGAAGGCTACTTTCCCACAAGGGCAGAGTTGAGTAGTTAAGATATCATATGACTTAAAAACCTAAAATATTTTCTATCTGGTTTCTTAAAAAAAAAATTTGCCAATCCCAGGGGCTCCAAGTATGATCTACATTCAATGCCATTGTTTCTTGGGGAAGCAGGATGCCATTAAAAATTTTGGAGCAATAAGGTACCATGAATAAAAGAGCATTTCAATACCAGTTTTAACAACAGCATACAGGGCAGATATAAAAGAAGATCACTTCAGAAACTAGTGCAAGAGACTGAGCATTAGGCACAAAGGGAGGAAAATGAAAAGAATGAACTTTTTGAAGGAATAAGCATTAAGATTACATGACCACATTATTATAGAGACAAAGCTAGCAGCAAAATTTTAATCCTTGATGATGTAGCTTTCAAAATTTGCATTCTCTCCTATAATCTACCCTATACGAATAGCTCTTCATATTTTCCTCTTTCCAACTGTGAAGTTACTAAAATCCTAACACTAATTCCATATATTCTGTGTGCCAGGCATTCCCCATGTTTGCTGTCTAACACCTGGGTAAGCAAATCTTGTAGTCAACAGGCAGTACCAACAGAATTGGTTGAATGAGAACACAGGGCCAATGTCAGAGGTGGATGAGTACTCACCTGTACCTCCCACCTTGGGAGGCTGAGGGAGGATAGCTTGAACCCAAGTGTTCAAAGTTGACAGTAAGCTATGATCACACCACTGCACTCCAGCCTGGGTGACAGAGCAAGACCCCATTAAAAAAAAAAAAAAGAAAAACCAAACTGATAAACCTGTTTACTCCTGTGCTAGTTATAAAAATGTGTATAAAATACAAACATAATAAAGACCAAAAATTGAGAGAAAACTCCCAACTTTGGGAATAAATGCATAAAGTGAAACACTTAGTACTGTGAGCATATTAAATCCTTCTCAGTCTTCATCTTTTAAACTCGGCTCAAAATCACTTCCCACCAGATTAAATTAAATGCCCCTTTTATAGGCTTCCATAGCACTTCACATTTCACAACACTCATCACATTTCTAATTATTTATTCAATGTAAATCTCCCAGAAGCACAGACCACAAACCCCAGGAGGGGCAGGAACTATATACACTCTGCTAAACAATGAATCACCAAAGCCAAGCAGAGTAACTGGTATTTTGGGGACCATCTATAAGTATCTATTGAATTCATAAATGAAATATAACACCAGGCATTTGTTCTTCAGCCCTCATAAATCTAGTATGTGCTTAAAATACAGAAATTATGATAGGATAAATTTCTCTGCTGTCTTTCAACTATTCCAAAGTCTTAGAAATTCTTGTATCTACACAGTAGATGTTTACATTAGGTACTGACGGACTACTGATTAAAAAGAGAGCTCTTGAAAAATAAGTGTGTGTCCAAAAATCAAGGACAGCTCAGACAGCAATAACAATGCCAATTTATTCTTTTTTCCACTTGTAGCTATATACATAAAATTAAAAATAGTTGTTTTCTTAGCCACTCAAATTTCTGCCCAAACTGTCAGGGTATTGCGATGGTAGTTCTATTAATAGAACCACCTTAATCCCAAGAAAATGGACAAGGGCCAAAAAGGTACTACATTCTTGCTAGAGTTTTTTGTTTGTTTTCCAGAAATAAATAAACCAACCTGTAATGCTTTTCTTCTAAATGGTATCATATGCCTGTGCCCTTGTTGTACTGTCCTTCAGGTGGCTATGCTGTTATTATCACACAAATTGAATGTGGCTGTCTGAATAATGCTCATAGCATTTATCAGTTTATATTGAATTGTTAGCCTCAGAGGAATTCAAATAAAAGATGAATCCTTTCCTTTTTATTTAATAGGTAAATTAATTCTAAAAGAAGTCAAAGGAATTATGCTTCTTTCAAAATCCTCACTGGATTCATCCTGAGGATCCAGTGTGAACTTAAGATAAAACATAATTCCAGTGCAGCACAGAAAAAAATTAAAGAGCTAAATTACAGAGTTACAAATTTGTACTACTCTTGGAGCCATCCCAAAGGAAAGGGATTAAGAATAGAGCCATAGGCACACCTGTGAATGTATGCCAAAAATAAACTACAGAACCATAATAAAAACTGAATTCCTTGGGTCGAAGGATTTATCTCTTTCCCTGAAATGTAGAAAAATGAATTTAACAGTTTAGCCCCTATGGCCTTTAAGAGGATTTTGTACCTTCTGTACTTGAAAATTGTGCTGGGCATAACGTGCTCTCTTATTTAGGTAGCTTATATATGCCAGGGTTAAGGTCAGCCTGAGGCTGTTTTGGTTTATGTTACCGCTTTAATTACATTCAAATGAATTTAATTTACTTGTTTAAAAAAGAGTATTCTCAGAGGACAATATATATGTTTTTTACATACACACACACAAACTCTTGACTCAGAAGGCTTTCTCAGCTTTTTGATCCCTGTACGTGACTCCCAAGTATACTAACTAGATAACAAAATCAGATTATCTCATACAAACTCCTCAATCTACCCACAGGAAACTGAAGTACAAAGAGACAGGAAGCCTATCCAAGGTCATGCGGCCGGTTAAGAACACAGCTAGAAGTGATTCACATTTCTGTGATTCTCAACCAACTGTTCACTAACATTTTTAAATACAATTTTCAAATAAGTAATTTCAAATAAAAAAAAAAGTCTTCCTTCATTCCAATATTTGCATTGGTTCTAACACCTAAGTTTACTTCACAAATATCCATTTTACCTCCCAGGAGAGTTTAAAAACTATGAATGAGACATTTTAGTTGGAAGGAAAACACACATTTGTCAGTTTATCATCCAAGAATCTCCCAAGTTAGTACTCAAAGACTTTATCAATCCCATGACCAGAAAAAATGTTTCTTATATAAGATCCTAAAATATAATGGAAATGGAAATGAAACTTATCTAAGAATTAAAATAGCTTAACAAATATAAAACAGTTATAGAATAACTGCAAAGGCTCTTCCCATTCAAAAGAGGGAGCAGTGTTCATTGACCGAATTGTTTTAAACTAGACATCTTAAGGCTTATTTAAGCTTTCAGAATTTACTTTTTTTGGGGGGACGGAGTTTCGCTCTTGTTGCCCAGGCTGGAGTGCAATGGCGCGATCTCGGCACACCGCAACCTCTGCCTCTCGGGTTCCAGTGATTCTCCTGCCTCAGCCTCCCAAGTAACTGGGATTACAGGCGTGTGCCACCATGTCCGGCTAATTTTTGTATTTTTAGTAGAGACAGGGTTTCTCGATTTTGGTCAGGATGGTCTGGAACTCCTGACCTCAGGTGATACCCCCGCCTCGGCGTCCCAAAGTGCTGGGATTTACAGGCATGAACCACCGTGCCCCGCCCCACTTCATACAATCTTTAATCAATCCTTCTGCTCTCCCAGTCTTCCTACTGGTCATTCTGACCTTTTGCTTACTTCCAAAGCACCTTTAGCCTCCCTAGATGTTCCTTCTTGATGACATAGGCATTCCTTTCGGGCCGATTTAAATCAAAACCACAGCCTCATTTTCAGTCCAAATTTCACTGGAATGTGATGAATATACTTTCAACGTAAAATTTCTTTCTTACTCTTAATAAGCTGTCCTCATAGTGACAGGTGAAACACAACTGACTAAGCGGTTAAAATGTCCATTTTTCAAATGCGACGGCCACTCTGAATCAAATCTGAGATTGGGGTGGAGAATCCAAATGTGTGAAACAAAGGTCACAAAAGACAGAACACAGTATTTCGGGAGGAAAAAAATAAGCTAAATTTAGTCACGTAAGTCCCAGCTCTTCTTGGGATATAGACATGATTTTCATGAGAATTAATCCTATCCGGAAACATTTCCTTCACCTTTCCCTTAGCCCTTTTCCTTCGGTCATGCAGTCTCTTACCCTGATACCTAACATACTAATATAATCCTCACTTGCGATCCTTCCTGAGTTTATTCCTCATCCTCAGATTCCCTTGAAAGCAGCAATGCTAAACTGTCTCCAAAGCAAAATGCTTTCCTAAATATACGCACAATCCATTTAAAAGTCTTTGTATGCGACAGCCTAACTATTCAAAACACGAAGTCACTTCTCTAACGGTCTTAGATAAAAGTTTAAAAAGAAAAAGAAAACCACAAAGTCAAGAGCTTCTGAGGGGACCTGAAAAGTCATCAAACTGAACGCTCTCGTTTTATAGTTGGAGAAACGGGCTCAGATAAACTTACTGAGCGAAAAAGGCCCTAATGGAGCCCCTAATTCAACAATGTAATCTGAAATAATCTTAAATTCAGCCTCAATAAGAGCTTTTGGGAGTCGCCAGCGAGTTCGTGGGGGAGCCACGGCTAGAACACAGGCCTCCTGATTCCCAGCCACAGCTTTTCCACCGAACCGGCAGCTCTTCCCGAAAGTTGAAGGCAACTGTCCGCTCACAGGATGGAAGGGATAAAGGGCGCCTTAGTAAACACAGTCCAAGTCTACTTGTTTTACATGAGGAGAGGGACACAGCTCCCGAAATCTTGGATTCCACGGCTGCAGCTGCTGCTTCTGACAGCAGAGGCGGGAGGTGGCCCGGGACTACTCGGTCCTCAAAGACTGGATTCCCTGTCGGCGCGCCGAGACCTCTGCGCTTCACTGACTGGCCTCCCTACAAGACTGGGGGTCTTGTGGGGAAGTAAAAACGGCAGACACGCCACCCCCACCGAGGCCCTGGACGCCCAGCCGCTCCAGAATCACGGCCTTAGCCCTTGGAGGGCCAGGGAGACGCGGACCCCCAGACCCGCATCCCGGCCGCGTGGGTAGGCGCGCAACTGAGGAACCGGGAGCTGCGCCCTGCCACGAGTGAGGGGCGGACGGGAGACGTCGAGGCCGGCGAGGGGGCACGCGCTAGTTCCACAGCCCGGCGCGAAAGACGTAGGGTAGGCAGGCGTCCCAGGCCGCGGGTGGTTCGGGGTCCGTCACAGACATACTCACTGCCGCGGTTGCAAACAGGAAGCACCAGCCGGGAACCACAACGCGTAGAGGGACGGGGAGGGGCGAGGACAAATGAGGTAAGGAGGCCGCGTCCACGCAGACCCGGGAGGAGGGAAGGCATTTCCGGGACAACGCCGCTCTCGGCGTCGCCTTTTTGTGTCCGCCCACCTGCCGCGCCTGGTGTGCGCATGCGTACTGAGTGCGAACCCTTTCTCTGCCCCGCGTAGTCTTTAGGTTTGCCTTCCTTGCTTTTCCCCTTCCCCTTCCCATCTTCTCTTGAAGTTACCTAGGCTGCGTCTATTATTTGAATGACTCGTACGGAAAAGATGCTATTTACCGGGCAAAAGCCGAGGAGTTCGTGCCCTGTCATGTCCGCAAGGAAAACTACAAGTCCCATGAGGACCCAGGAGGGATTGAGGTCGGGCTCTGACTCCTTCTCCCTGGCGCTCGGTGGACGCCCCCCCAGTGCCACGTGGCGCGGGAGCCCAGCTGATCGCCTGCGTGACGAGGGCCGTTGCGGCTGGCCGCTTGGCCCGCGGTCCTGGGTAGCCCTGGAGCGGGAAATGCCTCCTTGAGAGCGCATGGCTTCAAGCTTCTTCCTTGCGCTCCTGATCTTAGGCTGGTCGCTTTTACCTTTAGGTTTAAGTTGAACACAGTTCACACTGGGCGCTTCCTCCCCCTCTTTCTGGAATTCCAGGCAACAGATTTAACACTTTATGAATCTTGAAGAGCTGCACTACTGCTAAATATTGGAGTTAATGCTGATCCTTTGGAAGCCTCCGAAGGCTACGAGACTGTGATGGGAGCCTCTGGTTTCAGTTGCCTTTCTCACACCTTATTTTAATACTCAAGGTAAACCCATTTGTACAACTTTAGAAATAACTGTCAACCTAAGGGAAAAACTGAGACAAAATTAATATAAGTAGAGAATTTATTTGGGCCAAGTCTCAGGAATGCAACCTGGGAGCATCAATTCAAGTTACCTTTAATTTAATACATGATCTTAGCTGCAGTTTCAAGTGAGTTATTTGGTTGGCCAGGAAGCTCCAACTCTTGGCTTAAAGGGATTGATCCTTCCACCTCTTCCTCCCAAAGTACTGGAATTACAGGCGTGGGCGACTGCACCCGGCTACAAGTGAATTTTTAAAGGAAAAAAGAAAAGAGGCCCTTGCTAAATTGTATGGCAAGAATTTACGTTAAAATAACAACCTATCCATTGGCTATACGTTGTTCTTTCTATCACGAATTCTAGGAACACGAAGATAAAGGGTGATGCTTGTACAGGACAGAAAAGAACAAAGTGCCTTTAAACAATTGCTAGTGTACATGGGGATGGTGCTGACTGAGGTCTCATACTCAGGTCCCTCTGGGCATGATAAATTTTGAATGCCTGGCCAGGCTGGTAGGGTGCTCACACCTGTAATCTCAGCAGTTTGGGGGCCTAAGGGGGAAGGATCTCTTAAGGCCAAGAATTCGAAACCAGCCTCGGTAATATACCCAGAGGCTATCTCTTAAAAATTTTTAAAAATTGGCCGGGCGCGGTGGCTCAACCCTGTAATCCCAGCACTTTGGGAGGCCGAGACGGGCGGATCACGAGGTCAGGAGATCGAGACTATCCTGGCTAACACGGTGAAACCCCGTCTCTACTAAAAAATACAAAAAACTAGCCGGGCGAGGTGGCGGGCGCCTGTAGTCTCAATTACTCGGGAGGCTGAGGCAGGAGAATGGCGTAAACCCGGGAGGCGGAGCTTGCAGTGAGCTGAGATCCGGCCACTGCGCGACAGAGCCAGACTCCGTCTCAAAAAAAAAAAAGAAAGAAAAAAGAAAAAGAAAATAGAAAAAAAAAAATTGTTTTTTAAATTAGCCGGGCGCGGTGATGCGCCACGCAACTGCACTCCAGCCTGGGTAAGAGACTGAGATCCTGTCTCAAAAAATAAAATTAGATAAAGAATAAATCTCGTTTTTATAAAATCCTTTTATAAAAATTAAATAAAAATTAAAATTTTTTAAAAATTTAAATTTTAAATATTAGCTGTGTGATGGGGCGGGCCTGTAGTCCTAGTTACTCAGGAGGCTGGGGTGGGAAGATTGCTTGAGCCTGAAAGTTCAAGGTCACTGTGAGCTGTGATTACACCACTGCACTCCAGCCTGGATAAGAGACCCCATATCTTTAATTTAAAAAAAAAATTGAGGGGCCAGGCATGGTAGCTCATGCCTGTAATCCCAGCACTTTGGGAGGGTGATGTGGGAGGATCTCTTTAGTCCAGGAGTTCAAACTCAGCCTGGGCAACACAGTGAGACCCCATCTCTATTTCTTAAATTATTAAATAGAAATAAAAATAAATTGTTTTGTTCTGTGAGTTACCAGGAATGTAAAAAAAGATTAAAATAAATTGTTGCATACTTTCAATATAGCATAGACTGCTCTGAGCTATTTTTCTCCTGTCATAATGAAACACTTTGCCAGTTCATTGGCCCCTCTCAATTCTCCTCAAGATAAGTGTGACTTATGTGTGTTAAGAGATGGGTGGTATTAGAAAGTGCAGATAAGCACTACATTTTTAAGCAACTGGTCTCACAGAGCCAGGAGTCTGGCTGGGAAAACGGTTAAAGTCTAAGAGTTTGGCTAGAAAAGAATTAGAACATTTAATTAACATTGTGGTAAGTGCTGGGAAGGAGAAGGACAGGGTACTATGAAAAGGTAAAACTGGAGAACCACTTTGCAGATAAGGAAAGAGGCATAGAAGCAGCTCACAGGTGACTGGATTGTTTGTTTAGGTAATGTGTATTGTATAAAACAAATGTCACCTTTTTAAAAATATTGAGCTTTTATTAAGTGCTGGTATTACTCCTATATATCTATTATATATAATATTTTAAATTTCAACAATACTTTGTGGGTTGTATTTTTTTTTGAGATGAAGTCTTGCTCTGTCACCCAGGCTGGAGTGCAGTGGCACTATAACATCTCACTGTAACCTACCTTCCAGTCAAGTGTTGCTCCCACCTCAGCCTCTCAAGTAGCTGGGACTGCAAGCTCACGCTACTGGGACCTGCTAATTTTTCTTTCTTCTTTTTTTTTTCGTTTTGTTTTTATAGAGCTGTGGTATCCCGTGTTGCCCAGGCTGGTCTTGAACTCCTGCTCTCCTGGGCTCCAGCAAGCCTCCTGCCTCTTCCTCCCAAAGTTCTGGGATTACAGGTGTGAGCCTGAATTACAGAGCCTGGCCAACACTTTCAAGTTGATTTTTTAAATTCTTAGATCACAAAAAAAAAAGAAAGAAAGGAAGGGAAGGAAAGAAGGGAGGGAGGGAGGGAGGGAGGGAGGGAGGGAGGGAGGGAACAGATGTAGAAAGGCTAAGTAACACTTATAGAAGGCTGTAAGTTTAGGACATACAGTCATGTGCTACTTAATAATGTTCCAGTCAGAAACAGACTGCACATACTACAGTGGCCCCATAAGATTATTTTATCATATTTTTATTGTACCTTTTCCATATTTAGATATACAAATACCATTGTGTTACAATCACCTATAGTATTCAGTACGGTAACATGCAGTTATCTAGCCTAGGAGCAATATGCTCTACCGTATAGCCTAGGTGTGTAGTTGACTATACCATCTAGGTTTCTGTAAATACGCTCAATGATGTTTGTACAACGATGAAGTTAGCTAATGATGCATTTCTCAGAACATATCCCAGTCTTTAATGACACCTGACTGTACTCCTAATTACCATGTCCCATCTTCCCACTATCACACATGCATTCAACACAGATTTACTGCTTTCCCATGCTCAGAATGCTTCAGCCTACCCCTTTAGTTTATGTCTTAAAACCTAGAGTCCTTTGGATGGCATAAAAGGCACTTCTTGAGCTGACATCTGCCTACCATTGACGCTGAATCCTGAGCAGTTGCCAGAACACACTATGACCTCCCACATCTGTGCCTTTGCAAAGAACACTCCACTGCCTGTAAAGTCCTTCTCCTGTCCTTCTAACATATACCCACTCACCCTACTCTGCTGAAGTTTTGGGTCTTCAGGGAAACTTTCCACTTCAGCCTCTCTCTCCACATACACAGCATTTCTCTTTCTAATTGAAGCTGTCTCTAGTCCCCGCTTCTCCTTTTTTTTTTTTTTCCCGACACAGGGTCTCACTCTGTCACTCAGGCTGGAGTGCAGTGGTGTGAATACAGATCACTGTAGCCTCAACCTCCTGGGCTCAAGAGATGCTCCCACCTCAGCCTCCCAAGAAGCTGGGAATACAGGCATGCATTGCCACACTGCACCTGGCTAATTTAAAGATATATACATTTTTGTAGAGATGGGATCTTGCCATGTTGACCAGGCTGGTCTTGAACTCCTGTCTCAAGCAGTCCTCCCGCCTCAGTGTGAACCACAGTGCCCAGCCCCTACTTCTTGAAATCATGGGTGACAGCTTGCATAAGTATCCTGAAGTATTTCTTACACAGTATCTTCTAAAGAGACCAGCATTTATTTGAGAAGGGAAGCACCTGTTCTTCCCACAGCAGTGGCAGTAGTACATCAACAGTGCACAGCTGAATTGGGACAGGGGCCAGGACAAAGCAGAAATCTGCTGCAGAGACCAGGAAAGATAAAGGATATTCTGTAGCAGGATCTGGGCAAGCGGCACTCATCCATATCCTTTGCATTGCTAACAGAGGAGCTACCTCCTTCCTTTTTATTTTCCAGTTTATTAATGGCTCCTAGAACCTGAGAACTAACTGATTTTGACCTCTTAACAGTTGCCTTTCAACTACCATTCATTCACTGCAAGCCTACTGTGTAAATGGGCCCTGGCTAACCACTTGAGATATATTGTCTCTTGTCCAGCTTCAAGTGACTCTCTAAGGGAGGGATTAGCCCCACCTCACTAGTATGGAAATGGAGACTTGGAGTGATCAAGTGACTTGCTCTGAGTTACACAGCTGGGAAGTGGTGAAGCTGGAATTCAACTCAAGTTATGTCTAGATCTAAAACTATGCTCAAAGCTGCATTTCAAAACTGAACTTTAGTATGGAGTCTATGATGAGTGGCTCGTGTCTTTCCACCCAGCACCTAGCCCAAGGCCAAGCACAGAGAGGGCTCACAGTGGACACTTGGAATGAGTAGATTCTGTATGGAATGGTTGGTAAATGAAGGCCTGGGCATGGTGTGAACAGTGTTATGGGACAGCAGAGGAGGGGGTGGTGGCTGATTAGGGGAAATGGAGAAGCCTCTGCAGAGGAACAGAGTTGAGTGAGGCCTGGAGAAATAAGTAGTCAGAAAAAGACCGACCAATTCAGCATTCTCACAGCAAAGACCACTAACAGGCAATTCACAGAACAGGAAACCCAAAGGCCATGAATAGGTGCTCCACATCACCAACAGTCAGAAAAACGCAAATTATCTCATGTACAGTAGATGAGAATACAAACTGGAAAAGTGTGTTAGGAGAGCTATTTGGTAGCATCTATCACAATTATAAATGAGGTATGTTCTTAAATTTATGTACAAACATTGTGATAGAAAAAAATGGAAATATTCATTAGTAGGGAACAAACTAAACAAGAACACATTTATACTATTAAAAAATATTATGCCACTTTTGGCTGGGCGTGGTGACTCACGCCTATAATCCTAACACTTTGGGAGGCTGAGAAGGGCAGATTTCCTGAGCCCAGGAGTTTGAGACAAGCCTGGGCAACATAGCCAGATGCAGTCTCTAGGGGGGGAAAATATATATATATATATATATATATATATATATAGCCACTTTTAAAAGAATAAAGGAAATCTGCATGCACTGACATAGAAAGATTCCCAAAGATGTGCACTTAAGTGAAAAAAGGTAAATTCCAGAGCAGTATGTATATAGTGTTCTCATTTTTGTTATGTTTTTAAAGGGTACAAGTGTGCCTGTATATAGAGATGTGTGTATATAAGTGCATAGACAAAATACTAGATGAATACCAATCATTAACAGTGGTTATTTACCTCTCAGGAGGGGAGTAGGAATGGAGGAGATTGAAGAATGACTTTCACTTTAAAAAGTAAGATGTGATTCATTGAGAAAAACAGCACATTACTTCTGTGGCATTCACATCAAAAGTGCATAACTTGAATATAACGATGAGGGACCTATCTAAGACTAATTGAGGTCCACTCTAAAAATGTTGTACTTATCTCTTCAAAACTGTCAGTGTCAGGAAAAGGAAAGAAAGACCGAGGAACTGTACCACATTAAAGGAACAATTGGCAACATCCAGATCTAGGTTAGAGGACAATACTGCATTAACGTTATTTCCCTGATTTTTATATTTACATTATGGTTATGTAGGGGAACGCCTTGGTTTTATTTTTCAGGTTGAGCACACTGAAGTATCTGGAGTAAAGGGGCATCATGTCTGAAACTGATGCTTAAGTGGCTCAGAAAAAAAAATTCTGGGAGCTAGAGGGAGAGAGAGAGGAGTGTGGTAAAAAGTTAACATTTTGGGGATCTGAGTAAAACGTATATGAGAATTCTTTGTATTGATTTTGCATTTTTTCTCCAAATGTGAAATTATGTCAAAATATAAAATTAAAAGACAAAATGAAAGGAATGAGTGAGAGTTCCTAGGTAGAGAAGCAGGGGGATCTTCTGTCAAAGGAACAGGATCAGCAAAAGCATCACACAAGTGTGCGAGTCTTCTGTGTTGACAAGCCCTGACTCTGAATATCCAGGACATAGCATGGTGTGGGTAGACAGGGAGTAGAGGGATGATGAGCAGCATAACCCACAAATGGACATATTTCCCTGCTACCTAAGATTGGAAGTAAAGACTTTAGGCCTCCATTATACCCAGGCTCAAGTCTTGCAAGACATAACATGAGTTCTCATGGCGGCTCAGTCTTTGCATTGGCGATGTCTCTTCATCCAGTGACTGTGTGGAACAATGGAAACCCTAGAATCATGGCTGAAAGGGACATCTAGTCCAACTCTCTCATTTTGCAGAAGGGACAACTGAGATGCAAAATGAAGAAGAGATTTTCAAGGTCCCAGCAAAGGTTAGTGTTAAAACTGGCCTGCAGGCCGGGCATGGTGGCTCATACCTATAATCCCAGTGCTTCGGGAGGCCTAGGGGGGTGGATCACGTGAGGTCAGGAGTTCGAGACCAGCCTGGCCAACAAGGTGAAATCCTGTCTCTACTAAAAATACAAAAATTAGCCAGGCATGGTGGCACACGCCTATAATCCCAGCTACTGAGGAGGCTGAGGCAGGAGAATCTCTTGAACCCGGGAGGTGGAGGTTGCAGTGAGCCGAGATTGTGCCACTGCACAATCTCTGTCTCAAAAGAAAAAAAAAAAAACTGGCCTACATTTCACAATCCATCATTCTTTCTATTGCACCAAAGTCTAAATGATAAGGGAGAAGAAATAGAAGGCTAGCAAGGGAAATGACTGAATGTTAAAGTTTGGACATTTTTTATTTGATAAAAATACAAACTTAGTGTCTGTACAATTTTAAAAGTAAACAATACCAATGTTATTGTAGAAACTGTCTTCACTTAAGCCAATAGATTCCAACTGGTAAGTGATATTCAATTCAGGCTCCTAGGTCTGAAGCAGCAATCAAGGTGATTCTCAGGAATTCTCAATGACATTGGTACCCATCTGGATTTGTTGAAAAGTTTAACATCCTTTTATATTATTCATGATTTTGCAGTTCTTCAAATTGCAAGGTGATGGAGAGAGCACGCAATTTTCAACCAGGCTATGAAATCGTTCTTGAAAATTTGGACATTCATATAGATGGCTTTTAATTTTTCTTGGAGACTGCCTTACCTTATGAAATCATGAAATTTAAAAATGTATATTATAAATTAAACTATATACATGATAATATTCTCATTACAGTAAAATCCTAGGGATAAGGAACTAGTATTTCAAGAGTGCCATTCCCGGTTTTTGTTATTCTTCTTAGTTGGAATTTTATTCCTCAAGGCTTAGCTCTAAGTGACTGTATAATGAATACTGACTAGCAAAACTGTTGGGATTCTAATTTATTTAAGAATCATCAGATTCTGTACAAGCAACCTTAAAGCATGTCATCAGTAACATGCTGAGAAGCTGCCTAAAAAGGCATGCCTTTCTTTTAAATGTCCATGAGCCCTGGATCCACAGATTATGAGACATGAAGGATCACACATGCTCAAACAGGGCTTATTTAGGTGTCATCTGTAGAAGGGCTGCTCTCTTCAGCTGCCCATCCTGGACCCCAGAATTATGCCTACAGTCTTCAGTTTCCACATGTCTTTGTGGCAATGCTACCATGAATTATTTTACTCAGGACTTTAGATTAACTACAAAAGAAACTAATTAAAAATAATTAAGATCATTCTGTCATGTGAGCCACAGTTTACTGCAGTCAACTTAAGCACAATTATATATGATAAACTATAGACGTGATGCTTTGTGTTTCAACCATTATTATCCATTGTTTCTTACTCAATTGGTGAAACCATTAGCAATATGGGGCTTTAAAAGGACTGTCTCTGTGATATCCTCTTCCTCTGCCTCCCTTCAGGATCTGATATTCTTCTGTGGTTGATTGACCAGTCTGCATGTGGGTGGTGTATTTCTTATATCAGACCTATTAATTGCAGAAGGTTCTGTCTCCCTATCCCCAGTACCTCAAACTTCCTGTTTCCTGCACAGTCTTCAACAACTCTAGTTGCATGGCTCTAGCAATCCCTGTTCTTGCTTGCTATGGACAGATCTGTTAAAATCCTGGAACTTCCACACAGTTTCTTCAGAATGTTTGATGTCTCTCTACAGAGAATGGCATTTTTCTCATTGTGCTATGCTGTTGCTCTCAGAACTTACCCCCTGGAACTTTCTCTTTTCTGTGCCTATACTCAGCTGTGTGGAAATAGTGAGAGAGTTTTTATTATCATCTATGTTGGTTTCTTGGCACAGAGAGAATCTACCCATCTGAATATTAGCTAAAGAAAGCTCCAGACTGGTAAGAAAGCTCTATTAGTGAACGGCCGGGCAGGGTGGCTCATGCCTGTAATCCCAGCAATTTGGGAGGCCGAGGCAGGAGGATCCCTTGAGTCCAGGAGTTTGAGACTAGCTTGGGCAATATGGCAAATCCTCATCTCTACCAAAAAATACAAAACATTAGCTGGGCCTGCTCACGGGCACTTGTATTCCCATCTACTTGGGAGGCTGAGGCGGAGAATCACCTGAACCCAGGAAGTCCAGGCTGCAGTAAGCCATGATCATGCCACTGCACTCCAGCCTGGGCAAGAGAGTGAGACCTTGTCTCAAAAATAAAGAAGGAAAGAAAACCGGTGCAGGCCAGGTATGGTGGCTCACTTGTGGGAGGCTGAGGCAGGAGGATTGCTTGAGGCCAAGAGATTGAGACTAGCCTCGTCAACATAGGGACCATGTCTCTACAAAAAAAGTATTTAAACAAATAAATAAAACCAATGCAAAACTGTATCTTAGATAAATGCTATATATGAGAGGCTCTGTGAGAAACTATAATGGAGATATGGACCTATTCAGGAAAGTTAGAGAAGGCTTCTACAAAGTCAGGACATGAGATCTGGAGGATAAGTAGGAATAAACTGAAAGAAGCATGAAGGGTAAA
Source organism: Chlorocebus sabaeus (assembly GCF_047675955.1). Taxonomy (NCBI): domain Eukaryota; kingdom Metazoa; phylum Chordata; class Mammalia; order Primates; family Cercopithecidae; genus Chlorocebus; species Chlorocebus sabaeus. The sequence goes on along the minus strand of NC_132915.1, from coordinate 65,783,718 downwards.
GTATTTCAGGCAGAGGAAACAGCAGGTACAAAGGTCCTGGAGCAAATCAATAGAGACTGAAATGTCAGTGGAGCTGGAGACGAAAGTAGAGGGGAGTAGGAGCACTGGAGGGCCTGGCGACATAAGGAGGGGCCAGGCTGGGGCTTGAATGCATGTGAAGAAATTTTATTTCTATCCAAGGAGCGATGGGAAAACAGTGTTAGAACAACAACAAAAGAAATGTATACTCATACACTGTTGGTAGGAGGGTAAATTGATGAAGTCTTTTAGAAGAAGAATTTGGCTGTACTGAATCAAACTAAAATATGATTTTGATAAAATGTTAATAAAATGACATAATGACCTTTGACCCAGCAAATCCATGCTAGGAATCTTTCCTAAGTAGACACTACTACATAAGTATAGGTAGATATAGATATAGATATATGTACACATGCACAAATATATTCATTGTGGCAATAGTAAAAAAAAAATCAGAAACAAATTAAATGTCCATCAATCAGGAAAAGATTAAATAGCATGTGGCACAACCATAATGGAAAACTTACATGTTTCTTAATTTATTTGAGACCATTTTTGCTTCAGCTATTTTGAAGTTGTTATTAAAAATATACACTTACATGGATGAATCATTTTTTATTAAGAAAAGTCCCTCTTTATCTTTGTAATAGTTTCTTCTTGACATCTACTTTATCTGATATTAGTATAGTCTCTGCAGTCTTTGTAACTATTTGCATAGTACATTGTTTTTTATCCTTTTACTTTCAACTTGTCTTTACGTAAAGTGCATATCTCATAGACAGAATATAGTTCTGTATTTCTTTCTTTTTTTTTTTTTTTTTTTTTGAGACGGAGTCTCCCTCTGTCACCTGCCCAGGCTGGAGTGCAGTGGTGCAATCTCGGCTCACTGGAACCTCCACCTCCCAGGTTCTAGTGATTCTCCTGCCTCAGTCTCCTGAGTAACTGGTACTACAGGCACCTGCCACCACACCCAGCTAATTTTTGTATTTTCAGTAGAGACGGGTTTCGCCATTTTGGCCAGGATGGTCTCGATCTCTTGGCCTTGTGATCCGCCTGCCTCAGCCTCCCAAAGTGCTGGGCTTATAGGCATGAGCTACCGTGCCCGGCTATTTTTTTTTTTTTAAAGAGACAGGGTCTTGTTCATTGCCTAGACTGGAGTGCAGTTGCAAAATCATAGCTCACTGTAACCCTGAACTCCTGGGCTCAAGCAGTCCTCCTACCTCAGCGTCTAGAGTAGCTGGGACTACAGGCATACCCCACCACCCCCACCTAATTTTTAAATTTTCTGTAGAGACTAGGTCTTGCTAGGTTGCCCACACTAGTCTTGAACTTCTGATCTCAAGTGATCCCCCTGCTTCAGCTTCCCAAAGCGCTGGGATTACAGGCAGGAACCACCAAGCCCTGCCCCTTTAATCATTTAAAAGTGTACAGTTCGGCAGCATTTATTGCATTCACAATGTTGCATTAGGTTGGCGCAAAGTAATTGCCATTAAAAGTAATTAAAAGTGTTGACAAAAACCATAGTTACTTTTGCACCAACCTAATACAACCACCACCACTTCTCTCTGGTTTCAACACTTTTTCATCACCCCCAGAAGAATACTCCATATGCTTTAAGTAATAACTCCCCATCTCCCCTTCCTCATTCTCTGACAACCACGAATCTGCTTTCTGTCTCAGATTTGCCTATTCAAGGTATGTCATGTATAAGGAATCATACAATATGTAACTTTTTGTGTCTGGTTCTTTTTATATAACACAAAAATGTTTGAGGTTCATCCAAGTTGTAGCGAGTATCAGTACTTCATTCTTTTTCTGGGGGTGGGGTGGCAGGGGACAGCATCTGACTCTGTCATCCAGGCCGGAGTGCAGTGGCATGATCTCGGCTCACTGCAAACTCCATCTTCCCGGTTTAAGTGATTCTCCTGCCTCAGCCTCCCCAGTAGCTGGGAGCACAAGCATGTGCCACCATGCCTGGCTAAGTTTTGTATTTTCAGTAGAGATGGGGTGTCACCATGTTGGCTAGGCTGGTCTTGAACTCCTGGCCTCAGGTGATCCACCCACCTTGGCATCCCAAAGTGCTAGGATTACAGGCATAAGCCACCATGCCTGGCCTCACTGCCCATTTTCAAATTGTTTGTATTTTTGTTTTGAATTGTAAGCATTCTTTATATATTCTGGATACTAAACCCTTATGAGATATGATTTGTAAATATTTCCCCCCATTCTGTAGGTTGCCTTTTCACTTTATTGATAATATCCTTTGATTTGCAAAAGTTTTAATTTTTATGAACTCTAATTGATCTATTTTTTCTTTTGTTGCTTGTGCTTTGGTGTCATTTAAGTATCCATTGCCAAATCCAAACTCGTGAAGATTTACCCCTATGTTTCCTTCTAATAGTTTTATACTTTTAGCTCTTATATTTAGGTCACTGATCCATTTCGAGTTACTCTTTGTATATGGAGTGAGGTAGGGGTCCAACTTCATTCTTTTGCATGTAGTTTTCCAGTTCTCCTAGCACTGTTTTGAAGAGACTGTCTTTTTCCCCATTGGATGGTCTTGGCACGCTTGTTGAAAATCACATGACCATAGGTGTTTGGGTTAATTTCTGGACTCTCAACTTTATTCTGTTGGTCTATACGTCCATCCTTATGATGGTATCACAGTGCTTTGATTACTGTAGTTTTGTAGTAAACCTTGTCTCTACTAAAATACAAAAAATTAGCCAGGAGTGGCAATGTGCACCTGTAGTCCCAGCTACTCAGGAGCCTGAGGCAGGAGAATTGCTTGAACCCAGGAGGCAGAGGTTGCAGTGAGCTGAGATCATGCCACTACACTCCAGCCTGGGTGACAGAGCAAGACTCCATCAGAGAGGGAGAGAGAGAGAGAGTGAGAGAGAGAGAAGGAAAAAGAAGGAAGGAAGGAAGGAAAATAGAGAGAAAGAAAGAGAAAGAGAGAAAGAGAGAAAGAGAAAGAAAGAAAGAAAGAAAGAAAGAAAGAAAGAAAGAAAGAAAGAAAGAAAGAAAGAAAGAAAGAAAGAAAGAAAGAAAGAAAGAAAGAAAGAAGAGAGAGAAATCAGAAAGTGGGAGTTCTCCAACGTTGTTTCTGTTTTTCAACATTGTTTTGGCTATTTGGGGCCCCATGCAATTTCCTATAAATTTCAGGATCAATCTTTCCGTTTTTGCAAAAATGGCCATTGGAGTTTTGATAGGGATTACATTAAATCCATAGATCATTTTAGGAGTATTGCCATAAGTTTTCTGATGTATAACAATGGAATTTCATTACATTAAATTAGGTCTTTTTAAATTTTATTCAGCAGTTTTATAACTTTCAGTGTACAAGTCTTTCCTTCTTGGCTAAATTTATTCCTAAGAATTGTATTTTATTATTCTGGAATTTTTTTTTTAGGATCACTTTTTGATGATGTATACATACACCACTGGTTTTTGTGAGTTCATCTTTTACCCTGCAACTTTGCTAAATTCACTTACTAGATCTGATAGATCTTTTGTGTACTCCTTGGGATTTTCTATATGTAGAATCCTGTCTTCTGCAACTGTAAATATTTCTTCCTTTCCAATTTGGATGACTATTGTGATTCCAAATGATGAGAGTGTTTTACTTTTTCTTCCCAAACTGCTCTGGCTAGGACTCCCAATACCATGTGGAGTAGCAGTGATGAAAACAGGCATCCTTATATTGTTTCTGCTCTTAGGGGGAAAGCTTTCAGTCTATCACCATTAAGTATGAAGAGCTTCCTTGTCTTTCAGTCTTTGGTTGGGGTTGGACAATAGGCAGCATGGGCTAAATTTAGGAGGACAGGAGGGGAATGAAGTCACGCTGTTAGTGAGGTGGTTCCCTCTCTGCTGCATCTCCATGAGTTGATTGTGTTCCTCTACAAAAGACCACAGCTCCTGTCAGGTGGCCTTCTTCATATAGCCACTCCCTCCCTTCCTTGCCCTTTTAGGTCTAACTAAAAGGTGAATGCTCCTTGCAATGGCTAGCCCTAGGATACCATACCTTGTTGTCTTCCCCAGCACTGCCCACCCCTCTGTAAACCATCCCTTCATGAAACTTTACTCAATTCCTCATTTAGAATGTACACCTGTTTCCTGCAGAGACTCTAATTCAAAGACTTAACACCGAGTAAATGGGCACATCTCTCTGGACTGCCGTCAGCCTGCAGTGATCCAGCAAGACTCCAAAATGAGGTTTTAACAACCACCTTATAATCTTTTCTGGCTCTGGATCATATAGAAGTCTGTGACTGGGTATGGGGTAGGAGGAGTTTGGTGGGAACAAGGAAGAGAACTTGCTGCTTTTCATGTCAGCGATGTGTACCTGAGAGATGCAACTTGCATAAAACGTAAAACTTCGTATCCCAATCAGAGATGCTGAATCAAAGATCTGGAACTACAACTTTTTCAAATGGGAAGACAAATATTTCCTCCACCTTTGCTTCTGATTCTGCTTATCATCCATTGTCAGTATCCTGGGATAAACCCTGATAAGGACATGCTGGCTGCTTGAACTTTGGGGCTTCACACTACCAAATATTCGAGCCTAGCCCAACTTTTGCTTCATAACTGCCTCTACCCCAATGCCTGATGGAACCCACCTCTTTTGGCCCAAGGAAACTCACATGCTGTCAACATTAATGTACTGTATACTGTATTCATTTCCTAGGGTTGCCACAACAAATTATGAAAAAATGGGGTGACTTAAAACAGCAGGAATTTCTTTTCTCACAGTTTTAGAGGCTAGAAGTCCGAGATCAAGATGTTGGCAGGTTCATGCTGTCTGATGGCTTTAGGGAAGAACCCTTCCCTGCCTCTTCCTGGCTTCTGCAGGTTCTTGGCAATCCTTGGTTTGTAGATGCATCACTCCAACCTCTGCCTCTGTCATCACATGGCTACACCTTCTCCCTGTGTGTCTCCTTCTTCTTCCTGTAAGGCCATCAGTCATACTGAATTAAGAACCCATCATATCTTAACTGATATCTCCAATGACGCTGGTGTCCAAATAAGGTGATATTCTTTTTTTTTTTTTTTTTTTTTTTTTTTTTGAGACAGAGTCTTGCTCTGTCACCCAGACTGGAGTGCAGTGGTACAATCTCAGCTCCCTCCTACCTCCACCTCCTGGGTTCAAGTAATTCGTGTGCCTCAGCCTCCAGAGCAGCTAAAGCTAATTTTTTGTGTTTTTAGTAGAGACAGAGTTTCACCATGTTGCCCAGGCTGGTCTCCAACTCCTGAACTCAGGCGATCCGCCTACCTGGGCCTCCCAACATGCTAGGATTACAGGTGTGAGCCACTGCGCCTGGCCAAATAAGGTCACATTCTGAGATATTAGGGTTTAGTACTTCACCATATCATTTGGGGTGACACAGTTCAACCCATAGCAGTATATATTTATCATTTGCAAAGACTTACTTCTCCCTCTCTGAATCATTCCAGTATTAGAAGAGAAAATCCTACTTATAAAGGAAATTTTACAACATTTTATTGAAGCAAAGCAACAGGTGAGCAGAAAAATCAAGGGCCCTCAACTAAAAGTCAAAGGACAGGATTATTGTGCCAGTTATGACATAATTTTCCTGTGTGAACTTTCAAGCCACTTTATCTCTGTGCACTTCAGTTTCCTCATCTGTAGAATGAGGACTTGTTTAAACTGTTCCCTGATTGCTTATGCTCAAGGTCCCTCTCAGTCGATTTACAATTACTCTCCTGTTATCTGTGCGATAGTTTGGCTTATTTGAAAACATCTAGAGGATTTAGTAACCTTAATTCCAAGTGTGAAATATAAAGCCTCCATTTAAAGCTCCACAATTGGAGCTTTAAACATCTGGGTCTCCCAGATTGTTTCTCCTAATGCTATTAAATCTTCTCATCTAACCTTGATTCCAGGAATATTGTGCAGTTTCCTCTTATGGAGACTCAGAATCATGCACTGGGGTCAGAGGGGAAAGGAGGAGAATGGGAAGATTTCGGGTCATGACGTATAATTTTCCTTATCATTCCACCTGTGAAATTGGCTTGCATGCTTCCTCCCTGACTTATCTGTAGCACTGACTCCTCCAGGGCAGGTGCTCTGTCTTATTCATCTCTGAGTGCACACAAGGACATGCATTTGCCCCCAACATAGTACGTGACCCAGCCAGTATTGGAGGGGAAAAGGGAGGGAGGGGAAAAGGGAGGCTATTCATAAGAGAAGTCCCATCACTGCTCTATTTTCACCCCCACCCTCCTCCTCTGATTTCCTAAACTCAGGTCCTCAGATCTAGGGACTGATTCTTCCTTTTTTTTTTTTTTTTTTTTCTTTTGAGACAGAGTGATTCTCCTTTTTAAAAAATTGTAGTAAAGTAGGCTGGACATGGTGGCTCACACCTGTAATCCTAGCATTTTGGGAGGCCGAGGCGGGTGGATCACTTGAGGTCAGGAGTTTGAGACCAGCCTGACCAACATGTCGAAACCCCGTCTCTACTGAAAATATAAAAATTAGCCAGGTGTGGTGGTGACCCGAGTTTAGGGTACCAACTTGCAAGACCCTGTCTGAAAAAAATAAAAAAGGTTAATCCATGTTGTAGTATGTGTTAGAATTAGAAACTGACTCTTCTTGAGAGCTACAGAACCTTCAAATTCCCTTCCAATGCTAAGTTCCTCTTTCTCAGCAGGAAGACATGCCTTTTTTGATTAAGCAAAAGCAAGAACAGGACTGATCCGGCCCCCTGGTCTTCACCACACTGTCTTTGTATCCAGGCCCTTGAGACCTCAACTTTAGAGCTTCCTTGGCCCTCATTCGTTTAGTCATTTAACAGATACTTACTTGAGCTCCTGCTCTGTAGATATCTCCTCCAGTCCTATATTGACTGTTTATAATCTGATACAAAAAAACAGATATATAAATAAATGCAGTCAGACCCAGTGACTCATGCCTGTAATCCCAACACTTTGGGAGGCCAAGGCAGAAAGATTGCTTGAGGCCATGAGTTCAAGACCAGCCTGGGCAACATGGCAAGACCCTGTCTCTACTAACAAAAAAAGAAAAAGAAATGTGAAATAAGGTACTCACAGCTTCAGAGATAGAAGTATTGTGGAGCTCATGGCAACACAAGAGTAGGAGTTCATATGTAACTAAGAGAATGAGAAAAGTTTGCACAAGTGATTCTCTGAATCTTGACATAAGAGTGAGTGTTCTCTGTGTGGAAACTGGAATCAGGCTGAAGCACACCAGCCAGGAGGCTCTGCCAGAGCCACGGCATAGAGGCATGACTCAGCCTTGTGTGTTTGTGAAACTGCAAGTGAGCTGGCCTGACTGGAGCACAGCATGTTGGGGAATGGAAGGAGAGAGGAAAACACCATGAAAGAATAGATGTACTGGGAAACTATAGAGGAAGATTTGGGTCTGGTCACAAAGTCCAGGTATAAGGAACTGGATTTTATCCTCAGGACAATCAAGACCCATGGAAGATTTTAAGAAGAGTAATGTGGTCAATTACATATTTTATACACCCTTTCTAGTGGCTAGTGTGGGGAAGGTGAGACTACTGGTGAGAGGCCCATTAGGATACTATTGCCTGAGACCAGGCGAGGGGTAACACAGTTATGGTGGGATAGAGGCAGCATTGTTCCTGAGCTAATGCAGACTGGCTCATGACAGCTGATTGTCAAATTTTAAGGAATTTTGCAAGCTGGTTGTTAAGCCCAGTCATTCTTATAAATTAAATTATATAAACTTACAATTCAATAAATTATAGTTTTCAGGCTGGGTGCAGTGGCTCATGCCTGTAATCCCAGCACTTTGGGAGGCCAAGGCGAGTGGATCATTTGAGGTCAGGAGTTCGAGACCAGCCTGGCCAACATGGTGAAACCCTGTCTGTACTAAAAATACAAAAATTAGCTGGGCAGTAGTGGTGCCCGCCTGTAATCCCAGCTACTCAGGAGGCTGAGGCAGGAGAATCGCTTGTGCCTGGAGGCAGAGGTTGTGGTGAGCCAAGATCACACCACTGCACTCCAGTCTGGGCAACGGAGTGAGACCCTGTCTCAAAAAAAGAAAGAAAGAAAGAAAGAAATTATATTTTTCAAATGATAATAAATATTCAAAATTCATCACTTCCTAATTCTAGTTTTTTTTTTTGTTTTTTTTTTTTTTTTTGACACAGTCTTGCTCTGTTGCCAAGGCTACAGTGCAGTGGCACAATCATAGCTCTCTGTAAACTCAAACTCCTGGGCTCAAGTGAACCTCTCGGCTCAGCTTCCTGAGAAAGTGGGACTATAGATGTTCACCACCATGCCTGCTACTTTATTTTTTAACATTTTGTAGAGATGGGTCTTCCTATGTTTGCCATGCTGGTCTCAAATGCCTGGGCTCAAGTGATCCTCCTGCCTCAGCCTCCCAAAGTGCTAGGATCACAGGCATGAGCCAGCACGCCCAGCCCTAATTATTGTACTGTTGTCTTAGTTCTTAAGGTAAGTTACCTTATTTTACCTGTATGGTGGAGATGTTATGTAATGATGTGCTGCTGTGCATCTCTTCCCAACAAAGTGTTCAACACCATCATGGTGGTAACTTGAAACCAACCATTGTGGGGATATTTATATACTATGAAAATCAGCAGCTGCTTTACATTGGGACATTCTCCCCCAGAGAGACAGTTATTAGCACACCACTGCATGGGGTGTCTGTGGCCTGGAGACATGCTCCAAGAAAGGGAAAGTAGTAGAATCTTTTGGCCATATCTGGGCTGGCAGAGACAATGTGCTAGTTTTTAAGAACTCCCCTACTTTAATAGCCTCTGTCTGCAGGGTGCTGTGCTGTTCTAAAGTCTATCACAGACCTTGCAGTAGGAAGGGAGGTTTTTTGGCTTTTTGTTTTTTGAGACAGAATCTAGCTCTGTCACCAGGCTGGAGTATAGTGGTATGATCTCGGCTCACTGCAACCTCCACCTCGGAAGGGAGTATTCTTTTTAATTCCCAAGGACTCTGCTGGTTCTGCAGTGCCTGAAGTGCAGGGCCAGTGATGTTATTTGTCTTTTTTTTCTTTCCTTATTATTATTATTATTTAAAATAGAGACAGAGTCTCACTATGTTGCCCAGGCTGGTCTTGAACTCCTGGGCTCAACTGATCCTCCTGCCTTGGCCTCCCAAAGTGCTGGGATTACAAGCATGAGCCACTGCGCCTGGCCCAAGGATGTTATTTGTTGGCCGGTAATTTGGACTTGAGGGAGAATGGAACAGCAAAAATCCCGTCTTCATCCTACCTCTCTGAGGTTTTGATTGAATATGTCTGGACATCCTTGGAAAGGTTTAATAGTAGTCACAGGGATATGTTAAGATCATATTTTCGGCCGGGCACAGTGGCTCAAGCCTGTAATTCTAGCACTTTGGGAGGCCGAGATGGGCGGATCACGAGGTCAGGAGATCGAGACCATCCTGGCTAACACAGTGAAACCCCGTCTCTACTAAAAAATACGAAAAACTAGCCGGGCGAGGTGGCGGGCGCCTGTAGTCCCAGCTACTCGGGAGGCTGAGGCAGGAGAATGGCATAAACCCGGGAGGCGGAGCTTGCAGTGAGCCAAGATTGCACCACTGCACTCCAGCCTGGGCGACAGAGCCAGACTCCATCGCCAAAAAAAAAATTAAAAAAATAAAATAAAATAAAAGATCATATTTTCAAGGCCAGGCACAGTGACTCACGCCTATAATCCTAGCACTTTGGGAGGCCAAGGTGGGCAGATTGCTTGAGCCCAGGAGTTCAAGACCAGCCTAGCAGAATGTTAAAACCCTGTCTCTACAAAAAAAACCACAAAAATTAGCTAGGCATGGGAGTGTGCATGCCTGGAGTCCCAGCTACTTGGGAGGCTGGGGTGGGAGGATCGCCTGAGACCAGGGAGGTTGAGGCTGCAGTGGGCCGTGATCGTGTCACCTACACTCCAGCCTTGGCAACAGAGTGACACACCCTGTCTCAAAAAAAACAAAGGATCATATTTTCATATTATAAATAATACCATCACTTTAGATTGGAGAAAGATGGGGTGATGAGGGTGGGAGCAGATGAAGGAGACTGATTGAGCAACTGTGGCAGTCATCCTGGAGACAGGTGATGAGAACTAAACCAGGGGAATGACGTGGGGTATAGATCTAAGAGATGAAGCAGAGAGAGAATCAACAGTATATAGTGACTTGTTGGGGGTAGGGGAGGAGGGGAGAATCACTGGGTGGCTGTTGTAACCATTTATTGAGACAGAGAAACCAGAGAAAGAGTAGATGTTTAAGGGGACCACTTTTGAACTCATTGACTTTGAAGTGCTGGGACATCCAGGTGCTAAAGCCTGGTGGGCAATTGGAGAGAGAAGAAAGGCACAGGAGGAGAGAGCTCTGCATCTACATGTGTTGTGTATTGGGGAGTCTTCAGCCAAGAGATGATCATTGCAATCTCGAGCAAGAATGAACTTACTAAGGGGCAATGTGTAGAGTGAGAAGAGAACCAAGGACAGCACCCTGGGGTTGAACCTCAAGGTTTAAGAGGCAGACCAGGGAGTTGACGGATTAAGGGGGAAGGATCGGATACCACTATAGCATGGTAAGAGAAATAGGAGAAAACTGAGAGGGACAGGTGACCTCGGTAAGAGAGTTTGGGAGACAGGATTGGTTGTGGTGTCAGATAACACTGGGAAAGAGAGGGAAATGAAAACTAGAGAGGCCGCTGGATGTGTGGGGAGCTAGGGGGTTCCCAGAGCCCATCTGCAGAGCAGTCTGAGTGAAGTGGGGAGCAGAAACCAGCGTGCTCTGGATTGAGGAGATAGTAGGAGATGCGGTTATGGAGGAACACACAGAAGGTCTTCTTATGAAGCCCATACTAGAGAGGGACCCAGGTCAAGGGAGGTTTGTAGCTTTTTTACTGGATTTTTTAAGGTAAGAGAGACCTGAGCATGCTTATGGCTATGGAAAAGTAGAGAAGAGGCTGAAGAGACTGGGGATTATCAAGTGACCCATCGACGTAGAGAAACCCTGGAACTGGCAGGTTTCTCAAGCTTTTCATGTACACATGAATCATCTGGGGATCTTGTTAAAATTCGGATTCTCATTCAGTAGGTCTAGGGCAAGGCCTGAGAGTTTCCATTCTAAGAAGCTTCCAGGTGATGCTGATGCTTCTTGTCGATGAACTGCACTTTGGGAAGCAAGGCACTGGAGCTCTGAATTGCAGTTGTGTGTCCATTTGTCCGTCTCCATCCCTAGACCCTGAAGCAGGATCCTTCCAGATAATTGCTACTGTTGAACACAGCCCATGTCATATAGAAGTTTCTTCAATGAGGGCCGGGAGTGGTAGTTCATGCCTGTAACCCCAGCACTTTGGGATGCCAAGGTGGGAGGAATGCCTGAGCTCAGGAGTTCAAGACCAGCCTGGGCAACATGGCGAAACCCTGTCTCTACCCAAAAATACAAAAAAATAAAAAATAAAAAATAAAAAAAAAAATATATATATATATATATAGCCAGGCATGGTGGCACATGCGTATAGTACCAGCTACTCAGGAGCCTAAGGTGGGAAGATCGCTTCAGCCTGGGAGACTGAGGTTGCAGTGAGCTGGGATCTTACCACCTACACTCCAGACTGAGTGACAAAGTGAGACAAACCCCTCTCAAGAAAAAAAAAAAAAATTGTTGAGTGCATTAAAAGTATGTTGAACACAAAAGACGTTTAATAGGTACTACCTATAACTAAAAAGTGGGGAGGTACCCTAAAGTACAATACCATGAGAATGGGTAAGTAAATTGTAGTACGAGTAAGTATACTTCAGAATATTCTTAAGTAATTAAAGTGGTCATTATGAAATCCATATAATAATGTGGGGAAATTCCAATGATACAATTTTAGAAGGCATGTGAATTTTTGCTTATAATAGCCACTGTGGGATATTATGTATTTGGACAAAAACTAGAACAGAACAGAAAAAAATCAGCAAGTTTGATTACTTGGAGCAATAGGATGATGAAAACATTTTTCACTTGGATTTCTGTGGATGTTACAAAAATTCAGGCAAAAAAAATAGCATAGTTACACCTATGAAAGAAAAGAAATTAAACATACATGTTCTAATTGTGGAAAATCAAAACAGAGATAAGTAAACCCTACATATGGTGGCTTAGATTTGGGATTGTATGTACTGTTTAAAAATATATAGGCTGGGCATGGTGGCTCATGCCTGTAATCCCAGCACTTTGGGAGGCCAAAGCGGGTGGATCACGAGGTCAGGAGATCGAGACCATCATGGATAACACAGTGAAACACCGTCTCCACTAAAAATACAAAAAAAAAAAAAAAAAAAAAATTAGCCGGGCGTAGTGGTAGGCGCCTGTAGTCCTAGCTACTCGGGAGGCTGAGGCAGGAGAATGGCGTGGACCCGGGAGGCAGAGCTTGCAGTGAGCCAAGATGGTGCCACTGCACTCCAGCCTGGGCGACAGAGAGAGACTCCGTCTCAAAAAAAATAAAAATAAATAAAATAAAAATATGTAGGCCAGGCATGGTGGCTCACACCTGTAATCTCCCTTTGGGAGGCCAAAGCAGGTGGATCACATGAGGTCAGGAGTTCAAGACCAGCCTGGCCAACATGGTGAAACCCTGTCTCTACTAAAATACAAAAATTAGCTGGGTTTGGTGGCACGCGCCTATAATTCCAGCTACTCAGAGGCTGAGGCCCAAGAATCACTTGAACCCAGGAATTGGAGGTTGCAGTGGGCTGAGACTGAGCCACTGCACACTAGCCTGGATGGCACAGGGAGACTGTCTCAAAAAAAAAATATATATATATATATATACACACACACACACACACTCTTTAACTTTTCTTTACACAATTACTCATTATGATTTTGACAGCATCTCTCTTCCTTTGTCCCTTCTTTCCTTCCTTTCTTTCCTTTTCTTATGCTTTCCCTCTCCTCTCCACTTTTTAAGACCTCTCTCCCTTAAGGAATTCCCATTCCCAATGATAGCTCATCAAAGAAGCACATGAATAGCTGACATTATGTAATGCTTTGACATTTGGCATTCCCAAGGCATTACCCCACCCCTGATGCAGAATAAGTTGTCAGAGCATGAAATTGGTATTTTTACATATTCTTAATGTACAGATGTCAGTCTGAAAACCATTCACTACTATTATGATTACATTCTTTGTCTCATTTTCTTTGTATGCCAAGATTTGCTCTTGTGAAATCTTTTCTTTTGGGAGTTTCAAAGAGGGAAGGCAAAACTTTAATGATCCAGTTTACTGATGCTGCCAAAAGGAAAAAGTAAACTTTTAAGTCTCCGACCACTTTTGGCAATGACACTCCTGGAACAGAAGTAAAGATGTAACAAGAAGGACCAGATGCAAACTGGAAATACAATCAGTGGCCCACTCGATGGTGCCAGATTCCTCAGCTTGTTCCAAATTAGATATGCCTGCAGTTTACAGGTTCGGTACTCTCTGTTAATCACATAAATGAATAGCCTAGGCTTATGGGAGGAACAGTATGCCTAAAAAATAACATTGTAGAAAATACACAAGGTAAGAAGCAGAAGGGATTTAGAGACACCCTGGTCCATCCTCTATGTATTCAGTGATGCAGAGATGAGGGGGAAAATATGTTCTAGACAAGGTCAAGGAAGGTCTCCCTGAAGAGATGACATTAAGTGGCGACTTGAAGGAGAAGGAGCTGGGCATGCAGAAAGCCAGAGGGTAGAACATTCCAGGCAGAAGGAATAACATGAACTAAGGGTCTGAGAAAATAATTCCTAACATTTATTTAACACTTACTATGTGCCTGGCGCTATTCTAAACACATTACGTATATTACCTCACATATTCTTTTTTTTTTTTTCTCCCAGAGACTGGGTCTCACTCTGTCACGCAGACTGGAGTGCAGTGGCATGATCATAGCTCACTGTAGTCTCAAACTCCTGGGTTCAAACGATCCTCTCGTCTTGGCCTCTCAAAGCACTGGGATTACAGGTGTGAGCCACGGAGCCCAGCCTACCTCATGTATTCTTCATACCAGCTCCATGAGGCAGAGAATATCATTGTCTCCATTCTACAGGTGGGGAAATGAAGCACACCACGGTTAGGTAACCTCCCCAAGGCTAACAGCCAGTAAGTGCTAGAGCTGGGATTCTAACCCAGCAGTACAATTCCAGAATCCACATGCTTAACCATTTTGCCATGCTGACAAAGTTGGGGCTGAACCCCAAGTCTCCTGACTTCTACTTCAATGCCCATCCCAGTCATATACATGTGTATTGGCACTTATACACACACCTAACTTTCCCTCTCAGGAGTCTATATAAACAAGGGACATCTGAAGGTGCCTTCTTTAATCAAGTTGCTAGAATTGAGATGCGCATGGGGAATCTGTGTTGGCACTAAACCCTGAGGAGCGCTGTCACCTGAAGAGATAGGCTTCACGTCTCACGTGGAAATTTCCTAGGTGTATCCCCCAGTGCAGGCAGCCCTGGGAAAACTGGTTGAAGATGGTGGCAAGGACAGAAATGATGGCTCATTGCCAGTCTATTTGGGGCCTGAGATGAAAGCCCAGGGCTATGGTAGATTCAGCTCAGTGATATGTGGTCAGAGTCCAGGCCATCCCAAGGAGGCGGGTCATGGACCATGGTAGTCACGGAAAACATCTAGAATAGGCCAGAGCTCCACAAGGAAGGACTTGAGCCAAATTGGCAAGTTGTTAAGCACTCTAGGTTGTTTGAGACCCATGCTGCCTCCTACCTGCCTTTCACTTCATTCATTCATTTGTGCATTTAATTATTATTTTATCTGGCCATTTATTCATTCAACAAATGTTTACCCTGTTTCTGCCACATGCTATTCCCCTGCTAGGCAGTGAGATACAAAGATGTAGTCCCTACTCTAGAGGAGCTCAAAGTCTAGAGAGATGGAAGAGGGCATGGTTCAGAGAATTCCTGGGGAAGGCAATACTGAATAGAGTGTCTCTGGAAAGAGTAGAGAGGGAAGACCAGTGAAGATAAAGGAAACAGCAAGTGCAAACCTACACTGACATGAGGGAGGCTGGCTCAGCTGGGTACATGCAAACTTTGCTCATACACTATGGAACCTGAATATGGAGGGTGTGAGTATCAAGGGGTAGAGAGCAAAGCCAGAAAGAGAAATATGCTACCCTACCTTTGTTATAAGGCAGTGGTTGAGCAGTACAGGAGAAAGTGGAGAGGATGCAGGCCTGGGGATCTGGAGACTGGAGTCCAACCTGAGCTCTGTGCTAATTCAGTAGGTGACCTTGGGCAGGTCTCTTCTGCTCTCTGGACTTCAGTTTGACCCTTTGTAAAATGACAGGGTAGGATTATGATGATGTCTTAGGGGCTCTCTTCCAGCTCTATCATTCTGTGATTCTAAATCCTTTTATAACAAACTCTAGGAGAGGAGCTTTTCTCTTGCAAATGGAGTGTAAAGTTAATCCTGCCTGTGCTGAGGCTAACTAATGTGCGTGTGTGGTTTATCTTACTTCATTAAACCCTGATTCCCCACAGAGCAATGCATGAGGCAGCCTAGGCAGGTAAATACTGAAGTGTTGCTGCACTGGGTCTGTTAGTGGAAAATGATTTCCCCCAACTCTTTCTCAAGTTTATCAACACAAAGCCTTTAACCCCGATTTTCCACACTGTTACCTTGCCACATGTGCAGATTTAGACCCAGTCATAGGGTATGGTAAGTTGTGTCATCATACTTCATTTATGTCGGCATCCTCCACACCCCACAGTGTGCTGCCAGTGACACCATTGTTATCCATATGAAGAAACAAGTTCAGACAGGTCAGGCCACTTGGTAGATGAGGCACAGCCCCATGTGATGTGTGACCCATATAGTGAGGGCAATGCTTCTATTGACTGAATACTCGCCAAGGAATGAAAAAAGGCAAGCTCTGAGGTAAAGTTCCCATGTGAAAAACTTCCCCAAGGTTCTTGCCTTTTGTAAAGATCTTGCAGGTTCCAAGTCACTTTTTTCTTTTTTCTGAGACAGGCTCTAACTCTGGAGCGCAGTGATGTGGTCTTGGTTTACTGCAGCCAGGCGATCGTCCTGCCTCAGCCTCCCGAGTAACTGGGACTACAGGCATTACCTTGCCCAGC
This sequence comes from Chlorocebus sabaeus, assembly GCF_047675955.1. Taxonomy (NCBI): domain Eukaryota; kingdom Metazoa; phylum Chordata; class Mammalia; order Primates; family Cercopithecidae; genus Chlorocebus; species Chlorocebus sabaeus. Next base: position 65,767,562 of record NC_132915.1, on the reverse strand, counting down.
TAATTTTTTATCTTTTGTAGAGATAAGGATTTGCCATGTTGCCCAGGCTAGTCTTGAATTCTTGGTCTCAAGTGATCCTCCTGCCTCCGCCTCCCAAAGTTCTGGGATTACAGATGTGAGCCATGACACCCAGCCACTTTTTTTTTAAGACTAAAAGAGAACACTCGTTCTAGGTTGTCTGTTGAAAGCAAATGGTAATTGTCTTGGGTTCCCTGAATTCTTCTTTTGTTGTGAAGTATAGTACAGATACTGAAAATGCATAAAATATATATATATAGTTTAATGAATAATTAAAGGTGATCCCTGATAATCCCCATCCTAGTAAGGATATAGAATATAACATTGGGTGAAAAAAGCAAGACACAGAGAATACATCCAGTATAATCCCATTTATATGAGGTTAGTAAAACTGACAGGCTCGACGTTTGGCTGAAGCGGCCCACTCTTTGCACGGTCCTATGCGGTAAGTAGACCTGACAAGACTTTGTCCTCTTTCACCTCACTGAGGATGAACCCTCTGAGGACAGAGAGGGACAGAGGCATTGAATGTTAAAGCTGGAAGCCAGGCACGGTGGCTCACGCCTGTAATCCCAGCACTTTGGGAGGCCGAGGCGGGCTGATCACAAGGTCAGGAGTTGGAGACCATCCTGACCAACATGGTGAAACCCCAACTCTACTAAAAATACAAAAATTAGCCAGGCATTGTCATGGGTGCCTGTAATCCCAGCTACTCGGGAGGTTGGGGGGAAAAAAAAAAAAAAAAAACCCCAGCTGGAAGGACTATCCTATGACATTCATTCACTCAATCATTCTAATTTCTCAGATACTTATGGGGATTTACTAAGTAGGAGATCTCTGGCTGGGAATTCACTATGTAGGGGATCTCTGGGGGATAAGGTATAGGCCGATCTTTTGTAGATCTTGTCTTGGAGGAACAGGAAAAGCTAGAATGAGTTGAGTCCTAAATGGAGGAAAGAAATGAGGGTTGAGGAGGTGCCTGGCTCTGGGCCAGAACACACCCTCAGTGCCTCTGAAAGAGCTGGAGGGGTGGGACCCACCAAGGGTACAAGGCAGAAGAGACTCCCTGGGCCTCAGGAAGAATGGGTAGGCTACTGCAGATGAACCCAGCCAGCCTCCCTGACCAGTCTCTGTATTCAGTCACCTAAGGGTGGTTTATGTGCAAACAATGAATCCCAAAGGAATCAGAATTAGGCTGAAGAATGTGAGAGGAAGGGCCCTGACACTGCCTGCTCCAGTGCCTTTATTTTGTGGATGAAGAGACTAGGTCCAAAGTGAAATGGCTTTTCTTTTTTTGAGACGAGAGTCTTGCTCAGCCACCCAGACTAGAGTGCAGTGGTGCGATCTCGGCTCACTGCAACCACCGTCTCCTGGGTTTAAGTGATTCTCCCGTCTCAGCCTCCCAAGTACCTGGGATTGTAGGCACCTGTCATTATGCCAGACTAATTTTTGTGTTATAGTATAGATGGAGTTTCACCATGTTGGCCAGGCTGGTCTTGAACTTCTGACCCCAGGTGATCCACCTGCCTCGGCCTCCCAAAATGCTAGGATTACAGGCATGAGCCACTGTGCCTGGCATGGCTTTTCCAGTGTCCCCTGGATAGCTTGAGGGGAGCCCTAGGACTGGAATCCAGATTCCTGCTTCCCTTACCAGTGTTCTTCTTCTGCCCAGACACACAACGGTATTTTCCAAGACGAGTTTTTAGAATCATCAGTTTTAATGGTCATGAAATTTGGAAAAGATCTTAGTGGTAATCTCTCTAGTCCAGAGGGTCCCAAACCTGCCTGATCATCAAATCACATGAAAAATTTGTTTTTAAAAATGTAGATCCTGGGATCCCAGCCCCCAGAGATTAGGGTTTTGGGGTCTGATAGAACTGGAATTTGTAGGCCAGGTTGGCCATGTGTATATTTTAAAGCTCCCACTTCCTACCCTCCACTTCCAGCTGATACTGATGATTAGCAGGTGGATTCTATCCAGTTGACAGAGGAAGAAACTGAGGCCCAGATAAAGCGAGGTAGAGTGACTGTGCAAGATCACATGTCATTCTATCACAAATTCTTCTATTGTTCAGAATAGAATTGAGCCAGGCTGCATGTCTAAGAGCCTTGACATATTAATAGTGTTTTCTTTCAATATTGTTTTTTTGGTGAACATGTTTCATTTTTTGAAGCAGCTTAGAAGATTCCCAGCCATGCTGCCAGACCCTCAGATTTGTGCAATGTTTACAATGACTTTGTTGTTCATTAAACAAATTTACCTAGACTTACCCAACATGAAAGAAATCATCTTGTTTACAGTGAGATCCTGACAAAAATATGTGTAGCAAAGACAGACAAACACACATAAACCTGGATTGCCGGGTGGGACATGATTTGCTGCCATATTCAATTTTTCTCATTAGAACTTGTTTTATTTGAGCATGACTCAGTACCCCGTGTAAATGCGAGGTTGTTAATCTTATTACTATATGGAAAACAAATTAATTAGTATGCATGCTTTTGGAGATGAGTTGTTAGGTTGGTGTTGGAAAGATTAGAAAAATACACTCATTACTCCAAATGATATCTGATAGTACATGTCTGACTTCCACTTTAAGATCTGTTCCAATATATGGGCAACAAATATAGCTAATAGAAATCAAGCATTTGTGTTCAGCAGCTAAATGTTCATGTTGGCCAGATCTATACACATGCTGGCCTTCTTTGTTTTAAAACAAAGGTCAGTTTGTCACTGTCCATCAGCCAGAGACTCACCTGCAACAGGCAGTTTCTTAGGTCCCAGCTCCCATCCAATATCCAAACTCAACTGAGAGTGACCTCTTTCCTCTGCTTGCCTACCACACTTTCTATCTCTTCTTTCAGCAGTCATAATGAACACACCTCATTTTTGCAGGAAACTGTATGCTCCCCGAGGGTAGAGACTATATTCCAATTGGAGATTTAAATGCGTATTGATCAGAATACCCCACTGCAGGAAAAATATATGAAGAAGAACAAGGAAGCCCTTAAAGTACCAGTGTGGAACAATCACCAGTATATATTGTTAAGCGGACACATAACTCTGCAAGAATACGGTGACACTGATTACAAGGTTACCAGGGGGGTATACTGGGTGGTTGAGGGGCAGAGGTAGGAAGAGACTTTCCCTCAGGTTCCCTCTGTACCTTTTAAATTTGAGCTATATGTATATACTCCCTAGTCCAAAAAAAGAGCAAATTATAATTTAGAAGTAAAATCTAGTAAAAAGAAAATATTTGCTCAACGTAAAACAACAACAACCAAAACACACACACAAGAAAACCCCACCACAACAAAATAAAACAAATAAAAATAAACAAATGTCATTTGGGGTATTACACTTTGGGAAGTCCTTTAATAAATAAATCTGTTTCACATTAGCTTAGTGTTACCCAGACTTATTTCACCAGGGAGCTCCAAAAGAAACATAAGGTATCTAGTGTTTCTCAGATAGTTCTCACTGCTTTTAAAAAATATTCACTTATGGGCCGGGTGCAGTGGCATGAGGGCCAAGTGCAGTGGCTCATGCCTGAAATCCCAACACTTTGGGAGGCTGAGGCAAGAGGATCGCTTGAGCCTAGGAGTTTGAGACCAGCCTGGATAACAGTGAAACCCCATTTCTACAGAAAACTTTTTTTAAAAAGGCAGGAGGATCACTTGAGCCTGGGAGGTTGAGGCTGCAATGAGACATGATTGTGCCACTGCACTCTTGCCTGGGCCACAGGAGTGAGAAAAAAAGAAACTATATTTGCTTATGAATACCTCACAAAACACAAGTGACCCACTGATGTGCTCTAGGTAATATTTTTAAACCAGAGCATAGATCCTAAGTCTGGCTGCCAGCTCTGTGAATGAACCTGGGCAAGTCCTTTCTCTTCTTTGGGCCTCAGTTTCTCCATCTCCAAAATAAGCCAGTGGTATGAGATTCTCTCTGACATTCCTTCCAGCTTTGAAGGTCAGATTCTCCGGCAAAAAATATATATATTAAAAGTCTCCTCCAAACTAAGCACATGCTGTAAGTAGCAATTGGAGGCTGGCAGAGGTCGATGATACTTGTTAAAGAGAAGTTACAAACATACCCGATGTGAACACATTTTCCCAGCTTCTCCGAAAACCTGGGGGATTAAAAAACAAAACAAACCCCAGAAGACATTCCAGGAGGTTATAAGAAACCAATGCGTCATCTTTGGTTCACAACAGCTGATGATATTACCAAAGTCTCAGCACTTCCACTTACTCACTGTCCAGCCTATTGGGCAAATCCCTGAGACTCAGTTTCCTCAGCTGTAAAATGGGTATAATAATTTCTTTGGCGCTTTCCCAAATTCTTGGCATAGGCACTTAATTTATGACAGCAACAGAAATAAGAGAATCAAGAGCCTGCGACAGGCTTGTCAAGCCATTTGTAAAAATGAAGTAAAAATGTTGCTTATCAAGTTACATTTCATTTATTGGTAGATTTCCCTTGGTTGTGGCAAGAGCATGGTATGAGACTATCCTACTCATCCATTACTAGAGACAAAGTAAAAGTATAAAAAGCCTTTGGCAAAGCGATTTGCCCATATATATCAAGAGTCATGCAAGCATTCAGGCCCTTTGACCCAGCGAATCTAGATCTGGGGATTTTACAGAAATGACAAAAATAGGAGAACGTGATATGTATGAAGACATGCATTTTGGGATTATCTGTGATAGTGAAAAATTGCAGTCCTTCTAAATATATAATACTAGGGAATGATATATCCACTCAAAAGAGTATTAAGCAGCCATTAAAATAATTATTAAAACATTTATTTTTAAATGATAATTATGAAGACCTGTGGCATTATAATGATAAACTGTCAAGTGAGAAAGCCGAATGAATACGAAGCTGTAACTACATTCATACATCACCTATGTAAATTTTGCCTGAGGTAAGAAGAACACTGAACAGTTCATTTGTTACACTGGTAGGATTATGGATAATTTTCTTTCCTTTTAATTTCTCTTATTGTTGTAACGTTATAAACTAAATAAAAATCTGGGAAAAAAATACAATAAGGCAACAGATAGGTACACTGTGTTGTATCCTTCGTAAATCCTTTCGCTGAAGAAAGGGATTAAATGTGGCTTACCATAACAAATCATAAAATAAGACTCACATTTTGCATTTCCTCTAGACCCTCCTACCCTTCTGAGAATAAATCAAAATATAAACACCAGAGTTGAGTTTTTAAAATCCAGGATTATCTCATTATTCTATTTAAAACATATAAGGAGAGAAAATATGCTTTTTTCTTCTGGATTAAGTTTCCCTGGCCAAGTTCCATATGTCTGTTCTTCCCTATTGGCAGGTCATGGGTCTCCCTTCCTACCACAGGAGTTTCTCGACCTGTTGACTTCTCTCGGCTATCGCACAGATGGTGGTGAAATCATTAGATTGAAGGAAACCCAACAGTTCTTGCTTCGTGAAATGAGCATGCTACTTCTGCCCAGGCTACCACCTGGGTCTGGGATCAGGATCTCCTGAGATGATGTGCAGGAAGACACAGAAGTGCTTTGCAAATCCTCCAGAGCTGTGTCCATTTGGATCTTTTTTCTTTAGGAGTCAATGTAACATAATGGAGGACTACAGGGATAGAGTGGACTTAGGGGAGTGGGGAGATGGGGCCTGGGTTTTAGGCAACCCTAAAGTGTTAGTGGTCAAACGATTTGTGTGGAAAATCAGACTGGCTTTCAAAATTCCAGCTCTGCCGTCTCCTAACTCTGTGATCCTGGGCAACTCCCAGTGTCTGAGCCTCAGAGTTGAGGCTTCATCTGTGAATCCGGAGCACTAACAAAACTGGCTGCACAGGTTTGTTTTGAGGAAGGAATATGATCATGTATGCAAAGCGCAGTGCCCAGTGAGTGTCCAAGAGATGTCCGTTTTCTCATTAGTCTTGCCCCTCCCATGAACTCACTGTAGAACCTGTGGCAATTCTATTTCCTTCTCTGGGCCTTAGTGTCTCCATCTGCGAAATGGGAGAAGGGGTGGACTCAACTGTCTCCCAGGGCTGTTTTAGCATATGGGCCTATGATTTCATGGTGGTTCTTGTAGCAATGTCCTTTTCTTTTTGTTTTCTTTTTTCTTTCTTTTTTTTTTTTTTTTTGCAGTTTTTACTTAAACAGAAATAAAATGGGCATATGGGCTGTCTATTTATTTTCTTTGCTACACAGCCTTGCATTGTGACTGGTAACTCTGATGGCCAGCTGGGCTGCTCTTTCCACAATGGCTTTATGGTTCTTGGAGGAAACATTGTAAGCGATCTCAGCACAGTACGATTTGTTGCACTTCAGCAGCACTTCCAGCTCCTTGATGTTGTGGACCAGGAACTTCTGTAAGCTACTGGGCAGCGTGTGCTTTATTTTTTTGTTGCTCCCATAACCAATGTTGGACATCAAGAACTGGCTCTTGAACCTTCTGTGAATCCTGTTGTAAATACCTCTGGTTGTCAATACCTCTAGGTGTCTACCAGTTACACTTAATTTTGACATATCAGTCTGACTGCTGCCCGATGAATGTCTTGTTCCTCTTTGAAAATCTTGGGCTTCATCTGATCTTTGACAAACCTGAGAAAAACAAGAAATGGGGAAAGGATTCCCTATTTAATAAATGGTGCTGGGCAAATTGGCTAGCCGTAAGTAGAAAGCTGAAACTGGATCCTTTCCTTACTCCTTATACGAAAATTAATTCAAGATGGATTAGAGACTTAAATGTTAGACCTAATACCATAAAAACCCTAGAAGAAAACCTAGGTAATACCATTCGGGACATAGGCATGGGCAAGGACTTCATGTCTAAAACACCAAAAGCAACGGCAACAAAAGCCACAATTGACAAATGGGATCTAATTAAACTAAAGAGCTGCTGCACAGCAAAAGAAACTACCACCAGAGTGAACAGGCAACCTACAGAATGGGAGAAAATTTTTGCAATCTACTCATCTGACAAAGGGCTAATATCCAGAACCTACAAAGAACTCAAACAAATTTACAAGAAAAAAACAAACAATCCCATCAAAAAGTGTGCAAGGGATATGAACAGACATTTCTCAAAAGAAGACATGCATGCAGCCAACAGACACATGAAAAAATGCTCATCATCACTGGCCATCGGAGAAATGCAAATCAAAACCACAATGAGATACCATCTCACACCAGTTAGAATGGCAATCATTAAAAAGTCAGGGAACAACAGGTGCTGGAGAGGATGTGGAGAAATAGGAACACTTTTACACTGTTGGTGGGATTGTAAACTAGTTCAACCATTATGGAAAACAATATGGCGATTCCTCAAGGATCTAGAACTAGAAGTACCATATGACCCAGCCATCCCATTACTGGGTATATACCCAAAGGATTATAAATCATGCTGCTATAAAGACACATGCACATGTATGTTCATTGTGGCACTATTCACAATAACAAAGACTTGGAATGAACCCAAATGTCCATCAGTGACAGACTGGATTAAGAAAATGTGGCACATATACACCATGGAATACTATGCAGCCATAAAAAAGGATGAGTTTGTGTCCTTTGTAGGGACATGGATGCAACTGGAAACCATCATTCTCAGCAAACTATTGCAAGAACAGAAAACCAAACACCGCATGTTCTCACTCACAGGTGGGAACTGAACAATGAGATCACTTGGACTCGGGAAGGGGAACGTCACACACCGGGGCCTATCACGGGGAGGGGGGAGGGGGGAGGGATTGCATTGGGAGTTATACCTGATGTAAAGGACGAGTTGATGGGTGCGGACGAGTTGATGGGTGCAGCACACCAACATGGCACAAGTATACATATGTAACAAACCTGCACATTATGCACATGTACCCTAGAACTTAAAGTATAATAATAAAAAAAAAAAAGAAAAGAAAATCTTGGGCTTCATGAGGAGTCTGAGGGCGGCCATTATGCGAGTAGGAAGTGTCTGCCACCTCCATAGGCAGCACCGAGGAAGAGAGGGCAATGTCCTTTTATTTTATTTTATTGAGACGGAGTCTCACTCTGTCGCCCAAGCTGGAGTGCAGTGGTGTGATCTCGGTTCACTGCAACCTCTGCCTCCCGGGTTCAAGCTATTCTCCTGCCTCAGCCTCCCAAGTAGCTGGGATCACAGGCACAGGCCACCACGCCTGGCTAATTTTTGTATTTTTAGTAGAGACGGGATTTCACCATGTTGGACAGGCTGGTCTCGAACTCCTGACCTCAAATGATCTGCCCATCTCAGCCTCCCAAAGTGCTGGGATTACAGGCATGAGCCACTGTGCCCGGCAGGCAATGTCCTTTTAAAAATAGATTATATGCGAATCTGTAGCTCAATGGGACACAGCCATGGGAATGGGGTTGCAGAAATTTTCTCTAAGATTAGGCTCTCAGCTCCATAATCCTGCCCTGGCTTTACTCCTGAATGTGCTTCCTCTAGTTAACATTCCAAAACCACCCAACCCTTCCAGCTGGGATTATTCCAAAGACATCCAAAGACATAGAGGAGATGTTGTAATGCCCCTCAAGGTGGCACATTGAGGGTTCCCGTGAAAAGATCTGTCTGAGCAGATCTCTTTCTCTGGAATTTCAGAGCAGATTTTTTCACAGGATCCTTTGCTGTGCCACCTTGTTTGTTCTTTCCTGAGGGTGATGACTCCCAAAGAGCAGAACTTAGACCAGTGGCAAGAAGCTGTATGGAAGCTAATTTGTGCTCAGTGAGGGAAAGGACTGCCTAGAAGGCAAGGGGCTCGTGAGCTCACTGTCCCTGGAGATATTCAACCTTAGAATGGACCGCTGTTCGCTTGGATGCTGTAGAGAGGCCAGCCTGGATACAGTTCATACAATTAAATGAGGCCCACTACCCCAAGTCCCTATGCTACTAATGAACTATTTACCAATTGATTATCACTTAATTAGCAATATAGATGATCCCAAATTTACGATGGTTTTACTTAGAACTTTTCCACTTTACAATGGTGTGAAAGCAGTATGTGTTGAGTAGAAATCATGCTAAATTCTGAATTTTGCTCTTTTCCCTGGGTATCATACCAGAATATGCTGTGAGACACTCTCTCAATGCTGGGCCGCAGCAGTGAGCCTCAGCTCTCAGTCAGCCCCGTGATCATGAGGCTAAACTATTGATACTCTGCAGTGTGTTGTGTGGCCAGACGATTTTGCCCTACTGTAGGCTAATGTAAGTATGCTGAGTATGTTTAAGGTAGGCTAGGCTAAACTATGGTGTTCAGTAAGTGTATTAACAACATTTGTGATTTAAGGTATCGTCAATTTACGGTGGGTTTATCAGGATGCAACCCCATTGTAAGTTGGGACACATTTGTACATTAATTTTTTTTTTGAGACAATGTCTCACTCTGTCACTGAAGCTGGAGTGCAGTGGTGACATCACAGCTCACTGCAGCCTCAACCTCACAGGCCCAAGTGATCCTCCCACCTTAGCCACCTGAGTAGCTGGGACTATAGGCATGCATCACCACCCCTGGCTAATTTTTGTAATTTTTTTCTAGAGACAGGGTTTTGCCATGTTACCCAGCCTAATCTCAAACTCAAGTGATCCACCCACCTTAGCTTCCCAACTGCTGGGATTACAGGAGTGAGCCATTGCGCCCTGCCCATACATTAATTAATAAACTACTGGTTGCACCATCTTAAATGCTCTGGCCTATTCTAGTTTCTCTCTCAGGAGAATGCCCTCTGGAAGACTCCTGAGGGTGCGGGTTGGTGGAGAATCAGACTGAACACTTAGGATTCATCTTTCTGAGCCTTCTCTTCTACAGAGTGAAATTCTGCAATTTATAGGGTATGTGTCTGTGTGTGTGTGTGTGTGTGTGTATACACTAGAATTCACCTCATTAATGCACTATTGACTGCAATTTTGTCTTTTCATTTTTCCTTTAGGGTCTGAGGGTTTTTTCCCCCTTTCAGCTCTGCCTAGCTGTGTTTTATCCCAGCAAGTCTAGATCCGACATTGTCTTTTCAGAATTTTAGCAGCAGTATCATGACAGCTGTTAACCTTATGGCTCTCAGATGTGCTTGAGTTGAATTTTTTGTTCTTTGCTTTCTCTCCTTCAGTGCTGGAAAAGGATATTTTAAAAAGAAACACAATTTTTCAACCCATGAGTACTGTCGGCCTCTTCCTATATAAACCTGCATTCATACCTCCTGTCAAATTCTGGGCCATTGGCTCCTCTACCAAAGGAGAAATGCATTTAGGTTACCAAAAAAGGTTTTCTGCGGGCACAGTGGCTCACGCCTGTAATCCCAGCACTTTGAGGGAGGCTGAGGGAGGTGGATCAAAAGGTCAGGGGTTCGGGACCAGTCTGGCCACCAAGGTAAAACCCCATCTCTACTAAAAATACAAAAATTAGCCAGGCATGCTGGCAGGCACCTGTAATCCCAGCTACTTGGGAGGCTGAAGCAAGAGAATCGCTGGAACCCGGGAGGCCGAGGTTGCAGTGAGCCGAGATCACACCATTGCACTTCAACCTGGGTGACAGAGTGAGACTCTGTCTCAAAAAAAAAAAAAAAAAAAAAAAGGATTTTCTGTAAGCAGCACTGGGGAATCCAAAACCATCCTAACAATACTTTGTGAAACAAATCCCAGCTGTTATATCATTTGATCCTCACAACTGCCATGAGAAATAGGTTGAGTGGGTGGCACTTATTCTCCCCATTTTATAGGTTAGCAAACCGAGGGACACAGAGGTGATGTCATGCTTCTAGGATGTGGTGAAGTGAGAGCTAGAGTCATGGGCTGCAGAGGACCAGTGCAGGGAGGATTTTACCTTCACCACATTTATTCATTCATCAGACTCTCAAATGAGCATTTTTATGTGCAAGTCCTGTGCTGTTTTGGGGTTGCAGAGTGGGATCAGACACTGTCTCACTGCTTTCATGACAGGAAGGGAAGAGGACAAGGAGCCATGACAGTGTGATAAAGGCATTTGCATAAGTGTGGCACCCAGGGGGAGTCTGATATGCTCACTAGTGGAATAACCCTAGGCACAGTGCAGACACAAAAGCCCACAAAAGCAGGCATAGTGACTCCTCCTCATCCAGGGGGGCCAGCAAGAGAGTCTTGCAGATCTCCAAAGGAAGTTCGGATGTTCCCATGAGTGTTACCTGGGAGTAGCAAACCCTGGGGTTTGTAAGTGGATCAGAACTTAAGATTGCTATAGGCTGGGCGTGGTGGCTCATGCTTGTAATCCCAGCACTTTGGGAAGCCAAGGCAGGTGGATGGCTTGAGCCCAGGAGTTCAAGACCAGCCTGGATAACCTGGTGAAACCCTGTCTCTACAAAAAATACAAACATTAGCCGGGCGTGGTGGCGCATGCCTGTAGTCCCAGGTATTCAGGAAGCTGAGGCTGGGCGATTACTTGAGCATGGGAGATAAAGTCTGCAGTAAGCCATGGTGGGACCACTGCACTCCAGCCTGGGTGACAGAGTGAGACCTTGTCTCAAAAAAAAAAAAAAAAAAAAAAGAAAGAAAAAAAAAGATTAATGCAGTTCTTAGTATAGCTCCTTGAGGACTCTGTTTCCTCAACTGGTCTCAGCTTCATCACCAGGGAATTCTCTCTTTTCTCCTGCCTTACCAGTTCCTAAATAAGCCAAGCATTTTCTCCCTCCAAGCCATTGCTCATCATATTGAACTGATGGTCTGTAGCATCCTTCTCCCCTTCTTTTCCAACTCACTCTTCCAGACCCAGATCAAATGCTGCCCCCTTTAAGAAATCTTCATAGATTTCCTTAGCAGGAAGGGAGGACTCCACTTTTGTTTTCCTAATTGTATATAATTAAAAACCTGGGCCAGGTGCAGTGGGTCATGCCTATAATCCCAGCACTTTGGGAGGCCAAGGTGGGCAGGTTACTTGAGGCCAGGAGTTGGAGACCAGCTTGGCCAACATGGCAAAACCCTGTCTCTACTAAAAATACAAAAATTAGCCAAGTGTGGTGGCGTGCGCCTGTAATTCCAGTTACTTGGGAGGCTGATGCACGAGGATCACTTGAACCTGGGAGTCGGAGGTTTCAGTGAGCTGAGATCCTGCCACTGCACTCCAGCCTGGGCAACAGAACAAGACTGTCTCAAAAAAAAAAAAAAAAAAAAAAATGCCGGATCAAGTTCTTCCGTGGATTAAAGGCTTATTTCTTCAGTGTGACTTCTAGCAACTTGAGGCAGGAGGCTGTCCTCTCTCTCCAGGACTAAGCACAAGGCTGTTTTTGCTAAATAGAATTGAATTAAAATGAGAGGAAGGGGGCACATCCATTACCCTTTGGTAATGGATGGTTTTTTGTCAGATGGTTTTTTGGTCCTTTTGGGGCAAATCAGGAATAGTTTGTCTATATGGCTGCTGGTACTTTGGGGATCTGGATGTTGCCAGCCTCACAAGTTCTAGTTCAGGGTGTTTAGACAGGTGTAGACCTGGTGAGTGGGGCAGGGGTCAGTGAATCACAGTGGCTTAGTCCTTGCTCTGAAAAAGCTTTTAAGCCAGTGTTTATCAATGGATGGTCCAGGTACTTCCTGCATCCGACTCACCTGGGAAAGTTACTAGACATTCAGGTTCCAAGCTCAATCCCATAGCACTACACCAAGCTCTCTGGGGCTGGGGCCCAGGGATCTGCATGTGATTCTTCTCACACTGAAGTGCAGAAACTACTGTTATAAGGGAACAGAATGACTTACTGCCAGAAGAGCTGGTGCCCAGAGGATAAGTCCTGCCCATGGGAGCCAGGAAACTAGGAGGAGTAGTGAGAACTGGACACAGACACTTCATTTCCAACCCATAAGGTAGTAGGAAGGGTGAGCTCAGGGCTATGTGGCCTGAGCAGAGAATGGTGGCCACCAGCTGCGGCTCTGGGGAGATCTTTACAGTCTGAGAGGATTTGGTAAGGTTCATGAGGAACATTCCAGGCTGAGGGTGGTTGGTTTGTTTTTCCAGACTGAGGTTTGTGAGGGAACTTTGTGCAAACTTCCCAGGGGAGAAGGTTAAAAAAAAAATCCAAAAAACTGATGGAGAGTAAGCTTCCCTACGTTTCTCTCCTTTGGTCCTAGGGCCTTCCTCTTACCTCTTCCCTTTGGCCTATGGGTCCATTTACTCCATATAGTAAGGGGAGAATATGTTTTAGCTGCTGCTCTGACAATCTTCATGAGGTACAGCAGGGGCCTGCCCACCCTAGCCATCTTTCTTCCTTTGTCCCATTCCTCAAACCACTGGGAATTCCTTCCTTCAGAAGCATTTGCCATTCCTACATTGCTCCTAAACCCTTGGGCAGCTCTTTTCTTAGCATTTTGCTTGTATGTTGATATCTAGTAGCCTCTTCTGCAAAGTGCAGATTTTAATTATGCCATCTGTTCCTTATTTATCTAGCAAAGTCCTACTTACCCTTCAACGCTCACTCAGGTCACCCTCTAGACATGTCCCCTCCAGCCTCCCCCTTTCCAGAGTCTGGCTTCAGTACCTTGCACAGTTCTCCCAGATCTCTCTTTGCTTACACACACCCTCACTCTCTTACCATCTAAGTCGAGGCCTGTTTCCCTTCTGGACAGTTCCTGGGACTCAAGTGACATTGTACTGTGGCTCCTAACCCAGGGCTGTGTACCCCTTCCCAGGGTGGCTTTGAGGATCAAAGGATGTTGTGTAAGGCTTGCGGAAGGCGTCTCTGTAAATGTTCTTGCCCTCCTCCCTGACTCTCATGACAGGGGAGGGTACTGAGCTGACTTGCTAGGCCAAGCGGTCAGGGAACTCCAGTGCCTCAGACTTTCTGACTGGGTCTGGAGAAAGAGTGGAGGGTTATTCGCTTTGGGTATGTGGTCCTTCAGGACCAAGGAGCATGACCTGCCTCTCGCCACCCTCTCCCCTCCATGCCAGCTGGGATTCAGCTTCAGCCTGGGTGGCCAGAAGGGGCAGAGTTTTCCTCTGGGTCTTGGAAGCTGCCCCAGGTGGTACACCCAGCCACGCAGCCTACACAGAAGACCTCAGAGGAAATGGAGGAGCCAAACGTTCACTAAACGGGCTTTGGTGAAAGGAGCCAAGACAAAACCCAGCTCTGAGCTTAATTAGAAAGAGTGCTTAATCCCTCCCCCAACAAATGCAGATTGCCCACAAAGGAGAACAGGAACCCAGTGGCCAGGAAGACCCGAAGCCTTATAAAGAAGCACTTTGGGCTGTGTAGGGCAGCTCCACTATGATCTGATACAATGACTATTGTCAAGCAGGGTTGTTTTTCCATGTTTTTGTATCCTTTTCTTCACATTTTCTTTTGCTACCTAATTTCATGCATCAGAGGTCAAAAGACAAAAGGTCAGGCCTGGTTTAGAGACAGCAAACTCCCCACCACCAAGAACGTGTGTCCAAAAGAGCACTTTGAGGCACCGCCTGCAGACACCGGCAAGTTTTCATCCCTGATTCTCTTTTGTCACTTCATGGGGTACATAAGTCTATGTGCAAACTGCATGAGAAATGAGACACCAACTGCTGTACCAAATTAGGAAAAAATTAACTAAACTGTTTCTATCTCATACCTTGTTTATAAGAATTTGTACCTAACAAGGAAAAGCCCATCTTGGAACTCTCAGCCTGCCTATGGTAGAGAACTTTACACACACATGCACACACACACACATGCATATGTATGTAAATATGTACATACATAAAATATATATACATATACACACATATCCTATAAAAATAAAATCTGAGTACATATTTCTTAAATGTTTTGCTGGGAGGATTTATAAAGATCTGTCCAGAAAATTACCAATACTTGTTCTAAAAATTGTTTTAGTTGAAAGGATAGCAGCATTTCAGTATGAATAATTTAGCATGATTATTTTGGTATGTATTTAGTATGACTATTTTGTCCTCAGACTGCAAATGTTTTCAATGTCTCATTTTGGATTCTTAGGTAATAGTAGATTGCCGGAGTTTCCTTATGTGATAGGTCCACACAATGTGTTTATAACGAGGATACAATGTCATGATTTCCCATTAGAAATATTTTCATGATTTAGGGGGAAAACGACTTTCTGATTCTATGTTCATAAGCTCCTTATATTAGATATTTCAAATGGTTTTCATCTGACTGAAAATAAATTAGGGGATATCTTTAATTTTTTTTTGTGTAGAGGATTTTTTTTTTTTTTTTTTTTTGGTAGATTTGCATTCAGTGCCAGAAGGCTCCCACCCCCAGTACAAAGTGAAGGAAAAGTTAAGGCTTTGGAAGTGTCTCTGGTGATGGCTAAACACTGAGACTGGCTTCAGGGCTCATCTCAAAGGTGCTTTGGCCCAAGCATGGCTCATCTTTTCCATCTTACTCTGGGCTGGGTTCCTAAAGATAGCGAATCAGCAGCAAATCTGAAAGATTTTTAGAGCACAATTTTATTTCCGGCACATTCTCAAATCCAGACTTCATATCCTGTAGTCCTCTGACCTTCCCAAAAGACTTTCCTCCCAAAAGAAAAAATAGAAATCAGCCAACAACCTGCCCTGAGGCTGAGGTATTCACTTGGCGATTTGCAGGTTCACATGGCAGGCTCCAGGGAAAGCACCCCAATCCTGGGGTGATCCTCTCCCACAGCTCTGAAGTTACTACAGAAAAATGGAGAATGAAGTAAGCGAGAATATTAAAGGGCCTACCTAAAGGCGCGCCTCACTTCCGTTTAACACTCTGATCTGCGTCCAAAACTAAAAGAATCGTTTAGCTTGTGCGCTCACCCTCACTCAAAATCGCTTGTGAAGTAGGCTCTTTTATGTTCCAATACTTCATGGAATCAAATTATATCACATTAAAATGTTATTAGTTTAAAACACATTAAATAAATGCAAGTCTGGGCCGACGCATGAATATTTAAAGCTCACATTACACGGTGAAATAGAAGAAAAGGGAGTGAGGAGAGCTAACAGAACATCGTATAAGTACTGATAGAAATAAAATATCCTATGTGCAAACTTTCTTTAGCAAAATATGGTTTTATTACTTACATTTATTATGGTATTGTTAAATTTGAAAATAAATATAAAGAGAAATGAACTGATTTACACTTGTTTTCAATGTTAAACAACCAGAATGCCAGTAAATCTTTTCAATGCCCTATTTTGGATTCTTAGGTGAGAGTGGATTGCTGGGACGTGTTGGCAAATTTTAAATACAACTGATTGCCTGTTTTCCATATTCATATATTGCGAATGTAACTCCAGGAGAGTGAATTTTATCTCAAAATTCTCCAAGAGTTGCCTTCAAATAGCGTCTCTGTGCATATGCATACGGCATACACTTGACGTCTGCCATGTGTACCTGTGCGCTGGAAACCAGTCGTGGAACTGAATTGAATTACTGGATTTGAGTTGAAATGAACCCATCCAAACGACCCAGGTCTGCGCTCTTTGAGGCTTCTCTCAGTAACATTTCTAATGAAAGCAAGAAAAGCGGTAAAGTAAAACAACAACAGCAACAACCCACCATGAGCCCCAGGTTACCCGAACACAGACCCATCGCGTATTCTAGCGCAACACAAGTATTTCCGGGTGGCGAGTCGCTGGCACATGGTGCCCCAGCGAGCCAGCACCCGGAGTTGGAAGCCCTGTATGCGCAGAGGACCCCACTGCCAGCTGAAATGGGTGTTTTGACCCAAACCAATCTTCAGCTCCTTTCTGCCGCGGGCGCCGCCTGAAACCCCGAGGCG
The DNA here is from genome assembly GCF_047675955.1 of Chlorocebus sabaeus. Classification (NCBI taxonomy): domain Eukaryota; kingdom Metazoa; phylum Chordata; class Mammalia; order Primates; family Cercopithecidae; genus Chlorocebus; species Chlorocebus sabaeus. The sequence continues at coordinate 65,750,815 of NC_132915.1, read as the reverse complement.
GCTGCTGGCCCGCGAAGTGCGCTTTTTGCGCTCTGCGCTGGGGAAGTTGCAGTTGGAGAGGCGCCCCCATCCATCCCGGCACCGCCCCTAGGCAAGCCCCAAGTTTATACCGCAAGGGACCAACTCGCCGCGACTCGGCGTCCACCCTCAATGCTGACACCGTTCAGGCCCGGCAAACGAAGCAGGGCGGGGCTGGGCATTGGGGGCGCCGCCTGCCGAAGATGCGGTACCACGTGCGCGCTGTGCGGACCCCGAATCCTGTGAGTCCAGCTCCGGCCACAGGCTCTCGAAGAACTGGGCCCTTAGCTTTAGGGCGGGGCCTCTTCTTTGCCTCCTGCCTGGATGTCGGCTCCCACTCACGCTCTTCGCGAGCTCCGGAGCCGAGCCCCAGTGCCAGAGTCGTTCCCTGCGGCTTCTCCCAGGACTCGCACAGAGGGAGGCCCAGCGGCGGACGGCGATGGCCCAGCCTTTGCTAGATTCCGGGCTAGGCGTCTAGGGAAGAGGGGCACCGGGCCGGAACTGAGCTCCAGTTCGGGCTCCACGAGCCCTGGAGCCCCCCACGATGTTTCCTGGCTGAGTTAAAGAGCCCGACCTTGGCCTCTCGCCTGGCAACGTCGGCCTCCCCCTCCCTTGCCCTCAGCGTCTTAGCTGGAGGGAAGCTCGCAGCGTGCCTAGGCCAACCCCTTCTGCGTCTCTTTTCTTTTCCTGTCACTCTCTGTTTTCGGTTTCTGCTTTCTCCTTCTCACAGAATGCCAGAGCGAGCAGGGGCCTGGAGGAGCCTCCGCACCAGCCCCTTTTCGGGGCCTCCAATCTGCCTTCCCCACAGTCTAGTCTCCCCGTTCCATATTTCTTTCTGTATAGACTCTGCTTGTATTTCCTCGCCAATTGAGCCAGCATGTGTCTCTGCTTCTAAATTTGCCTCTCCTCTTGTCCCTTGTGTAACATTAAATAAACCAAGGTGTGTTGAGCTGGAGAAGTCCTAGCAACGTGGACAGAAAGAATGGCTTATTCTGTCCTCGGAACATTTCCGGTCACTACAGTTCGGTTTCCCCTTGAGGCGGCGCCAGCGCCGGTTCCGCCCCACAGGCCACTGCTACGGAGGCGCCCGCTCGCTGTCTCGCTCTCTGGCGGTGTCTGCGTGTGTTCGGGTGTGGGCACATGTATCTGTGCTTGCAAACCAGGGCGGGCTCTCCAAACCGAAAGCTGCGCGGAGTTGGGTTTCTGGAATTCTAGGGCTGCGGTCAAGGGAGATGGGGGATTTTCCCGGGATCCCGATGCCCATCTGAGCCTAGACTCCCCGCGTTCCGGCCCCTTGTCCCCTATCTCTAGGGCCACAGCGTCAATTCCGTGTCCTCCGAAGTGGTTCGTCACCTGCTCCGCTGCGGGGACCCGCCCCTTGGGCCAACGCTGCGGGAGTCCGGACGGTCCGAAGCACGCTGTCCAGGCGCTAGGGGAGACCGACTCACAGGGGACGGGGTGGGCAAGGGGACGGCGGCTGGGCCTCGGTACCCCGCGAGGGGGGCTCTGTGATTCTGACCCAGCACCGGCGCCTCCGGGCCCGCGAGGTTTTGACGACCAGCGGGCGCCCCCTCGGGAACCACATTTGTTTCCCTCTGGTCTCGAGCGTCCAGAGCGCGACGCGGCGGAGCACGGCGAACTCACGATTCGTGATGCTTGGCCTGATCCTCTGCCCTTCATGGGTGTGGGCAGGAACGGAGTAGTGGCTGATGTCCCCTCCCTAATCCCAAAGCCCCACAAAAGCCAAAATACACTTGCAAACTCTCACCAAAGCATCTCACAAACACAAAAACTAAAGCCAACACATGAAAACATAACCCCAGCCCCCATCAAAACGTACAGCTCAAAAAAATAAAATCCAAATCGAGGGAAACAAAGCACACACAACACGAAATTCCCTAAGGCAACACACACACCAACGACACCCACTCACACCAAATCAAAACACATCTAAACACCGCGGAGAAGGAAAAGCCTTACAAACGACACACAAAAAGACAGCCTGCAAGGACAAAGGACAAAATCACACAAAATCAAAACTCACCCCAAAGACCAGGACTTACAGAGCAAAACTCGCTAAAATCAATCCCACGAAAAAACAACACGCAAAACACCCGAAACAAAAGAATCTCCCATGGATAAATGAAAACTCACAGAAAACAAACAAAAACAAAACAAACCCTCTACATGGAAACAACAACAACAACAAAACACCAACACCCCCGCCCCCAGCCCGGGGTGAAATGTCAATTCCGGGAGGGCTTTTGATCTCCAGGCGCGGACAGGCCGCACCTCCCAGGCGCTGCCTCCCGGCGTGGGCTGGGGCTAGGCTGCGGAGGGAATGAGTCGAGCGCTCGGAGATAGCCAAAAATCAAATTGCGGGGTAGGGACACGGGCCGGCAGGCTGCAGAGAGGAGGCGGCGCTGGGGAACTGCGCAGACCACTTGGTGGGGGGGCCGCCTGGGAATCCACAGCCACATTTCCGATTGTGGCGAAATCTGCTCAGTGGATATGTGATGTCCAGTTGCCGCCGGGGGCCCCCCTTTCCTCGAGCTCTAGGCTCTTCCCCCTAGGTTGCGACCCAGCCTCGTGACCACCCCCTCCAAAAAACAAACAACACTCTTGCTGAGGACGATTCACTCTCCAAAACTGCCATTGTCCGGCGGGCCGAGAGTCCTCCTACGGAGCGCTCCCCCGCCCTGGAGAACCTTTCCCCTGCGACCACCCCGCTGCAGGGCCCCACAGGCTTCCAGTGGCCAGGTCCAGCAGCTGAACTAACTCGAGGCTGGGGAGGGTAACAGGGAGGGGAGGCTTGAGCCTGGGCCGAAGAGAGAGGGCTGGACATGCCACACCTCTGCCCGGTCTCTCTGGATCTGATTTCCTCTCTGGAATCAAGTCCTGGGGCTCTGGGACTCCACAACGTCTCAGGGCTCGGGGGCAATGCGATTCCATTTATGGGCAGGGTTAAGGTGTCTGGAACTCCCGCCAATCTCCAGGAACTACTGAGATGTTCTGCTCTGCCCGGGTGCTCCAAAGCGGAAGCCCGGATTTCATCTCCAGCATTTCACAGCTTAACCTCCATGCTCTGGGCCAGAATGGAACTTGATGTGGGGAGGGGTTCTGGGACCAGGAGACTGGATGGGACCTGGGGGCTTTAGGGATCTGACGCTGCCCTAGGGTCAGGGGCCCAGCGATAGACAGGGCCCCAGCAAATTGGGGTGGGGGTTGGATGGCTGGGAACCCTGGGGTCGGGCGCCGCCCTAGGGGTGAATCTGAGTAAACCGGAACGTCCCCTCTGTGCCTGGCAACACTGCCAGCCTTTGCAACCCCTTACAAAAGCACCTGCGTGGCCGAGCAGTTAATTTCTTTAAAAACAAAAACCCGGCCTGCGCCCGTCTAAGCAGCGGGATTTGCACATGGAGATGTCACAGGCCCCGCGCACAGCGCAGAGGGCCGCGACCCCCAAGCGAAGGGCTTAATAGAGGGTGCGGCTGCGAGACCCGGGCTCCTGGGCTCGGCTTCGGTCTGCCCCTTCCCGTAGGTGCGCTGGCTAGCGCCCGGCGCAGTCTGAAGCCTTCCTTCCCTCCCCCCCAACCCCTATAAAAGTCTAGGGCGGCGCGGCAGCAGCGCTGCTGCTCTCCCGGCTTCCCGCTCTACTCCGGCCCGGCCCGGTCCGCCACGTCTGGCGCGCTGAGCAGGCCCGGCAGCGCAGCGCCTACCCTTTTCTCGGTCCGGGCCGGCAGTGCGGGGCGGCGCGCTGGGGGCGCGGCGTGTCTGGGGACATCTTGTGATGTTGGCGAGAACAGGACATGATCTCACATGGCGAGAAGCTCTTTAGTTCCTTAATCATTTCACGGTGCCTTCGGACGCTTTTTTTCCACCTAAAACGTTTAGTTTCAGCTCAGTGATCAGCTACCCCAGCTCCGCGGGGGAGCGGAAGGCTTGAATTATTCCGACCTGTGAGCGGCCCCTGACACCAAAAAGAAAAAAAAAGAAAAAAAAAAGGCACAAAAAAGTGGAAACTTTTTTCCCTGTCCATTCCATCAAGTCCTGAAAAATCAAAATGGATTTAGAGAAAAATTATACGACTCCTCGGACCAGCAGGACAGGTAGGACCGCGATGCGGGCTCCAGACGTGCAAACTCCGGGACACAGCCAGGCCCTGGTCCCCACGCAGGGTGACCCTGGAGGAGGAGGGGGTGCCCGCATTTTCGTAGAGACTGTCTATCTAACTGCGGCCTGTTTGTTATGTTTTTTCACCTATCTGTTCACACACTTCTGCATCAGTCCAAGTATCTGTGAGTTTGTTTGTGTTTTTCTGTTTCTGAATGTTTCTGCTGGTGTCCTTCCGGGGGTCTGCAAGTTAGGGCCTGTGTGTTTATATAAGGGGCTCAGTGTGTGCCTGACTGACAATAAGTTTGTGTGTCCCTGTATATGTATTTTTAAAAGATATAAAAATATATGAGTTTGTGTCCAACAGTTTGTTTGCCTGTGTGTGTGTGTATCTTTATACCTGTGAGGTATTCGTATGTGTTTATAAGTTAGTATTTGTGTGTATATTCTTCTAGGTATCCAAAATGTGTGTCTACTATGAGTGTTATTTATGTAATTGGGAAATATCTGAGTGTACATCCACTATTTTAAGGATCTGCGTTCACCTGTTATATCCCAAGTGATTTTGGAAGTGAGAAAGACGTGGCTACACTGACCTTTCCATTTTTGGATGTCAACAGCTGTCCAATGCATACATGCCAATGTTCACATTGTGTCTCTAGGCAAACTCTTAGACGTGGGTCTGGGGCCTATGGAGACCCGTGGTGTTTAGCATGTGCATAGTAAGGCCCAGTTTCCATTCTATTGGGAGACAAAACCAGGAATGAAGGTGTGAATTCAGGGCATGTGCCTCTTGGTGTGCAGTGGGCACTGTTGAGGCTACCATTTCTACAAACAGGTCTCCTGTGGTAGGCACAACCTTAAAGATGAGAGCGGACACCTGTGGCGTTAGTTGTGACATTTTAGGGACCCCCAGCCTCCCTTCACTTTCACCTAGACAAGCCTCTGACACTGGCATGTGTATGTGTGTGTATACACACACAGACATACACACACTGTGTCCTCAGGTTTTATCCTGTGGGTGCCGCTCCAGTGGAGCACAGTGGGTGGGTGCATGTGCATAGTCTGGGCATTCAGCTCTGGTGCCTGTCTCTGGCATAGGTCCCCATGTGCCTCGCACAGGCCTGAGAAGTAGGTAGCAGGATGTGTTTATGTCTGAGAGGAGATATCAGAGACAGTAGGCCTCCATCTGCCCTGAGGCATGAGTCAGGTATGGGGGCCCTCTTTCACTCACTAGGCCACTGTGAAACTCCCACACAAACACACTCCTGGCCCTGGCAAGAAGTCCTTCCCCCATCCCTGTGCCCTCTGAGAACCCCCACCTCTACTCCAGCCTCAAATACAAGCCTAAGAGCAAAAAGGATAAACTTAGACCCCAAACCCAGGACAACTCCTGGGGCATAACTGTATTTCCAAAATCGTAGCTGAAGAGAAGTGAGGGCAGAGATCTGAGGCAGAAGAGTGTTTCCAGGATGAGGGCTCAGGAAAAGGTACCTGGAAACCTCTCTGCTCCATCCTTAATTCTCAGAAGGCCCTTCTTCCTGGGTTTCTCAGCAGGTGGGCTTTCAGAGAGACCTGAGCCTGGAAGTGGGTGTTGTGTATTTGTTGGGAATGAACCGGGGATGTGTGAGTGTTGTGGAGAGGGTCTCTGCAGTCTTCGGGCTGGCTCTCCCGACAAGCTGTCTCGAAGAATGTAATTCATGACGGTCGATGGGCTCTTTGATTAGTTCAATCGCCTGAATAATCGTTTAATCAATAAAGCATTTCATTCCTCAGCACAGTTGGACTGGGTGGGGCTTGGGGTGGAGTGAGATAGGGGAGCCCTAGGCTGGCCAGGGCTTAAAATCTAGCGAGCCACGCCCACTCCTCACTGATGGGTTGGGGAAGAGCTGCCTGCCTGGAAAAGGGCGACAGTTCAAGTGAGACTGCACTTCCACCTGTCCACTCCAGCCTGGGTCAGGGCTGGAGAAGAGAGGGAAGCTGAAAAGCTGTCCAAGCTGGTGCTGAAAGGGGTGTCCAGGTCTGGTTCCTATGAGAGCTTCTTCCTTCTCCCAACTTCTAGGTATTTCATGGGCCGATAGACTTCCTTTTTCTTCCTTCAGAACCATATTCCATTTCTTACCCCAACCTCAGTTTCCCTATCTGCCCAATGGGGAGGGAGTGTATCCTTCTGGCTCTAAGCCCATGATAAGGTCAGGTCAATACTAAGCAGGGAGCCACTTAAGGACCTTCTCCTCTAATGTCTTCCTTGCCGTAGGGAAAGAAAACAGAGGTTCAGAGAGGGGCAAGGACTTGTAGGAGATCATAAAGCATGAGTAATGGAGGGAATAGGAATGGAAGGTGACCTCTCTGCCCTTAGACCGCCTGTTCCTGCTGGGAGAAGAGACAGATTCCCTCCTCTCTCCATGGACTCCCTTGGAGAAAAGCTACTATTGGGCAAGTAGTAGGCTCTCCTTGCCATGGGAGCCCTTGAGTCCTTAGGCCCAGGCAGGTCTGGATGGGTTGAATACTTTCCCACTGGACATTGGCATCAAGTCTCACAGTTCTGGAATGAGCCTGGGATGGAGTGATAGATAGTAACACACCACTATCCATGAAGCTTCATCTCACAGAGCCTAAGAAGTCACATCTCAGGGCTTGTTCTCTGTATTAAATAAACAGGGAAGCAGAGACTTTAGAAGGGGCTGCCTGTCTCAAGTCTTTGGGAGATGGAGTTAGTCCCAGCGCCCCTGGCCTGCAGAACATGCTGGTAATAATAACACACCCCGACTAAGGCGGTTTTACACGATTCTTGAAAAACCTGGTTAAATTCTCATTTTTTCTCCATCCTCTTCAAGAACTCCTGAAAACAGAGCCAGGTCAAGTAGAGCAGACTCCTGATCCAGGGGCAGGAATCATGCAGGAATCTGCCGTGCCTTGACTTTCTGTGTAATTTCAGGTCAATTTCGTTCCCTCTGACACTTAATTTTTTTATTTTTTAAAAATGAAGTTTAGAGAGAACTCAATGGGTTGAGACAGCCATGCTGGCAGCATCCCTGATCTTTCCAGAACTGAGCAACCAGTCTGAGCCCTACTGGGCCTCACTTTGTCAGAAGCAAGAACAGGGAAATGGGCTGGACTTGGGTTGAGGGAGTCGATGTCAGGCTAATAGATTACTGTTAGCAGCCCCCACATCCTGAAGCGGCGGAATGCAGTGCGCTGGGAGGCGTGGAAGGGAAAGCCGGGAGGGGGTGTGTCCCCAGTGAAGCGAGGTCTCTGGCTTCTCAAACATTATTCTCAATGGGCTGTCTTTCAGTATTAAAACTTTCAAAGGCAATTTGGTTTACATAAATGAATTTCTTCCTGGATAGTTTCCTTTCGTGGTCTCCTGTCCCCAGCGCCTAGCACAGGGCCCGGCCCAAAGCTCTGCTACTGGGAGAAAGAAAGTGCATCACTGTAAATCACAGAGAAGCCCGACTACGTTGAGAGCCGCGCTGAGACCAGCCCCGCGCTAGTCTCTTTCTCCTGGACCAAGGCTGCGGCTCGTGGGCGTTCAGAGACAGGACTGAGACGCAATAGCCCGGCTCCACCGTGGACTTGCTGTGCAGCCTCGAGTTAGTCACGTAACCTCTCTGAGCTGTCGTTTGGTGACCTGTAAGGCTGGGCTAGGTGATCACGGTATCAGGTCTGGTCGCGCCTTTGGGGTTGGAACTTCCCAGAGGCGGCCCGCTTGGGCGGTGATGAATCACCCCCACCCAGGGGGAAACTCCTTCCCCCAAGGACGCCGCGAGGTGCGGGAGGGGGCTGCTCTGGGTGCACAGGTAAGGCGGGTCCTGTGTGGGCCACGCAGCAGAACACTGTCCCGAAGCCGGACACCTACTGTGTGAAACGGGGAATCGGCGCCACTCCTGCTCGGGCCGTGCCCTGGGGCTTCTATACAAGGCTCACGGGTGTCCGAAGGAAAACCTGCGTGTGCGGGCATATTCCAGCCGAGTTCTTCGATTTGGCAGCATCGCCCCTCCCTCACTATCCCGAGAGCGGCTCTGGAGAGGTCCTTTTGAGAAAGGTTTCCAGACCGCAGCCTTTCTTCTACCCCAGACTTGCCGTGTGACTTTGGACAAGTCGTATCCTGCCTCTGGGCCTCGGGTTCTGCACCTGTGAAATGGAGAAAGCATAGCTTCGGGACCTTTTTAGCGCTAAGATTCTAGAGAACCTGGGTTTGTAGGCCTGAGCTCAACAAGAGAGGCTGGGGGTGGGGGTGTCACTGGCTACATCCCTCAGGACGTCCCACACTCCCGCCTCTCCAGTAGGTGTGCAAGCCGCCATGTTGAGTCTGAGCCGAGGATCTGAATTCTGGTCATTTCCGACCCACTGGGCGCTATCGGTGAAGCCAGTGCGGGAACTCTATTCCATCCCTGTCCCTCTGTGCTGTTGCGATCTTCCTGTTCCAAGGCCTGGGGTGAAAGGGGAAGATCCGGACAGGCGGGGTTCCAGACAAAGAAGAGATAACGCCGCCACTCCACCCCAGCGCGCACTGCAGCCTCCTGGGTCCCCAGAGGCCCGCCTGGGGCCGTTTTCCGCAGCTGTGCCCTGGTGGGGGGTGGGGACGGGTGTCAGCGCCGGAAACTTGTCTACTGGTCAGGGACAGCTGGGTGTGGAACAGGGACAGAAGGTGGGCCCAAGGGTCGACCCAGTGCAGGAGTTTGAGAAGTAGAGCATGAGTAGAGAGAAGGCAGAGGAAGGCAAACCGAGGCAGAGAATAAAACAAGAGGATAACCCAGGAATACTCCCATGATCACCCTGTACTCTATCTTCCTTACAAGCCCAGTCCTGGAGCAGGCATCTCAAAGCCCTTGTTTTGGTGGATTTATGTTTAATATTAGCGGAACATCACTCCTGAAATACAAAGTGAGTCTTCAGACCACTCCCGTGAGTTGCTGGGGGCAAGGGAATCCTCAGCGTATTTCTGGTGCTGGGGCCCAGATGACTCACAAAACTAACTATAGCTTCCTGGGTGAAGAATGACTATCACATGCTTCCTTTTCAAGGTCCAGTTTCTTTGATTGTTGTCTCAGAGCCTTAAACCCCACCAAGAAACGGACTCTCTAGTCAAAGATCCTTTCTGTAGCAAGAGAGTTCTGCTACAAATCCATCCATTTTGTCTACGCAGGGACAGGAACTTCCTCTGTAGACGGAAGGTCGGGTTTTCCCGTCAACTGGAAGCTGCCCTACTGTAGCGCGCCTGGCCACTTTGCTTGACCCTTGCAGATAGAATGCGCCCGCACACCCGCCCGCTTCAGGGGCCCTTATTAGCCCTGGACGCGACTTGGCTCATTCGGTTCTCAAGAAACTTTGAGCTGGGTGCGGAATTACTCCGGTGGACAGAAGCGCAACACCAGCTCCCAAAGCGTCTGGCAGTTCTTGATCTGAGGCAGGAAAGAGGGCCAGCCACTCTGCTTGGGCAACATGGCCCAAAGCCTTAGCCCCTCCACCCAGGTGCGCCCTGGTGCGCCCCAGTTGCTAACTTTAAAAGAGTGTGAGATTTTCTCCCCTTTCCCCCAACGTCTCTGCCTTTGGGTAACGCAGCATTGAGGGCCCTGCAGGTGGAGTGAGGGAGGAGGGTGGACGAGGAGGAGCCAGTGGTGGTTTAGTAGGTACCTGATAAAATTAGGAAATAAAATTAGGAAATATTTCCGTGGAAGGAGCCTTTATTAAAATCTAGTTAACCCCACTCTGCCCATTTTACAGATGAGGAAAGTGAGGTCAGAACTGGCAGATATGCACGCACTCCGATGCACACACTCCGATTCCATCACGAGCCTGATGGTGCTGAATCTACTGTGCTCCTTGTCTTCCTCCAACATAGATTGTTTTTTTTTTCTGGAGACTTCCCCCATTCTCACCCTTCACTCAGCTGCTCTCAAGCCCTGAGAGCGTCCCAGGATCCCAACGTCGCGTTGGGGAGGTCGAGCCCGCGTGGGACCTGCGGCAGGGCTCTCCAGGCAATGCGTGGGCCCCCTTCCCCCTCCCCACAGCAGCGATCCACTAGGCCTTAGTCCAGCGCGTTTGTCAATGAACGTGGCGCCGCCGCCTGGGCCCCGCCCCCCATTCTCTCCCATTGCCCAGGTATCCGCTAATCAGGCGGAGCTCGTGGGCTGCTTAGCCAATGGGTCGGTGTTTCGGGCCAGGGCCGGCTGCCGCCACTCTGATTGGCTTGGTGGAGCGTGATTGGCAGGTTAGCTCCCGCCCCGCCCCCGCCCGGAGGGAGCTGAGCCCCGGGCGGCGCTGTCCACACGCAGCGGGTCCTGAAAGCGGCTCCGGGGCGGCGCGGTGGCGCACTGTGCGCGCCGAGCAGGCGGAGGGCTAGCGCCGGCGGCGGCGGCAGCAACGCAGGCAGTCAGAGCCGGCTGCGGCTCCGTCTCAGCCCCGGCAGCCCCGGCGGCCTTGGTGGCGGGAACCCTCTGCTCTCTCCTCTGTTCCTCACTTCACGCCTGGGGCAGGCGCGACGGCCGTCCCGGAAGAGGCAGCGGAAAGACAGTGGAACCAGAACCACGAGGGAGGGCGGCGGGGCGCGAAGAGTTGGTAGGCACGAGGTAGACACCCCGGCGAGGAAGAGCCCTTCGCTGGTGTCCCCGTTCCTGGTCCCGGCGATGGGCGAGCAGCGGGGGCCGCGGGAACTTTGAAGGCAGCGGGTTTCAGGGTTGGAGGGCTGCACGCTCCCGGGGACTTCGGAGTCGCGGCCCTAGCGTCAGGGGCGGAAGCATCTCCAAACCCGCAAGAACCCCGCGCTGCCGTAGAGGAAGTTCTTTGCAACTTCGTACAAGACGTCGGAGAGCCAGTTGGAGAGAGGCCGAGGGGGAAAGTCTGAGCCCCAGAGACTCGGAGAAGCAGAGAAAGAAAGGATCTGGCGGAGACCGAGGGGTCGAGGAAGGACCCCAGAGGCATCGAGGCCGCGGAACCAGCCTGGCAGCCCCCGGGTCTCGCTGCCCCCTGAGTGAAGTTAAGGGCCGAGTGTTGCGGCGGCCTCTTCAGAGCTGCTCCTACCCGGGGCCGGGGGCTGCTGGCTGTCCCGGAGGCGGGCCCCTACGCTATGCCCCCGAAGCCGCGGGCGCCTTGGCCGCAGCTACCCCGGGCTGGTCTCGGAGCCGCCGCTTGAGCCAGCCAGGGAGGGAAGCCAGCCGGAGTTGGGCACCCGCTCCCAGCCGGGCTGCGCTAGCACCCTTTCCCGCCTCTCCGCACAGCTTCCGGCGGTCTCCAGCAGGGAGGCTCTGAGAGAGACCTCGAAGCTCCAGCAGTGTTTTCTGAGCCCAGCTCGCACAGTGCCTGGCCTGGTGGCGCGGCTACCTATCCGCCCTGGGCAGCCCCTTGGCGCCGGGAGGCGGCGGCGTGGGCCGGCCTGCAGTCTGGAGCGCCCCGATGGAAATACACTGTAAGCACGACCCGTTTGCATCCATGCATAGTAAGTAGGCGGCGAGCTCGCTTCTCTCACTCTCCCGCCGGGACCGGGTTGGGGGTGCCGGACCGTGGGTCAGGTACTAAGGCCGGGAGGATCTCGGACCTCTGCAGCCGCGCAGACAACTTTGCAAAGTGCAGGGATCCCAGGCAGGGGACCTGAAACAACGCGCTTGGCCGCCGGGGCTGGAGCACCTGGTCCGGGAATCCCGCCTCCGGCAACGCGTAGCGTGGGCAGCGAGCTGCAGCCTTTCAAGGCTCCGGCGGCGACATTTCAGCTCTTTCGGAGAACCCTGGCTTGGACCCGTAGAGGGCTCCGGGTCAGGCCAGTTGGAGGGCAGTAAGTTGTAGGGAGAGGTCAGTCTGAGTCTCAGACAGCGCCCCACACCCCTACTCCGATGGCGCCTTTTTCAGCCACGGGGCTGATCCAGACTGGAGCTTGGAGGGAAAGTGGGGCCCTGACCCGTGTCTGTATGTGTGGAGGAAGAGGTTGAGAGCTAAGCGAGGGCACCGGGGCTAGGGCTCCAAAGGTGTCCTGGAGTTGAGAAGGGGGCTTTGAAAAATCAACGAAGTAGCGGTTTCTGAGTTCAGCTTCTGCTTAGGAGCTGGCCAGTTCATACAGAGACCCTTAAAGACCCCATTAGGTCCTTCTCTGCAGGACGCCTTTTCTCATGGCTTCTCCCCTTTAAAAAAGGAGGATAAGAAAGCAAAAAGAAAGAAAGAGGAAGCCAATTATTCACCACGCAGACACCCCCACCTCTGAAAGACGCAGCGTGTGTAGGAGACGGGAAGGGTCATTTCGGGCGAGGGCAAGGCCGGCCTGGCTCCCTGGCTTGCAGGGATCCTGCCAATTCACCCATTAGCACAGCCTCCTGTGAGATGAGCGCTCCTCTCACGGTGAGTTAACGCCGGATTAGATTCGGAGATTTCAAGGAAATTCCAAGTGGAACGAATCGCGTTTCCTTTCTGTTTGCTGCAGAGCCAGGCTGGAGGAAGGTGCCAGGCTTTGGCAGCCTCCGCTCGGGTACCGCTCGGGGTCTCTGCGGGCTGCAGGTCAGGGAGTTGCTCCCGGGCTAGAAGCCCTCCCCATGCCTGGTCCCCGCCCCCCCCCCCTCCCCCGCGCCAAAGCCTGGGATCCAGCTTTCCTAGTCGCAGGTCCCCTATTTAACAAAGGCAGCGGAGACCCGGCTGGAGAGAAGGCGAGCTTCCCGTGGCGAGCATGTCCGTGTCTGCCACCGAGTGCTGAGTGGTCTGGCAAGCAGGGGAAAGCTTGTCTACGCAGCCAGGGCTGGCTGCGGGCAGCTCAGTTTCTCTTTGTGTCAATTTTCTGAGTCTGAAGTCATCCACCAAAGCGGTGGGGAACTCTGTGCAGAGGAGCTGCCCGTTCTGGTTCCAGTCCAAACGATTCCTCAAGGTTTGGGGCCTGTGCCCAACTGGTTTCCAGTCTGTGGTGACCCCAGTGCCCTCCACAGCCTTTTCCGGCTCGAACTCCAGCCTGGCTCTGGGGAGGCTCTGATCTCGCAATGGAAGCCCAAAACAAACCAGTTGGGGAAATGCTCTGAGAGGTGGGCAAGCCCTTGGCTCAGCCAAGGAGCAACTATGGGGACAGATGGGGAGCACCAGCCCCTGCGCTTCTCTACTCACCGGTGGAAATCCACAGGCCCTCACTGTGTCCTTCTGCCCAGAGCTCCGTGGCCCTGAGGTTGTGCCCTAGCTCTTGGGGAGATAGCATCAGACCTGGTGGTCTCTCGGCTAAGCATCAGTGTGGAGAAGGCAGCTCCTTTCAGGTGCGGGTTAGCCGCTAATGTCTGTGCCTCCTTGTCCCCGCCATCAATCTGCCCCCTCCGTGGGAATTGCTCCCTCCCATTTTCAGTCTCCCTGGCAGCACAGTGGGGGCTGGGCCCCATCTAGCCTAGCTTCCAGAGCTGGTACAAGACCTTGGCTTCTCTGGAAGCACTCTCGGTTCTGAGGCCCAAAGCTGTTTTCTTGCACAACATAGGCCTGCTCTTCGGCTCCAACTTGCTAGCAATGGGGAGTGGGGTGCGCAGTAGATCCTGGAAGGTGGCTGAGGTAGTAGAGGATCAGATCACGTCCCACCTCCTCACCTTCCTCCTGGCCCTGTCAGTTTCTTCTTCCTGTTACCTCTCCCTGCCTCCATCCCCCTACCACTGCTTCCCCCCACCACTGCTTCAGAGCCGGATAGCTTCTTTGGAGAGGGGCAGGGGCTTCCAGGAAATGGCCTTCTGAGTTTGGAGGAGTCCCTACCCACTATTCCAGGCTCATCATTTTCATCAGCACAGTAACCTCCTGCTCTCTTCCTGAGCTGTTTCCCTAGGTATCTTTACCAGTTATAAAACACTTATAGCCAGTGTCCTACCTGAGGGTGGCCTAAACCTTCAGCTTCACCCATTTTACAGAATATGATATTGAGGTCAGAGAGACAAAAGGACTGACTCAGGAAGTTCACATTGGCAAAGCTGGAGCTGGTTCTTGGGTCTCCCTGACCATCTGACAAAGACATAAAAATGAGGCTTCAGAGGGTTCACAGAAGGGGAGAGGGAGGGACTCAGATTCCAGAGAGAGGGCAATGGGTATGCACACACGCAAAGCTCTCTCTCTGTCTAGTCTAACCATATCTATGTCTACTGCCTGACTTTCCACATGTGTCAGTACCTATCTGTGCATTGGAGAGTCCATTAGGGAGACTTATTCTCTGCCCTTTCCCTGTGCCCCTGTTTGCCTGTCTCTGTACCCCTTCATTCTTTCTGGTGCATCTAGGAAAAATTTTAATGATCCTATGGGGGCCCTGGAGCTCAATCTGTGGCTGAGTCAGCAAAGACCCTTTCCCCAAAATCCTATGCTCAGCTATGGTCTTTGGTGGTATTGGGAGGGCCTGTGGTGGGTAGCATGTCCTTATCAGGGCCTGAGGAGCATCTGTGAAGGCCAGCCCTTTCCAGACCAGAGCCACAAGGGCCTCAGGAGCCTCTGCAATTCAGTCTTTCTCTCCTCACTCCCCTGCAAACACTGCCCAGTCTGCCCTGTCCTGTGGCCTGTCTTTTTCTTTTATCTGTGGGTCTGTTTCCTGGTCTTCACCTGATTTGTTTGCCTCTGTCCCTGTGTCAGTCCCCCTTTCACGGGATGCGTCCTTACTTAATTGGAGTCCATAGGAAGTACAGGCTGGGACTTGGGTTGTCCAAGACCAGAAAACAAAGAAGTCTCTAGACTTCTCTGTGTAGAGAAGTCCCCTGTCCTCCAGAAGCCCCTTCCTGGGCTTCCTCCAGTTTCTCTTCTTGTTGCCTCTCGCTGTGTGCCACCTTCATCTTTCTTTTCTTGGCCTATTGTAGCTTCTCTATTCCTTTTCCCTCTCGTCTGCCTGCCTAACCTGCTGCTTCCTTTCCAGGCTCTGTCTCTCCTGCTTGTCTATCTCATTCAGTTCCCACTTTTGCACTTCTCTCAACACACCTCTTTTTTCCTCTTTTTGTTCCCCATCCTGCCTTGCTTCATTCAGACTTTGGACTTCACTTCTGACCAGTTCCAGAGTAAGTGACCTTCCTCACACCATAGTTGTAAACCTTCTCACCACCACCTTCTAAGAGCTCCATTGGGTGGGATTGTGATGGTGGGGAAGGCCAAAGGGGCTTGGGGACCTTTCAAGGAAGCTGAGGAAGGTAAGAGGCTCCCAGGTCATACCAAGTCTGGTGTCAGCTGTGGACCTATAGATGAGATTGTGAAAAAGCATTACTAGCTCAGCCTATGTGGTCAAGGGTAGAGGGTTTGGGGACCTGCTCTCACCTTGAGAGACCAGGCTCTAGGAGACCTTTAGGGTTTTTCCCATGATACAAAACAGCCTGCAGTGCTCACAAATGTCCTGCAGGACAGCTTTTGGAATGTAAGTCCTCTGAAGGTTGCCACTGTGTTTTGGGCAGAAAGTCTCAATTGTCAGTGACATAGAGAACAGACTATTGCAGATGGACCATAATAACTGGACTCCCAGGCCATATCAAAAGTGTGCTGGGCGTTTAAGCTTCCTTTGCCTGCCCTTTGTTTTCCCAGATGAGCTTATACCAATTTTGAATTCATTTTCTTTTACTTAAATCCAGCCTGCTTTTGAAAGATCTGTACAACCTTTTTAAACAGGTGTTCCCAGCCCCAGAACAAAGCCTTCTGAAGCCTCTTGACCAGGGTGGCTACAGTCTTTCTGTTTTAGAAAAACTATGCAATTATGTTTCTAACTGCAAAATCCTATTTGAAATGGTTTTCCTTTTTCTTATATCTGGAGTGTTTTAGAACAATCAAAACTGAATAAAGATCATTTTGAAAATCAGAAATCCAGCTTAGAACTGGAACTAAGTACTTCAGTTATCTATAAAATTGTGTTTTTCCTTGAAATAAGCCTGAGCCTGAAATATTTTTGGGAAATATTCATGGGAAACTTGAGTGGATTGCTTGGACAGTTTTTAGGAAATACGTTATATTACGGGGGTTTTTGCTCCCTTTATTTCAGATGTGGTTCATGAACCTGGGTAGTAGTTGAGTACTGGGAAGAAATAACTGAGATGAGGTGGATATTTCATGTTTTAGAGTTGGAGTGTATATATGCATGTGAGACCTTTGAGGTCTTTCCCTTGAACTGTCCAGTCCTAGCCCAGTCTCGGTTCAGGGAATTTCTCCTTCCTTTGCCTCTGAGCTGCCAGGAGCATCAATAAATGCTTTGACTTGGCTTTGGGCTCCAGTCAACAGCAACGTCAGTGAGTGACTAATTAACAGCCGTAAGGTCAATGATGTTGCTGCATTGGATCACTCTGTGTTTACTGGTTTGGTTCTTCATTTACTTGGGTCCTTGGGTCCTTCCAGTTGGACCTTGATGTAAGAGAAGGGTGGAGGAGGCACTTTCTCAGACTCCTTTTACTTAAAATCTATGCCAGGACCCTTGTAAAACCTGGGACCCAGAGGCTTTTGTAGGTTTCTTTATTTTCCCTGCACCAAAATAAAGCTGTTTGTCAATTGCAAAACATTGTAAAAATTCCAGGGAAACTCCTTTATAACAAATCCCCGTGCAGTGGAGTGGAATGTACTATGTGTAGAAGATGCTATGACCCATTTCTTTTGTGTGCTTTGAGAAGGCACAGTGGTCAAGTCTGCATGTCAGCCTCACCTTCTTAAAGGGAGGGTTTTAAACAAGGCAATGGTTGGTGTTTTCCTCAGTACTCTGCAGATGCTGTTAAATTTTTAAAAAATTCCTTAGCCCTTAAATTAGATTGCTGATTTAAAAATTTTCCCTGAGATATATGTTTATTGGAGTTGTTCTTTTCACTTTTAAAGACATTTGTTAAAAGGAAACAAGTTTTATTTTTTTCCTCTTTAAATGTGATGTATTTTAAAGCATATTTTCTCCCCAAGATCTTCCTTAGACCTCAGCATCACATAATAAGTTGTGCCCATTTCGTTTACATTGAGGTCTTCACACATTTCATTGTTTAGAAAAATTACAGGGAAAATGCTAATAATAGTATGGGGATGTTTGCTGTCAATAGCTCAACAGACTGGCTGCAGATGGACAAAGGCTAAGATTAATTTTAAAATGCAATCTGGGGACTTCGTATAGTTTGCACGATTGGACTCCAGGCGCAAGACATCCAGGCTGCCGGCCATTTGTGATCAGAGGGGCTCTGGGTCCTCACAGCGGTGCTTCTCCTATGTGACTGGTTCTAACCACCCTTTCCCTTTCCTTTTGTTTCTGATCTGTTTCAGGACATGGAGGAGTGAATCAGCTTGGGGGGGTTTTTGTGAATGGACGGCCACTCCCGGATGTAGTCCGCCAGAGGATAGTGGAACTTGCTCATCAAGGTGTCAGGCCCTGCGACATCTCCAGGCAGCTTCGGGTCAGCCATGGTTGTGTCAGCAAAATTCTTGGCAGGTAAAGGCAGGAGCTCAAGGCTTCCCTTGATCTTTCAAATAAAGACCTGAAACAGGACCCAGCAGCTGTCCAATATGACAGTATCATAGTGAGAATCATGACGGCATTTTGTTTCACACGCAGAGCGCTTTAGAGTTTGCAAAGCCCCAAGTCCAAGTAGCCCTGGGAAAGCCCTGTCTCTAGTGACATGTGGAATAGGGTGACTTAGTCAGGAGGGTTGACATGTTTTCTGAAAGCCTGGTGAATTGTTCTAAAGAACTCAAGAGAAAGACGTTCTTGGGAATTTCCCTTATACATCCTAGGCGAGGCCGGGTCCCTGAGTAGGACTGGTTGGAAAATCCTTAATATCACATAACCAGAGTTCAATGTTTCATTTTAATGTTTTTGAAAGCATATTCCACTTTTAAAAGTCAGCCATTACTTTCAGTTTTGGGTTATTATCAACCTTGTTATGTTGGGCTGCAGTATTTTCCTTCTCTATGTTTTTATTTCCATTGTAGTGACAAGCTTCCAAAATATGTGTTAAATTAGAGAGGAGGAAAAAAAAAAAACCCAAACACCAACTTTCAAATGTGACATTTGAAAGTTGCCACTTGACCTGGTGATTTGCTGCAAACAAAATAGTAACAATGAGGCTTCTCCCATAGGGCCATGCAGCCTTTTAGCACTCCCGTTTATTTTCTCAGTGGCCTCCGCATGATCCAATGAAGCACATTTTAAGATGAGAAAACAAACCTAGAGCGGCAAAGTGACTGACACAGGTTTATCTAGTCAGGCAGTACCTGGATTGTGATGACGCCTAAAGGACCCCTAGACCATGTGGGTCTCACCATACCCCCGAAACAAAGCCACAGATTTGTTTCTGGGCATGAGATCTTGTTTTAGGTCTGCCCTGGCAGGCAGGAGCTTTCTTGGGTTTAGCTGTTCAGTGCTTTCTCACTATTTCTTTCCCCGGGTCAGAAAACATCCTTTGTCCTGTAACTTGCATTATGGTTTGAGCACAGACGCCTGAATAGGAAATAAATATTTTGAAGTATGTCAGTGACATTGTGACTTTCTGCTGGCTCCTTCCCTTTCATCTGCTGGAATTCAAGAAATTCTCTCAGATGGAAGGAGCAACAGCTTCTAATAACCTTGGGGAGGCTGCTTGCTTGAGGCCAAGGGAAGAAGTTTTAGCACCAGCGGTCTGGCAGCTCCTTTGGGGACCTTGATCCCAGGGTTCATTCCTCATCCTTCAGCCCAGTGCAGGTTACCTGAGCTGTGGGGGCTGTGGGCTTCACTCCTGTTTAGCACTCAGAAAGCAAATGAACCCCAGAGTTAGGGGGCGATTGCAGGACATTAGCACGGTTTTCTTGTTAGATGGTTGTTTTAGGCAGGCGGATGGGAGCGAGAGAAGAAAAGTGGAAGACAGAGAGATAGAGAAAAGAAGAAGAGAAAAAGAAGACAAAGAGAAAAGAGAGTGATTTTTAAAAGGCAGAGAAATAGAAAGAGAGATAAATGACAAGACAGGAGAAAGAGAGAGCGAGCACAATATTTTAGACTATCTCAGCATCAGACTTCTAAAGCCAAAAGGCTCCTAGATATCTTTTTGTGGAGCCTCTTCATTGTACCGAGAGAGAGAGAGGGAGAGAGAAAGAAGGCCTTTCCTTTGTTTTTGCTGAGACATCTTTGCTGAGCCGACATTTTGCTCGCTGTTTGAAATATCAGGACAAGATACTGAGCCTTTTTCAGAGGGGACATCCAAACACGGGGTCCTCATGTTCTGGTGCTGTGGAGCCTCCAAATCTCCCATGGAGACTGAGGGAGACAGGGACCCTTCCAAGCCCAGCCGGCAGCCTCCCACAGCCAGAATAGATTTGTCACTAGGTAGAGTGGCACTCGGAAGTTACGCGCCGCTCCGGTGCCTGGCCGTTTAAGTTGTCAACAATAAATTGGAATTTCATAGCTCATTATTTTCATAACTAAGAACCACAGTGGACAAAATGTCACTCTAATTAGAACTGCCTTTTAAGAAACAAGTTCAGCCCTAAAACAGTGTAACTGGGAATTTCTGAACTGGGGCCGTTCAATCCACAGATTTTTTTTTTTTTTTTTTTTTTTGGTCACCAATGAATTTGATGGGCACACGAGAGGTGACAGATTGTAGGAAGAGTGCGATGTGTGGTGGCTGTGGTTTTCAGAGTGTGTGGCAAGGCAGGCAAAGTCCCTGGGGCACACAGGGACCCCTGTCATCTCAGGAAGGTGGGCGGTCTGCCAGGAGTGTGGGCATTCAGTCTACAGAGCTCAAGCCTTCGGAGGGGATTGAGAGGCGCAGCACAGTGGCATCTGAGGCCGAGTTAAATTCACCCAGCGCCTGGCTGCTGTCTTTTTTCACTGGAGCCTGGTTGAGAGGTTCAGGTCATTGGAATTGGGTGGTAGGTTACACAGTAATAAGAAACACTAGGGATTTTAATCCCCCGCACGTGCTCTTTATTTTATGTTTTGCAAAGCTTGTTCTCAACCGTCTGTATTTTTGTCTTCAAAACAGCCTCACAAAGCAAGCAGGGCAAACATACTTCCCCTATTGTATAAATGGGAAAATTGAGGCCTAGAGAGGCTAAGTAAGTTGGCTAAGATCACACAGAGAGTTAGCATCAGAGCCACCTACACCTCTTGACTGCTAAACTAATGCTGTTTGCACTGAAGGACATTGTGTGTTGGTGACTGCCGTTCGTCTTTTGTCTGTAAGCCAAGGGGCTGCACGGCTGTTTTGCTGAGATGAAAGGATAGTTATTAAATCTGAATCCTCATTTGACACAGTTTCGAGTTGGGGTTTCGAGAGTGTCAGGGTTGCCTTCCAAGTGCCTGGCCCATGTGTCAGTCAAAAAGACGACGGAGATCTCTCATGTCAAGGCCACAGCCTTCCACGGTTGGCACTGCTCAGGTGGGATGGGCAGGTAGCCCTGTGTGCTGCCACCCACCAGCCATGTAAGCTGGGGCTGGGCTGGGGGGGAGCTTTCAGCCTGCCACCCTCTCAGATTTGCTATGTGAATGTTGCAGTCCCATTCAACTAACACATTTTGAGTATCCAGGACAGGGTTGTCTAAATGTCCATAACCCCTTCCCTGAGATTCTGCCTGTCCTAACAGACACCCGGTGACTATTGAGTGAGTGAATGAATGAAAAATGCATGTGAAAATGCCTGGCCTGGTAAATAGTAAAGTTCTTGGCAATTGCAAGGGATCTTTATTATTATTATTATTTAAAATTTTATAAGCAAAGCAGCAGCTTGCTCTAGCGGGAAGAGCACTGAATTTACAGTCAGGTTTGAAAGCTGGGGCTGTCCCTAACTATAGAAGGGAGTTAGGCAAGTCACTTAGTCTTCTGATCGTTTATTTTTCCTTCTATAAATGCCTGTGGCCTTGCAGGGTTAGTGTGAGGATCAAGATAATTCGAGGAAGAGCTCTGTAAACTACAGGGCGCTGTGGCTGAATTGTAATTAGTTGTGTTATAGTAAAAATTGGCTTTACATTATAAAATTGATAGGACAATTGGAAGCTGCAGAGATTGCTGTGTGCCTTGATTTAGGGTGCTTTTCTAGACTTCTGGCTTTTTTGGGATATTGTTAAAAAGTTGTTTGTGAGTAATAACTTTTTGGCAATTACAGGTAAATTGCTGAAAGCAATTGTTTAGAAAGAAGGAAGATAAGTTGAGTTTTTGCCTTATGGTCAAAATTTGCAAATGACTCACTCTTTTCAATGAAAAACAGACATTTCACTATCACATCACTGCTTCCAAATTATTTCATCTCTTTTAGGATATTCACTAACTTGGCCTTACCCAAACTTACCCAGGCTGAGAATTTCAGCATCTCTATAAATGTGACCAGGAATCTTGGGTAACATTTTCTACACATCTCAGAATCACCTCGTTCCCTTGCCTATCATCAACTCTTGTGAGGTTTGAAAATTACTAGTCATTTAAAAAATGTCTTTTTGGTTTTTTAAAAAAGATTCAACTGCAAGTTAATTTTCTTGGAAAAGGAAATCAAGAATTCTTCTGTAAATATTGAGAGAGACATCCAGGGATGGCTCAGATTCAGAAAAGGAATCATGTCATTTTTTTTTTTTTTTTTCCGCCTGAAATGATCTTTCATGGCACTCTTCTTCTTGGTCTCGGTTTTACTGTAAAATCCTGACATCCTATTTTCCTTAATGAGCAAATGCTGATAGCATGGAAATGTCCTTAGAAACAGCCATTTACCTCAGGGGAGGTCTCTGGAAGAGTTGCTGTGACTTGTGGTTGGTTTTTCCGATTGCTTGGGTTTTGACTTACAATACATATTTTCAGATAATTCTGCAATTCAACATTCCTTTTAATTTTACACCAAGATTATTATTTTTCTCTTATGGAAAAATAAGTTGCATTTCAGGGGATAGTTTCATACAATGCTGGAGATTGTGCTAGGGCTTGGAAGAGCTGGCAAATCAAAAGTGTAAGGTACCTTATTGGGGAAATTTTAGTTCAAGAGGCTGGGCCACAGCCCTGGCTTGCCCATTTGGTCTTGTGTGACCCTAGGAAAACTGTTTAACCTTGATGAATCTCTGCTTTATACCTGTAGGTCAGGACCTTTTCATTTATTTGTTCATTCACTCATTCATTAATTCAAAGCAATTTATGTACTTTAGAACTGTGAGAGATAAAATGGGAAAACTGACTCGAAAGTTTTCTGTAAACTATAAAATGGTAAATCAATGTGAAAGAATTTTTTTAATGCTTAGCCAGTGCTGTCCAAAAGAAATACAATGAGAGACTGGCCGGGCGCGGAGGCTCATGCCTATAATCTCAGCACTTTGGGAGGCCGAGGCAGGCGGATCACCTGAGTTCAGGAGTTTGAGACCAGCCTAACATGGCAAAATCCCGTCTCTACTAAAAATACAAAATTAGCTGGGCGTGGTGGCGCATGCCTGTAATCCCAGCTACTCGGGAGGCTGAGGCAGGAGAATCACTTGAACCCAGGAGGCAGAGGTTGCAGTGAGCTGAGATCATGCCATTGCACTCCAACCTGGGCAACAAGAGCGAAACTCCATGTCAAAAAAAAAAAAAAAAAAAGAAATACTATAAGAGCTGTGTATGCAATTTAAAATTTTCTAGTAGCACATTAAGAAAAGTAAAAAAAAAAAAAAAAAAAAAGAGGTATTATATTTTAATTATATATTTTATTTAACTCAATATATAAAAATGGTTATTTCAACATATAACTTAATATCAAACATTCAACATACTATCAAAATTATTGAGATATTTTACTTTTTTTGGTACTGTTTTAAAAATTCGGTGTGTGTTTTATATTTACAGCACATCTTGATTCAGACTAGCCATATTTCAAATGTTCAAAAGCCTCATCTGGCTGGTGGCTACTGTATTGGAACGTGCAGATCCAGACGATTCCTGGACCAAGTAGCCCATTATTTTGTTGCCAACATCCACTTTACTGGTTCCTCATGGCTAAGCTTCTTTCTCTTTGGGTCCTAGGTATTATGAGACAGGAAGCATCAAGCCTGGGGTAATTGGAGGATCCAAACCAAAGGTCGCCACACCCAAAGTGGTGGAAAAAATCGCTGAGTATAAACGCCAAAATCCCACCATGTTTGCCTGGGAGATCAGGGACCGGCTGCTGGCGGAGCGGGTGTGTGACAATGACACCGTGCCTAGCGTCAGTTCCATCAACAGGTGAGGGACTCGTGCCTGTGGGGGCTGGGGATTTGGGGGGATGGCAGGGTGTTCTGGAGGCTCTGCATGTGCTTTTCCTGAAGATCTGGTCTCTCTTTTCACCAAAGCCCCTTAGGGGTTACTGAACAGGAGAGATGCTAATGGGGCCCGCTGGGTCTCTGTTGCCCTTCTCTTCTTTCCAAAGTGGGTAGGAGTCCTAGGCCCAGGGAGAGGGGAGCATGCCAACACTCTGGCTGCTCGAGGTTCTTCTGAGCCCAGAGTTATTTCTATCCCTCCCTTTACCACCCACCTATATGTGTGGAACACTTCGCAGTGAATTGTCCTGACTAGGCCTTCACAAATGTTGCTGTCCCTGTAAACCTAGGCTCAAGGTCTCGGCATTGGCCCATCTCAAAGGTTCCCAGGAAGAAAATCCTGCCTCCAGTTTGGGCGGAGCTTGAGCCAGTGAGTGAGGGGAATATAGCTCTGACTTGGAGTTGGGAGACTTGGCTCCTTGTTCCAGCTCTGCCACAAACTCGAAGTGGGACCTTGACAAGGCTCTTCCATTCTCCAAGAGCCCAGAACCCCAGTGGCTCTAATGTGCGTCTTCAACTCCAGGGGTGTTGTCCAGGATGCTAAGATGCTCTGGAGCAATGGAGTTGTCCTCTTCCCAACTCACACATGGAATCTTACACATGGAGAGAAAGAACCAGAGAAACACCCTGGGTGTCATGCACAAGATCTTCCTGGGAGCCACACAGCTCCCTTTCCTTTCCAGTCTGATCCAAGATACATGGAAGGGTGCTCTCAGAGCTTTAAAAATAAACGTATGGAAGAAAGTTTTCTGTTGTAGATGATGCAATCTCAACTCCATTTAAACCCACAGAGTTAGGAATGAAGTTCAGAGATGAACAGAAATGATGGTTCTCTAAACTCTGCAGAGAAAAGAGAAGGCAGCAGCCTGGAAACCTGGACAGTTTCCATTTCTCCAAATCACACCCTACCATCATCAGTGCAGAGCTTGTGTGGGCATAGAGGACCCTCACTCCTGGCAGAAAGAGGTGGTCGGTCAGACTAGAGTGAGAGCGTCTTGTCCTGATAGTGGATCCTTCTGTGATGACTCAAATGCACAGATCGCCGTGGGAGTGCATGTGTTCACATTTTGAGTCCTGCTATTTTGTAAATGGTTAGCCTGTTTTTCTTCTCTTGGCAAACCTTTACAGAGGCCCTGACATCATGCACGGTGCAGGGGAAATAGAGGAGAATCAGGCACACAGTTTCTTGGTCTGTTCTAGAGGGGCTCTTTGTCCAGGGTGGGGTTCTGACATGCACTTAGAAGCCTGATGCACCTGGACAAACTTACTGAGGAGGTAACAATGATGATGGTAGGTTTTGGGGAAGAGGGGATAACTCCTGTTCTTTTTTCTGGATTATAAGAGGCTCCAGTGTGTTTTATGAGCCCCATACTTCTGGCTCTTTGCAAGATTTCCATGACACAAAACAACATGACAGGCAGCTGGCCTGCTCTGCAGAGGAACATCAGCCAAACCTCTGGTCAGGCTTTGGGGACCCACAGGTTTCCCAACGTAGAGTACACATATAATCGGCGGTTTGCAAGATAACCTTAGGTAGTCCATGGGGGTCACAAAATCTAATGCCTTACATGGGGCCAGGCAGATAAGGTAATGAGGGAAGCAGGCCAGCCATAAGACGATGGGGAGAGGTTGGGTCCCTGGTAAGCTAGACAGCACAAGTTCTATTAAAGGAGCACTGCTTCTTAGCTCCAGCCGAATGCTGCCAGGAACATGAGTCCAGTGTTTGCCAGATTTTTTGCATTCTTCAAGAGAAGGCAGAAGCTGGGGCTTGTGTAGATGTATGCATGTATATTTCTGTATGTGAAATCTTTATATTTAAATTATTATTATTTTTTTTTTTGTAGAGATGGGGTCTCCCTATGTTGCCCAGGCTGGTATCGAACTCCTGGGCTCAAGCAATCCTCCTACCTCAGCCTCCCAAAGTGCTGAAATTACAGGTGTGAGCCACCACACCTAGCTTAATCTATATTTTTTTAATGGAGGCAACTAATTTCAATGAAAAATGCCTTGAAGGATGAGCATAACTTATTTTCAGAGCATTGGTTTACATCCTCTATAATGCAAAGATGCAAGGATTCACATTGTTTTGTAATACATTTATTTTAATGTATTTTAGAAAAATGTAAGTAACATGCCAAACCAGTGAGTTTGTGAACTTTGTGAACGCCCCCTCAACACTCCCACCTACCCACTTACAGTAGGGAACTCTAATTGCCTTACACAATAACTTTATTTAAGTCAAAAATGAAGTGATGTGAAAGAAATGTATGAGGCAATTAGAGCAGTGGTTACAAATAGAGCTGCGAAGGGGCATGGGATATGTGGTCGGGAGAGATCACTGACCCACTGATGCTTTCTGCCTGGACCTGTGCTGTGGGGAGGTTCTAACTGCTGGCTGCAGGACCATGGCTAGCCTCAGGGGCGTCCTGGGTGTGCTGTTCAAAGCCATGGCCAGGCAGTCTGTGCCACTAAGGTGCTTTCACGTCTGTGGTCTCCTATAGTCCTTAAGGCTTGACTCTATCCTGTGGCAGGTGTAGCAACAGAGGCCAAGGTGGACAGTGCAGAGAACAGTGACTTGGAGATAGACATGGGGTAGAACCCAGGTTTCCCGATGATAAGAGGAGGGCTAGTTTCTTTCCACCACTGTCCTGTAGGACTCTGCAAGTGACAGAACTGAGGATCTGTGAGACAAGAGACAAGGGGGAGGACAAGTATTTTCTTCTCCATTTCAGAGCCTCGCAGGCTACCCGTTCTGCCGCCTGGCTGCCTGCCCTCTCTCATCCTTAGCCCTCTCCAGTGCTCCTCGCTGGGGGCTTCTTTTTGGGAATATTCTCTGGCTCCTTCCTGCTCTCTTCAGTGACAGCTCACTAAGTGTAGGACAATCTCATGTGGCTGCCTTCCCCACCCCCAACCCCCCAAAGCCAGAGCCATCCCAGCATACAGTTTTATTTTTCAGATGAAGGCAAAGCTCCCACTGCATTCAGATGAATGCAGCTTCTAAACGCCTGCCTTGCCAATGACACTGTGTAAGAGGGTTCACAGCTCTCCCAGCCCCTGCCTCCCTCGGAGGCAACTTTTCACTCTTCCTGATTTCAAACAGCTGCGGAGGAAGTGATGGCTGGATTTGTGGCTATTCTCATAGCCACAGGGGCGTCTCCATGGTTTACCCCTAGGAGTATGTGCCTTCCTGTTATCTTCCAGGGCACCAACCTAAACCATGACTGACAAGAGGTTGAGCATCACTGAACTAGTTCTGTTAGGCTGGTGGGGGATTTCCTGGGACATAGATCACCTTGTTCATTTGACTTCTTATGGACAAACATGTGCTGGGAGGCTGCACAACCTGCAGGGATTGCTGGAATCCAGCCTGAGTGTCCACTGGAGGTGGCCATCCCAAAGCTGACCCAAATGGTGGGTGGAATGGGGTCTTCCTTCTTCTATTCCAGCACCGTGGCCAAGGGGTGGGGACTACAAGTGGCACTCCCAGTTTAGAGGAGCAGCTCTGTTTAGCCTTTCAACTGGTTGGGTCATGTGAGAACGTGGGGCCAGTATTATTGGGTGTTCTGATTTTTCAAGAGAAGCTAGAAATCAGATATTTATGAAAAATCTCCCGACTTAAAAATATTAGCAACTAATTCAAATAAAAACAAATATACTGTAAGCAAAACTTGTCCCAGGCTGGAGGTGGCCCTGGGGAAGATGTTTTGTTAGTTCTGCTCTTAATTCTAATTTTGGTGGCAGGCCTTCTGAGATTGTTTATCCATTTCCTCTTTCTTTATTTGTTTGTTTTTTTGAGACAGGGTCTCACTCTGTTGCCCAGGCTGGAGTGCACAGGCTCAATCATGGCTCACTGCAGACTTGATCTCCCAGGCTTGGGTGATCTTCCCACCTCAGCTTCCCATGTAGCTAGGACTATAGATGCCACCACCATGCCTGGCTAATTTTTTGCATTTTTTGTAGAGATGGGGTTTCATCTTGTTGCCCAGGGTGGTCTCAAACTCCTGGACTCAAGCAATCCACTCACATTGACTTCTATCTGTGTCCTCTTTCTTCTCCACAACAGTCACAGGCCTGGGTGCCACCTGTGGGGCCCCTCACAGCTTGGAACAGTTGGACCCCTGGGTTTTGGATTCTCAGCTTCTTACTGCATTGATGGCAATTTGCTCAGTGCCATAGATGTGGGTGTTTCTTCAGCCTTATTTTCATGTTTCCTTTTTCAAGGCACCATGATTTTCTCTTTCACTGTAATTTTGTGAGGACTGGTGGTGGGGCGGGGAGCGTGGGATGATGGTGAGAAGCCTAGCCTTTCAAAGAAGGAAGAGTGATGTTTCCATGGGATCCTTAAATGCCACAAAGTCCCTCAGAGTTTTAAACCTCAAATTCTAAGTGGGTTTGAAATCCAAATAACCGTTATGCCTCACATAGGAAGTATTTAGCAGAGGGACCGAGCTTCCTTTGAATGTGGCTTAAAGTAAAATGCTGGGGCATGGGAGCTGGGAGTCTGGGCTGACTCGCTGCTGTGCAACTCTGGGCAAGTCATTTGAACATCTTGGGCTTTAGTTTCCTCATCCATAGGAAGATTTTGATGCTGAGCTCCCTCCTCTCTTGGACAGTCTAGTGTGCTGTGCAGTACGGCAGCCGGGATCCTGCTCACGCTCAGCAGGTAAAGGATGTGCAGTTTGGTGTGACCGCCAACTTAGCCCAACCATCTCTGGCTTAGGAAAGGTCCTGAGCGTGCTCTCATTGGATGAGTCTTGACAGCCTGTCATTTTTAAAATTTTAAATTTGTTTAGAGTTGCTATGATTCAATTACAGTCTTGTTCTTCCCACTACAGTTTCTTCTCGGTGGAAGCTGATGCTCTTTGTTTTTACTTGGTGACTGCTAAAGGCAGATGAACAAAATCTCTCACCCCTGGGGGTGGCTTCAGAGGCTTCCCTGTAACTCTGAGATCCCCCTTTATAAAGAACAGCCCGGTTGCAGCCTTAAAACAGAGTGTGAGAATGGTTACCTTCCCCTCCCCAGCTTCCAAGGGGACCACTTGTGCTTTATTATTATTATTATTAATTTTTATGGGTGCATAGTAGGTATATATATACATATATTTATGGGTACATGAGATATTTTGGTACAGGTATGCAATGAGTAATAATCCCACCATGAAAAATGGAGTATGCCTCGCTTCAAACATTTATTCTTTGTGTTACAAACAACCCAATTACACTCTTTTATTTTTAAATGTACAGTTAAATTATTACTAACTATAGTCTCCTCTTGTGCTATCAAGTACTAGGTCTTATTCATTCTTTCTATTTTTTTTGTACCCATTGAGCATCTTCACTCCCCCACCGCCCTCACCTTGTGCTTTTTAAAGCAAATGTGAAAAATATGAACATTTTAGGACTGCAGCTAGTCATTAATCTTTACAAAGTCACCACTGAAAATAACATCTTACATTTATGGAGTACCTAGTATGTAGCAGCCACTGTTTTAAGTAATTAATTGATTTAATCCTAATAGTAACCCTATGGGATAGGAATGATTCTTAGTCCCATTTGCAGATGAAGAGACTGAGGTACAGAGAGGTTGAGTAATTTACCTAAGATCACGTAGCCGGTAAATTGCCAGAGGACTGGAATTCAAACTCTAGTGGTCTCTAGTTCCAGAGCCTGTACACTATGCTACTGCTGCCTCTTAATGACCTATAGCAATTAATAATGCTTTCCAGTCATATTTATAACATTTTAAAAGAAAATGAGGAAAACATAATTTTCTTTGCTTTGTTTACATACAAATTTAGTAGCCAGGCAATGATTTGAAAAGTAAGGATTTTAAGCTGAATTACAGTGGCTTTTTTTTGCCATATATTTATATGTAACTATATTTATGTCTGGTATATCCATATATTGACATATCCAGCAATATCTCTATAGACACACACACACACAGACAGTGATATACACAAAAATGTAAACATTAGATCAGATGCCAGCTTACTTCCAGGTGACTGAAAAGACAACCTCACTCCCAGAACTTTGTCCAATATGCTTCGAGTTTGCTTAGTTAAAATAAGTGGTTTGAATATTAGGGAAAACAAACCAACAATCTGAATGTATTTGAGGGAACATTTAAGCTGACTGATTAGAAAAGGGCAAGAGGCTCCTTGCTAAGCTCAAGTAGCCAGGCTCCAGATGACCTGTGTGTGTGGTGAGACTATAGGGTGAACAGAAAAGTCCATTCACAGGCTATCAGCTGAGGACACGGAGTGCCCTTGGTGCCCAGCACCAAGCTGTAAGATCGGAGAGGGCAGAGGCTACTGCCCATTGAGTTTAAGGGGAGGCACCCACCTGTTACTTCTGTCCTTCTTCTTCATTTGTACAAGCTGGAGACCCAGTGCATCCTCAGAATAAACTTTCAGATATTAATGGTCTGGAATGTGAAAAAGCTTCTGATAGAATGATGCATGAAAAGTGCAAGATGCAAAACTGTATACATGGAGGCTGGGCGAGGTGGCTCACGCCTGTTATCCCAGCACTTTGGGAAGCTAAGGTGGGCGGACGATTTGAGGTCAGGAGTTCGAGACCAGCCTGGCTAACATGGTGAAACCCCTTCTCTACTAAAAATACTAAAAATACAAAAATTAGGCAGTGGCATGCGCTTGTAGTTCCAGCTACTCTGGAGGCTGAAGCAGGAGAATCATTTGAACCCAAGAGGCGGAGGTTGCAGTGAGCCAAGATTATGCCACTGCACTCCAGCCTGGGCAACAGAGAGAGACTTCGTCTCAAAAAAAAAAAAAAAAAAAAAATAGCTGGGCATGGTGGCGTGTGCCTGTAATCCCAGCTACTTGGGAGGCTGAGGCAGGGGAATCACTCAAACCCAGGAGGTGGAGGTTGCAGTGAACTGAGATCGCACCACTGCACTCCAGCCTGGGCAACAGAGCAAGACTCTGTCTCAAAACAAACAACAACAACAAAAAACTGTATACATGGCAACTCCTGATTTTGTTAAGAGAAAAATGGATATTTCTAAATATGCCCAGGAATGTTGGTATAAAGGAAATACACCAAAATATGTTTTTTAGATGTCTGCTTTATACTTTCCCATGCTGTCCAAAGAGTCTACAATGAACACATATTACTTTTATAATGAGGAAAAACTCTAATAAATGTCCTTTCAAAAGGTAATAGTTTGAGACTGGAATAGAACTTTCCCAAAGAAACTGGACATTTTATTATGACCCACTCTTCTCCCAAATGCCAAAGAAGGAGCTTTCTGGTAGATCCCAAGGAGCTTTTGACGTGGCCCTGTTCTGCTGCTCTCAGATGCTCCGGGCTTGCGGTCTTGCACATGCATTGTCCTTGCTGGAAGTCTACAGACTCCTCAGAGCCTAAGGTTCTGCAGAAGAATGTTAGAGTGGTCAGGTGGCCAAGGGAAGGCAGTACTGCTATTATCTCTTTTATGTACGGGACTTTTTCATAAGATCTTTTTTCTTTTCCAAAAATGATTCGATTACTTAAAATAAGTAGAGTGGTCTGTTCCAACTCCGTCATTGTATCGAGGTCCATAATGGAATGGACTTGGTCAACGTCACAGTGGAGTTTCTATTAGAATGTGAGCAAGGTCTCTGAAAAGACAGGCCAGGATATCACTGGCTCCAGCCCTTTGGATCCTTTCCATGAGGTCTGGGGCAAGGTAGGCTTCCTCTTAAGAAAGCCAAATCAGATGTCTCCTGGCAGCACTTTGATCCTCCCTAGTATCAGAACAACACATACATCCCTCCCTTGGCAACTTCCTAGGGGAAGGGATGTTATCCCTCCTTATGTGTTCTCTAGGGCAGAGAAACTAGCACATGAGCACTGCCAGAGGACAGGGAGGTTACCTAGTTCAGTTCCTTCATTCCACAGATGGGAGGCTGAGGTCTAGGGAAGGGAAGGACTCCCTAAAGTCAATGAGTCTCTTATGGAGCTAGAGCTATACTCGAGATAGGGATGCTTACTTGTAATGTTAACACATCGTCCTCTTTCTTCAGAAGAGGCACTTGAAGCCCAGAGATGGGGTGCAAATTATACAAAGACACCCAGGAAAACAGAAGCAAAGTTGGGATTAGTCCATAAACCTTCCACCCTCCAGATTCCAAGCCTGGGTTTATAATCTCCCTCCACCTCTGCCCCTCTGCCTCAGCTCAATCCATGGCCCAGTTTGGGTATGAGTTTTCTGGTTGTCTGTGCATAGCTGGTTGAGGTCTCTTCTCCTTCCTGACGGTAAATAGCCATTTTTTTTTTTTTTTCCAACTGCCCACAGGATCATCCGGACAAAAGTACAACAGCCACCCAATCAACCAGTCCCAGCTTCCAGTCACAGCATAGGTAAGAGGAACTTTTAAAAAAAATTTAAAAATCTAATGGGCTCCAAATATTCTAAAGAACTTTTAATCATTCTTATGGACAGATAATTCTGCATAAAACACTTCAGCACACGTACTAATGCGCCTTCTTTGTCATTCTCCAAGGGCTGAACCTGGTAAATGAATTTTATAAATACTGCTAAAAGGTTTTGAATTTTACTGATTATTATGATAAATAGCTTTCACCATGAGACAGAAAATTGAAATCTAAGCCAAAAAAAAAAAATCCACTAATGGGGGTCTATAGAATGTCAGATAATTAAAGTAATAAATCAAGAAAGGGATACTTATTCATAACATTTTCTGCATCATTAGTCAGTAAGTAGTTTTGAATGTGTTTTTTTCTTCTATCAACCAGCCCTTCTACAATTCTTTGTGCACTTGCAGTCTTGAGTGAAGATGTGGCAAAAGTTCCCAAACTTACTTTCTCTCTCTCTTGCTTCGATCTCATGAACTCTGTGAACTGTCAAGGGCTGCCAGTGGGGTTTCCGGCGCTCACAGGTGACGTCTGGGAGTGGCCGTGACCCAACAGAGGAGTCATACTTCTTAGTGCTCAAGAGTTCAGAAATGTCCTTTGTCTTCCCTTCAAAGATTGTGAAATGACACGTGTCTATTTAAGGTGTATTATTTCTCCACTTGGGATACAAGATACACCACTGGTTAGCTGGGGGAAAAGTTATTGTACTATATAAGAAAGTGGGCAACGATTCAGCAAGTCTCTTCCGGTTGCCACAGTCAATCCTGTAGAATCACACCTCAGATTGTATAACATTTTCACACTTCAGTTACTCCTTCTTTAACTGAAAACTTGAACTCACACGGTTATGGGGAAGGGGCAGAGGCCTGGCCTCTGGTTCCAACTCTGTCATTAACTCACCCAGTAAAATGTAAAAGTCCTCTCACCTCCCTGAGCCTCAGTTTCCTCATTTGTTGATGGAGGGGCACTAACCAGGTGCTCGCTGAGGCCTCTGATCCTCCATGGTTGGCTCTTTGGATAAAGGTAAGACAGATTTCCTCCCTGCCATGAAATAATTCCTCATTTAGTAATCCCTTCAGAAAGTGTCTGCTAAGTCCCTGCGGTGCAGACCTTGGCATCAGAGGCCAAGCCTATAAGAAAGGGAAGACACGATCCCCATTCTCAAGGTAAAGGGGGAATATAATGAAGAGAAGTTTGCAAAACAGACATGAAGCTCAAGAAGAAGGGATGGGTGCCGTGGGGGCAGAAGGGAAGGAAGCACCAGCTCTGTTGGGCTAGGGTGAAGAGGGTGAAGGAAGGCTTTCTGGGGGAATATTTGTTGCTGAGATTTCACTTGTAGCTGACCAACAATTTCAGGTCACATAGCACTGAAAATCAGATAGGTGTAACTGCTAATATTCTTTCATTTGGTTTAGAGGAATAATTCTACTGTAGGTCAGCAGCATGTTTTGTTCTGTTCCAGAAATTTTTAAATTAAATTATATCTCGCATACATATAGCCCCTTAGAGTTCACAAACTTACCGAGAAGTGATGAAACTGAAACTTAGAGAGATGAAATAACTAGCCCTAGGTCATGTTGCCGGTAAGTAGTGGAGCCAGAAGTGGAATCTGGGTCTTTTGAGCCTAGAGCAATCACAAAACACCAAAACAAATGTCATGGGCTCTGCCAGCAACATGATGAGCCTTGGTTATACATGGTGGTTGTTGTTTAAAGTACCAAGTGACTTGGGATCTTCTTTCTTCCTCTGTTTTTTACATGTTAATACAGAAAAGGTTGTGGGATTTGCATAAATCTATTTTAAGGAGCTTCTTCTGGTGAAGAAAAAGAGAAGTTAACAATTTCTGCTTCTGTGTCTCTTAAGGAAGATGTAAGATCAAACTGAAATGTAAGAAGAAAGGCATGGCTCCCTCTAGGTTTGTAGGAGCCAGGAGCTGGATCTGCTCCAAAGGGAAGCCGTGAAGGGCTTCTCAGGCAGTCACCGCCATTTCTAGTGATTTCCTACTCTTAAGAGTCAAAGGTGGCTCCACCTGCCTCCAGCTGGTTATAGCCCAAGGAAGTGTGTCTGAGATTGGTCTGTAGGTTTTAATGAACCAAGAAAGAATTCCCACAGCCCAGAAATGGCAATTCAGCTGTATAGCTAGAGAGGCCCCTGCTGATGGACTGATCTTTCCCTAGGATTCTGGGGCCAGAAGTTAATGTGAAACTTGCACAAAAGTTGCCCCCTGCCTCCCATCCAATTCTTATTCTTAGGAACTTTGAGACCTAGCCTCAGTCACAGTAAGTCACCAACCACTGCCCCTGTCTCTGCGTAGGGGAAATGTAGACTTTAAGTAAGTAAACCCAAGGCTAAGTTCTGATGTCGCTGTTTATTAGCTAGATGACTGAATCACTTTCCCTGTGGAGCCTCAGTTTCCTCATTTGATAAATGGGGATAAATAATAGCACTCTGGGCTGTTGCAATCATCAAATGAAAAGTACTGCATTCATGTGAAGTATATTATTGCTTTTCATTATTTATTAGTGAGAAGTGGATTAGTTATAGGGATTAAGGCTTTCGTCTCTGGGTTCAAATCGCCACTCTGTGTCTTTTATTTTTTATTTTTACTTTTGAGACAGGGTCTTGCTGTGCTGCCCTGGCTGGAGTACAGTGGCACAATCATAGCTCACTACAACCTCGACTTCCTGGGCTCAAGTGATCCTCCTGCCTCAGCCTCCTGAGTTGCTGGGACTATAGGCTTGTACCACCACACCTGGCTAATTTTTTAAAAAGTTTTTTGGTGGGTCTTGCTATGTTGGCTAGGCTGGTCTTGAACTCCTGAGCTCAAGTGATCCTCCCACGTCTGCCTTCCAAAGTGCTGGGATTACAGGCGTGAGCCCTGGCACCAGGTTCTCTGCCTCTTATTAGCTGTGTGATCCTGGGTGGGCCACTTGTCTTCTCTGAGTTTTACCTTTCCAATAGGATTATCACATTTCCTAGCTTCTATTATTTTTCTCAGAATTAAATGAGATAATGCCTCAATGCCTGGCACAGAGTAAGTTCTCAGAAAATGTTTGTTATCCTTATTGTCATAATTAATGTTAAAAATCAAATTCAGGGAAACTGGAAGGAGAAAAGGCAGGGAGAAAACTGTAAAAAGAAGGGGCACTCTGTGGTTTGGAGTTTGTTAGCTGAGCTCGTGAGTTTGCACTCAGGTAGTTGTGTTTGCACACAGGGTTGGGTGTGCAGGCAGGTGGGGAAATGCCTAATTCCAGGTTTTTTGTTTTTGTTTTGTTTTGTTTTGTTTTAGCACTGGCTGTTGGTGGGCCCCGGCTCCCTTCTTTCTCCTCTCCATCCCCTGCTTTCTGTATCCATGGAAAGGCTGGAATTTGAGCGAGTGCCCTTCCTGTCCCCGTGTCCCCCTGTTCCTTTCTGCAGGGGTCAGTCCTCCTCAGTGCCCACCCCTCTCCTTCCTCCCCCCAGCGCAGAGAACTGGAGCACATGGCCCATCCGAGGCCCGCGCTGGTGGCCCTGGTGTGGCCGCCTCAGCAGGGCGAGGGTCCTCAGAGCCTCCTGCCCGTCTGCACTCGCTCCCTCCCAGCCGCCCCCAGCCCCGCGTGCGGTGACAGCCTGCCCGCGGCCCTCAGCCCTCTGCGGCCCTTACAGCCCGTCTTTCTCCGCGCAGTGTCCACGGGCTCCGTGACGCAGGTGTCCTCGGTGAGCACGGATTCCGCCGGCTCTTCGTACTCCATCAGCGGCATCCTGGGCATCACGTCCCCCAGCGCCGACACAAACAAGCGCAAGAGAGACGAAGGTAAGAGAGGCCCGCGCGGCCCCGTCGGGGATGCGCCTCATGGGGTCCGTTTCGGGCGCTCGGTCGCAGGTGGCAGCAGAGGTGCCCGCGAGCACCCCCTTTACCTGCAGAGGAGCGAGTCCCTCTGTCCGCACTCTGTCCTTTTCATGAACACGGGAAAGGGCTGAGCCCTCCGCAAGGGCAGACAGGCAGCAGGGTGACTGTGGCATTCTTGCTGGCCTTCCCCGCGGTCACCCCTTGGACAGAAGCCCCGGGCCTGGCAGAGCCCTTGTGGCCTGAGCTTGGCCTTTAAGAAGACCCTGTGTGCGTGCAGATATGCCGCCCGAGGGCAGGGTGTGCTGGGCTCCACACCCAAGTCCACTTTGTGGAGAAGCTTTGGACCGGAGAGAGGGGGCTGGGCAAAGCCGTGAGAGGGGCACACGTTGGGTGGGCGGAGAGATGGGTTCTCTGAAGGGCCCTGCACACGTCTCAGCAGAGAAGGCCTTCAGCCCTGGTGATGGTGTTGCGGGCGGTGCTGAGGAAATTAATAATCATCTCATCCTTGCCCTTGGGTCTGGAAGGAAGGAGTGCGGGGGTGTTGGGAGGGATTACAAAGATGACAATCTTCCTGGTTGGTTTTTCTCAGGCCCTCCACGGGCTGGGCCGTGTGGTGCCTGGGTCCCCAGAGCCAGCCACCTCCGTCCTGGACGCAGGACACCTTAACCGAGGCACCTTTCCCCTGAATGGGCTGCCAGTACTGGCTGACATTAATGGGTTTGAGAGAAGAAAAGACCCCCAGGGAGTCTGTAAAACCTTAGTCAGGAAAAGGAAAAAAAAAAACCAGGGCTGTGGTCTAGGGCCTGAGAGCAGCGTGACAGAAATCTTGATTCAATTATTCTGTTCCTCGGCACAATTCCCTTTCTCAGCTCCGTGTAAGGGATGTGTGTTCTCGTGAGCACATGCCTAAGTACTTAAGATCTGTAACTAGAAAATTGAGTCGGCCCAGCCGTGGATTGGCCTGTGGCCTGCATGTTGCCAGCAGTGCAGAAGCAGAGCCGGTGGCCTGGGTTTGGAACCGTGGGGGTGTGTGTGGATGATTCACGGCTTTTGGAACCTGCCTGGCCTCTCTCTTCTGCTCCTGCCGCTCCTGAGCAGATGTCAGAAGTCTTTAACTCAGTAGGCTGCAGTGCTGTGTTGCTGCAGGAGGCAGTGGGCCTGCCATCTTTGTTGGTTTATGAGGTTGATGGTGTCATCTTTTCTCCCATTGTCACCTGGACTCACAGCAGATGTGCCTAAACTGGGGCCTGGATATATTTGTTCACGGTGGAGGGACAGATTGTGTGAGACTTCCTCGGAGGCTGAGGGATCCAGGCGGAGATTTCTGGGGAAAGAAAAAATATAGTTTGATGTTTATCACCAAACAGACAGGTTCTCGCCTGGAGGCATTGTTTTACTTTGTTTTCGGAGTACTATATTGGCTTGCAGTCTGACCAGCAGTCATGGTTTTGCCCCTCAAGCTTCTTTACAAGGTATAGCATCTTCAGAATGTGGGTGGTGTTGGTCTTGACTACTCTGTACTACTCAGATCACTCCCAGAGGACGGCAGCCCATTTGGGGGTATTGACCTTTAAGAGGGACAGTGACAAATGGGATTGTGTCCTGGATGAAGAGGGATCTGATACAGCATCTGGGAACACCTTGAGGCTCTAGGGATATTTTGGCACTCTCATATGTGCAACTTGGTTCTTTTTAAACTGAGGTGAAATCACCTCTACATCGGCCACACACTTTAACTCTAAGGCCATGCAATGAGATCTCATTCCTTCCTCCTTCCATGCCTCCAGATACTTGAAGGCAGCAATCCAGTCTCGCTTATTCTGCTTTTCTTTGTGCCAAGGTGTTCCCAGATGCTGTTCCCAGAGCCTCAAGGTGTTCCCAGATGCTGTATCAGATCCCTCTTCATCCAGGATGCAGAGGTGATTTCACCTCAGTTTAAAAAGAACCAAGTTGCACATATGAGAGTGGCCTAGGGATAAAAGGAGATGCCTCGGGAGGTAATGAGCGCCCTGTCTCTGGGGATATGTAAGCAGAGACTAAGTGGCCACTTGTCAGGCTGCCATACAGAGTATCAAGAATCAGATGTGGTATTGGATGATCTTTTTTATTTTTTAATTGAAATTTTTTTCTTAATAAATAGACACGGGGTTTTGCTATGTTGCCCGGGCTGGTCTTGAACTCCTGGCCACAAGTGATCTGCCTGCCTAGACCTCCCAAAGTGTTGGGATTACAGGCATGAGCCACTGTTCCCAGCCTGGGTGATCTTTGAAATCTTTCCAGTTCTGATATATATGGTCGAGTCCTGATCCTCACAAAGACTTGGGGTAGTCCAGTCGGTGGTCTGCGGTAGAAGGGAGAATGACTTGATGGTCCTGGAAGCTTATAGGCGTGGAAAGAGTGGGGGACAAACCCAAGCAACCAGAGCCTCCCCCTCACTCCTGCCCCACACCACTGAGAGTGTGCACGTTTGATCCCAGGGGTGGGCAGCAATGGCCAGGCTCACACCAGGGAAGTGTCTGTCGGGGTATTGCATAAGTGCCCGCTTCTGATCTTTCCTATCCTTTCTCTCTATCTTTCTGGATCTCTGCAGTGGCTCTAGAGGGAGGTAAAGAGGCAGAGACTGTCACTTCCATTTTACTAGGGGAAGTGATGGAGGCTACACAGCCATACAGCTGATATGGACTGGGGAGTCGGGAGGAGTTGGAGTGCGCCTAAGGCCTCAGTTCCCTAGTATTTTCCAGCTACCTATTGCCCCTCAGCCTTTTCAGAGATGCCCTTTGGAGGCGGAGCAGCCTGGGGCTGGGCAGAGCTGGGGCCGGTGTGGGGAAGAGTTTCAGTCAGAAGGGCATGATTAGCAGGTTGGATGCGGAGAGAGAAGTGAGACCTGAAGGCCAGAGGTTGGAGGAGAGCGGAGAACGTAAGAAGCAGCCACTGGGGAAACAGGGACATTTCAGGCACACTGGCTGGCTGGCCCACAGAGGCTGCAAACCATGGATTTGTGGGGTACTGGCCTCCAGAGCGGTACCATCAGCAGCCTGAGAGAAGAATCATGGGGTAAGAGAGGCAATGGTGAGCTAAGAGGAAGACAGCTGAGGGTCCTTGCCCATTTTTCAGATGAGGTGACTGAGTCTTTGCAAGGCGGAGTTGCTTACTCTGCTGCCTGGTTCACAGTCATCCCCAGCTTAGACTTGAGTTTTGTCCTGAGGACATTTCCTGGGGCCACCTTCCTGCCCAGATCTCAGCAGAGGTGAACGGGTGATAGGATCCAAACACAGAGGGTGAGCTGGTGAGCAAGACTGACAAGCTCAAATTCCTCTGATGAGTAGGGCAGCGGGTGAGGTGACACTTGGGGAAAGAATAAGGCAGGGAAGGCCAGTTTTGACCAAAAGGATCTGGGGGGCTCCTCATAGGAGGTGGCATTTGAGAGCTGGGTAGAGGGAGGAGAGGGCATTCCAATCAAAAGCAAGAGAGATTGTGCCAAGTCTGGGACTCTGGTGAGCATGTGCAGGGAGAGGACCAGCACAGCAGGATTTGGAAAGGGAGAGAGGTAGAGAGAGGTGGGTGGCTTAAACGTGGTCAGAGGCTTCGGAACATTTAGTCTAGAAGCATTTAGGGAGATAGTTTTGAGCTATGCGTCTTAGATACTCAAGAAACATTCACTCTGCTGAGTGTTTCAGATAAAAAGGTAACGTGAAAGTGACTAGCCCCGCACTATCCAACAGAAGGAGAATGCAAGCCACATGTGTAATTTTAAATGATGTAGTAACTACATTAAAAAGAATAAAAAGAAACAAGTGGAATTAATTTTAATAATATATTTTATTTAATCCAGTATACCCCAAATATCATTTCAACATGTCATCAATATAAAAAATTTGATACTATATTTTCTCTTATTTTTGCTGCCAAGTTTTTGAAATCTGGTGTGTATTTTACACATATAGTACATCTCAATTTGGATGCTAAACGTTTGACAGTTAAAGTTAGATGTAGTCCTACCAAAACAATAAAGCTGTGTTTAGTGGGAAAAATATTTTATACTGCTTCTATTTTAAAATTAAAATGAAAATCAAATCAAATAAAAAATTCAGTTCCTCGATTGTACTGGCCACATTTCAAGTGCGCAGTAGCTACATAGGACTAGTTGCTGCCGTGTTGGACAACACAGCTCTAATACAAGTGCTTGGCACATAGTAGGTGCTCAGTAAGTGCTCCTTGGTAGAGTGGGTCAGTCACATTCCTTTAGAGAGTTCACAATTAGTAAAGAGGGTAAGAGGAGGGACCGCTAGTTTCCTCAGTCAAGGATGCGTTTGTTTGGTATTTTGGGCTTCCATAGAAAGCTCTGAGTAGAGCTCTGGAGCAAAGACAAACAAACTAGAATATTGTTAGGCTGGTGGATTGGCAAAGGCCCTTTCAGTATAGAGATTCTAGAGTTCTTCCTAGGATGTCTGCCTCCAAGACCAGACTCGGGGATACGGCCACTATGTCCAAGTCTCAGATGAACTGTTCTGCAGCAACAGGTAAGATCTCTGTGGCCTCTGGAGGAAGAGCTGGGGCTGGTTAAAGGAGGCTGCAGGAGGCAGATTATGGCTGAATGCAACATACAGCTTTCAGAAGCAGCCAGGCTGGGCCAAGAATAGAAGCTTTATCTTAGAAAGACAGTGAGCTCTCCATCATCAGAGGTGTGAGCAGGGGCTGGACAAATGAGGAGCAGAAGAGTCAAGGAGGACATTCTGGTTCAGCTTCTGTGACTTTTGAGGCAGGCCTATTCCAACCTGGGTGGCCAGTGCTTCTGTGCCAGTACTGTGTCTACGAGTGCATCTACCCACTTGTCTTTCCCTTCCGCTGCCTGACCCTGAGGCTGCCAGTCATGTGGACTTGACAGGGCAGGGGCCACAAATCATTTCTATTCCCAGCCCTGCCTCTCGGCATAGCCCCGGTTCACAGGGATGCCTGGGAGGCCTGTGGGATGGCTCCGAAGGTCAGGCTGGGGTGCCACCCAGTTATGAGATGTCGCTTTGTCTCTTGGTTGGTCTGAACTGAGAGCTTTCGTGGAGGAAACTGTGACATGGCTCAGGAATCCTGCTGGGTGAGGGGAATGAAGGCTGAGTCGGCACCTCCCTCTCCGGAAGGCCCAGAGGAGGTGGTGGCAGGGAGAGACTTGGCAAAGCAGGCCGGGTTGTGAATAGCGGCCATGGGTGAAAGGGCAGCCTCAGACCCTCGGTTCCTTCCTGGGCCTTTGATCTCTGGTGAGACCTCCTTCCGCCACTCTCCCCACTTAGGTCCGCTCCCTGTCCCCCTCACAATAACCCACAGGGCCCTGAGTTTGAAAGGCCCTGAACACACTGAGGTCAGCGGAGTGCAAATCCCTTTCACCAGTTCAGAAAGCTGACCCGTCCAGCCAGTGTGGACTGTGGGGGCCAGAGGTTTCTTTTTGGGCAGTAGGTGTACATTGCAAGGGAGTTTCCAGCCTTCTGAGGAGGGCACAAGAAGGGCAGCAAGGGTCCAGAGGTGGCCTGTCCTTTCCAGAAGATG
Organism: Chlorocebus sabaeus; assembly: GCF_047675955.1. Classification (NCBI taxonomy): domain Eukaryota; kingdom Metazoa; phylum Chordata; class Mammalia; order Primates; family Cercopithecidae; genus Chlorocebus; species Chlorocebus sabaeus. The sequence continues at coordinate 65,709,807 of NC_132915.1, read as the reverse complement.
CCAAGTCTGATGAGACTGTCATTGGGAAGTTTGTTGGAGGGCATTTAGCCAGGTGCTCCCATTATGACTTCCTTTTTGGGGATGCCTGTTTCCTCTGTTTTTGTGTCTCTCCCCATGTCTTTGGGGGTGCATCTCATTCTATATTATTTGGCTTTGTTTATTTCCTGTTTATTGAACCTTCCTCTGTGTCTGTTTCTGTCTACTGGTCTAGCTCTCACTAGCTTTCCTTTTCATACATATTCTCTCTCTCACACACACACACTCTCTCCTACTCTCTCTCTCCCTCTCCTTCTCTCTCTCACACTCATTCACTTGTTCAATTTCCTTTCTGTCTTCTTGTATTCTCTCTTGCTATCTCTCTCCCCAAATCCCCTCTTCCCCTATCTCTTTCAGGCTGAATGCCCCCTCAGCCCTGCCTAGCAGACCTCCACGGGAGCTATGGCCAGAGGGAAGGGGTTTCAGAAGCTCACAGACCGTGCTGGGCCCCTGGGCCCTCTGACACGGGCAGGCCCTGGTCTTTTCTCTCCTAGGACCCTTTACCTTCCCTGGATGCATAGATGCTGTCTGCCGCTCCCGGGATCAGGACAGAAAATGGAAGCAGGAAGTGGGGAGAGCCCTCTCAGAGCTCCCAGAAGGGATGGGTATGTGGAAAAGCTCAGGATTCCTGAGTCAGGAGTAATAGGCAGCTCCTGTGGGATTGAGAGTTCACAGATCTCTGATCCCTGGAGAGACCCAAATAAGGTGTTGAGTCAAGGCACAGGCTCATGGGCAGGGATGACATGGTTTGAGGACTTCTTGTAGCAAGTTACTTAATCTCTCTGCGCCTCCATTTTGTTATCTGGCGAATAGAGTTGATGCAAGCCTTGTGGGTTACTGTGAGAATAAAATGAAGTGAAGTGACAGCTGCCAAGGGCGTGGCCCCAGGGCCTGGCTATAGTCAGTGCTGAGTAGATGACCACTGAGAGGCCTGTGTTTGAGGATGTGAGGCCCGTCATGGCAGAGGACAGCAGGCTTCAGCCACGGTCCTGTTGGCAGCTGGAACTGGCTGGTTCGCCCACCACCACCTTCCTGTTTGGAGCCGTGGAGCCATGGGGCGATTCCATGGTACCGAAGAAGCCGATTGCCTGCAGCCAGGAGCCCGGGGCATCCAGGCTGAACAACAGTGCCCCCAGGTGTCGGCTACAGAACGAAGGGCCACTCACTTTCCTCCTCCTTTGCCTTCAGGACGCTGAGTCTCCCCGCCTGCTTCATGACAGAAGAAAAGGGTCAGGCCCCAGTTTTCCCTGAAGAGAGGCACAGGGAGCACAGAGCGGTGGAGGCTCCCAGGGTGGGGGCAGAGGGCAGCACTCTGGGCCTGAGAGGGCTAGGCCTCTGAGGGGTGGTTGGGGCCACCAGCCTGGACCTCGAGACTCCCCTGTGGGAGCTGAAAGGGCCTTGGAGAGCACCTGAGACGCCCCACTCCGTCATTCACATGGGAAAACAGGCTCAGAGAAGAGAGGCAGTCTGCCCAGATCACATAGTAAAACTCAGAAAACCTAGAGGGAGAGGATGGCTCCATGGAAAATCCTTGGCATCCCTTGCCTTTCGATGTGACAAATTCAGTTATCCTCTCCCTCCTTTCCTCCCTTCTCACAGGGCGGACCGCCGTCCCCACTGTTGACAGCCAGCCCCATCAGTCTTCTCTCCCCATGGGGTACTGCCCACACGTTCCCCCGCACTGACCTCAGTTCTTGAGAGAAGCCCTGCCCTTCCCTCGTGGGCCTCCCTTTCCCCCTGCTCATTCCTCCTGTGCCTCCAGTCCCTGTGTGTTGGCTCAGCTTCCTGTCTCCAGGCCATTGCCCACTCAGGGCCTGCTATCTGAAATGCTGTCCTTGAGCCTGGACCTGGCCTGGCTCTCCGGAACCAGCCCGCTCCCCTGTGGGGATTTCCAGTGTTGGGTCATTGGTCCTTCACAGCTGGCTGAGACCCAAGGATTCTTTTAGGGTCCAGTGTGGAGTATGGGTGACCAGGCAGGCTCTCCATCTCCTTTTCCCAGAGTGGCTTTGGGGGCAGGAAGGAGGTTACCACCATTTTGTCTTGGACTCTGCTGGGGCTTTCCAAGGACAGGTCCCCTCCCTGGCCCTCTGTGAGCTGTCCCCTGGATGTCCCTCATGTAGAGGGCTGGGTTGTTTCCTGAGTTCTCTTTTTGTCCAGGCAGGAGTCCGTACCAAGGTTCTGCTGGGGTGTGGTCATGGTGGGGGCATCACGTAGAACCCAGGGGGGAAATTGGCAGCCTGGCAGCCGTGCTTTCCTTGGCTTGCCCTGTATGGATGATGATTTTGAATTAGTTACCAACATTGCAAAATCAGGAAATTTCATGTATGAATGGATGCCTGGCTTCTTTTGGGAAGAAAAATCAGATCTGGCAACCCTGGGGCAGCTGGCAGCCTGGCAGCCCACAAGGCAACAGTCATCTGGGGCTGCTGGGCCTGAGTTCTCACGCGCTCCCCACTCAACTTGCTCTCGGCACTTGTGCTCTGTTTTTCTCGGCCCGAAGGTCTTTGAGCTTCTGGAGTCTTAGCATGAACTCTGAAGAAACCAGTTTGGCTCAGTCTGCCTGTGGCAGCTGAAGCTAACAGGAGGCAGGTCCTGGAATTGGCTGGTGGGGTCGAGTGCGCGTGTGTGTATTTGTGTGGTCAGGGAAGTGGGTAGTCAGGCTCACAGGCCAGAGGTGGGTAGGGTAGTGGAGGCAAGAATTTAGGGCAGGGGCCAAGCAGCCACACTCCTTGGCAGGTCATGTACTCTATACCCTGTAGGTAGGGTAGTCCAGGCACAGAGGACTCAGGCTTGGCCCAAGGGTATGCAGGGGGCAGTTAGTGGCAGAGATGGTGAGGACCTGGTTTCCATCTCCCTGCCTGGCTCCCTGTGATCTCTATCCTGATCTTATAGCCATGGGCACCTCAGTTGAGACCCAGATAGACAACTGCTGGAGGCCTTTGTGGTAACACAGGGCATCTGAGGCCAGGTGGCCAATTGGAGGGGCTCCTGGGGCCTTTCTGTAGTGCCCAGGGCCTGTCCCACGGGTGGGGGCTCAGGTTTCGGTTCCTCCTCACTCCTGGGTCCCCAAGTTTCACTTTGATTCAGTGAGCAAGAGCCCCCGTGAGAGCCAACGCCACTGAACCCCCACCCTCTCTGTTTGCACACCTGGTTTGCCCCAGCCCCTCCCCCTCCTCTCACCCCCAGTTCCTTTTCCCAGGGGGCAGTGTACAGGTGTTCAGGAGAGTCCTGGGGGTATGGGAGAGGGTAGGGTGTTGCCATGTTGGAATCTCAGTTCAGGGAGTCAGTTTGAGGCCAACCAGTACAAGAGTGGTGGGGCCGATGGAGGAGGAGGATACAGTCTCATCTGCTGTGGGCAGTCCCCTGCCAAGATGGTCTGAAACTTGAGGTGAAGTGGTCTTGGCTTTCTCCGCCCTGCATGCCCTGCTGCCCCATGGGGAAGATAATCCCACAGTCCTTTCTCTCTGGCTTGGGAATATGGTTTAATCCCTGACCGCACAGTCTGTGGTTCAGAGACTTTACAAGGCTTCAAACCCCTTACCCTGCTGTGTCCCTTCTTCCTGTCCCTTTCTCAGTCTCGGCGTCAGTTTTTCCATCTAAAATAGAGATCAAGGAATTGCTGAGGTTTTTTCTGGCACCAAAATTCTGAGTTTCTCCTAGTTCCATCTCAAGTCCTCTTGGCATTATTTTAGAGCAGCAGTTCTCAAATGTTTGGTCCTGGGTCCCTTTAAACTCTTAAAAATTATCAAGGACTTCAAGGAGCTTTAGTCTGAGGGTTAATTAAAATGGATGAAAGTTAAAAATATTTATTCATTAAAAATAACAGTAACAAACAAGTAACATAAAAGATATTTTTGAAATAAGAAAGAACCAAATCTTCCAAACCCCAAATTTAGTATGAATGGCATTGGCTTATAGTTCTGCAGGTCTCTTCAGCGTCTGACTTAATAGAAAACAGCTGGACTCTCATATCTGCTTCTGTATTTGCTCTGTTGTGATGGAACACATCATACAGCTTCTGAAAACCTCCACTGTAGACTCGTGAGAGAATGAGAGTGAAGAAGGCAAATCACACCTTGACATTAATATGAAAATAACAGGTGCAGCAAACCACTATGGCACATATATACCTATGTACAAACCTGCACTCTGCACATGTGTCCCAGAATTTAAAATAAAATAAAAAAAACACACAATAATTTTGCCCTCACAGATCACCTGAAAGCATCTTGGCGACCCCTTCTTCCAACCCTGGCAGGGCTCCCTGGACTACACTTTGAAAATTTCTGCTTCAGGCTGCTGCAAAGTCTGAACTTGCCTACTTATCATTCATATAGATAAGGAGAACAGTTAAGAGGTTTCAGTTAAAAGAAAGGTGTCATCAGTCGTTTCTCCCATTCTTAGCTCCTGAAGACAGTGGGAGCCATGGCAGGTCTTTGAGCTAAGGAGGGAGTGACAAGACACACTGGGCTTTGGAAATCCTCCACTAGCCAATTGGGATATGTAGTGCTTCTTGCTTCTATCCCAGGTTGAGCTCCCACAGAAAGACATAGCTACCGAGCCTTCTCCCCTTCCCAGCAGACTGTCGATAGGGCTTGAGGTCTAATTTCCCTCCAGAAGGCTTCCTTCTGTGCCAGCAGCAGCCAGCTTGTGCCACCCAAGAGCCTGGTGAGTGGATGTTTCAGAACCCTGCCTCGTCTCCCCATCCAGCTTAGCTCTGTACTGGCCTGCAGCCTCCTGGAGACCCCATCTGGGGCATATTTTTGATGGGAAAAAAAACCTAGCAATGCTATTGATTGGGAATGAAACAAAACAAAATAAGGAAGTGAGTTTGGTATTTATCTTGACTCCTGGCATTTGAGGAAGAGCAGGTGTAAAAGATGGTCGAGCAAGGGGAGATTTTTGTTCTGATTCCACAGGGGTTTCTGGGTGTTTCTCAAATGTTTCTGGGTGACTCGTGTTGGGGGGGGTGGGGGCGAGGTGTGTGTGTGCCTGCATGTGTTTAAATTTCACTTTGAAATTTCCAGTTTTCATTTTTATTAGTACAAATTAACATTTGTATTAGTTCTTCCTTGGGGCATTTTATCCCAGTGATAGAGTAAAATGGGTGAGAGGGAGAACAAGAGACTGTCTTAAGGTAATTTGAGAAAAATTGAGAGAGGAAGAAGGATAAAAGGTGTGAGAGAAGGTATGTGTGAGAAACAAATTGCTTGTAGCAACATTAACTGATCTGTGAGAGGAAATAGGCAGAGAGAAAGGCATAGCCTCTTGAGGGACTGAACAGTGGAGGATGAAAGTGGGGGGGGGGGGGGTCAGACACGTCCCAGCACCAGCCACCAGGTGGCAACATCGACCCAGGACAGCTTAGTTGCTGTCCAGGATTAGGGACAAGAGGGGTAGAGTAGCAGGGCAGTGTGTGCCGGCCATTCATAAGCTTAGTATGCTTGTAACTGGGTTGGAGGTGGGCTGATCATTCGCTGAAGTGTCACTTCTTTGTCAGCATTCAGTCAGGGAGGGGGAGGCTGGACCATTGCTACTGGAGATTAATCTGGTCCTTTCTCTCCTCCATGGTCCAAATGTCTTGATGTAAACCTTTCTGGGAGTGAAGTCCTTGGTTCTACTCTAAGCCTTTACTTGACCTTGGCCAAGTCACTTCTCTCTGAGCCTTGTTTTCCTCATATTAAAATGTGGAAATTGGAGCAGATGATTTTTGAGGGTCTTTTGGGTTCTGACACTCTGTGGTGTACCAGAGAGCACTAGAGCTAGAGTTAGATTCTAGATCTTTCTCTGTCAGCCACGTGACCTTTGGCAGGTCACTTCTCACATCTGTGGAGATTATAGTCACATATCCCTCATAGATTTATATAAAATAAAAGATGGAAAAATGCTTTTGAAATCTTTTTGGTGCTTTAGGAAAAGGGGAGTGTTGTGATTTTATAATTTTTGCCAGATTTTTTTTTTTTTTTTTTTGAGACAAGGTCTGGCTTTGCTGCCTGTGCAACCTCTGCCTCCAGGCTCAAGCCATCCTCCCAGCTCAGCTTCAGAGTAGCTGGGACTACAGGCATGAACCACCATGCCTGGTTAATTTTGTAGAGATGATGTTTCACCATGTTGTCCAGGCTGGTCTCAAACCCATGAGCTCAAGCAATCCACCTGTCTTAGCTTCCCAAAGTGCTGGGATTACAGGCGTGAGCCACTGCACCCAGCCTTCTCTGGAATTTAAATTAGCCAGAAGCAGGGGCTCCACCACTTTCACTGCTTAGAAAGTTTGTGCCTCTACATGTGACCACAGAAAAAGGCCTGCCTTATGGCAAGTGTTTGCTCAAGGTCACTGCATCTCTGTGCTAAATAACCATTGAATCTGCTCATTTCTCTCCATCCCCATTGCTACTGCCTTGGTCCAAGCACTCTCTCTCTTCTCTCATTTGGACTATTGCTGTAGCCTGCTGGCTGGTCCCCATCTCCAATGTCATTGACTTGTCCAAATAATAGTCTGCCCTCCACATAGCAGCTGAAATAAAGTTCTGATCAATGACTTGCCTGAAGGGTTTTAACCTTCAAATCTGCCCATTGTTCTCAAAAGCCATGCAAACTTCTTAACAAGGCTGCCAGGCCCTCTCCACTCTCCTCTTTTCACAACTGCTCTAGTCAAACCAAACCTCTTTCCATTCCTTAAACACCAGTGCTCTGTCCTGTTTGCAACCTAGGAGTCAGACAACCAGGGTTCTAGTGCTGACTCAATAATGACTACTCCTGGGACCTTGGACTAATCTCTGAGCCTCAGTTTCCCAATTGTGCTTGTGATTGGACTGTTATATGAATTGAACGAGATAATGCATGTGAAGTGCTCAGGATGACCCCACATATAATAAGTGCTCAATAAAGAGTGCCTTTTGTTATGCTCTTCCCACTGCTTGAAAAACTGTCTTCCTCTTTCACCCTACCATTTACCTGGCTGACATCCCAAACTTCAGGATCTAGCTTGTGTCACTTCCTAAGTGAGGACTTCTTAGATGCTCCCCTCCAACCTAACTCCCCACCAGCACACAGAACCTGCCTGTTCATCAAAATATCACATTTGTCACTTGCCTGTTTTCCCAGCAAGACTGTGAGCTCCATGAAGGCAGGAACTGTGTCTGGAGCAGTCACCAATGTCACCTTAGTGTCCAGCACAGGGCCTGGTTCACAACAGCAAATATGTACTGAATGGGGGCCATGGATGTCACAGAAGCCATGGGCTCACCTGGGGAATGAGTGGAGGCTGCTGAGCAGAACACAGAGCCTTGCACATCAAACATCCCCCAAGTCCTGCCTGACCCCAGAGTCTCCATCCTCCAGGATCTTGTGACAGCCATTCTAGATGGGGAGGGAGCTGTCTCATGATCTAAATACACACATGCACACATACGGATGCTGGTGCCTGTGGTCCTCTTTCTGCCTGCCGTACCTAAGCATGTGCTCCAGATGTGTATAGATCACAGCCCCAAAGAGGAACTGCAATATCGGATAATTATATTGGCTAATATTTACTGAGTGCTGACTATGTAGATTTTAAATTATTAACTCACGTAATACTCACAACCACTGTACCAGGTGGATACTCTTATTATCCCCATTTTATAGAGACACAGAGAGAGTGAGACAATTTCCCAAGGTCACAAAGCTCAACAGCGGCAGTGTTGGGACTAGCACCTGGGTACTTACTGGCCATCCCAGTCTGCCTCTCACAGAGGGTGTCACAACAGGATGACATCCGTACGAGGCTGTGTTCTCCAGGGGAATATCCTCAGCTCTCTCCAACATGGGGCTCTGATTCTACTTTTTCGCAATTCTGCCTATCCCCCCATCAACCTGTCTGGCTGAGCTCAGGGGGACTTTGGCTCAGAGTCTGTTGCATCACTCAGGGGTACGCCATTTCCGAAGCTTTCCTAACACTGTTGTGCACACTTCCCTGTCACACCTGCAAGTTGGTCACCTTCAAGTGCAGTTGGCTGGTCTCATGTGGGTTTTAAGCCACAGCAGGTGGCGCAGTGGGTAGACTGGGGTTTAAGCCCCGCCTTTCCTTTTACTAGCAGTGTGAGCTTTGACAGCAAAGGGCTTTAGCTTCTTTGGGCTTTGATTTCCTCACCTGTCGAAGGGGGATAATAATTCCTGCCTTTTCTGGTAATTAGAAAATGTTGCCTATAATATTTTGATTAGCACTGACACATGACAAGTTTCAAAAATATTATCTATTATTTTATTTTTTCTATTATCAGAGCAAAGTGTTTTTACTCTGAATCTAGATTCCTCGAAAATATCTTGTTGAGAATGTTCTAAATTCCCAGATCTTTTGTTTTCTCTCTCTCTCTCTCTCTTTTTTTTTTTTTTTTTTTTTTGAGACAGGTTCTCACTCTGTTGCCCAGGCTGGAGTGCGGTGGTGCGAACACAGCTTACTGCAGCCTTGGCCTCGTGGGCTCAAGCGATCCTTGCACTTCAGCCTCCTGTGTAGCTGGAACTGCAGGCATGCACCACCACACCCGGCTACGTTTTAAAAATTTTTTTGTCAAGACAAGATCTAGCTGTGTTGCCTAGGCTGATCTTGAACTCTTGGGCTCAAGTGATCCTCCTGCCTCAGCCTCTCAAAATGCTGGGATTACAGGCTTTCTCTCTTTTTTAATGGTCATTTTATTTATGTTGCTAAGTTTCATGATAGGATTGTTCAGCTTAGGGTCAGAAGAAAAGGAAAGAAATACCAACTGGAATTCATGCTGGCAGAATTTCAGCTCCATGTTTCAGAAACACACATAATTCAAGTTGTAGCTGAGGGCAGCTGTCAGAAGTAAGGTGAACCTGACACAACACTGGAGAAGCCGGGGTTTCTCATCCTGACTCAGCCGTGGCCTTGTGGTGTGGTCTGAGTCAGGTCCTGCCCTTCTGGAGCCTAGGATAGGATGCACTGAGCCTGGACAACCCTTCCAGCTCCTGATCCTTTCTCCTCCCCCGCTCCCTGCCGCTCCCCCCGTCTTTCTTCATCTTCTCGCTGTTCGTTTCCTTTCTGTCTCAGACACAAACGCCATCCAGCACTTCTGAATAGTACTTTTGTTCCGTGAACATCTCTTTTCTGAAAAGGACGATTGGTCAGGTTTGTATCTTTTAACTGCTGGCACATTTTATCAGTTAAGAACCTGCGTACCTCCCTCTCAGGAGACCACCTTAAGGAGGCAGGCAGGCAGGCAGAGAGGCAGAGACAACGGGTGAAAAACAACTGTTTGGGGGCCTAATTTATGGTCTCTCCAGCAAATGCCTTCTTTCAGGGGAGCCTCATTTCCTGCTCTTCCCCATGGCCCCAAGCATCTTCCAGCAGACCCCAGAGTATGACTCCTTCCTAGCTCCCCAAAGAATGGGGAGAGGGAACGAGCAGAGCCTGTGCCTGAGCCATCTCGTTCAAGGCCTTCAAGGGCCTCCTGGCTTGGCACTCCCTTGCTGGTGATCTTGAACCACCCATGCTGGGCCTCGATTTTCCTACTGGCAACAGAGAGAGCAGGACGCCTTCTTCAAATTCTTGTGGAAATTCAGCGAGAAGCAGTGCATGAGAAAGTGCTTGGTAAGCTGTAAAGCTGTATTGCCTATGAGAGTATCATTATAGTTTATCTCACATACCCACTCTGTGGCAAGGGACACATTTCTGAACATCTCCAAGGGTCAGTTTCCCCATCTGTAAAATGGGGACTATATACTTAAGTCATACAATTACTGTGAGAATTTCGTAACAGAGGTAAAACACCTGGTACAGTTCTTGGCAGTGGGAGGTGCCCAGGTCTAGGTTGGGCCGTTTTCCGTTTCCCTTTCTTATTCCTTCACAGCGCCTTTCCCTGAGTACAGCGTATAGCCACGCAGCCCCAGGCGTCTGAAACCCAACTGGTCACTCTGTGGCCTGCACCCCACTTCGCTCCTCTGTAGAAAAGGGATAGTTAACAGTATCTGCTTCCGAGGGTTGTGGGAGAAGATTAGACCATGCTTATCCGTGGCTCGACACAGAGTCAACACCAGATGGACGTTGGTGATGCTGCCAGGCCTTCCTCCCTCTGGACACCCAGGCACTGGGCGTGGGCTGGACGGGACCCCGGCCACTATCTCCTTTGAGCCTATTCGTGGCCGGTGAAGAAAGCCAGGCATGAGAGGAGCAGGAAGTGAGTCGCTCAAGGTCGCACGAGTCATATCCCAAGATCTTTGAGGGATATCCAGGGATCCGCGGTGCCACCGTGCGAATACAGCTCGGCAGAGAGGCTGAGGTCCCTGCGGGGAGGCCGGTCCCTTCCTCCTCGGCCCCGCGGTCCGGGAGCCCCGTGGGCCTCGCTCCCGCCCACCGGCCGGGGGTCCTCAGGGCTCGGGCTCCGACGGAGGAGCCCCCAGGGCCGGGGGCGGAGGGCAGACGCCTTCCAGGATGGCACCTGGATTTCCTGCGCGACGTGGAAGGAGAAATGAATTCAGCTGCTGCAGAACGTGGCGCAAAGAGAAGGCAGCGCGCGGCGCCCCCGGGAAGGAGGCCGCCCGCTCGCGCCGGCCTCCGCCAAGCATTTGCAATTTAATTGACATTGGCGGCAGGAAGCCAATCAGTCTAAGTCAATTGACGTTCCGAGATAAAACTAATCGGCGGCCAGCGCTGCCCCCGCCGGCGCGGCCGCGGCGGGGCCCGGGGCGCAGCGTGGAGGCGGCGGCGCGCCCTGCAGGTCCCGGCGCTGGCGCGTGGCTCGGCCCGCTGATTGCCGCGCGGCCCGCGGCAGCCGGGAGAGGCTCGTAATGAATGACTTTATTTGCCGGGGTCCCGCTGAGAACAATTGAGTTTGTTATGGTAACAACGGATGCCAGCTTTCCGGGGCCCCGGGGGGCGCGGGCGCGGCGGCAGCCGGGAGCTGGGCAGCGGAGCAGATGATGCTCGCCGGGGCGAGGGCGCCGGGCTGGGGCCGGACGGAGCTGGCGTCGGGACCCGGCCTGGAGGGGCGAGGCCAGTTCAAATGGGGGACGCGCAGCGTGGAACCGGGATGGGAGTTCTTGATCATTCCTTGATGTTGGACAGGCCGGTCCTCCTGGGTGCGACTGCCACTCTTTCTTCCCTCTGTCCCAGAGCCTGAGTGGGTTCTGATCTTGCTGGATGATGCCCTGACATAAACTTTTTGTCTCTTGCACCGGTGGAAAATTAGAAAAAGGCACAAACACAAAGGCATCCCTTTTTCCAGTGACCTGCAGTGGCTTGGGAAGTTCGGGACTGGATTTTGACCCTGCCACCTGCGCTTTGCGCCCTGGAGAGAAGGCCTTCCTTCCATCTCTGTCTCCTGTGTGTATCCCCATGCTCTGTGGCCAGACGCCCGCCTCAGAAAACTCTTCTTGCCCCACACAGAAGGCTGCCGCATGGAGATGGCTGGCTCTGAGGCCTCACAGCCTTCTCCTGCCTCCTGCTTCCGACCTTGAGTTCCAAGGGCAGAAATTGTCTCCCATTCATCCCAGACGCCCTCAGTGCCCAGCATAGGGCCTGGCACACACATGAAAGTAGTAAGTGAGGGAATGGGCTTCTCTCTTCTTTGCAGAATCTCTTGCTTTCCCTCTGGTTACAGACGCCAGAGTTCCCTTTTCCAGTTCTGTTTTCAGGCACGCTGGCATTCCCTCACTCACTCACTCACCAAACAACTGAGAACCAACCTTTCATCCAAACAGGCCCTGGCCAGGGAGAGATCATGTAACCTGTGTGATGAGTGTGTGGCAGGCACCCACTATGTGCTCAGAGTTGGCAAAGGTATAATAAGTGCTTGCTGAGGGCCTTTCCCTTTGTCATGGCACTCAGCGATCCCTGGTGCCACCCGGTGACAATCATCACCCCACTCCCCATTTGCAGATGGACAAACTGATGCCCAGCGTGTTTGAGAGGCATCATGATGCAGTGGAATGGGTCTAGGCTGGGAATCTAACACTAGTTTGCTGTGTGAGCTTTGTCCATTTTCTTCCCCTCTCTGAGTCTCAGTATCCTTATCTATAAAATGGGGGAGTTGGAGATGATGGCCTCTGAGGACCAGTTGAGTGTGAGTTGTCTACAGGGAAGAGGGACCCAGGTCCCTGCTCCCAGTCCAGTTCTCTTTGGCTTTAAAGTGTGACCACTGGGAAAAAAATTGCCCTCCACCCTCAGCTGTACAAGGCTGATTGGTGAGAGCGAAGCACTTACTGTGTGATAGGCGAGTGTGGTGAGTGTGTATGTTCTAATACTGTTTTCCTTTGGCTGTTGGAAAAAATGAGGCTGGGTGCAGTGGCTCATGCCTGTAATCCTAGCACTTTGGGAGGCCGAGGTGGACAGATCGCCTGAGGTCAGGAGTTCGAGAACAGCCTGGCCAACATGGTGAAACCCAGTCTCTACTAAAAATACAAAAGATTACCCTGGCGTGGTGGTGTGCACCTATAATCCCAGCTACTCAGGAGGCTGAGGCAGGAGAATCGCTTGAACCTGGGAGGCGGAGGTTGCAGTGAGCCGAGATCGTGCCACTGCACTCCAGCCTGGGTGACAAGAGCAAAACTCCATCTCAAAAAAAAAAAAAAAAGAGAGAGAGGTTCAATAACCAGTCCAGGGCCACAGAGCCAGTAAGTCACAAGGCTGGGATTCAAACTCAGGCACTCTGTTTTCAGAGCCTGTGCATATAACCACTCTACTAGTTAGCAGAGGCAGCATATAACCCCCGTAACACCCCTCCCTTGCCCTACACCCCACCCGAGTCTTAGTCCCACCTGCCTTGCTCTTGGAGCTCCAATGCGCATTCTGCATGTTTTCAGGGCAGCAGCAGCGTTGATTTTTCAAGGTGATTTTTCTCTCCCTGGCCTTTCCCTCTTGACCTAGGTACAGACAGCTGAGAGAAGGCTCCAGCAGGGAGGAGAAGCTGCTGTAGGAACCTGGGACTCTTCTTGGCTCAGTCCTAGCTGGAATCTTGTATTTGGGAAATGGTTTTCTAAGAAGGGCAGAGGGAATCCAGGTCTTGTCTTTTAGGAACAAGTTTTGCTATTCATGATCAAGGAAGTACATTTATTTCACAGTTGGTTTTGGTATCTGTCTTTCTGTCCCTCAAAAAGGGTCTGGAGAACTCTCTCTCTCTCTAGCTTGATATCCCCTTTTTAGCAAGACAAATTAGGAAGATAGTCACTAATATGGGATAATCTCGAAGGGTGGAAGTGGAGGTGCCTTGGAATCATATATAGTGATTTTAAATCGTGTAACCCCAGTCGGGTGAGGTGGTTCATGCCTGTAATCCTAGCACTTTGGGAGGCTGAGAGGGGCGGATCCCTTGAGCTGAGGAGTTCAAGACCAACCTGGATGACATGGTGAAATCCCATCTCTATAAAAAATACAAAATTAGCTGAATGTAGTGGAAAAAAATCATATCAACCCAATGTTTCCTCTTAAAACAAGTATTTTGTAGTGCTTCCTTTGCTGTCCTAAAATGAAATTTAGAGGAAATCCACCCATACACATAATTTAAAAAATAGATTTAATGCCCCAATTGTAACAGAAAGAGGAAAGAAAAGTAAAATCATAATAAAATGATATATTTTCATTATGTAAATGCTCAGACATGACTACACCAGAAGACATAATAAAGTAGTTAGTTGCTTGCACTTAGGCATAGAATCTCCATGAATGCAGCAGCTACAAATGTGGACAGCTGTGTTTTTTGGCAACATAAATATCTCTGGCGGTGTTGCCATCAGCAAACTGATTTTCTGAAATTATGAACGTGTCCTGATAAAATTCCAACCAAAGCAAAGCATAATCTTCCCTCAATGTATATGGTGGTTGTATCCTTGGAAAAGTCAGTGTAAATGAAAACACCAAGTCTCTGTGTATATCAGTAACACAGAGTTACGTTCATGACTCACATATTTATAAAGAGTTTTCACCAACTTCAGTGTGTGATGGATCATTCCATAGATGTGTGAGATGCAGGCCAAGTATTTACTGGACTGTGCTGGGTAGCATCCCTGGCCCCATCCATTAAATGCCATAACTCCTCCCCCATAACAATATTAGTAATAATTTATAGATTTCCCAAATCTCCTCTGATCTCCTCACACTTATGGACAACCACTGGAATGAGTGGGTTTCTCTCTAGGGTGTCTTTCTTTTGGGAAGTTCTGTGGAGTCTGTTAAAAAGCAAAATCTGCGTGTATTGTGTACTCATTGTGTGCAAGACCTGACCCAGAGACACAGAAGCATAGCCTGATTTAGATGTGGAGCTGTGAAAGCTATGTGACCCCACTTCATGGGTGCCAAGCTCCCAGGGGCCTCAGTCAGTGAGCATACCCCCACCTGCATCTTATCCTTGTCTGGGATGCCCCTTGCCTCCTCCTTCATGCCCCCAAATCCGAATCTTGGCTCAGATGCCACCTTATCCTCCCAGGAAGCCTTCCCTGACCCCCCATCCTCCTGTACTGGACAGGTTCCCTCTGTCTCTAGACTCTCATTGCCTGCGGTTGAGGGCTCTCTTAGGATACTTTCACAAGCTAGGACTGTAAGTCCATCTCCAGGCCTTCTCTCCTTGACAGAGAATGGACTCCCTGAGGGCTCAGACTGGGTTCCCTGGCAGGGATTGAGGCCAGAGCACCAGCAACAGATCAATGTATGCTGGGACCAAGGGATTCACCTTAGCCAGGTACCCCTCTCTGTACACATCTTGTTCTTTTTATTTTTTTAATTTTACTTTCAATTTTTCTTTTGAGACAAAATCTCAGTCTGTTGCCCAGGCTGGAGTGCAGTGGCATGATCTCGGCTCACTGCAACCTCCGCTTCCCGGGTTCAAGTGATTCTCCTGCCTCAGCCACCCAGTAGCTGGGCCTACAGGTGCACACTACCACACCTAGCTAATTTTTGTATTTTTACTAGAGGCGGGGTCTTGCCATGTTGGGCAGGCTGTTCTCAAATTCCTGACCTCAGGTGATCCGTCTGCCTCAGCCTCCCAAAGTGCTGGGATTACAGGGGGGAGTCACAGAGCCCAGCCCTTGTTCTTTTTAATTTAGCAAATGGCTTCTGTTTTCCTGTCCTCACTCTCAGTCCTTACTGACTCTCAGGAGGTGCTCGCTGTGTAGACAGCACTCTCTCACATGCTCTGACCAGTGCTGTAGGCCTGGCACAATTTATTGACTCCATTGCACAGACGTGTTGAGAGAAGTATAAGAACACACAGCTGGCAAGCGGCAGAGCCAGAGCTCGCTCTCTGTGCTCCACCACTTTTGTCACTTAAACATTTACAAGGCAGAGCCTCTTCCCTGGGGTGTCATTCATCCATTTACTGGATGCCTGCGGTTGAGGGCTCTCTGAGGATACTTTCACAAGCTTGGACTGCAAGTCCATCTCCAGGCCTTCTCTCCTTGACACAGAGTGGGCTCCCTGGCAGGGCTTGGGACCAGAGCACCAGCAACAGATCGATGTATGCTGGAGCCAAGGGATTCACCTTAGCCAGGTACCCCTCTCTGTACACATCTTGGTCTTTTTATTTTTTAATTTTACTTTTAATTTTTTTTTTAAATAAAATTGATGTGGTATTGGGCACTGTGGTCTCAGAGGTAGGTAAGGCCTGGGAGACCCCATTGTTTTCCCTTAGGGGTTTTCCTCAGGGACCCCTTTGTTTTCCCTTAGGCCAGACATGGAAGGGGAGCATCAGATATCCCCTGGGAGGGTGTGGCCACTATTTCCCAGCAGGAGGTCACATGGGAGCAGCTGTCTCTCTTCTCCTTTTTACCTGTTTTGTTTGTTTGTTTGTTTGTTTGCCAGTTTCAGTGAAATTCACTCTATAAGTATTTATCGTGCTCCTGCTATGTGTGCTAGGGATTGTCCTAGTTGCTGGGAACACAGCAATGAACAAGACAGACAAAAGTGTTTGCCCACATGAGTGACATTCTAAGGAGGAAAGACAATAACTAAATAAGGAAAATAAGCAGCATGCTGTTCAATGCTCTGGAGGAAAACAAAGCTAGGTGAGGAGACAGGGAATGAAGCAGGGCTGAGTGGGAGCCTTTGCTGTTTTTGGAGGGTGGTCCTAATGATGAGCTGACGTTTGAGCAGAGGCCTTAATGGAGGGAGGAGTGAGCCAGGCAAATATCTGGGGGAGGAAGTTTCCAGAGAGAGGAAACAGCAAGTGCAAAGACCTCAAGGCCGAGTGAGCTTGGCATGACTGTGGAACCCTAAGGAGGCGAGTGTGACGGGAGCAGAATAAGCGGTGAAAGAGTGGGAGGAAACGAGGTCAGAAAGGTGGGATTGCAGGGTGGGTACTCAGATTGGTACCAGTAAGGCCTGGTAAACTGTGAGGGGCTGTGGGTTTTGCTCAGAGTGGGAGTAGACAGCAGCCTAGAACCTCCAACAGGGAACTTCAGAGGCACATTTCCTCCCCTACCTCCAGTGAGTCACTCACTCCAGCATACCTTCCCTCCTAATCACCTCCCAAACCTACCCCCTTCTCTGGGTAGCCATTCCAACCATTAGCTCTGTCCTGGCTGAGGGCTTCCACTCGACCCTGGACCTCAGTCTCATCTCCCTCCAACAGGGTCTCTACACTGTGGCCAGATTAGATCGTATGACCCTCCTCCCCCAACCCTTCTGTGTCTGGAATTGTGAATGTATTGATATCATCAGACAAGGGACTGACTGCAACAGAGACTGGGGAATCTGGGGTGTGGGGATTGGGGCTGCTGGTAGATGGGTTGTCATTTTGTCTGGGAGGCAGTGCAATGCAGTGCAGTGGGTGGCCCAAAGCCCCTCCCCCAACCCTCAACCAGCTCCTAATCCCCAGCCCGGTCTCTGGCTTCAGCAATGGCTCCCCCAAGAGGCACCTGCTTTATTTATGGCTTCTCCCCAACTCCCCGCAGGCAGAGGAAAGTCCATTAGTGTGTTTGCAGACTCTGCCAGCTCTGAGCAGATGCAAAGCTTATTTGCAAACTGTCATTGCCCTGGCCTCCTCCAGAGACTCTCATGCTGGGCTCAGCCTTGTGCCTCCAAGAGCCACCTCCCTCAGGCAGCCACCGGGGCAAGCCGCTTTCCTGATTTCCCTAAGCATAGTCTTGGCTTGGAGTTGGGAAAATTAAATTAAATGCCACGAAGGAAACATAGCAGTGCATTGGGCCATGTTGACAGTAGAGAATGAAGTCCTCTCTGTTGATAGAAGCTCATTGTTTTGACATAAATTAGGGAGGCATTGAGAGAAAGTGGAAAAAGTCTTGAGCTGAGGACCTGGGACCCAAGTTCAAGTCTCTGTTAGGCTGCTGAGTATCTTGGTGATTTGGGGCAACAGTTTATTGCCTTCTGAGCCTCAGTTTCCAAGTTGCACAAGGAGCTGCAGACAGGCTTGGAATCCACTCCAAGCTCCAGAATTCTCTGATTTGAATTTTGGGGATGTTTCTTTCATCCAGTGAGCTGGGGACAAAGCGATTTGTCCAAAATGGCTCAGTAATTCTGAAATTGCCTGGAGACTGGCCTCATTGGGGTACAAGGCACTGAGGAGTTGAGACACCAGGGCTCTCAGTCTCACTTGGCCTGATCACTCTGCTGTGTGACCCTGGGCAGGCCACGTTCCCTCTCTGAGCCCATTTTCTCATCTGCAAAATGGAATTGTAATCTCCTGCCCATCTCCTGAGATTATCATGAGAATCAGATAAGCTGATGAATGTTTCATGTGCCACAGGAATATGTATTTGAGGGGTGCGATTGTTATTATTTTGTTGCTGTTATCCTTTTCAGATGTCTAGGCATGCACACTTGCCAGTGTAATACAAGAATATGCCCATATAGGGTACAGAGCCCAAACAAGTCAATTTAACTACAGGAGAGGGAAATAATGGTGCTTCTCTGAATAATGAAGAGCCCTTCTTATAAGTTGTGCTTGTTCAGTTCCACGCCCTCATAAATCCACCATTCCTGTGTGTGTATTTGGTGGAAAAACACACCACAGACATACACAAAAGCCTCTTGAGTTCTTTTCAACTGGGACAGGAGATGACACACGTTGGCAGACAGAGGCTGATCTCTGTGTATCCAAGAGGAGTCAAGCCAGTCTGAGTACATCTAACAGGTCAAGCTCTGAAATGAAGAAGCAATAAGCCAGTGAAATGGTACTATCACCGAAACATGATTGATCAATTGAATTCTATCAGAGACAGTGGACAGTGAGATTAACTCAGGCCTGATAGGTTCAATGAGTTAAAGCATGATGTTCATTTCAGCTTCATTTCACCAGTCTTTGCTTGTGAAATTGGTCAATCAATAGAGGTTGAAGATCATATATATATATATATATATATACACACAGATATCGGGGACCATCTTATGGGGAATATAATCTTGGTAGTTGGCTCCTGGCTGGGGCTGCCTGCTGCGGGTAATGGAGACAGAACAGGGACTCCATCAGTCCCATCGAAATGGCCTGATATCTTCTCCAAATGAAAAGTATTTTTGGATCTCTGATGATTTATCTTTTTTTTCCTCCCTCTCACTTTGATCTATGACAAAACCCATACCCATCTTGGAGAAATATAGTGATTTCTCCTGAAAACATTTGTGCAATGATCAGATAGATACACTTCAAATACGAACCTTCTTTTTAGTTATATCGTCCTTGGGAAAAAAAATGCAGACAGTAATTTAAAAACTCAAATGGAGGTAATGCAAAGATATCAGAGTAAATATGATTTTTAAGCGCTTTTATTTATTTATTTGTTTCTGTGCAGTGGGGGATGGGAGACAGACTGCTGTGTGCATGAAGGCCATAAACGGGATGTATGCAGAAGTCCTTCCAGGTATAATTAAAATGAAGCCTTTCGCATTCTTTGATCTCATTTAAAAGCACAATTCACAGAAACAAATCACCCTTTTGCTCCCAGTAATATTTCATTTGCTTCAGAATATTTTCACTATGGTGGTTAACATCCTTTTTAATTAGTGTGCATATCCCTCTGTAAGGTGGGGTAATTAGGGACTACTGTACGAGGTAATGGACTTGGACAGTATGGATTAGAGAGAACAGACTTGCCCTGTGGCAATGCATCAGGTATTACTTCCTTTCTGCCTCTTCTTTGAGGTCGTCTTGATTCATTTTAGCACAAAGAAATCCCATCTCTTCATACCAACACCATGAAAGCTTCAATAATGTATTTGCACTGTTTGTATATCAGAGTGTATATTAGGTTGTGGATAATGGATAGTAATGCTGAACAGCTCGACAGAGAGGGAAGAGCCTCTCACACTTCACGCCCTTTCCCCTCCTGCAACTCCTGAATTCTAATCATGCTGAATTATAGCCGTTCCCCTGCACCATGCTTTCTGTGCCTCCAGGCAGTCGCAGATGCTGTTCCCTCTGGTTGGAATGCAATTCCTCTTCCCTGGGCATTTCTTTGGCTAACTCCATCCTTAAGACTCAGGGTAAGCCTGGATGCAGTAGTTCATGTCTGTAATCCCAGCACTTTGGGAGGCCAGTCTGGCCAACATGGTGAAACTTGGTCTCTACTTAAAATGCAAAAAATTAGTCAGGTGTGGTGGTGCATACCTGTAGTCCCAGCTACTTGGGAGGCTGAGGCAGGAGAATTGCTTGAACCTGGGAGGCAGAGGTTGCAGTGAGCCAAGATGGTGCCATTGCACATCCAGACTGGACAACAGGGTGAGACTCAGTCTCAAAAAAAAAAAAACCCCAAACAACAAACAAAAAAAGACTCAGGCTACATCTTTTCCAGGGGGCCGTTCTTGGGCTACACTTGCCCTTAGTCTGGATTAAGTGGAGTGAGTGAGTGTGGAGCAGACTCTGGAACCAGACTGCTTGAGTTCGGACCCTAGCTTCTCCACTTCTTAGCTGTGTGATCTTGGGCAAGTTACTCTTTTTTTTTTCCTTCCTTCCCCCTACCCCCCAATCTTTAGATCCTGTGACTAGGCAAGTTGTTTAACCCTCTGCCTCAGTTTCCTCATCTGTAAAATGGGAGGAAGCAATAACAGACTTGACATCTTAGGGTTTTCGTGAGGATCCAATAGGGAAGGTGCTTAGAACAGTGTCTCCCAGAGTGAGCTCTGAATAGGGTCTGGCCACTTCCATTAGGCTCCTAGAGCTGTGTCTGCTTCTTAGGCTCCTAGCACTTATTGTACTACATTGCAATTATTCACTTGTCTTCGTCCTCCACTAGGAGACAGGGGTTAAGACTTGAAGCGCTCTGTAGCTCTGGTGGGAAGCCCAGGACCAGATACTTGTATGTTGCTCAGGGATCAACGGATCCAGGATGCTTGAGGCAGGAGTCAGAAGCCTCATGTCCAAGCTTACCTTGAATCTGCTGTCTGGCCCCTGACAGATCCCTTTGCCGTCTGGCCTCCCCTTTGCCATCCTCGAATGTGGAATCACCAGCCCTTGGGGCCTTTCCCACACTGACAGCCTATGACTCATTGGGTAACACCCGGCACAATCAGATTCACTCTGGTCAAACCTGAACGTATTTGGCAATTTTACAATTTCACGTTTTCCTTCTCTGAGTAGAAAGATTGAGTGAAACTAATGGCTGAATAATGGTAGTTTCAATGGAATCTTTCTCCATGCCGCCTTGATTTTTCTCAGTCTGCAGCCCCAGTTTAGGAGAGGATTTAGAAAATGACTCAGAACATTGATTTTTGTTCCGGGCTACCAACGGACGTTTCCAGCCCAGCCACCCTCGTCCCCAGCATGGGACCTGGCTCATAGTAGATGTCCTAGAAGCATTTGCCAACTTAACTTGATTACCTGTACCCGGAATCCCCTCTCTTACCTTGGCATCTTGTTTCCCAGTCCTGACTCTTATTGTCCCTTCTCCAGGACCCCCCTCCCTGTTGTTAGTCATCTCCAGGTCACTGTAAGCACCCCAAACAGCACCATGCAGAGAATCGAAGCTCTGTAATGAGTTTGAGCTTGACTGTGTGAACAGCATTTTGTTGTTGTTGTTGGACTCTGAGCAATATATGACTTGCTGCATTTTCCTTTTGGTATATGCTGCCGGGGAGCTTAGAGCTCAACTGAGGTTTAGTAGTTTATCATCCACTCTAGTTCAAAATTTTGTGAACAGCCTCAAATCTGTCTTAGAAGTAGGTGGGACATAAACTCTTAGTTGTTTCACTTTTTCCTCCTCTGAGATCACTGATATAATAGAGGTCACTCCTGAGTTCTCCAACGATACCAGCGACTGTCCTAGTGCTGACTTCTGAGCCATACAAGCCTTTCTAGCTTAATCATTCAGTCAACAAACATTGATTAGCATCTCCTCTGCTTGAGGTAAATGAGACAGGGGCGCTGCCCTCAGCTCATACTTTAGCAGGGAAAAAAATACTAATTCTAGAAACAGCTCATGTTTATTGAGCGCATACTATTGAGTTATGCTAAGTATTTTACATGTATTCTCATTAAATTCTCTCATCAACTCCAGACACTATTATTATTCCATTCTACAGATAAGAAAATTGAGGATTAGAGCAGTTAAAGAAGTTGCTCAAATATCATGGGCTTGTGAGAGACAGAGTGCTGGGATTTGAACCTGGGCCCACATGAGTTTGGAGTGCCCAGGCTTCCCCACTGTTCTGTACCGGGTCTGCCACAGTGCTCAACTTCACTTTAGTGCATGTAGGAGCTGTGCGAATGCTCTGCTGTGTTATCTTGGGCAAATTACTTCATCTCTCTGTGCCAGCTCCCTTAACTGTAAAGTGGAGATTCCAGGAGGACTGAGTTCACAGGATGGTTTGTGAAGAGTAAAATCCAGGCCAGAGTGGTGGCCTGTGGAACATGCTGAGGAGACCCAGAAGAAAGGGTGGTGAATTCAGCCTTTGGATTTGGAGGCAGGCTTCAGAGAGGAGGCAGTTTTTAGACTGAGTCTTGCTGGGCAGGAGGGAACGGCATGCCAGCAGAGGGTGCAGAATGTCTGGGGGCACTGGGGAGCAGTGGTGAAGGGACACATGAGGGCTGACAAACGGCCTGCTGGGGTGGCTTTGTGGGGTGAAGTGGGGGGTGACCCTGACTAGAGGAGCAGGTCATCGAGGCCTCAGGGGCTCAGGCTTTGTCCTCAGGGAGCCTTAAAAGGGTTTTCTTGATGAAAATGAGGGTGACAGCAGCTAGCATTATTTGGACACTAAACTCTGTGCCAGGTGCCGTGTTAAAGTGTCATGGAGATTATCTCATTTAATCCTCACAAAAGCCCCACGAGTTGTCCTGCATACTGTTACTTTCAGTTCACAGATGAGGGGACTGAGGGCTTTCATCTTAGCAGCTGACAGGAAGAATAAAGGGAGGTGTCCCGAGTGCTGGATCTGCAGATAAGAGACCTAGGTACAAATCCCAGCATTGCCACTTTGAGCTGAGTGACCTCAGTGACTCAAGCTCTCTGAGCCTCAGTTTTCTCATCTGTAAAATGGAATAAGAATACATACTTCATAGAGATGTTCTGAGGGTCAAAGTAACTGAAGAATGCACAAATAACTTGGCTCAGTGCCTGGCACTGAACAGCGCTCTCTCTGGGGTGAGAACAGGGGGTGTGGGGAGCTTTGCAACCCTGTTATCTCTGTCAGCCCCACTTCGTTCTTTGCTTTTGACAGACGATGCTCTCCCAATCTTGCACAAGGAGTTTTGCTAACATAGTCCCAGAACAAATCCCCTGGCTTCCTATCCCTTTTAAAAAATTATTTGTGTTTTTTTTTTTAAGAGACAGAGTCTTGTTCTGTCACACAGGCTAACGTGCAGTGGTGCCACCATAGCTCACTGAAGCCTTAAACTCCTGGGCTCTAGCAATCCTCTTGCCTCAGCCTCTCAAGTAGCTGGGACTACAGGCCTGCACCACCACACCCTGGCTAATTTCTTAATTTTTAAATTATGATTATTTTTGAGACAGAATCTTACTGTGTTGCCCAGGCTGGAGTGCAATGGCATGATCCTGGCTCACGAAAACCTCTGCCTCCTGGGTTCAAGTGATTCTCTTGCTTCAGCCTCCTGAGTAGCTGCAGGTGTGCACCACCACACATGGCTAATTTTTGTATTTTCAGTAGAGACAGGGTTTTGCCATGTTGGCCAGGCTGGTCTTGAACTCCTGACCTCAGGTGATCTGCCCGCTTTGGCCTCCCAAAGTGCTGGGATTACAGGCATGAGCCACCACACCCAGTAATTTTTTATTTTTATTTTTTTGTAGAGATGGGGATCTCACCATGTTGCCAAGGCTGGTCTTGAACTCCTGGCCTCAAATGATCCTCCCACCTTGGCTTCCCAAAGTGCTGGGATTATAGGCAGGAACCACTGCTCTCAGCCTGAAATAATTATTTAAGTTATAAATTAGCATGGTCTGAATTTGATGGATCTCTGCTTTATAGGTTGTTTTGAGAATTAGCCATTGCAGCCACCTGAAGATGCCAACTCCAAGCTCTTTGGGCTCACTTGACCCAAACTGGAAAAATGCCCCAAGTCACATCAGTTCATCTTGCCAGTCACCCCAGTTCTGTACTCCTGTGGCAGATGACCCATCAGGACCTGCTCTGTCCCGCATCCTCACAAGGGAGGCAAGTCTAGGAGTACAGGCAGTGCCAGAGGCCTGTGGTTACAAGCAGCAAACTGGGCTCATCTAGAGACAGCCCTGGACCCTGGGGTAAGGTGGGGGTGTTGTAGTGCATAAAACAGGAATGGGATCTGGGAGTTATTCTCACAGTTTCTTCTTTTGTTTTCTTTCTTTCTTTCCTTTTTTTTTGAGACTGAATCTTGCTCTATTGCCCAGGCTGGAGTGCAATGGTGCAATCTTGGCTCACTGCAAACTCCATCTCCTGGGTTCAAGAGATTCTCGTGCCTCAGCCTCCTGAGTAGCTGAGATTAGGGGCGCCCACTACCACGCCCGGCTAATTTTTGTATTTTTAGTAGAGTGGGGGTTTTACCATGTTGGCCAGGCTGGTCTCGAACTCCTGACCTCAAGTGATTCACCTGCCTCGGCCTCCCAAAGTGCTGGGGTTACAGGCATGAGCCACCGTGCCCAGTCTATTTTCATAGTTTCAAACAGTTTAAGAGTAAATATATCCCTGTGAAGAAAAAAGAGAGTTATTCCTGTCTCTGACTTTCCCCCAGCACTCCCACTGCCCCCAACCAACAGGCCTCTCATCACATGAGTGCTCATTCAAGAGAATGGGATCCTCTTGGTTGGCTCAGGCAGTCTCTTAGGGGTGGGATGGATTATAGCCAGGGAGTCCCCTGTAAAGACTGCACAACAACCAAAATGGGAAAATAAGTCAATGGTCATTTAATACTACTTAGCAGACAAAATCCAGGTGGATTTTGGTGGAGAAAGGGGTTAGAAATGATCAACTCAGCTACCTTAGCTTACTATCGGTGCCTCTGAGGCTCAGAGGGAGAGGAACTTGCCTGGGCCCACACAGCAAGTAAGGGCAGAGCTGGGGCTAGAAGCCAGGACTGCTGGCTCCCAACCCTTTTCCCACTGGGCCCTGCTACTGCCCTGCCATGCTAAGGAGCAGCTGTGAGGATGAAGGAAGCTGTATAAGGGCTCTGGCCTAGGCCTGGGTTGTAGAGAGGAACTGGACTCTGAGAAAGGCTGGAGGCTGACCTGGTGGCTCTAGCCTCCTTTCCTGGGGCTCTACAGCCTCCAGATGGGGTTACATCCCAAAAGCCATGATGCTAGAAGGGATTTCAGAGATTCATGTTTGTTTTTATATTTTTCCTCCCAGTGAGTGTCTACAGACATAAGGTGCATGATAATTTTTAAAGAAACAAACCAGAACCCTCCAAGAAAAATGCAAAACCCCTGAATCTGCTGTGCTCTGAAGAAAATGGAATGGGTTTATGATCTTTTAAGACACACAAGAGACAGCTTTCTCTTGACAGATGGGAATCTGAGGCTATTTTGCTTCCTCCCTTTTTGCGTGACCAGACCCGATTGTGTAAAGCTTTTAGCTTCAAAGCTGGGTTGTGAATAACATTGGTTTAACCTGAAATTTAAAGCCAGCATTTCTTTGCTCCCCGAGACGGGGCTTCCTGCCCCTTGCTCCCCTGAAGCTAGCTTCCAGAATGTTAATTCTACGAGCCATGGTTGACTAAGCCCAGCACTGGGTCTATTACATATTATTTGATTTGGAGTAGAAAAAAAAGATTTAAAGATACCATGCCCCCTGTATACCTTTGTACTTTCGCCCATGTCTGTCCATATATTTAAGCATACCATTCACATTGTGAGTTCAGACTTTTCTCCCTGGAATAAAATGGGTCTGAGCATTTCTGTAGCCTACCTCCAAGACCACATTCTCCAATTAAGTCAGACAGCATCTTCACGGTGCAGATGAGAAATGCTACGGAAGCTTACACCGGAGGCCTGGAGGTTCAGACCTGCCCTTGTGCAGGGGCTGATTTGGGGTATTCATTTTTGCAGCTGTCTCTGAGCATATAATCTGTTTGTTGGTTCATTCTCACTGAGGACCCACTGTGTGCCACACCAGAGGCAGGACAGAGGGTCCCTGACCTCTTAGGACCATGTGCTTTTTCCTTCAGAGTACTTACCTTGGTTGATACTTGCACCTTTACTGGTCCGATTATTTTCAATTACTGTTTGCCACCTCCTCTGGACATAACTCCATGGAGACGAAGGCTGGGTCAGCTTTTGCCCATCACTGTGTCCCTGGCATTAGCACTCACTAAGCTTGGTGGAGGGAAGAATGATGAATGAGTGAGGTCACATGGAGGGATCCTGACATTTTCAGATCAGACATGCAGAGTGATGGTGCATGTCACACTAGTCACAGGTAGTACCAATTCGTTCATTTATTCCACAGATATTCGCTTTGGAGGAGAGAGAGATGAATTACCTCCCACCTTTCCCCCGAAGGTAGCTCATAGCACAGTGTGGGAGTGAAGGGTCCAGGGGACGTGGTTTCTAAGGTAAGGGAGAAAGTGGTCAGAGCCCTAAGAACGGGAGCTGGAGGACCGGCTGGGGCATGAAGGAAGGAATCCTGGAGGAGGAGACATGTGTGCCTTCTGGCTGTGTCTGTCTGAAAAACAATGCCTGTGTCCCTGGAAGATGGTTTCCATTCCATATGGGCACAGTGGATCACCTGCGGCTCAACAGGCTAATCAGCGTATCACCTTTAAACACCCACAAATGCAAGCTCCTACTTCCGCCGGCCCCTAGTACCAAAAGAGGAGGCTTGGGAGCTGAGTTTAGAAAGCATGCCCTGACCTAGGGGAACGAGCGATTTGGGCCCTGGGACTGAGAAATGTGGAGGGCACATGCTTCCTCAGCACTTCCAGTAGCTCCTCAAGACTCCTGCAGCAAGGCTCAGATCCTCTCTCTGGCCTCTGGGGTTGTCTGGCTCGATCCCTCCCAGCCTCTCCAGATTCTCCTGGGGCCTCTTCCCTCTCTCCCTCTGTTCCTTTCACCCCCTTCTCTCAGGGCCTTTGTACCGGCCCTTTGTCTCCCCGGTCTGGCACCCTCTCTGCCCCACCCCCTTTCCCTGGTCACTCCTCACTGTTCCATGCAATTCCTCTTGGAGACTTCCCTGACTCCTCTCACAAGAGGCCACTCCCCTCCCCACTACACATGGTCACATAGATATATTTTTATGCTCTCTTTTCACCCTAGCATCAGTCACAGTTGTTTGTAATCCTATGTTTATTCGTGTGATTACTTGACTAAAGTGGGCTGCCCTCTCTAGATTGTAGGGAGAGAGGTTTGTCTTGCTCATCACTGTATCCCCTGTTTTTGTTTATTTTTAAAATGTATTTACTTAAAAAATATTACCTGATACAGAGTAAATATTTTATCAATATGCGTTAAACCAGTGAAAACTGGTTATGTGTTTTGGAGTGTCCGAAGCCTTCTTAAGGAAATGACAGACACTATTGCATTTATTTCCCTAGTAAAGGAAGCAAGCAAGGTGCTGGTGGGGCGAGAGTGGTGAGGGCAATCGTGGGACAGGGTGAGTGCCCAGAGAGGTGGGCTCTGCCCAGCTCACAGCCCTTCCAGGAAAGTCTACCTGCCTCAGCCTCCCAGGTGCTGGAATGACAGGCTCAGTTGACAGGGGCCATGGCTGACTCTCAAAGAGACAGAGCAGGATGCAGCCAGTTCGCTTCTGGGAAGACTCTGCAGAGAGGGGCGCGGGTCCAGCAAGGCTGCCTGTGCTCAGGGGCTGTGTGGTGTCCTCGGGGGAGGGTCTCCTAACACCCGCTGTGTGTACACTTGAGAGCCCGTGTGCCCTGAGCCTTTACTCTGTGCTGGGCTCTACTGGGTGACCAGACAGTGACCTTGCCCGCAGGGGCCCTCAGTGGATCCATTCCCTCTGAGCTTTGGGCTCTGAGCTGTGGAAAGAGCCTGGCCCATGAGTCCCATGGGAGAGGGATCAAGCCTGAGGATGTCTCTGGGAGGATGGCCTGGCTGGCTGGGAGAGGCCCCCTAGAGGGGCAGAGTTGAGGGGGTGTGATGGAGCAGCCTGGGACAGAGCCAGGCCTCGGCAGGAGTCGTTAGGAGATGGCTGACAGGAAGGAGGCTTCGCTAAGAGTTTTGGGCCTGGCTGGCAGGGTTGGGGCTGGGAAGTATAACCAAAGCTGGTGGAGGGAGAAGCTTTTTGAAAGTGATGTGCCCCTTCTGACAGGGAGGAACTTGGGGGTGCACTGGGGACCAAGGCCAACATCATGCTTTTGCAGGAGTGACTGGGACCAGGATGACTGGGCAGAGCCACAGCTGAGTAGGAAAAACTGAGCTGTCTTTCCTGGTGTGCGTGTGCCTGTGCATGTGTGTGCAGAGAACCTTTGAGAAAAGGATCATTTGGTGGGTGCTGACCAATGGAAGAACACTGCAGGGCAGACAGACTGGGCCATGAGCTCCCGTACCTGCTAGTCTTGGTGACCTTGTGGGAATGGTCCCCGTGGGGATGGGCTATGATGGGAGAAGGGTCTCTGAGGATGATGTCCTCTGGGCAGGAGCAGGCACCTGCCTTGTGGAAGGCCAGGGTCACAGGCTGCTAGAGGAGGGGCCTAGGCTTCAGGCTGGGGAACGTTGGTCAGAGAGACCAACTTCTGCCTTGGCCCACATGTAGGAGTATCTGGTCACTCAGGCTGTGGCCCAGCCTACAGTAGCCTCTTGGGTCAAAATTAGTGGGGAATCCATTTTCTCAGAGGGCTTGTGAGCTGTCTCTGCAGACCCTTCCTATAGAGGATGCTGGGTCCTCTGAGCCTGTTGGCTTCTACAGGGGATCTGAAAGGCCAAAACACAAAGCTGCTATCTTTGTTCAAATGTCAGTCCTGCATTGCAGTTGTCTCCAGATAAGTACAGTTGAGGAAGCACTGACTTTTGGCTGAGTCTTGATGACACCACATCCCACTGCTTCATGCTCCTTAGTCTGGCCTCATTCCTCACATGAATGGGAGCTGGCCATGACGGATGAAGTCCAGTCTAGGGCAGGAGTGTGCTGGTGGGGGCGGGGGTCAGACAAGGCCTTGAGTAAGGGCACCTTTTAGCATGAGAGCAGACCCGTGCTGGTTTTCCCCAGGGCTTCCTGACTGCAGGAAGATGTCCCAGATGCCTCACCTCTGGGCCTGGGTTTCAAAAAGCCTCTGGTCAGCCTTGTGTGAGCAATGTGGTCCCAGAGAGCCCTGGGGAATGATGTACCTCCTGAGGCCATTTGCTCGCTGGAAACATTTGCCCTCTCTGCTTGATTTTATTTTGAACAGTTCCAGCTTGAGACTCAACAGAAGATATTTCATCGCATTTGTTTCTTTATTGATAATTCATAATATTTCTTTTGACATGTAAGCATCATCACCAGAGACTGTTACAGTGTGAATAGCTAACAATACAGAACACAGAGGAAATTTAATCTTATACTTACTTAATTTACATTTTGTAATAGGCAGTACATTTAAACTTCTGAAGCCAAACCAAACCAAAGAAAAACATGCCATGAAAAGTCTCTCCCCCTCACCTCCACTCACTCACTTCCTACCTCCCTGAATGAGCAACTACTGTAAATGTCTCTCATATATCCTTTGGAGAGATCTATATTGCACATAGTCTTATTTTGTTCCTTTTTACACAAAAGGTTGTACATTATACATGCTGTGCTGTACCTTGTTTTTTATTTTTTAACATAACAATGTATCTTGAAGATCTTTTCATATCAATTCACAGAAGGAAGCCTCATTCCTTTCTGCGGCTGCACAGTTTTCCATTATGCAAGTATGCCTGGCCGCGTTAACCAGCCCCCGCCCCCAAATAAACTCTCGGGTTGTTTCCAGTCTTTTGCTACAAGAACCTTGTACATACATCACTTCTCACATGTGTAATTTGAGCTGTAAAATAAATTCCCAGAAGTGCAATCGCTATATTGAAGGGAAAGTGCATTTATGGTTTTGACAGATTTGTCGACTTGTCTAGCACAGGTGTTGTTACCACTTCCACCAGAATTGTATGAGAGTCCCATTTTCCTACAGTCTTCCTAGCACAGTGTTTCACTGACCGATCACATGATGTGGTAGCAAATGTCCAGGGTAAGGACCTCAACTCTGGGAAAACCTGTACCTCCCAGGAGTGTCTTTAGGACAGGAGGGGCAGGAGCACCTGATGACTAGGCCTGCGGGTCAACCCAAGCTCGAATCCTCAGGCAAACCAATAAATCTCTCTAGGTCTCAATCTTCTCATCTGCAAAGTGGGGAGAATAACCTACTTTGAGGGTCCTCATGAGGATTAGATGAGATGATGCATGTCAAAAGGACTTTGCACAGTCCCTGGCACATGGCTGCAGGAGGCTGGCCCTGCACTCACCAAGCAGGTGACTTTGGCCAAGGCGGTGCCTTACCTGAGCCCCTGCCGGTGTCTTCTCTGGTCAGGGAGGGAGTTGGGGTTAGGTCCTCTTCATCGTCTCAGGGTCTGACCTGTCTTTCTTTAGCAACGTGTATAACCTCCATTCACCCTTCCTCTCTCCTGCTCATCAAAGGTATTCAGGAGTCTCCAGTGCCGAACGGCCACTCGCTTCCAGGCAGAGATTTCCTCCGGAAGCAGATGCGCGGAGACCTGTTCACACAGCAGCAGCTGGAGGTGCTGGACCGCGTGTTTGAGAGGCAGCACTACTCAGACATCTTCACCACCACAGAGCCCATCAAGCCTGAACAGGTGCGCCCCGTGATGCATGCCCGCCACACCTGCCACTGCCACACCAGCCCAGCCACTTTCCCGAAGGCAGAGTCATCTGGCAAGGGGTGTGGGTGAGGGCACACCAGGTTCTTCTCAGAGAGGTCTCTTCAGTGTTCTTGGCCAAACTTGGGCAGTCACTACATCCCACGAGGCCAGGAGGGCTTGTCTGGGGCTCCAGTCGCTGGCCAGCCGGGGGGTGGGTGACTTCTCTGGCTGCTCTCGTGTCCTTTCCAAGGACTCTTTGGACAGAAGGGTGTGATGATCTTCCGGGACACTTAAGGTGGTCTTGGGTCATTATCTTGTCAGTCAGGGTGATGGTGGAAATATGTAACCAGCACGTGGCCTGGGGGCTCACTGGCTGTGAACAGTGGAATGACGGAGCAGGCGGGTATCCCACTGTCTGCCCTCTCACCAGCTCACCCTGTCATGCTTTTAGTAACTGAATACAAGAGTCTGGAGATAAAGAAATGTCTCATTGCACAAACTCCCACCTGGGTTATTTGCAAGAGAGGGAGAAAGCAGGAGGGCCAGCCCTGGCTGACTGGCTGGCTGCTATACCCTGGGTGGAGTAGTCACTACCTGTGACTATAGAGATGGGATCACGAGGCTCGGCCCAGTGACAGGCTCCTGAGGCCTAACTAACGTCCCTGGAGTACCAGATTCAATTCATAAGACTATTTCCTGACACCCAGTGTGTGCCAGGGGCTTGACAGGTAACCTTGCAGGCTAGACATGGCTCTGGACCGCCAAGCGCTCCCACCTGGTGGGCCAAGCAGAGAGACTCCACAGACAATAACTTTCCCCAGCACTTTCCTCGCTGGTACTAGTGGTGAGAACTGGCGGCACTGAGCTTCCACTAAATGCTAATTAGAGGATGCTTCTGAATTTTCTCCAAAAAGTCATTCCAAATAGTGTAGGCTCCCTGCACAGCTCCCATGGAGAGGCGAGGTGCTGGAGAGAACCGTGGGTGGTGAGGGAAGAGCAGGGCCTCTGGGGCCACCTGTCTATGACAGTCTGTCTGTGTCTGAGCAGTTTCTGTGAGAGCTCTTGCAGACCTTCTAGCCACTTTGTTTTCAGAGGGTTAAACTAAGGTCCAGAGAAGCAGAGCAGCTTGCCTAAGGCCATCCTGCAAGACATGCATTCACATAACAAATACGATGAGTGTCTACTTTGTACAAGCCATGGAGCCATGCACCGGGTCACATCAGTGAACAAGATGGGCTTGGACCTCCCCTCAGGGAGCTTACAGACTTGCAGAAGAATCCCAATAAAAGAATTTCCTGAAGGGTCATGGGTTACAGGTGTACTTGGTGCTGAGGAGGAGGTGTCTGAGGTTCTCTGAGAGCCTAAAGGAAAGGCTGAGCCACAGTGGCCTCCTGGGAGAAAGGTATTTATGCTGAGCCTGAAGGGTTTGGGTGGAGCAAGGAGAAGGGGTGTGGGGGTGGAGGGAAAGTGCCTGGCAGAGGGGACAGCAAGTGCAAAGGCCCTGAGTTGAGAGGGAGGCGGCAGGATGAGGAACGGAGAGAGCGGGCGTGGCTGTGGCTCAGGGACAGGCGGGGGGTGGTGCTGGGGAGGTGGGCCTGGTCTTGTAGACTGGGGTGAGGATTTTAGTCTTTCTCCTACAAGTCGAGTGATGCCTCTGCTGGGTAGGACACAGTTATGGTGCTGGGCATAGCCGCCCCCACACACTCTAGATCCTGGGCTTCAGGGAGGAGAATCTGTTTCCATCACAAGCACCCTCCCCGCTCTGCTCAGAGCCCTTCTGGGAGAGGGCAGAAGGCACGTTTTCTCCGACACGGGAACAGAGTGAGAGGGGACTTGATCAGGGAACCTTCCTGGATGAGGCCTGTCCTTCCCTCCAGAATGTGGAAGAAACTTTATCTTCTTCTTTTTTTTTTTTTTGAGATGGAGTTTCGCTGTTGTTGCCCAGGCTGGAGTGCAGTGGCGCCATCCCAGCTCACCACAACCTCCGCCTCCCAGGTTCAAGTGATTCTCCTGCCTCAGCCTCCTGAGTAGCTGGGATTACAGGTGCCTGCCACCACGCCCAGCTAATTTTTTTGTGTTTTTAGTAGAGACGGGGTTTCACCATGTTGGCCAGGCTGGTCTTGAACTCCGGACCTCAGGTGATCCACCCGCTTTGGCCTCCCAAAGTGCTGGGATTATAGGCGTGAGCCACCGTGCCCGGCCAGAAAGTTTATCTTCTAATGGCTGACAAGATCATGTAATTTTAGGGGTAACAGGAACCACAGAGGCAAGATTTCAATCCTCTTGTTTTTTTAGAGGCCCAGAGAGAGGACAGGGCATGTCTGAGGTCACCCAGCAAGTGAGTGGGGAAGAGAGGGGATCTAGGCCTCTGCACTCCACCTGGCTTCCGCAGCACAAATGTTTCTAAGAACCCCTAATTAACGCAGACACTCGGTGCGAGACTCCCTCTGTGTTTCACAGGACTGTCATGGAGACTCAGCATCTGCACCATAGCTCCTTTAGCTCAGAGTGCCCAGGAAGACCATGCAGGCTGCAGGGCCTCATCCCTGAGTGGTCTGGAAGCTGCCCATGGATTCACTCACTCACCTGCTCACGTGCCACTCCTCTAACTTCTTCCCTGATCGTGGGCTGAGAGCCAGGCACAGTGCCAGGTGCTCATCAGCTCTGCCCAGTCTCACAAGTGTGCTGTGGACTCAGAGCCCACAGTACAAGAGAGACTGTTCAGAGGGCCCTTTGAGGCGTCAGCCAGAGAGGGGGACGTTACCTGGGTTGGGAGCATTATGGACAATGGCACTGAGGGGGCAGTATTGGATGGGGGGCTTAAAGGACAGGTCCCATGGGCTCATGGAGAGATGGGGTCTGATAGGGAGGAGACCTGATTACGAACTCTGTGAGGACTCAGCATCTCCAGTGTCCTTCAGAATGAGCGGGCATGCCTGCAGGCCTGTCTCGGACTGTGCGCTCTGAGGCGGACTGCAGGCGGACTGTGTGGCGGGATAATGACTGACCCAGTGTTTTCTGGTTAATCTGCTTCACCTCCCTGTAATGTGTCTTAATGAGGAGAGATGGAAGGTGAGGCGGCGGGGCTGCCCTGCACACACACACAGGCACTGGACTATGAATGACATACCCTCGCGCCCGATTCCCAATCACTTAGGACAAATGACACCTGAGCAAGGGGCGGCAGGCTGGGAAGGGATGTGCGTCAAGGGTACAGGTTCCTTGGGCCCCTCATGCTAGCTCTCTGAGAGGTGAATGTTCCACAGGCCTTGCCTGTGAGCCGCAGCGTGGCATGGCGGTGGTGACAGGAAGGGGGCCTGAGGTGCTGGCCGCAGAGGCTGGCTTTCTCTTCCATTTTCGAGCAGATCGAGCTGTCTCAGTTTGTGTCTCTGTGGCCTAGTGCCCTGGATGGGGGCCTTGCTGTCACTTTCGTTGAGCAGCTTGGTGGGGAAGAAAGAGCACTTACTGGCCTTGGGGTCGGGAAGCTTGATTTGAGTCCTGGCTCTGCCCTGCTGAGCAAGTCACTCTTTTTCTGGACCTCAGTTTCCATATCTGTGGTAGGAGTAATCATGATTTTGATGACGACAACAAGAAGAACAGCAGCAACAACTGAAACGGAACATGACAACAGCGATCCTCCTCACCTATACACCATAGCGTTCAGTTCACATTCATCCTCTCACTGGACCCCCAAGGCAAATGCCTGCCAAACAGGCTGGGCACGATTTGGGAGCCCCATTATGCAGATTGGAACATTTTTTTTCACAGATTGTTTACTCAGGGAGTTTCTGAGATTGTCGAACTGCAGAGCTGGAATCTCATCTCAGGGTCTTCTGTCTTCATCTCATGCAAGATGGTTCCATGGGCCTCCAGGTCCAGGATGATTCCAGGGGCCAGTTTTCTGGCTAGTTGATTTCCAGACCTGGCCTATTGCAGTCAGAGTCTGCCTGTCATTCCAGAACTCTCAGAACTTGCCATAGGTTTGGAGAGGCCACATCCTCCCAGATCCTCCCACCCTGTCCCCCATGGGAAGAACATTCCTCATTGGGGCCAGGCAGGGGTCCTGACAGTTACTGCTGTTAGCTCGGAGCCTGCCCCACCTTGCAGCTTTTCCCGCCAGGATCTACCTGGGTTGGTGGGCCCAGGCTGCTGGCTTTTATAGGGAAACATAGTAAACCCTTTGCCGTGGGTGGAAGGGGTTAATGTTGACCACTCCTGGAGCAGTGAAACACTTCCTTTTCAAAATGGTTTTTGAAAAAGCAATTCTCTTTTCCCTACACGTGGAGTGAGTAAAAATCATGTTGGAGGAAGAGAAGAAAATAAAGCTGCTGGTGGTGAGTGTGTGTGTGCGCACGCGTGTATGTGCGTGCGTGTGTGTGTGTGTATGTTTCCAGCAGTGGAATCTGTTTCAGTAAAACTCCCATTGACGTTGTCGTCGGCGCAGCGCTCCTGGTGGCAGCGGGTCCCTCCTCTGGCCGCCACAGGAAGGCCGTGGAGCACAGCCTGCCGTATTTACTCTCAGCAGACTATTAACCAACACCAGGCTATTAATCTGGCTTTTGAGCCTTCACTAAAGCCCATAAAAGCTCACAGTTGTCAAATGGAGTTCATTTTAATTTCCTTTCAATCACAGTAAATTATTCAGGTGATAAATCAGCTGGAGCAGCCTCCTGGCTGTAATAGAAACCCTAATTCCTGGCTAATTATCCAGCCCATTGCTGCCAACAGATCAATACGGGTGCAAAATGGAACGGGCCAGGGCCCTCCCTCCCATTGGGCCAGAGACAGAGAGACAGCTGGGGAAGGGGATGTGCTGCTGACCTCCCAGGAAGTTCAAAGGTCACAGGGGGTTAAACCAGGAGAAGGTCTGTCCCTTGTCTAACAGAGATAGCCACCAGAAATGCCTCCTGCTGTCATCAGCTGCTTTGCCCTCTCAGTGGTGGCACTTCTCCAGGCTGGTAGACCGAACAGGATTCTAGCATTGCCTTCTCCTGTGGGCATCCTGTCCTGGGAAGGGGCTGGTTTGTGCTTCTGAGCATGATTGAGCTTAGTCATCAGGGGTGGCCTGAACCTCGACCATGAGGCAGAAAAACGGCTGGGTACCCTGGGGAGAAAGAGGACGTGCTTTTTTTCTTCAGGGAACTCATTTTCCTTCATTGTGGATCTATGTCCCACCATGAGGAGGGGAGAAGGTGAGGAGGGGGTGGGGAGACAGGTGGGCCAGGCTGAGAAAGGGGAAGGCTTCCTGGAGGAGGTGCCTTGAGGGAAGGGCAGAATGCAGCCCTGTGGCGATAGCAGATGGCTGGCTGGAGAAGGCATTCTAGGCCGAAGGAGCAGCACAGGCAAAGGACTGTGCAAAGGGAGGAACGCAGGTGTGGGCAGAGAGCTGCAGGGGGGCCTGGATGGTTGAAATGGGGGGCAGTGAAAGGAAGTCAGGTACAGTGGGGTGGAGGAACAGGAGGGCACCCCAACCGCAGAGGGCTGGAACGCAGAGGTGAGGTGTGACTGCTTTGAGGGCAGTGTGTCCCAGAGCCTGGGATCTGTGGCCTGGATTATTCTGCTCACCTTGGAAGCAACCTTCACTGGGACCTCTTGCCTCGTCCTGTTTCTGCGACTACCATCGGATCTCCTTCTTCTTGAAGCCCGCCTCCCATAAAAGTCCCTCATGGTTTCCCACCACTTGAAACCCCAACCCCAGACCTTCATCCCCGTCACACCCCTTCACCATCCCCATGTCCCTCTGCTTGCTCACGAGACGCTTGGGCTGTGGCCAGGCCTGACCCTTCACTGCCCACACAGGCTGGGCTGCTTCTGTGTCCAAGGGGGCTGCTGCCCATGGCCCTGCCTCTCCCAGGACTGGCGTGTGCCTGTGTGTGCATGTGTATGTGCATGAACGTGTGAATCCCAGGTGAGGCTCTGAGCACGTTTGGTGACAGGTACTACAGTTATTACTTTCATAATTTTGTGGCTCACACTCTAAGCTGCTGCTCACTGTTTCCCTGCCTGGAACATTCTTTCAGCCTGTTTCTAAAACCTACCCTGTCCAGGCCCTGGAGGAGTCCTGCCTGCCCTGTGAGGCCTTCACTGACCCTGCACCAATTTGGCCTGCACCAACTTGTCTCTTATCTGAGCTCATAAATGCATTGGGTTTTATTGATTGCTATAGTAATTGCTGTAGCTACTGTGTATTCATTGCTTACGGTGTGCCTGGCTCTGTTCTGAGAAGACCGTCACTTACCCCACCTCATTACCAAGTCACAACTCCTATCATCCCCATTGTGCAGACAGAACAGCTGAGGTTTGGTGAGATGAGTACGGTGACTTAGCTAAGGGCACACAGTAAATGTGGGGCCAAGATCATAAGCCAGGTCCTTGGCTCCAGAGCCCCGGCCACTGGGATACCCCCAGTTGCAGCACAGGCTACCCACTGACTCTTAGAGATGGATAGTTTCCTGGAGATGCAACCTGGGGGTTCAATTTTCTCATGCAAGGAGCTGAGCATGAGTTAGGAGGTGCCAGCCCTGCCACATGAACCAATGTGGTCTCAGGAAGCATAAACAGAAGTCTAGGGTGGTGACTGTCCCATTCTCCTCTGAGCTGGTTCTGTTCCTCTCACCCTGCCTCTCTCCTCACAGGGCTGTGCTCAGGGCCAAGCTCCTTCTTTGCAGACAAAGTAGTTTGTGCAGAAGAGCCAACTGAAAATTCTTACATAGGAAGCATGACTGGAGAAATTTGGGCCATTTGGTCTGATGAAGAGAAGGCTTGAGGTTGTGAGCAAGGAAGAAGATAGGCTAAAAGAACTCAGTAATAGCCCAAGCTTTCTGACAGTGGAATGGGCCTCCTTGTTAAGTAGTGAGCTTCCCGTTGCTGGAGGCATGCAAGTAGAATCTATCCATTTTCATATATGTGGTTTTAGAAGTTTAAGAATCCAGAGGGCTTAATTATCTAAATGCCAACACCTTTCCAACCTGAAAGAATGATTCTAAGATAAGAAGAATGAGAAGGGTTTGGTGGGAAGAGGGGAAGGGGTAGAGAAGACCTTTTACACTGAAGCACCAGGAGGGGCACTGGAGGGCAGTTCCTCCCAGGAATTCTCACTAGGGTGGACAGAGAGGGTCAGTCTGCATCACAGGAGCCATGGCCCTGAGCAGCAAAGGGGTGGGGGCTGCAGGGTCTTGGAAGGCCATTGGATGATTCCAGCTTCTCTAGTGCATGGAGCAGGGCTGGGGTTCTGGCGGAGATGCCAGGGCCAGGATACTGGTGGCTGCTGTCAGCCTTGCTGCCTCCAGACAGTATCTGGCCTCCTCTGCCCAGGAGTTCAGGGCCAGGTCCCATGGGGGAGGGGCAGGCTGGTCAGCACAGTGGCAGAAAGTGGTGTGTGGCGTTAGTGAGGTGGGAGGGGATGTGTAAGCCCCCCGCATGTGAGGGGAGTTGTGTGCCGGGGCCAGGGCCTTGGATTGTATTATCTTGAGAGCAAAGAGAGGCCTCTGTGAGATTTTAGATCAGGGAGTATCAGGATCCAATCCAACACAGAGTAGAAGATTATTCTTGCAGCTGTGAGGAGACTTGGAGGGCTGGGGGACCAGGAGGCTGTTGCTAGGGTATAAGCGACATTGCTGTACCCCTGAAGATGGTTGCCTGGGGCTGCCTTCTCTCCAGTCTGTAGTATTGCCCAGGAAATGTAGCCCCACCATGCATGACTTCTCTCCTTTCCCTTCTGCTCCCCCACCTCCTCCCACTTCCCTCCACCAACCCCCCAAATCTCCAGCCAGGCCCCCATAGTTCCTAGAACTAGCTTGAATTTGATTCTGAGCTTCCTGATGGTCAAAGCAAAATGGGAAATGCAATCAGTTGTGTTCTTCTCATTGTCCGCCAGTAGAGAAGAGTCCAATTCCTCAATGGAAGCCATGTTTTTTGTTTTGTTTTTCTGACATTTCGAGTGGAAGGAAATTTTCACATGGGCTTTCAGTGGGTAGACCAGTGAGGCAATGATCACAGTCCTCAGTAGCACATTTAGAGGCCCTGCAGAAGGTTGTATAGAGCTTGTCTTATGGATAAGTATGACGCCCACAGGCTAATCAGTGCATTTCTACAGGGGCAGGGCTACTGTGACCATGTGGCTCAAGAGAGCAGCCTTTCTGATAGCCCAACTAAACTAAGAAAAATCCCAGACCCTCTCGGGTAGCTCTTCTTAGATTTTCCAACTTGATGCTCTGGGAAGATATGCTTTGGGTCTTTGAGACCTCCTGCCTCCCAAAGGGTACCCCTGGGAAAATGTCCTCCTTAGGTGGAAAAGGTTCAGTCTATAGGAAGGTGCCTCCAGTGGTCACCATCAACTGCATCAGCTCAACTCTTGATGAGAATAAGAATTTTGTAGTTTGCATTGACTTCTCTGGTGGGGGCTTGGTAGGTAGGGGCTTGGGGAGGGAGAAGTCATATGTTTTAGAGATTAAAGAAGGAGATGGTAGGCTGGATGTGCTTTTTTTCAGGACTTCCCACTTACCATAGTACACATAGAATTTGCATCACACACTGGGATAAACAGGATGCTCGTGGCCAGAGGCAACTGGCCTATAGGCTTTAGCTTTCCCACATGTCCCCTGGTCATCCAAAGGCTAAGAGGGTTTGATATCTTGGCACACTATTTGTAAGGCTCTGTTTTTGTGGATAGGAAGAGTTGGGGTTTGGTTGGAGCTTTGAAACTTCTTTCTTATTCTTCCTCTGTAGGGTTGCCAACCTAGCGAAAATGGACAAGGTACTGATCTGGGTACTGAACAAGTACCCAAATACTCACACCATACCTTCCCAACCATTTATAGGGGCTCTGAAAACCTGAGTTGGGTAGCACCACTTAGCTTTAAATTAAGCACCCCTTAGAGGAGACCTAAGTGAAGCTTCTGGTACATTATTTCCCAATCTGACTCCCCTGTAGAGTAGATGCTCCCTGGCATACCCACCCAGTTGCAGGTGGGGAAGATGGAACTGAGAGATGGGACTTAACTGGGCCTTCCTATGGGAAGCCTGAAAAATGTAGAAGCTTGAAGTTCCAGAGAAAGGCTTCTGAGTCACAAGGCACAGTGATGCCACCCACCAGGGAGCACAGCTCACTGCATGTCTTGGGCTCTGACCAGTGGGATAAGTGACTCCTCCCATGGCAGGGAGCTATAAGAGGGTGGAGGCAGGGGACAGGGCTTCTCATCCCAGTTGTTCCCAGCAGGAGGAGAGGAGGTAGAAATACCTTCCTGAACACTGAACTGCTTAAGATTTAACTTGTATGCTCTTTTGCCTTCAGAATGAGATAGTCACAAGGATTATTCCAGAATTGTTGCTCCTTAGATCTCTAGAAGTGCTGGGTACCTCTAGATCAGCCATACTCTCCCTTAATCTATTTATTCTATTGTCATCATCTCAAAGTGACCCAAGGATGAAAATTACATGGACTCTATGGGACCTCAGCCTTCTTCACTTGCTTTGCTGCCAAGAATATTGCCTGGGGATGCCCATTTGTTTCTAAGGAGCTTGTGAAATATTTTCTAAACAGCTGAGTAGTCTGTCTTCCTGTGGACCAAGCACAAGGATGGCTCCCCAATAAAAATCGTTCCTGC
This sequence comes from Chlorocebus sabaeus, assembly GCF_047675955.1. Lineage (NCBI taxonomy): Eukaryota > Metazoa > Chordata > Mammalia > Primates > Cercopithecidae > Chlorocebus > Chlorocebus sabaeus. The sequence goes on along the minus strand of NC_132915.1, from coordinate 65,670,025 downwards.
TTTGTAATGGTGGGGGATGTTTGAGGGAATCCTGGGCAAGCTGTCATAGTGAAAAGCGTGGGGTTCTGGGCTTCAGTGATGGTTCTTGGGCTAGTCACTCTGGGTCATGGTTTTTGCATTTGGGGTGTGAGATTGCCCTGGGTCATCCTTGAGATCCATTCCAGCTCTAACATTCTGTGAGTGATAAGACAAATGGGAAATCCATCACTTATTTTTATTTTGACTTGTTTACAGTTTTTCCTTCTGTCTGTTCTACTCTTTTTGATGACAGGCAAATTCTGTGTTTGTGGGATTTGAAGATTACAAGTGAATTGTCAAAGAGCTGCCTGCCCCTTGCTGGGATGTTCTTTCATTCATTTATTCATTCATTCATCCAAGAAATTTTTACAGATATGACATGTCAGTGACATGGACCACCTGTGCTGTGTTGTGTGGCATAAAGTAACAGCAATTGATGCAGCCAAAGGTACTGTGTGAGAATTGACTTTTGAGTAGAAATGTTTCCCCTCAAACAAGGCTATCCAATATTTGCAATTCAAAAAAAAAAAGGACAAAAGAACAGATAATTCTGGTCTTACACCATGTTTGTTTTGAGGGTGTGTTGGAAGTTTGACTTAAGGAAGTCGGCTACTTATAAAACTCTTAAAAAAAATAAAAATAAACATTTATTGCTTTATGAATTATTTTTTAAAAAAGAACATAAATTTCTGGTTCTTATAACAAAGTCTGAGCTATCGTAGGGTCTCCTATTGCAAACAATTGGATCAAATAAAACAATAAAGCATTATATATATATATATATATATATTTTTTTTTTTTTTTTTTTTTTTTTAAAGAAAAAGAGGGAACTCCTCAGCGGTTGGAACTTAAAAGGCAGCTCAAAACCAGAACTTCAAGTGCATGAGCTAATGTCCTGGTGGCCCAGGGCATGTGTTCTCAATATAGGCTGTAGTGAACAGGGGCTGGGGTTTTGATGCTGATGTTGAGACAAAAGATGTAGCCCTAGAATTGTGTGATATATGGGAGTAGGAACCAAAGCTCCTGCAAAAAACTAGAAACCGGCAAGGGTTGCACTTTCCATGAAATGGGCATGAGATAAGTTTTACCTATAAGCTGAAGGAGGCAGTAGGGAAACTTGATTCTACATGGGACTCAGAGAAAAACAAAACTTTCTAAAAACTTCAAGAATAGAAATAACATAAAAACTGGATGTATATTAGTGAAATCCCTGAGATGCCTCGCAGATGCATATAAAAAAATTTCATCTGGATCCTTCCACAATTTAGTATTTACAACATGTCTACAGAATAAATAATAACTACTAAATAAGCTCACAATTTAAAAATGTCAAACCACCCAAGAAAATGAGGGAAAGTTAGGAGACATAATCAGGAAAATGAGTATTCCAAGAACCAAGATAACAGACAATTTGAAAGAGATTAGAAAATGATTAAAGAGATGAAAAAGACTAGAAACCATTATAAAAGAATAAAATGCCATGAAAAAAGAAGAAACAGACTAGAAAGAGAATCAAATAAATTTTCTAGAAATAAAAATTATGATGGTCAGAATTAATTAAAAGTTCAACTGATGGATTAAATACCAGATAAGACATAGCTGAATAGAAAATTAGTGATTTGGGAAGAGACAGAGCTGAGGAAATTCTCAGGAACACAACATAGAAAGCTAAAGAGTTGGGAAATATGAAAGAAAAAGGTAAGAGATAAACCAAAATATCATGCGAAAGTCCAACATACCCCTAATAGTTGGTATGGAAAAATAAAAACAGACAAAAGAGGCAATATTTGAAGAAATAATAGCTAAGACTTTATGGAACAAAACTGTTGCAAGACATGTATCATTAGATTGAAGAAGCATGCTAAATCCCAAGCAAGTTAAATAAAAATAGACAGACATCTAAGCAACACTTCAGTGAAACTGAAGAACATCAAAGACAAAGAGAAAATTATGCAAGCAACCAGAGAGACAGTATAACTTTTAGACTGACAGGGCACTTTTTTTTTAGCATTGTTAAAAGTCAGAAGACAAAAGAAAATATCTTCGAGTGTTAAGAGATAGTAATAATTACCTCGTACTCAGATAAATGATCATTTAATAGTGAAGGCAAATAAAGACATTTTCAGATAATGGCAGGGAGAGTTTACCACTCACAGACTCTGGCTGAATTGCTAAATCATGTACTTCAATAAGAAAGGTACGAGAGACTTGCAGTTTCAGCTCTGACAAGTGAAGTTTTGACACCATCACTCTGATCTTTACAATAAGAAGTAAAGCTGAACAAAGGGAAAATCAACATGTTTTCTTGGCTTATCAGAGAACTGAGGTCACAGAGCAAATAGCTACTCTCAAATCTAGAAAGTCATAAGAGTACAGAGTTACAGCTGAGACCTGCCAGATTAACATGAAACCTTAATATGTCTAATTACTTCGTGTATCATGTACAACTTTCAACAAAATATTAGGCAAGAAAAAAAAAAGTAAGAAGAGACAAAGTAAGCATGAGAACCAGACTCAGACTTTGGAATTATTAGACAGGTAATTTTTTTTTTTTTTTTTTTTTTTTTTTTTGAGATGGGATCTTGCTCTGTCACCGAAGCTGGAGTACAGTGGCGCGATCTCAGCTCACTGTAACCTCAACCTCCCAGGCTTAAGTGATTCTTCCCTCTCAGCCCCCCAAGTAGCTGGGACTGCAGGCAGCACCACCGCAACTGGCTAATTTTTGTATTTTTTGTAGAGACCAGGTTTCACCATGTTGCCCAGGCTGGTCTTGAACTCCTGAGCCCACGTATTCAGCCTGCGTTGGCCTCCCAAAGTGCTGGGATTATAGGTGTGAGCTACTGTGCCCGGCCAAGATAGGGAATTTAAAATTACTGTAATTAATATGTTAAGGACTGTAATGGAAAAAGTAAACAAAATACATGAACGGATGAGTAATGTAAGTAGAGCAATGGAAACTCTAAGAAAGAATCAAAAGAAAAATAAAAAACACAGTAACAGAAATAAAGGTTTTCTTTGATGGGCTCATCACTAGACTGGACACAGCCAAACCAAGAATTAGGGAGCTTGAAGATATGACAATAGAAACTTTCCCACACTGAAAAGCAAAGAGAAAAAAGGATGAAAAAACAAAACCAAACCAGAAAACCAGAACAGAACATCTAAGAATTGTGGGGTAATTTTAAGAGGCATAGCATATTTATAATTAGGTTGCCGGAAGGAGAAGAGAGAAGGAAGAAGAAGAAATATTTGAAATAACAATGGCTGGGAATTTTTAAAAATTAGTGACAGATGCTAACCACAAATGCAGAAAACTCAGAGAACACCAAAATATCTACATTAGGCATATAATATTCAAATGTCAGAATATCAAAGACAAAGAGAAAATCTTGAAAGAAGCCAGAGGTAAAAATCACCTTACTTATAGGGAAACAAGAATAAAAATTATAGTGGATTTCTTGTCAGAAACCATGCATACAAGAAGAGAGTGAAGGGACATATTACAAGTGTTGAAAGAAAAAGCTCACCAACCTAGAATTTTATGTCATGGGGAATTCTACTTCAAAAGTAAAGGACAAAATAAAGACTTTCTCAGTTAAACAAAAATGGAGAAAATTCATCACCAGCAGACCTGGCCTAGAAGAAATGTTGAAAGAAGTTTCTCCAGAGGAAGAAAAATGGTACAGTTCAGAAACTCAGATCTACGTAAAGGAAAGAAGGGAGTTGGAGAAAGAATTAATGAAGGTAAAATTAGACCTTTGATTTTTCTATTCTTAATTGATCTAAAAGGTAACTGTTTGTGTAAAGTAATAACAATGTATGGAGTGATTTATTACATATGGATAAGTGAAATGAATGGCAGCAATGTCCTAAGGGACAGGATTGAGGAACTGAGAATATTCTATCAGAAGGTACACGATTGAAGAGGAATAGTATCATTTGAAGGTGAACTTAGATTAGATATAAATGTATATTGCAGACTCTAGGGAAAGTACTAATACTAAAAAAAAGAAATATGTTGAAATGCTAACAGAAGAGATAAAATGGAATTGTATGACACGTTCAGTTGAAACCAGAGAAGGAAGAAGAGGGGAGGTAAAGAAACAGAGAACAAGTTCAACAAGTAGAAAAGTTACAAACATAGTAGATATGAATCCAATTATATCAATAATCACTTTGAATGTGAATGGTCTAACTATACCATTGGAAAGATTGAAACCCTGTCTCTACTAAAATACAAAAAATTAGCCAGGCCTGGTGGCGTGTGCCTGTAATCCCAGCTACTTGGGAGGCCAAGACAGGAGAATTACTTGAACTTGGGAGGCGGAGGTTGCAATGAGCTGAGATCTCGCCATTGTGCTCCAGCCTGGCTGACAGAGCAAGACTCTGTCTCAAAAAGAAAAAAAAAAAAAGGGAGATTGTCAGAGCATATTTAAAAAACAAAAGGACTCATCCATATGTTGCCTACAAGAATGATATGAAATACAAAAGGAGAGAATGGGATTTAAGAAGTGATGGTAACCAAATACATAGATAAATGAACAATAATCTAAATAGGTTTGTCCAATAAATAATATCACCCGTAAAAATAATTAATAGTTTCGGAGGTTTTAAGCAAAGTAGAAAAAAAGGCAACAATAATATGTAAGATTGGGAAGACGCTGACCTAAGTTAAAACATTCTAAGATTTTTGCATTTCATAGGAGGAAGATAGATATATTGATAAACTTAGGCTGGGTTAGGTCAAGGATGCAGGTGAGCAAATTAAAGATAACAATTAAAGGGTAACCATCATGGTAATAGAATGCATAATGTGCAAACCAGAAGAAGCAAAAAGAAATATTTAGAATACTTAGTGGATCCAATAGAAGGTAAGGGAGAAAAAAGGTAAATTAAAAATATAAAATTACACAATAGAGGATAGAAATAAATAAAAATATTTGAGTAGTCTCGATAAATAGATTGGATTTGCAAGATAAATAGAAGACATGTAAAATAACTAAGAGCCAGAAATGTGGTGTTTTTAGTAATTAACCTAAAACAAAATGGTACTGAAAGGTTGCAAGGACTGAGACAGGAAAATACGGACCAGGCAATACTAACCAAGTAAAATGTGATAGTTTAATCTCATTATCAGATGATATAAACTTTAAGGCCCAAAGTATGCTCAAAGATGAAGAGGATTATTGCTTAATGATAACAAGAACAATTTATAGGAAAATATAACACTCCTGAACCTGTATGCACTTAGCAACAGAGTCTTCAAATATTTAAAGCAAAAAAAGTCAATGAACAAATGAACAAATCCCATGATATTTTGGGGAGACTAAAATGCCCCTCTTGTTAATGAATAAATAAAGCTGACAAAACATTGGCAAGGATATTTGGAAGATATGCACAACATAATTAACAAGTTTAATAAAATAGACATATGAAAGGACAACAGTTAGAGAATACATTTGCTTTTTGAACACATGGAAGGAATACTTCCATGAATGCCCATTTATCCTGCCCCTTACTTATACCACCCTACCACCCTACTTCCCTACCCCCAAATGTGTCTTATAAGGAACTTGTAGAGGAAGTGGAACTGGCTGGCCTATAGAAAAGAAAACTCATGGCTGGGCGCAGTGGCTCACGCCTGTAATCCCAGCATTTTGGGAGATCGAAGTGGGCAGATCACAAGGTCAGGAGTTCGAGACCAGCCTGGCCAACATGATGAAACCCCGTTTCTACTAAAGATACAAAACATCAGCCAGGCATGGTGGCATGTACCTGTAATCCCAGCTACCTAGGAGGCTGAGGCAGGAGAATGGCTTGAACCCGAAAGGTGGAAGTTGCAGTGAGCCGAGATCACGGCATTGCATTCCAGCCTGGACAACAGGGCAAGACTCCATCTCAAAAAAAAAAAAAAAAGAAAAGAAAACTCAGTGGATACACAAGAATGTGATCTGATCTAAAAGGGCTCCTGTGGAGAAGGAACAGAAGCAGACTTCTTTGTAGTTCCAAGGGGCAGACCCAGGATTTAGGTGGAAATTGGAGAGAGGCAGCTCTTGTCTCAGCTGAAGGAAGCCTTCCAAGCAACGAGCTGCCTAAATGCGGGTTGGGCTGTGAATCTTCTGTCACTGAGAGTGTCTGCTGTGGGCAGTGAGGCCACTTGGGAGGAAGACTGAAGAGGGGTTTCCAGTGTCAGATTGGGACTTGGAAGAGGTAACCACTAGGGTCCCTTCCAGCTCTGAGTTTTGGCATCCTGTGATGTGTGTGGTTGCATTTCCTCTCTTTTATTTTGGAGAAAAGATAAATTTGTTGATTCTTTCCCGATGTCTTGGCTGTGAAACCAAATGGGATGACTTTATTGAAGACTATCACATAGTACAGCTCAGTGTCAATGCTTTTAAGAAGGTGCAGACCATTCGTGGGTCAGGGCAACAGAATTGGTGATGTTTTCATTTCAGGCTCACCAAGAGGACAGATAACTTTATCTACCTATTGATTATAGTAGTTCAAGTGTTCCTGGCAAGAGCCAGCTCATCAGGATGAGAGCATGAAAGGAATATGATGACAAACAAGTTTTCAGAAGGAGTTTAGGGACTTAGACGAGTTCTAAATTTCAGGTTAAGGTCCTATCTGTGGCCATCCATGGGGCTGGAGCTGCGGAATAGAAACTAAGGCCAGTGGAGTCAAAGAGGTGTTGCTTAGGGATGTTGAGGGTAGGTGAAGATAGTGGTGGGAGGTCCCGAGGAAGGGGGAATCTGCCAGGAGGAATGGCTGCATTTCACTCACAGTATGAGGGGATTGGCTTGGGCAGATAATGTGGAATTCTGAGGAGATGCTGTGGATGCTAGGATGGTGTGGTAAGCAATGGCATGGAATTGTGCAGATGCCATGCCTGGCCCAGAAAGGCCTGGGGAGAGGACGGAGGTGTGCTTTCTACTGGGGAGTGCGTCAGGGACCCATGCCTGGAGGACTGCTGGAAGTAGTATAGTGTCGTGGTTAAGAGCACAAGCTTCAGAAGCACCTGCTTGTGACTTTGCAACCTATTATGTTAGTTTTGAGCTCACATAATCTCTTGGGAGATCGTGGTAATAAAAGTGAACGTAGGCTTACCTCTGGAGTCTATGTGATTTTTCCTTTATTCCTAGCTTTGAGAACACTGGTTACCATCACATCTCAAACAAACATGAGCTTTTCTTCCTTTGTGTACAAAGTTATTATTTCCAACCTACTTGGCTTTACCACTGCTTTATCCTCAGGTTTCTCATACATAACATGGGGATAATAACAATACTTGTGTTGGCCAGGCACGGTGGCTCATGCCTGTAATCCCAGCACTTTGGGAGGCCGAGACGGGCGGATCACGAGGTCAGGAGATCGAGACTATCCTGGCTAACACGGTGAAACCCCGTCTCTACTAAAAATACAAAAAATTAGCCAGGCGCGGTGGCGGGTGCCTGTAGTCCCAGCTACTCGGGAGGCTGAGGCAGGAGAATGGCATGAACCCGGGAGGTGGAGGCGTAGCTTGCAGTGAGCGGAGATTGCGCCACTGCACTTCAGCCTAGGCGACAGAGTGAGACTGCGTCTCAAAAAACAAACAAACAAACAAACAAAAACAACAACCACTTGTGTTGTAGATGGTTATACTGATTAAACGAGATGCACATAAAGAGGTTTGGCAGAAGGTTCAGCCCATAATAGGTACTCCAAATGTTCCTTTATTATCATTGTTATCATTATTAAGGAGCGTTCTGCCACGTCAGAGGTTCTGCAGGGCAGAGAGTCAGGGTCATGGTGGGAAAGGGATCAGGAAAGCTCAGGTGGGGAGGGCTGGGTTGCGCAGGAAAGGAGTTGGAGAGGAGGCAGGAGGGAGTTTGCGCAGCGAGACAGTGGCTAAGAATGGTCTTGGTGGGAGGGATGAGAGACAGACCAGAAGGCCTTATCTGACCTGCAGTGATGCAGCATTTGCGCTGGGGAGTTGCTGGGAACTTTTTCTTCCCTAGGCTTTCTCTGTTTTTACTGTTTGCTTGGCTACAGATTACACAGGCAAATAAGCCCAGGCTTCCAGGGAAATATTCCATTAAAGCAATCAAAATAACAATTTGTAGCGCTTTTAGAGCTTCTGCCTGAGGAGCTAAGAAATCTTTATACTAAATTATTAATTCTGGGTTGTACTGCAAGGATTTTCCCCTACAAACAAACAATTTAATATTTCCTTTTTGGTGCAACAGAGGACGAGTTCTCCGGTCTCCTAGATCTGCCTCAAAAGAAGGGAGGAAGTATTTAACCCAGACTGTGATACTTCTAAGGAAACTGCCTAACAGAATGTGTCACATCCTTCTCAGAGGAAGGAATGGACTGCCAACCTTGGTAACCTTGTTCTTAGGGACACTTGCCACTCCCACTTATGGTCGGGCTGCACCTGTGCCAGCCACATGACAAGGCGGTAAAAGCCAGGGCTCTAGAGCCCCTGGTCCTGGAACCCGGCATGCGTAACTGCCAGCTGTGTGATTGGGACAGTTTGCTTCCCCTCACTTAGCCTCGGTTTCTCCATCCACAAGAGGAGGGTGGCCATGCCAGTATGCTGGCACAGAGCTGGTGTGAGGCTCCCATGTGTCTCCAAAGTCTTGGACAGCACCTGGCACATGGAAGACATTCAAAGAATGTTATTTATTATCATTTACATTCTCAGGGAATGTCTCAATGATATAGAAAGGCTCTGCCTTTCATAAGGGACAATGGAGGTGGGGTGCCCAGAGAGTGGGTGAGGAAGAGGGTGCCAGGTAGGGAAGTGGAAACAGGAAGAAGAGAAAGAACAAAAGCATGGAGACGTATGCATATGTGTTCAGTCTGGGAAAGGGAGAGTAGTTTCAGGTGGCCAAATTGTGAGGTGTGGTGGGGGCATGGGTGATAGTTTTGGAAATTCTATTAAAAAATATATGTAAATGTTCACACACATATGTACGCTCAAATATAATATAATGAAACTTGATATAATATGTAATAGAGTAATGTAATATCTGGACAGTGCATATCCTTAAATACCTTCACTTGAGGTCATTTGAGACTATCCTGGGAAACAGCGCGACCCTGTCTCTACAAAAAAACTAAAAGTTAACCAGGTGTGATAGCCACTTGGGAGGCTGAGGTGGGAGGATCACTTGAACCCAGGAGTTCAAGGCTGTAGTGAGCCATGATCGTGCCACTATACTCCAGCCTGGGTGACAGAGTGAGACCCTGACTTAAAAAAAATGAAAAATAAATAAACAAATGAATACATAAAATTTGAGGAAACTGAGGAAATGGCACTTGATCCAAAGCAAGGTTGAAAATTTTTACATTGCATTAGCCTGACAGGACATTTATGGTAGGTCTGGAGCCACAGTGTAATTTTTCGTGTCTTTTAAACATCAGGGCTTGTCACTTTGGGTGTTGGAGGATGAAGATCAGTGGTGGGCCTGATGGCACTGCCTCTGGAGTTGCTGGGAAGGGGAACGTTGCTTCCTTATGGGACACCATTTTAGGAATAAGCATATTCATTTATATGGGTTCCTCTGAACAAATTCATTCATGAATAGAATCTGGATGTCAAATTATAGCACATGGAATAAATCTGGAGAAATCCTATGATATATGCGCCCTGGGGGCAGCACTACTCATTCTCTTGCTGTTATCCTTTTTCTGGGCTTCTGATCCTGTTTAGAATGGGTTTTTGGGATTTGGAAAAAGTAACCACTTCCCTCCTGTTTTGGCCCTGGGCATGACTGAGTTATCGTTTTACACTGTGGCTTGCGGGTTAGGAGCTAAGGAGCAGGAAGTGGCCATGGGGCTTTCCAATTTGGTTGGGCCCTCCCTGCTGGTGGTTGGCAAAGAAGTTGCCTCCAGTGTCTCCTGGGGATGCTTCCCAGCTAGCTCACCTGTGGATTTCAAGTAACTCAAAATGGACTTAAACTGTAAAGGGTCCCGGTGACTGTAACCTATCTCTAGCATGTAGTTTTCCCTTCCATTACTGGTAGTCAGAAAGCTGCATCTATGCTGTGGGCAAAACAACTCAGACATGTTCACACATGGCCTTGAGAGATGAACCTCTCATTGCTTTGGAGAAGCTTAGCTACAGGAAAATCTTACAGGACAACTGAAATTGGCCATTAGATCCCCTCATAGGCAGGTTTGAGGTCAAAATCTCCAGATGTTTCAACCTGATTAATGTGGCCCAGGTTTTGGCTGGTTCTGGGGAATCTTATTTTCCAGCACTACACACTGAGGTCAACTGCTTGGGTTTCTCTAGATCTCTGACTGGTTCCCATGAAGAGTTCTCTGATTTAAAAATTCAAGCTGTCCATCTGTGCACCGGGAGAAACACACGGAAATGCTCGAGGCAGCGCTGCTTGGCATTGCAGAGTTGTGAAGCTCAGGGGCAGCTGGGCCATGGCCCCTCTGCGAGCCTCAGGGAGTCACTTCCTGATGGAGCACTGCATCCTGATGGAGCACTCCTCAGGGGGTCACTTCCTGATGCAGCACTGCATCCTGATGGAGCACTCCTCAGGGGGTCACTTCCTGATGCAGCACTGCATCCTGATGGAGCACTCCTCAGGAGGTTGCTTCCTGATGGAGCACTGCAGAGTTTCCTGCATGCCGTTCCTTTAGGGGGAGGTGTATGTGTGCATCTTGGTGTCGAGAACTCAAAGCTGAACACTTTCTAGTCCCTGACCATGCTGCTTTGTAACAATACAGTGCAAATGATGTGCCAGGCACTGATCTGGGCACTTTGCCTGTATTAACTCTTTAAGTTCTCTCAACATCCCTGTGAGGCGGAGACTTTATTTTAATTTTACAGAAAAGGAAACTGAAGAACAAAATAGTTAAGTAACTTTTCCAAGGCCTGCAGCTGGTAAGTTGTGCTGCTGGGATTTGAAGAGCAGCTTCTCTATTTCATTCAAAGAGTGGCCCAAACAATTGGACCGGCTGATCCAATTTGCCAGAAACAATGGCTGTGGATCAAGCATTCTAAAATAATATTTACTATTTTTAGGATCTGCTTCTTGTGTTAAACAGATTTATAAATAGCAATGCCCTTTGATAGGTTACTTGATTTGGTTATCTTGGCATAGATTTCATCTTGGAAGGTACGGGTGCAGTGGCTTACACCTGTTATCCCAGCGCTTTGGGAGGCCAGCGTGGAAAGATCACTTGAACCCAGGAGTTTGAGACAGCCTGGGTAACATAGTAAGACCTCATCCCTACAAAAAATTGAAAAATTAGCTGGGCATGGTGGTGCATGCCTGTAGTCTCGGCTACTATGGAGGCTGAGGCAGGAGGACTGATTGAGTACAGGAAGTGGAGGCTGCACTGAGTCATGATTGTGTCACTGTACTCCAGCCCTTCCTGGGTGAGAAAGTGAGAGCCTGTCTCAAACAAACAAACAAAAAATTTTTAAAAAAGATAGTTGTCCAAAGGGAGTTGTGTTTTTTTTTTACCATAAAGACAGGAGTGTGGCTGTACCTGTCCCAAATATCTTCCAGTTCATAGCCCTTGTGACTGTGTTATATAGAGAGGAACTTCGGCATCTCCGTCATCTGTAGATCTGTGCGTTGGAGATCTGTGATTCTTCCTAAAACAGTCTTCTGAGGGGATTCCTGTCCCTGTCTGTGGGTAGTTGCGAGGCTCACTCTGTGTGGCTTCAGGCCTGGGTTCCTGTCAGGTCACTGAGTTTTCACAGGAGGGTGGTCAGTGCCACTCCCAGCTCTGTCTGTGTTTAACTATGGGCACACAGCAGCATTCCTCCTGTCCCCAGTTGGAAATAAAAATGCTTGGAGAACATTTAATTTATGTGCCTTTCATTTATTTTAAAATCATTCCCGGATAAAGCCATTCAATTGGGTAACTGACCCGCCAGTATGGTCCCCTTAGAGTTACTTATACTAAACCCATATGGGGACACCCTAAGAAATCACGTTTGAAAACCACCCCTGGATCTGAAGCGCATTCGGCGCTTTCTCAGCTTGCTCTTTAGGGGTCTTGGGGAGAAATTCCGCCTGGTTTGAGAGTTAGTCGGAGACCCTCTGAGTAATGGGCGGTCTGCATCTCATGGACTCTGTGAGGTCGTGAACCAGCTTCCTTTCTCCAGCTGGCAGTGAGGAGGGCCACATGCAGTCCTTCCTGGAGTGAGTTTAAAAGCCTCCAGCCTCATCTCCTGGCTTTGAGGGTGTGAAGAGCATGGTGGTTGAGAGTGGGCACTAGGGCCAGGCTGTCTGGGTGCCGTCCCGGCTCCATCACCTACCAGTTGCACCGTTTGGGCAGGTTACTTGGCCTTGCTAAGTCACAGTTTCTTCATCTATAAAATGGGGATAATGAGTGCTTGCCTTATTGGGCTGTTAGAGGTTTCGATAAGGTTCCTGTGACATGTGGCACATGTTGACATGAGCATGTCCTATGTGTTTGTTGTTGGGTCCAATTATTATTGCTTTTTAATCAACTTTTATATTTTCGAGACAGAGTCTCTTTTTGTCACCCAGGCTGGAGTGCAGTGGTGCAATCATAGTTCATTGTAACCTTGAACTCCAGAGCACAAGCAATCCTCCTGCCTCAGCCTTCTGAGTAGGTGCGCCTACAGGTGTGCACCAGTGTACCTGGCTAATTTTTTATTTTTGTAGGGATGTGGTCTTGCTATGTTGTCCAGGCTGGTCTCAAACTCCTGGCCTCCAGTGATCCTCCTGCCTCAGCCTCCCAAATCCCTGAGATTATAGGTGTGAGCCGCTGAGCCCAGCTCTAGTCACTTATTATTGGGCCTATTTTATGTTCTGCCTTTTTCTGTCCTTTCTTCCCTCCATACCTCCATATATTTTTTGCATCCTTGTGAGCTGCTTATATCTTTTCTGGAAAGTAGTGAGGTATGAAAAAATCAGTGAACTAATACAGTTAATGAATGTAACAACGGCTAATAGGTGTAGGTTCTTTGGAACCTATGCCTATTCTTCTCAAAGTCTTCCATGTGTCTTTTCTTATTTTATTATGAAAATTCTCTTGCAACATTAATTTACCCAGAATTCTTACACAGTGATCCTTAGGCCTTCTTTTCTGGTATTAAGTAGTTTGCAAAGATGTAGCACTGTGTGTGTGTGTGTGTGTGTGTGTGTGCGCGCGCGCGTGAATGTTGAACTAATCCACAAATCCTCAGCAATATCTTTAGGAGAACTGAAGTTAGCAAGTAAGATCAGCTTTATTGTACCGTGAAGTTCCGATTTTCGAAAGTAACATGGGGTGTGTCAAACTCCAGTCTCATGTCCTTGAGGCCAAGCGTAGCCATTTGAAAAGAGGAATAGGAAAGAATGGGAAACAGATTGGAGCCACCACCTATGGGATGTTAAGAGCCAGCCAGGTAGGCACTAATGAGATTTGGGGACCTCAGACTCCCCCTCTTTGCTTGGGCTCCCCCCTTGGCCTGCACCCACCTCAAGGCAATGTCCCTGGGGAGGCAAACTTGGTGAACACATAAGTCAAGGTGATTCTGGTCATGTCACAGGGAATGGGAAGAAAAGAATGTGAAGCGGTGGAGGTGGGTGGTGGTGGGACTGAGATGGAGAATATATGGATTTGGCAGCGTTAGGGTGGGCCTGCATTGGAGGAGGGTAAGCACAAGGACCTAGCAGGCCCTGGGTGGGGAAACTGAGGGCTGGGGGCAGAGAAGGAGAGCTGGAAGACAAGGGTCAGTGGGTGTTACGCTCCATGGTTAAAGGCCGAGGCACTTGCAGCCATGTAGGGTAGCATCAGCTGTGCTGAAGGCCGTTGCCTGGCCACCAAGCCCTGCCCTTTCATGTCACTGCTCCTCCTGGGCTCACCCTCTTGTAGGAAAAAGCTGGGCTCCACAACCTCTAGCAACTCCTCTGCTAAAAGCTCTGCTTCCAACATCATCACTTGTAGCTGCATAATCTAGGTTAAAATTTTATTAATTGCATGATCGTGGGAAACTCACTTCATCTCTCTGTGCCTCAGTTTCTGCATCTGCAAAAAGGAAGAAAAATGAGAACCACACCCCTCTGGTAGAAGCAAAATGAAGCCCAATGTGAAAGCTGTGTCAGCAGTTGAGCATGACTCTTACAACAGAGCAGGGACTTGCAGACGTCCCACCCCTGGGTGCCCGTCAAGCCCACCTAGCACATGGAGGGGGACTCTGTGTATAAAAGGTGCTGTGAAATTACCTGACTACTTTCACATCTGTAGCCTTGTTTGATCGCTATGAACGCTTCTGTGATATGAAGGCAGGCAGATGCTATGATTCCCATTTTGCCTGTGAAGCAAGTGTAAGCCAGGGAAACACAATTTCTTTGCTCTTCCTAACTCCAGGTGTTGCTTTTCCTGAGACCTGGGCTCTGATTTGAGGCCTCCTGTCTTATAACAGTGTCCTCCTGAGCAAGTCTTTCCCCCTCAGCTTCCATCTGAAAATTGAGGGGATGGGAATGGGGACACCACAAATCCCTTTCAACTCAGATGCTACCTAGAGCTATGGGCCTGACCTAGGAGGCCTGGGTCCTTTCCCTGAGCCGAGGAGAGGGTCAGGCTCCTGGACACGAAGGTGGGCACACGAGTTCATGTTTCAGCCATCAGCTGCCTGGGCACACTGCCAGGGTATTAAATGAGATAATGAGATAACATGTGCAAAGTGACTAGCACTTGATGGAGCGCTGCTATCATTATTTTTACTACGGCTGTTATTCTTCAGGAAGCAGAAGTGAGTTCAAGTACAAGCTCTTTTTCTTACTAGCTGTGTGATTGGAAAGGGTCTGTCTTGGGAGGTACCCTGTGCACTCCTGCATCATCCAGTGAGCCTGGCACGAGTCTCATGTCCTGGAGGCCGGGTGTAACCATTTCTCCATCTCAGTCCCAGCCCCGTCCCCACCTCCACCGCTTCATATTCTTTTCTTCCCATTCTCTGTGACGTGACCAGAATCACCTTGACTTGTGGGTCCACCAAGTTTGCCTCCTCAGGGGCATTGCCTTGAGGTGGGTGCAGGCCAAGGAGGGATCCCAGGCAGAGAAGGGGAGTCTGTCTCCAGATCCTCCCCCGTGCCTACCCGACTGGCTCCTAGTATCTCACAGGTGATGGCTCCAGTCTGTTTTCTGTTCTTTCCTATCCCTCATTTTAAATGGTTATGCTTGGCCTCCAGGGCATGAGCTGGAGCCAGGACAGGGGACTCACACCAGGCACACTGGGTGATGCACAGGTGCACAGGGTACCCCTCAAGATGGGCATTCTCAAATCACACAGCTAGTAAGAGGCAAAGCTTGTATTTGGACTCACTTCTGCCACTTCCTGAGGAATAATAGCGGTAGTAAAAAGAATAGATAGCAAAGCTCCATCAAGTGCTGGTCACTTGGCACACATTATCTCATTTAATGCTCAGAACAACTCTGTAAGGGAAAAACTATTATGAGGTGTGTTCCACAGGTCGGCAGCTGAGGTAGAGGGGTGAGGCCGGCAGTCTGTGATGGGTGGTGCTGGGGTTCTAACCCAGCTCTGTTTGCTTCCTGAGCCTGCTGGTTTAGCTGCTGTGCAGGCCACGCCCTTGTTCCCTAATCTGTGCTTTCTCTTACCCTACAGCTGCCTTCCAATATGGTTTAGCGTTTACTGGGCATTTTCACTCTGTTGCTCACCAGCAGCAGTTCCAGCGCTTCTGGGCCAGTTCCTGCCTTCATTCCCCCTTGTGCCTGGGCCTCTGTCTATCCCACTTAACCTGTTTTTAGGGCTCTAATGATCCACTCTCTACCTGGGCCCAGAATCTTCTCCTCTCATTGCATTTCTTTAGGATATTTTCCGAGTACCTGCCGGGTGCCAGGCACTGCTCTAGGTACCTGGAGATTCAGCAGAGAACAAAGCAGATGAAAATCACTGCTCTTGTGGAGCTTCTAGTACCCTGGACAGAGATGGTTTCCGACCCTGAGGCCTGGGTCCCTCTCCAGACCCAAATTTGATTCTCCTCGGTGCTGTGCGCTGAGAGCCCTGCCTTCTCCTGCCTGCTGTTCCTGGGACAGCGGCACATCCTGGTGTCCACTTCTAGAGGGCCTGTTTTCCCCTGGAGACCTGACCTCTTCCTCCAGGCGCCCTGGGGATGTGGTCGTGGGCTCAGGGCAGGTCCCAGGGCTGCTCCTGGGGGTCGTGTGCGCAGGCATGTGATTTACCGTGCCTCACCGCGCCACATGTCTTTAAAATTACAGTGCCCATTTCCTGCTGAAATAATTTCCACAAAGAGTGGCTCCTATTACCGCAAGAGGCGTGCAGACGTCATGATTTATTATTATTTATGGTCCCAAGGCCTTGTTTATGCAAGACGGGTTAGGTGCGTGCGATAGAAATGCCATTATGCAAATGACATTGAATGTCCTTACTGCGCCTAAATAATTTTTGTGTTGGACGATTAAACCTCATCTGTTATTGATATGGGCTGCAGTCGGGCCATTACAGAGTCCCAACAGTACTTACTCCCAGTAATGGGAAAATTGAGAGAGAGAGACCAACGCAATTGCCTCAAGTGGGCCGTGATGGTCTGGAAGGAGTAGAACATCTCCGAGGCTGAGCAGGGGAGCCTCACTCCTCAGGATAAATAAGGAAGGCAGCGCCGGGCAATAAATTAAGCCCTGGCTGGAGTGGGTGCCTTGCAGGATTTGCAGCCTTCCAGCCCTGTGATTTAGCTATTTGATTTAGCTAGGGGACTAGGCAGCCCCAGCCCGAGTTCCAGTGAGGGCCCGCTTAGAGGGGAGGGTGACAGGAGGAGGGTGTCCACGATGATGCTGGGCATCCAATCTGCTGCGCCCACACGACGCCAGCATGCACCCGCCCGTGAGTGCTCTCTCACTCTCTCTCTTTCTCTCTCTCCCTCTCTTTTTTTTTGACACAGCTGTGAAGTCCCATTTTGATCAGTGTTGATAGCTTATGAATTCCAAAATTGACAAAATTTACAGAAAAATGAGGATAATCCATCTTCCTTAGCAGCCTGTCAGGAGCTGGCCATACTTCATAATCTCCAATTACAGATGCTATTTTCCGACATTTACATGCAGATATTAGAACCAAATGAAAATGAGAAACAAAGAGGGAATGGAAATGCAGCTATTTATATGTATAAAAGACAAACAGGTAAATTCAAGACATTTAGATTGGATTTGGGGTCCCTTTAGGAGGCTGGAAAGAGACAGCCTTGAGCACGTGGGGTTTCAGAACAAAATGGCAAGACACGTGGTCTCGGCAAGCCTACCTGGGGTCTGGTGGTTTGGGTTAAAAATAGGTCAGCCCTGCCCAAATGGCTAAGGGTGCTTGACTGGGGATGGGGGACACGTAGGGCATCCCCCAGGGCTTTAAGGGTCTCTGAGGATCACCCATAGCGCATAATGAGCAGTAAAATCCACACATATTTCACGAAAGGGCCAGTTTAGAACCTTCCACACTTATTTTAAGAAAGAAAGGGTGCTGGGGCAACTACCATTGGAGCTTTTTCTCCAGGGAAAATTTCAAAAAGTTGGCCCTTTCTGGTGACAGAATGTACACACTCCTGCTGAGAAGGGGACTCAGGAATGGGCCGCTGCTTGTCAGAAAGGCCCTGGCCAGGTGCATAGGGAGTTGCACCAATAAACTTTTAAAATGGGATATAAATAATAAAATTAATGGGGAGAGAAGGAGTTCTGATATATGGATCATCCGCTTCCTTCTCGAGGCTAATCTGGCTGAGAGAGGAGGGTCTGGGAGGAGGCTTTGTAATGAAAATGTTCTTCCCATAAAATTGAAGGGAGAACAGCCTTGTTGCCCTCGCAGCTGTATGTGGCACTGGCTTCTGGAAAGCTGGGGATATTAATTAGCACTGCTTTGGATTAAACTCTCCCAACCATGTCGGATGGTGCGATTTTTCTCTTTGTGAGCTTGACAGAGGGTGGCAGGAAGGATCCTGCCTGGGTTTTCCCAGCCTACTGTTATTACTGAACTTTTATTTGGGGATAAAACCTCTTCCTTTCCTGGAAATAAAAATGAGATATTCCAGGGTTTTCCAGGGCAATTGGGCAGAGAGAGGCTGTTTTGTTGGACCAGGCAGAGGAGGTAGAGACGGTTGGATGGGGAGATGTGAACATCTCAGTTGCTTTTGGCTTGAAAGCTTTTGTTTGTTTGTGTGAAGCCTATTTCTAGCCAGCAGTTTTATGTTATTTGAGGTTTGATTTGTGGGAAAGAGGTGAAGGAAATAAAATCAGGAGTTTAAATTAATGTATGTGTGCGTGAGGGAGAAGAAGGAATTATTAAAAAATCCAACTCAGACGAAGCCTTTAGACATGTGTTTGTTTACATGTCTAGCCTCAAGGCAAATGGCTTGCTTGTCTAAGTAAATTATAGTATTAGCACAAAAAATAATTATATGCTTTGTTTCTAGGTATGAAATGCAAGATTCATGGAATTGACACATAACCGCAAAATGCAAATATATTTCCTTAATTAAAAGCAGAGGCTCTTAAGTAACGTTAACCCTGATAAAAAGGCATATAAGAAGAAACACCATCGTCACTGTGCTAGTTTTGTCTAGATTGTTAACATTAGCTAAAATTTGGGCTTATGCATCATAGCCAAATCCTAAGCCTAGTGTCTCCTTCCTTTAGTTTCTGGTCTTTCTAGAAGCCAGAATATCACCTTCAGTAAAGAACAGAGAGGGTTTGAACTAAGCAAACAGTCAGATGCCTGGTTTTTCCTTAATGGCACTAACAGTG
Organism: Chlorocebus sabaeus; assembly: GCF_047675955.1. Taxonomy (NCBI): domain Eukaryota; kingdom Metazoa; phylum Chordata; class Mammalia; order Primates; family Cercopithecidae; genus Chlorocebus; species Chlorocebus sabaeus. The sequence continues at coordinate 65,651,275 of NC_132915.1, read as the reverse complement.
CCACATGTGACTGTTTATTTCTCTATTGTTTTGCACTAATGTTAAGATGAATTGCTAATGTTGGCATTAAACGGGAGCACCGCTGTCCTCTGAGTTGACAGTGTAGGAGCTTTCTGTCTAAACGAGGAGAATAAAGGATAAAGTTAACCTAATCTGCGGCTAAACCTATCTGGAAACCTTTTCCATAGGAGGTCATTCTTCAGCCAGGATTTGAAGGGGCAGATAGACAAGAACTGGAGGAGAGAAAGGGAGAGGGCGCCTGGCAGGGAAAACATGGCCATGTCAAATGTGCAGAGTCAGGTGGGTTGTCTAAAGAGGTCACCAAACACAGGAAGATGAGCCTGGCCTAGCAGGTGGTGTCCCCGTTGGGGCTCCGGCGCATCCTGGAGCAGTTTACAATCAGCGTAAAGAACGCAGGCTTTGGAGTCAGACAGAAACTGAGTTTAAACCCCTGCTCTACAACTTACTCAACTTCTCTCAACCTCGGTGTTCTCATCTGCAACTTGACGGGATTAGTAACAGTGGCAGAGGGGGTTTAGAGTGGTGTTTCAGAGCTTGGACTTTGGAGTCGCACTGCTGGGGGGTGAATTGGACACATTATTTTGGCACCCTGTGTCTCATTTTCATCATCTGTAAAGGGAGGGTAGTAATACCCTGTAGGGTTGTTGCAAGGATTAAATGAATTATTAATAATACATTATAACACCTAGAACAGTACCTGGTACACAGTAAGCATGCAGTCAATGCAAGTTATTCAGCCTCTTAGTAAAGGTGTGTGAGGGTCTAGGGAGAGCTGGTAGAGTCTTCTGAATGGCAAACCAGGGAGTCTGAATTCACCATGAGAGGCCTGGCCTTTGCAGCCTTCCCTTTCTGGTAGTTCCTTTGCACAGTTTCTGCTTGGCTCTAGGAATCCTTGGTGACCAAGAGGGCGCTCCCTCCTGAGGCTGGCTGGGCATGGCTTTGCAGAGCATCACGTGTTAGGAAGTTCCTTCTGACAGAGTAGAAGGGCAGAGAGGTGGCCTTTGGCCTGAAGAGTGTGTGTGTGTGCACGTGTGTGCATGTGTGTGTGTGTGTGCTTGTGTGTGTGTGCATGCAGGTTCCCACATGGCCAGAGGTGGTGGTGGTGGGGAGGGGCATCCAGGCTCACCTCCCTGTCCCCACCCTGCCACCCTATTGATCTGGCCGTGCAGAGGGAAGTTTTCTCTTTTCATTTCTTTATGCCCCAACATAACCTCTGTCTTCCTTGTAGCTGGAAAGTCATGCCAAAGAATGTGAACTATGAGGATCTTGGGGTGCTCCCTCTCCTCTCATTCCAGGTACTTGAAGATGGGGATCCTCCCTTTGTACCCCTCATTCAGGCTCCTTTGTGGCCAAGAGTCCTGTACTCCCTTGGAGGTAATGGCCTCCCTTCCCATTACTAGTCACGTAGTGGGAAGGGCAGCTGGGCCCCATCATGGACTGCCTGGAAGAAGCCTGTGGAACTTGACCACCTGGAGATGGAGCTTTGTCCCTGGAACTTTCCTTCCCTTTGTCCACATCAGGCTCTGGAGCTGCTCATGACCCAGCCAGGCAGAGCTGTGGCAGGTGCAGAGGTTCCCCAGACAGGGAGTCCCCATCCCCCTTCCCCGCAGGAGTCAACACTACTGGGATCTTCCTGTTTAGGAGGCTTTGACTACTGGGTCCTGGGCCACTGGGTCCCAGTTCTCATTCTCCAGAAGTGGAGCTTTGTGCTCTAAGCCTTGTCTGGATAACCTTTCTGTCCACATATTTGGAAAGACCTGTGAGCTTGCAAATAGCACACTGGTTAAGGGAAGGAGAAAATACCTAATCACTTTCCATTTCTAATGAACTTAGAGTGAGCCCTGACTTGACTGTGAGAACAGTATGAATCAGTCAGGTTTTAGGCTACCAGGAAAGCAGAAGCAAGCGTCATACGCCCCAGTCTGACAGCATGTCCGGTGGAGGAGTGGAGGCCCCGGGGCCCCGTGCTGGATCCAGGCAGGGAGGGCACTGGTGCCTGTAGGACCTCTGTTGGAACTGGAGTTCCAGCGAGCACACCCAGGACCAATGTAGGGAGTCCAACATTTAGCACTTTCTCACACCGGAGTTGTGTGGCTGCCTCGGAAAGTAGTGAGTTCTCATCACTGGAGATACCCATTTGGTGGATTTCAAGTGCCAGGTAAAGATAAGCCTACAGCACTCCTGAGTTCCATTAGGCCCTGAGATTTGGGGCTTACTAAAATTCTGTAAGAGGACAGGGGAAGAAAAGGGCCTTCTGATTAGTCATTGCTGAAAAGTTGCTCTCAGACAGAAGTTACAATGTCTGACTTTAGTGGCCTCCCTGGACTTCCCCTGCTGGTACCCACTACCACTTGGGAACTTGTCTGGGTGTGTGCCTGAGGGGTGCCTGGAAGGCTGTAAACAGAACAGGGGGAGATGAGTCACTGAAACTTTATAGGTCTCTTCTTGGAAGCCCCTCAATTCTGCTGCAAATCTTTTTTTATTTTTTTCTTTTTCTTTCTTTTGGAGATGGAGTTTCGCTCTTGTTGCCCAGGCTGGAGTGCAATGGCGCAATCTCCGCTCACCACAACCTCCGCCTCCCGGGTTCAAGCGATTCTCCTGCCTCAGCCTCCCAAGTAGCTGGGATTATAGGCATGTGCCACCACGTCTGGCTAATTTTGTATTTTTAGTAGACATGGGGTTTCTCCATGTTGGTCAGGCTGGTCTCAAATTCACAACCTCAGGTGATCTGCCCACCTCGGCCTCCCAAAGGTCTGGGATTACAGGTGTGAGCCACCACGCCTGGCCTGCTGCAAACCATTTTGACCCAGGCCACGAGCACAGTTCTGAAGAAACAAATGACTAAACAGCGTGTTTGGCCCATGTCCGTGGCAACCTCTGATGAATAAAAGCACCTTGACATCACTCATCCTTTCAGTGACCCTGGGAAGCACCTCTGGCACTGTTGGAAGAACCAGGTCATGGTACCTGTCCCAGTTCATTTGGTTCCACAGGCATTTATGTCACATCTGTTCAGAGCTGGGCACTGGGCCAGAAGCTGCTGCCACAAAGATGAGGGAGATACAGTCTCATCCTTACGAAGCTCACACTCTAGCTGGGGGATGACGTCCCTAAACAGTTAAATGTATAATGCAGAATAATAAGTGCTGTGGCAGAAAGAAGCACACTCAGCTGTTTTAGGAACACAGAGAAGGGGAAATCAGTGAGGGCTTCCTGGAAGAGGAAGGCCCTTCAACATCCTTTGTAGTCCTTCCCCCTAGTTAATATTAACGGTAGCACTTTGTAGATTGTGGAGTACTTTTGCAAGCATCATTCAATTAAACATTTTATTTTGAGATAATTGTGGATTCATACGCAGTTGTAAGAAATAATACAGAGGGCTCCTATACACCCTTTCCTGAGTTTCCCTCCACGATAACATCTTGTAAAACTATAGTACAATAAATTGACAATTACAGACATTGAGTCAAGATACAGGTTATTTCTACCACTGCAAGGATTCGTCCTGCTGTTTTTTCAGTAGACATTTTCAAAGTATTTATTTATGAGTCTGGCACTGGGGAGTCAAAAACTGAAACGCAAACGGCCTGCCCTCCAGGGTTTTATTCCGATCTCCCCTCTGGGTTTCCTCACAACTCATGATGGTTGTTGCATGGACATCCTTCACCCCACACACTCCACTTGTCTTTTAATGGTTTTATTGAAATACAATTTTTATATCATAAAATTCACTCATTGTAAGTGCATGAGTCAATAGTTTTTAGTAGATTTAAGGAGTTATGCAACTATCACCACAGTTTGGTTTTAGAATAGTTTCATCACTCCAGAAAGATCCCTCATGCTGGTTTAAAGTTAATCCCTGATCCCACCCCCTTCTCCAGCCAATCATGGATCTGTGCTCTGTGCCTGTAGATTTGCCACTTCTAGCATTTCTATGGACTATCCTTTATGTCTGGACTTTTTCACCTAGCATAATGCTTTTGAGGTTCATCCATGTTGTAACATGTATCAGCACTCCACTCCTTTTCACTGTTGAATAGTATTCCATTGTGTAGATATGCCACATTTTATTAAATGCACTTTATTTTTCAACAAACTTCAGACATTGTGTCACTTCACCTGTAAATATTCTAGAAAGAATCTTTAAAAGATACGATCTTTTATTAATTTATTTATTTGAGACAAGGTCGCCCAGACTGCAGTGCAGTGGTGTGATCAAGGCTCACTGTGGCCTCAACCTCCTGGGCTCAAGTGATCCTCCTGCCTTATTCACCAAAATAACTGGGACTACAGGTGCATGCCACTATGCTCAGCTAATTTTTAATTTTTTTGTGGAGATGGGGTCTTGTTATGTTGCCCAGGCTGGTCTCAAACTCCTGGCCTCAAGCTATCCTCCTGCCTCAGCCTCCCAAAATGCTTGAATTACTGGTGTGAATCACAGTACCTAGCCAGACAAGACCTTTTAGAAAGCATAACTGCACCATTACCACATCCACAAAGTTAGCACACCCTTTCATGTCATCAAATACCCAATTGGTGCTCACATTTCCAATTGTTTCATTATATGTTATGATTTTTTTTTTTTTTTTTTTTTTTTTGAGACAGAGTCTCACTCTGTTGCCCAGGCTAGAATGCAGTGGCTCGATCTCGGCTCAGCACAGCCTCCGCCTCCTGAGTTCAAGCAATTCTCCTGCCTCAGCCTCCCGAGTAGCTGGGATTACAGGCACATGCCACCACAGCCAGCTAATTTTTTAATTTACAGTAGAGACGGGGTTTTACTGTGTTGGCCAGGCTGATCTCGAACTCCTGACCTCAGGTGATCTGCCTGCCTCAGACTCCCAAAGTGCTGTAATTAAAGTCGTGAGCCACTGTGCCTGGCCGTGTTTTTTTTTTTTTTTTTTTTTTTGATTATTTCTTTTACAGTTTGTTTGAATCAGGGTCCGCATTGTGACTTATTGATTTGTCTCTAAGCCTCCTTTAACCTATAGGTTCACCATCTCTCTGTTCTTGATTTGCCATTTGTTGAAGAGGGACACTAGACTTTGTCACGTGGCCAGTGATAGAGGCAAAGAGCATCAGCAATGGAAGGAGACTTAGAAATCCTCCAGTGAAAGTCCTCAGACAGGTGGGGAAGCAGAGGCCAGTGAAAGGAGGGGCTTGGAGGCCCCTCTGCCTGCTTGGCCTCAGTCCCTGGAGCCAGGCCCCAGAGACACGTCTCACCCGCTCCAGCTTCTGTCCTCCCTCTGGGTAGATGTAGAGGTGGGCAGGTGTCTGGTCCTTAAGAATGGGAGTGGTTGGCCTGGCTCTGGCCCAGCTCCCAAGGGACACCTGTAGCCTGGCAGTGAGGCTGCAGGAGCCTAGCAGGTGACGGGGAGGCCTCCTGGCCCCAGGTGGCCATCTGAGGTGACCAGCCCTGCAGCCTTGCCCCATGCTCTGCCCCCCTTCGCGCTGCCCTCCTTCTCACGTGTCTGTGTTTCTTTTCTCCTCCATGCTATGGCAGTGGTGCCCCATGCTGATGAGACAATACTTGGTGCAGCCCCGGGCAGTCCTTTTCCAGGTAATTTCCTAGGGACCCATGTGATGCCCAGTGCACGCTCTCCTGGGGCATGTGCCTCCTTGAGTCCCTGCTAGAATTCCTGAACCTCTCATATTGCTTAGTTTCCAAAGTGCTGTCCCTCTCCTTATCCCTCAGTTTCTCATGATTGTCGAGGTAGGCAGGCAGCTAGGGACTAAAATTAAAATTTCATTTTACTCACGGTGAAAATGAGGTTCACAGAACTGGCCCAGCTCACCTACAGCCACACAAGTGAGAAAGGGGCAGAGCTGGGACAAGAACCTTGTGTTATCACTCCTAGTTCAGTCTTTTTTCCACCACCGGGTCAAAGGTTATCAATGATGCAGTTAAAAATGAACTAAGGACCAGGTGCAGTGGCTCACGCCTGTAATCCCAGCACTTTGGGTGGTTGAGGTGGGTGGATCACTTGAGCTCAGGAGTTCAAGACCAGCCTGAGCAACATGGTGAAATCCCATCTCTACAAAAAATTAAATAATAAACTGCTGAGCGTGGCAGCGTGTGCCTGTAGTCCCATCTACTCGGGAGGCTGAGGTGGGAGAATCGCTTGGGCCTGGGAGGTTGAGGCAGCAGTGAGCTATGATTGTGACACTGCACTCCAGCCTGGGTGAGAGAGCAAGACTTTGTCTCAAAAAAAAAAAAAAAAAAAAAGAAAATTAACTAAGGACGTCCATCCCTATCCCTGTACCTCAGTTTTTCTATGTTGGGAAAGATGACCCTGACTGTCCTTCTATTATAGTTCTGACGTTTGAGAGGACAAGCTATTCCATCATCTGGAGCACGGTGTCTGTGAAGATGGTGCACACACCTTGGGCTGGTGGTCTTGACCTTGAGGTCTTATAAGAGTCTGTGGTGGCTGGGCCTGGTGTCTCATGCCTGTAAATCCCAGCACTTTGGGAGGCTGAGGCGAGTGGATCACCTGAGGTCAGAAGTTCGAGACCAACCTGACCAACATGGTGAAACCCCATCTCTACTCAAAATACAAAAATTAGCCAGGTGTGGTGGCAGGTGCCTGTGATCCCAGCTACTCAGGAGGTTGAGACAGGAGAATCACTTGAACCAGGGAGGTGGAGGTTGTAGTGAGCAGAGATTGCATCATTTCACTCCAGCCTGGGCAACAGAGCGAGACTTTGTCTCAAAAAGAAAAAGATTCTATGGCAGCAGGCAGAGGAAGTTTTATCCCAATTGGTTGCATTGCAGTAGGAAACTGTGAATTGCTGACTTCAGTTCATTTCTGTTCCGGGGTCATAGTCAAGGACAGCACTGGGGGCCCTGATGAAGAGGGAGAAGAAGCCTAAAATGACATCCTAAGAAAGAACCCCAAGGGCTCAGAAAAGTAGGAAATGTAGAACACAGCTGTTGCCTGTGATTCTCAGAGGCTGGGGTTGGGGGGTGGCAATGTACCCAAGTATGTAGGTGCACCAACACACTTACACATCTGTGACTGTGTGCATACCTCTGCACCCCACCACTCAGCCTTTGGCTTCCAAAAAACTATGAGAAATGGAAGTAGAATGCCATTGTTACCAGGCAAAGAGGCACCAGGAATGCCTTTCTCTTCTCTTTCTTTCTCTTTCTCTCTCTCATTCCCCTTCCTTCCTTCCTTCCTTCCTTCCTTCCTTCCTTCCTTCCTTCCTTCCTTCCTTCCTTCCTTCCTTCCTTCCTTCCTTCCTTCCTTCCTTCTTTATCTTTCTTTTTCTGTCAGTTCAGCTTTCCCAGCCTTCACTTCCACAAAGAACTTGAGGTGGCCTGCAAAATAAGCAATTATGTGTATCTAAGTTAAGTTTGGGAAAAAAGCTCAGAAATTACGTAGAAAAAAGGGGAAGATCATTGTACCAGGAGCCAGCAATGAAGTGGCTTTGGTGGTTGAACACTGAATTTGACCGAGTTTCCTGGCAGTCAAAGCAAAAAGAGATACGAAGTGGTTTCCAGTGTTCTTGTTGTTAGTCAGAGGCAGATTCATGACTCACCAGTGGAAAACTTTACTGGTGTTGAATTGTAGGAGGGATTGACAAGGAATTTGAATATTCTAGTGGGCAGTGTCTCCAGAGGTTTTAAACAATTTTCTCTTATGGCTGTTTTCTTTTTTTGCCTCATAAAAGTGTTGAATGCCTGATATTCCATCAAAGACTGGTGAAAAAGCACCACGCAGGGGCTTTAACATGTTGGGCAGGGATGTGGCTTTCTGGTGACCTGACTTGATGTGGGGTAGAGGTGGAAGGAGGGCAGGGGACGTTAGCGTATCACTTAGTGCTCTTGTTCAAACACTTCCCAGTTAATTTTTGAATGTTGTAGCTCATAACATGCGACTGGACCATTATTCATTTATTCATTCATTCATTCATTCATTCAACAAGCACTTAGGGGGCACTAGGGATATTCCATGTTCCACACTCTCAAGGCGACCTGGAGGGAGATAGACAAACAGCCACTCTACATTGTGATAATGGAGGTCTGTACAAAAAGCCACCAAGTATGGAAGCATAGACAAGGGAGAGATTGTTTCTTTGCAGGAGTGTGGAGCTCAGGAATGGCTTCACCAAGGAGGTGACATGTGAACTGGGTCTTGTGGATAATGTAAGAGTTCTCTAAGTGACAGGGTAGATGGGCCCTCCAGGTGGAGGTAGGACAGTGTCTGCAATGGCTGAGGAGCTGTGGTGTAGCAATGTTCCAGGGAACCCGAGAGATTGGGGAGAATGCCGTTGCCTTTAAAAATCACAGACACCACATCACCTAAGTGATGGACTTAGGGAACAATTAAACACCAAAATTAAATGACAGCTTCCCCTGGCTCATGCGGGAGCAGAGTAAGAACTGACGGAATCCCGCCAAAGAAGAGAGGCTGGGCTCTGGGCAAGCCCTGCAAGGTGGTGATGGTGAAAGTCACAGATGGCTGGGCGCAGTGGCTCATGCCTATAATCCCAGCACTTTTGGAGGCCGAGGCAGGCGGATCACTTGAGGCCAGAAGTTCAAGACCAGCCTGGCCAACATGGCAAAACCCTGTCTCTACTAAAAATACAAAAAATTAACCGGGTGTGGTGGCGTGCGCCTGTAATCCCAGCTACTTGGGAGGCTGAGAGAGGAGAATCGCTTGAACCTGGGGGTTGGAGGTTACAGTGAGCCAAGATCGTGCCACTGCACTCCAGCCTGGGTGACAGAGCAAGACTTTGTCTCCAAAAAAAAGAAAAGGAAAGGCACAGGTGGTGAAGTGCAGCTAAGGACTCGTTTCTGAGTGTCCCGCCGTCCCCCAGGGCCTGGCTTATAGGGAGGTTTGCTTTGCTTTCTGGGAGCCAATGGTGGTTGGACGCCTGGATTTTTGGACCTCCCACTGCATGCATAACATAAGTTGAAGATTTCTTGTCTTAAAAAGATGATCCAAACCCAACTTTTGAAGTGGCTGGATGAGCTTTGTTTGATACTGAATTTGTTGACTAAAACAGAAATCAAATAGCAAAACAAACCTCTTCCATCTGGAAATTAAATATGTTAAGAGGCAGGATATATCCCTGTTGACCACCCTTTTTGCGGTTCTCTTAAACCCAGGTTGGCTCTGCTTTCTTGGGGGAAATAAAGGCTTTCCCTTGCAGACCCAGCAGCCCAGCCCATGTCAAAGAGAAGAGGCTGAGGTCTAGGAAGGGGCCAAGCCCCAGGGTGGGCTGGGGAGGGGCGTGGGGATGCTGACTCTTGGCTAGGATGCTGCCTGGCCTTAGGAAGAGCGCTCCTTCCTTGGTTCACCATTCATAGTGCAAGCCCTTCACAATCGCGTTCCAGCGAGTCTACTGTTCCATCTTTCCCCTTTACACTTGCACCCCCTCTAACTATTGCATGTGCCTGTTTCTGGGTCACTCCTGTCCTATCGCCTCTGAGCCTGCCTTCAGCTGTTCTCAGTCTTGAGAGTTAGGGATTGTTTAGCCCCAGGTTAAATACAGCCTGCATCAAGAAACCCTTCCTGACCACTTCACACCCCATATACATTAATGACTCTGTGCTTTTGTCCCTCTTGGATGGAATTTCTTGGGGTTTGTGGGTGAGGGTTAAAGAGTGTGTCTGGTCTTCACACATCATATTGCACAAAACAGGGCTCAGTAAAGGTTGAATGAATGCATGCCCACTATGCTCAGGCCTTCACTAGGGCATTCGGGAACACAGAGAAGAGGGAGGAACTGGGACCTATCCCTGGGGACCCAGAAACTCTAGAAGATGCCATCTAGGAAAAGACCCTCGTCAGAGACATTTTGACCTGCCGTCTTTGCACACAGCAATGAACTGAAGGAGTTGATTCTGGTGAATGGAATTCTAAATTCATGCCCACTTCATTCTCAGAAAATTAGGAGGTTAATGCCGCGACCGAGTCTCATTCTACAGAAGAAGAAGTCTAGACAGCAACCTTTTTCCAATAGCTCCTGCTGCACGGAATGAAGGCAGTATTTTCCAAACTTTGCTGGCTGTGACCTATAGCAAGAAATACATCTTAATCTCTACCTCATACACACATACCCACTGACATGGGAAACAAAGATTCACAAAACAGGACTTATCCTTTCTATGTGGGAGACACTTGGATTTTTTTTTTTTTTTTCAATTTCATTTATAAAAATGTTGGGACCAGCAAGTTGATTTCACTGTGTTTTAATGAATCAGGTACTCACAGTATAAACATCATTAGGGTCATTGTCGAGGTTTTGGAGTCAGAGGGACCCAGGTTTGAATCCTGGTTTGGGCACCTAGAAGCTGTATGAACTTAGGCAAGTCATTCCTGCTGTATCATAAAAGCCTCAGTTTCTTCATCTGTAAGATGGGGATGTCATAGAGCCTGCTTCAAGGGATGACTGTGAGGATTAAATGGGATAGTACAGCTAAAGCTCCTGGTACAGGGTGAACACTCAATGAGTGTGAGATTTTGATGCAATTGTGAAGACTGTGGTTGTTATTGTTCTGGCACCACTTGGGGGGGCAAGCAGAATGAGGGTGGGACTCACATCCTGCAGAATGGTGGTCAGGAAAGACTTCTTGGAGGAGGAGGCACTGAGACAGGGCAGCAGGATGACTGGGTCCCACCACTATCCCCACAGTGAGCAGGAACCCTGTGTGAGCATCCCAGGCCAAAAAAGGCACTCCTCCTTCCACGAAGGGCAGACTTGTTCCCAAGGATTTTTGGCTGGACCTAGAGCTGACCACGTTAGATGCCTTTGCCTTCCACATTTAGGTCTCTAATCCACCTGGAATTGATTTTTGTGTCTGATGTAAAGATCCAATTTCTTTTTTCCCCCTGTTTCTGAATGGATAACCAGTTACCCCTGCTCTGTTTATTAAAAAGTCTATCCTTTCCTGCTGATTTGTACACCATCTCCTTCATATATCACGGTTCCATATGTGCATGGATCAGGGTCTGGACTGGATTCTGTTTCATTGGTCTATTTATCTACCCCTGTGCCAATACCACCCTGTCTTAATTACTGTAGCTCTATAGTGATTCCTGATGCCTGGTAAGCCTGTCCCCCTGGCCTTGCTCTTCTCCCTTAGAAGGACCTGGGCTTGCTTTGGGCCTGTGCTCTTCTCTACGTGTTTCAGAACCAGCCTTTGATGGGTGAGGATCGAAGAGCTCTGGGGAACTCTGGACATGCTGTCCTCAGCACGAATCATCTAGAGCCTGGGCCTGCAGCACCTCCTCAACTCCCTGCTGCCATCACCCCCAGTTGAAACTTTAGCTGCCCAGGAAGTAATCTCCGATTTGAAGGGAAAGACACCAGGAATGTGCCTGGGTCAGAGCCCCTTCTGCCTGCCACGTGCCCAGTGGCTCCTTTGGTTGCCCTCCCAGTGGCTCAGTCCTCGTCATTTTACTCAGGGTGCCTGCAGCTCCTTCCAGAAGACTGCGTGCTTCCGTGTCCCTGCCTGACAAGGACATAACCCTGGACCAAAATGGGTGTGTCCTCCATTAGCCAGGGTCTTGGAGGAAAACTCCCCATAGCAAAGCTTCACGTGGACAAACAAATTTGTTGGCTTAAATGTTTGCAAATTCCCTTCGTTCGTTCCTTCCTTCCTTCCTTCCTTCCTTCCTTCCTTCCTTCCTTCCTTTTCTTTCTTTCTTTTTTTGACAGAGTCTTGCTCCGTCACCCAAGCTGGAGTACAGTGGCATGATCAGGGCTCACTGTAGCCTTGATCTCCTGGGCTCAGTCAGTCTTCCCGACTCAGCTTCCCGAGTAGCTGGGACTACAGGTGAAAGCCACTACACCTGGCTAATTTTTGTATTTTTTGTGGAGACAGGGTTTCGCCACGTTTCCCAAGGTGGTCTTGAACTCCTGGGCTCAAACAATCCACCCGCTTTGGCCTCCCAAAATGTTGGGATTACATGCATGAGCCACTGCACCCAGTCACATATATTTTCTTTACCTGAAAATAGGCCCTGGGGTGGGGTGGGAGGAAGAGACTTGTCACTCGTGCTTATAATTTAGTCTATCCTTCAGTTGAAAGATCCAGGTTGGTGCCTTTGCTGCCTTCTCTGGAGACCATTCTGACAATGGCTTGGATGACAAGGAAATGACTCATTGCAAACTCTGATTTCATGAAATGGCTTAAAGGAGCATGATTCATGGGCTAAATACACATGGTTGGTGTGGCTTGCTAAATTAGATATGTGCACCCCATGGTTTTCAGCATACAGGTGTTTACCTGCTTCCAGAATTCAAAAACACTTGCCAAATGGTGGCTCAGTTGGTTTGACATATTGGATTAGGGTGGGAATTCATGGTGACCCACCCCAACTGGTATTCTTCCCTGTTGATGGTAGGTGAAGCCCTCCTCCCCTTGAGCCTCAGTTTATTCATCTGTGAAATGAGGATTTGGACTGGATGATCTCCCAGATTCCTCTTAACCCTTATTTCTGTGATTCTACCTTTGTGGTTTAAGAGCACAGAAATCAGAAACCATTCTTTCCATCCTCTTGGCAAGAAGACACTTATTTCTGCCTTGCTTTTGATTATGGACCCTCCATCCCTGCACTGAGGAGTGTGGGGTCTCTGGCCGACTGGAGCTGGGCGAGGGCAACATGAAGGCCAGAAGGAGCCAAGTTTGGATTCTCGTGAAGTTGCACTGAGTCCTGCCCACCTTCTCTCCTGGGAAGATTGTTGATTCTGGACAACTGTCTTGTTCCACCAAGCTGACTCTGCCTTTTCAACATTGGAGGTGTTCATGAGCCCCTTGTGGGCTTTGGCACAAGCATGGACTAATCTGGCTTGGTGGCTGAGCTCAGAACGTGGAGCTGGCATTTGACTAAGATACTGTGGAGTCTTGGTGCTGAGACATCTCTGTTTCTTCTTTCAGACCACAGAGTATTCAGCCATGGCCTCGCTGGCTGGTGGGCTGGACGACATGAAGGCCAATCTGGCCAGCCCCACGCCTGCTGACATCGGGAGCAGTGTGCCAGGCCCGCAGTCCTACCCCCTTGTGACAGGTGAGGGCACCTGGGGCTTGGGGGATGAGTGAGGGAGGAAGAGAGAGAGAGGAGTGTATGGTGGGAAGAGTGGCTTCTTGGTGTGTTTGGATGTGATTGGCCAATTTTGTTTTAACGAGGTTATGAGGTCTGGGAACAGGTCAGATGCTAGGGCCAGGGTTGCAGCTGTGATGAGACATGGCTGGATATGGTTCCAACAAAGCCGGGGAGAACAAATGCCAAATGGACTGTGGGCTAGAGGGGACTTGGGGTGGGAGGCAGGAAACCTCCTGCCAGAGGGGCCTCTGTGGGTGGGGCTGAGTGTTCAGAGGCCTAAGGTTTATTGCTTTCATGAGAAAGGCCACCCTGGTGGGCACCAGCCTCAAGGAGGAACGGCATTCTTTGCAGATTGCTGTTGGTAGGCAGAAACTGAGTCAAGAACGGCAGGCGGCGTAGGCTGGAAGGTGGTTGGTGGATGCAAAGCAGCCACCCTCTGGAAGTCCCAGGGCCAGACTGTTTAGCTGTCTTTGTAGAGATTGGGAGTGTGGGTCCTGGAGGTGCACTGTGGTGTTTGATCGTGCCATTTACTAACTGTGCAGTCTTGGGTGGGCCATGTATACGTTCTGGGCTGTGACTTTAAGCTGCACAGCGGGACTAGTGCTAGCACCTGTCCCAGGGGGCTGTTGTGAGGATTAATGGGTTCGTAAGTGGAAGGTGCTTGGACTCTCATCTGGTTCACGGTAAGCACCCAATACATGCAGCTGTTAGGATTCTTCTCAGAACCCTCTCCCTGTGGCAGGTCACCATGGGGCTTGCTGGCTTGCTGCTGCAGAAGGGCTGGATGCGCGGGCCAGGATGGGCAGATCCCTGGCCCAGCTGTGCTGGGATAACGTGGAGCCGACTCCATATGGACAGACTCAGCTGCCAGCTCTTGGTTGTCCAACCGGGCAGGCAGGAGGCCCTCTCGGATGCTGCACAAATAGACAAGGGGCTGGCGGGCCACACTTGGGCCAGAGCCATGGGTCCAGTTTGAGGTAGCAGGATGCCCGTGTGGGCTGATAGGCAGGGCACAGTGAATAGTGACAGTGACATGGGACTCGTAGACATGCAGGTGAACTGTGGGTGCATCAGGGAAGCTGGGTTAGACTCGGGTTAGAACAGTGGAGGGTGTCACTTAGGCCAAAGCAGCAAGACAGGGAGGGCCCAGCTCTGAGACCTGGGCTGACAGGTCAGCACTGAGGCTCAGGCGGAAGAGCGGGGCCCTATTTGCAGCTCTGAGCACCACGTGAGGGCCAGTCAGGTGGCAAGAGCAACTTTGTCCCCCATCCACCTGATGTGGGCCAAGAGCTTGGAGTGCACCCAGGCCTGAGGTGGGAGATGTTAGTGAGGGGCAGGGAGCCGGGGAGCCCCAGCTGGAGTGAGCCTTTGCTGACCCCACAGGTGTCCGAGGAGGTCCCCTCTCCTGGTGTCACAAGAATCCATGACAAGACCTCTAAAGGCACTCCCATTTCACAGATGCAGAAACTAAGTCTCAGGGAGGGGCAGTGGCTTGCCTAACATAAGGGGTAAGAGGGAGTTAGAGCTGGCCCTCTGGCTCCTAGATCCTGAGCCCTTTTTCCTTTTTTTCAAGGAACTACAAGTACTTATAGAGGTGGGCATGGCAGAGTGCAAAGAAGCCTGGATTAGTGAACAGTAATAGCAATTGGCACTTCACTGAGCGCTTATGGAGAAGCAGGCATTGTGCTAAGTGAACTCGCTTTACCTCCAGAGGAACCCTGGGAGGTGGGACCATTATGATCATGTCCATTTCACAAATAGAGAAACTGAGGCTTGGGGCAGTTGAGTGGCTTGTTGAGATCATGGCTGGTGAGCGGTGGAGTTGCAGTTGAATGCCAGGGCCTGTGCTGCTGGCCACGCTGCCACACAGATCAGCTGGGGCTCATCCAGCGTGGTCACTGCCTTGCTGTCTAACTCTGGACACATCTCTGAGCCTCCGTTTCTCCATCTGTAAAAGGGTCCTGGTCTCTCAGTGTCCAGGTAAGGATCAAATGAGATCCAAGAGGAGACTGTTCTGCAGAAAGGAGGGTTTGTTACTGGGATCCCAGTTTATAGAAGATTGGGTAGGCAGATCACAAGAAGATGTTATAGGGTTACCTCGGAGACATTGTGGGTTTGGTTCCAGAACACTGCAATAAAGCAAATATCTCAGTGAAGTGAGTCATACACATTTTTTGGTTTCCCAGTGCGTATAAAAGCTATGTCTGGCTGGGCGTGGTGGCTCACGCCTGTAATCCCAGCACTTTGAGAGGCCGAGGTGGGCAGATAACCTGAGGTCAAGAGTTCGAGACCAGCCTGGCCAACATGGTGAAACCCCGTCTCTACTAAAAATACAAAATTAGCTGGGCGTGGTGATGCATGCCTGTAATCCCAGCTACTTGGGAGGCTGAGGCAGGAGAATTGCTTGAACCTGGGATGTGAAGTTGCAGTGAGCCAAGATTGCGCCATAGCACTCCAGCCTGGGCAATAAGAGCCAAACTCCATCTCAAAAAAAAAAAAAAAAAAAAAAAAAAGATATGTCTATGCTATACAGATTGAGCATCTGAAATACTCCAATATCTGAAACTTTTTGAGTATGACATGGAAATGCTCACTGAGGCATTTCAAATTTTGGATGTTCAGATTAGGAGTAGAACTGGTAAATATAAAGCAAATATTCCAAAATCCAAAACGATCCAAAATCTGAAACAGTTCTGGTCTCACGCATTTTGGATAAGGGATACTCAATCAGTACTGTAGTCTAGTAAGTGTGCATTGTGTCTTTTTAAAAGACACATACCTTAATTTAAAAATAGTTATTGCTAAAAAATGCTCATAATCATCTGAGCCTTCAGTGAGTCGTCTTTTTGCTGGTGGAGGGTCTTGCCTCGATGTTGGTGGCTGATGACTGATCAGGACGGTGGTTGCTGAAGATTGGGGTGGCTGTGGCAATTTCTTAAAACAGACAACGACGAAGTTTGCTACATCAGTTGACTCTTCTTTTCATGAAAGACTTTTCTGCAGCAGGGGATGCTGTTTGATAGCATTTTATCCACCATAGAATTTCTTTCAAAACTGGAATCAGCTCTCTCAAACCCTGCCACTGACCTACCAACTAAGTTTATGGAATATTCTAAATCCTTTGTTGGCATTTCAACGATGTTCACAGTATCTTTACCAGGAGTAGAGTTCATCTTAAGAAACCACTTTCTTTGCTTATCCATAAGAAGTAATTCCTTATTCACTAAAGTTTCATCATGAGATGGCAGCAATTCAGTATATCTTCAGGGTCCACTTCTAATTCTTGTTCTCTTGCTGTTTCCACCATATCTGCAGTTACTTCCTCCACTGAAGTGAGTCATTTTCAGCCCTCAAAGTCATCCATGAGGGCTGAAATCAACCTCTTCCCAACTCCTATAAATGTGGATATTTTTACCTTTTCCCTTGAATCACTTTTTTTTTTTAGACAGAGTCTCGCTCTGTCACCCAGGCTTGAGTGCAGTGGCATGAACTGGGCTCACTGCAACCTCCGCCTCCTGGGTTCAAGCAATTCTCTGCCTCAGCCTCCCGAGTAGCTGGGATTACAGGCACCCACCACCACACCTGGCTAATTTTTGTATTTTTGTTAGAGACACGGTTTCACCACCTTGACCATGCTGATCTTGAACTCCTGACCTCGTGATCCACCTACCTCAGCCTCCCAAAGTGCTGGGATTACAGGTGTGAGCCACCGTGCCCAGCTGAATCACAAATGTTCTTAATGGCATCTAGAATAGTGAATTCTTTCCAGAATGTTTTTAATGTTCTTTGCCCAGATCCATCAGAAGAATCACTCTCTATGGCAGATATAGCCTCACAAAATGTATTTCTTAAATAAGAGAACTTGAAAGTTGAAATTACTCCTTGATCCATGGGCCATGGAATGGATGTTGAGTTAGCAGGCATGAAAACAACATCCATCTCCTTGTACATCACCAGCAGAGCTCTTGGGTGACCAGGAACACTGTCAATGAGCAGTAATATTTTGAAAGGAATGTTTTTTTCTGAGCAGTAGGTCTCAATGGTAGGCTTAAAATATTCAGTAAACCACACTATAAACAGATGTGCTGTTATCCAGGCTTTGTTTTTCCATTTATAGATCACAGGGAGAGTAGATTTAGCATAATTCTCAAGGACTCAAGAGTTTTTGGAATGGTAAAGGGGCACCAGCTTTAACTTAAAGTCGCCAGCTATATTAGCCCCTAACAAGAGAGTCAGACTGTTCTTTGAAGCTCTTGAAGCCAGGCATTGACTTCTCCTCTCTAGTTATGAAAGTCCTAGATGGCATCTTTTTTCAGTATAAGACTGTTTGGTTTATATTGAAAATCTGTTGCTTAGTGTAGTCACCTCCATCAGTGATCTTAGCTTGATCTTAGCCTCTACATCAGCACTTGCTGCTTCACCTTGCACTTTCATGTTATGGAGATGGCTTCTTTCCATAAAACTCATGAACCAATCTCTGCTGGCTTCTAACTTTTCTTCCCCAGCTTCCTTACCTCTCCCAGCCTTCCTAGAATTAAAGAGAGTTAATGCCTTACTCTGGATTAGGCTTTTGTTAAAGGGAATGTTGTGACTGGTTTGATCATTTTCTTCTTTTTTTGAGACAGGGTCTCACTCTGTCACCCAGGTTGGAGTGCAGTGGTGCAATCATGGCTCACTGGTCTTGACCTCCTGGACCCAAGCAATTCTCCCACCTCAGCCTCCTGAGTAGCAGGGACTATAGGCGTACATCACTGTGCCCGGCTAATTTTTAATTTTTTTTGTAGGGACAGGGTTTTTCTATGTTTCCCAGTCTGTTCTCAAACTCCTAGGCTCAAACAATCCTCCCACCTCGGCCTCCCAAAGTTCTGGGATTACAGAAGTGAGCAACTGTGCCTGGCCTGGAAAATTTTTTATAATTTTAGAGTGGGAAAAATCTTTTTTAAACTAAATTCCAAATACAAAAGACAAGACAAATAAATTTAAGTATTAAACATTTAAATCTTTTGTATGTATATGGAAGAACATCCAAAAGGCAAAGAACAAAATGAAAAAAAAAAAGATGTAGAACACAGATGACAAAAAGCTAATGTCCTCAATATATAAAGAGCTTTTAAAAACGAATAAGAAAAAAATCCTTTGCCTATATTTTTCTACTGATTTTTTTTTCTTAAAGTTTTGTTCAACCTGAACATCTTTTCATTGGGAAAAAATGCGGATGCCCAACAGTATATGAAAACATGTTCACCTGACTCATAACTTTAAAACTGAAAATTAAAACAATCATGAGACACTTAAAAACATCTTAACAAAGATTAAAGTTCAGTGTTGAAGATGGCATGAGAAACATATATTTTGAAACACTGTTATAAGAGCATACATTGATGCAATCTCTTTTGGAGGGAAACTTGGCAATATCAATCACTTTTTTTTTTTTTTTAGAGCTACATGAACTGGAATAGGATCTATCAAAGTTTTAAATGCACATGTTGGCTTGCTTGACTCAGAACTTGTATATGCACTTTTAGGAATTTATGTCACAGATATATTCACATAGATCCACGATGATATCTATTTATGTATAATCCTTACAGAATTATTTATAATAGTAAATAAATGCAAACAACGAAACATCCATCAATAGGAGCTGGCTAAATAAATGATGGCTCTTTCACACAATAAAATACTATGCAGCCACTAAAAAGAATTAAATAGAACTATCTGTACTGATGTAAATAAGTGTCTAAGATATACTTTCAAGAAATATTAAGTATTTAAGTATTTCGTTTATATGAACAATGAGAGTTTTTCATTTGTGTGAGAAAATATAAAGGATGGACACACAGATGCACGTGCACGTGTGCGCACACACACACATCAGATGCTTGTATATGAAGATCCAGTGGCAGAGCTTTGAGCCCTTTCCTCTGCTTTTGGGGGCATTATGGTGCTGTGGTAGGGATGCACTACAGTTGAGATCTCCACCCAGATCCACCCAGCATCCCCTTGGGATAGCAAATATTCACAGTGCCCCTTTACTCTCCTGAAATTACGTCCATTAAGAATGTAGGTCTGTCTTCACATCTAATTTCAAATAAAATCAAAACAATGCCCTAGGAGGCAAATGAGATAAAAGCAAAGTTATGTATAATTAAATAATATGTACTTTGATATGTAAATACTCTGTATGTTTAAACTGCAAGACATAATGAAGATGTCCAGGGCTCTCCCTGTGCACAGAATTACAGCGAATGCAACAGCCCCAGATATAGCCTTACGCACAGGTATAGACTAGGGACTAATGCTGACTTATCCTGCCAGCGTGATTTTACAAATAGGTGAGGAACCCTTGGCAAAGTTCCAAGTAAAACAAAGTACAGGCTTTGCTCCATTTACACGGTAGTTGCATTCCTAGAAAATTCAGGGTATATTAAGACCATGGAAATTGGAAGTTCACATTTATATGTAAATGAAGTTCAGTTCCAGATTCAAATGCTTATAAACAGATTTCTCACCTACCTGAATGTTTGGCAGGACAGCAGAGTTGTGAAGGATGGAGAAAATTCTTTGCTGTGTGGGATTGTTGCACTGCAAGGCAGTAACACCCCTCAGGCAGGGAGAAGCCCCACAGATTTTCAAAACACCCTCTGCAGGTGCAGCTACCGACCCCATCAAGAACTGTTAAACACCTTGAAGGAATGCCCCCAGGAGCTGTTGGGGGGTAGGGGGCTCTGTTTCACCACGTGGCATTTATCTAATTCCACCTGTGTTAGTGGACTGCTGACACAGTGCAGAGTTCTTCAAGGGACGGTCAGAGCCTTCCGGCCCCACCTCTCTCCTTTTCCCCTCCCCACAAAGCCCAGAGCACTGTAGGTGCCCAGCTGGATGGTGAACCCAGCCCAGGGCTCTACTTGGGGTCTGGGGGACAGGTGGCCTCTGTGCTGCTCTATTTCAGCCCTCACACTCCGGGCTGCTCAGGGAAGATCTCATTCGAGAAGGATATATATGCCACATTAAATATTAAGTTAAACACCTGCTCTACCAGCTAGGGCCACGGTTCCGAAACTGCTCACCATTTGCAAACTGGTGACATGGCCAGCCTGTTACTGCAGTGTCAGCAGTTTGTGCCTGTCCTGATTGGGACAAATTATCTGCAGGTGTGTCACTGGGCCACAGGCCTGCTGATGGGGGAGCCACCGTGCTTACCTGCCGGAGAGGACAGCGGGTAGGGCACCAGGCTCCCCACTTCTGCTCACCTCTCTACTGGTGAAGGACCTGGCAGACTTGCCCCCAGCTGGGTCCACCTGACCTTTTGCCTGAGAGAACAAAGGAATGGGGCCAGACTGTATCTCGCCGGCCTCTTTCCCTGAGGACCATCTCTTTGCGTCAGTAAGCTGGTATGTCAGGAGGAGACAGAGAGAGGCCTCTTGTGGGCCAACAAGTTTGGGAGACACTAGCCTGGTAGGTGATCTGGGCCTTGGGGACTGAGGCTCCCACTGGACACTGCCCCTTTTTAGTAGTGGAAATACCCACAAAGACAGACAGAATGGCTGCCGAGTCCCTGAGTCCCCCTGCTCTGATTTGCGGCATACCTCAGGTTCAATGTTTGGAGCCTCAATACCCAAAACTTGGCGGCCCAAGAAAGTCCACCCTCTTCTGGCTTTTAATCTGAGCAACAGCCAGGGGCTGAGGGAAAGAGCACTGAACAGGAGTCAGAGGAACAGGTTTCTGTCTGGACTTTGCACCTAACTGGTTCTATCTTTGGACACATTGATCATCCTCTTCTCTCCAAGCTTGTTTTCCTATCTATGAAACAGGGGTGGTAATTCTGCCCCTGCCTCCCTTGACTGTTTCAAGGATAAAATGAGCCAGTGGGAGGAGGGGGATGAAGAGCCACCGAAGGGGCATCTGAGTGTATGTGGGCAGTTGTGGAAAACGAGGCTTGGAGGGGTTCAGGATCCAGCTTTGGCGAGTCCCAGCCTTCCTCAGAGCAGATGTTCTGACCATACCCAGGCAGGGTGGGAGAATACTGTGGTCCCACTCCTCACTTCACAGCTGGGGAGACTGAGGACAAGAGAGGGAAGTGACCTGCTCAAGGCCACATTCAGTGAGTGAGAGCTGGAGCCCCAGTTCCAGCTCCCCGAGGGCCCTCGCTTCCACAGCCTGCTGCCATTATATGATTAAATGGACTAAAAAAATCCCAGTTCAAATTTCCTGGAGGCATCTCTTTTAGTGTGCAATTGAGAATGTCAGCAGGGAAGCCAGGTTGCCGGAGCTGGAAGCCCACTTCATTGCATTCTAGCTGGGTAATCTCAGGCAAGTTACTAACTTCTGGGCCCAAGTTCCCCATCGTGAAATGGCACGGCACTAGAGTTTTCTCACAGCTTCTGGCAAGGATTATATGAGTGGTCCTTGCGGAGTGCTTAGCACAGTGCTTGGCACAGGGTAAACACCCCATAAATGGTAGTTATTACTATGTGTCTGGGCTCTTGTCCAGAGTCCCTTATCTCTGCCCTGGGGGCGTAAGACAAAGAGACATATGCCCAGTGACAGCTCTCTACATGGGGATGCTCTCAGAAGGGTCCTGATCCCTCAGAAATCCACAGAAGGTGGTGGAGTCTTGGAGACGCCATCAGGACGTCTGACTGAGGGACAGGGATGCAGAGCTCTGAATTTTTTCCACTTGTTTAGAGTCCCGGTGTCTATCATCAAAAGCAGGGACATCCACTGTGGGTTTGGGGATTTTGGGGAAACAGTAAACACTGCATGGCGTTGCTTTCAGCCTGTGAACCCACGGACTCCGGACCTGGGGCGTCTCGGGGGCTGGGGAGCCCAGGCTGGTTTCTGTGCATGGTGGAGACCCTCTGCTGGGCTGCGTGGCTGTGGGGTTTTCCTCCTCGGGAAATATGTTCTGCCTCCTCTGTCACACTCCCCTCTGGCGGAGTGCCAGGCCGCTCCCAACAGCCATTTGTCCATATTTCCATGGGGCGTGCCTCCTTTGACCCATTTTTTATGAGCCTTTTTGAGGCTCATCAGATGTAACTAAACACCTCTTCTCTGAGAGTGAAATCATAATGAATAATGAAAGCAAAAATACAAGAAACGCCTTGTGTATCCAGGCTGCCAAAAGGTGCTGTGAAAAATTACAAAAGCTACAGTGCAGCATGATACCCTGCAACTGAGTGTTGGCCACGGAGCCATCCTCAGAATTCCATGGAAGATGCTAGGCTGGCTATCAGAGTTGTTCTGTGGGCCAGGCATGTGGCTCATGCCTGTAATCCCAGCACTTTGATAGGTCAAGGTGGGAGGATCACTTGAGCCCAGGAGTTCGAGACTAGCCTGGGCAACATAGGGAGACCCCCCCATCTCAAAAAATAAAAAA
The DNA here is from genome assembly GCF_047675955.1 of Chlorocebus sabaeus. NCBI lineage: Eukaryota > Metazoa > Chordata > Mammalia > Primates > Cercopithecidae > Chlorocebus > Chlorocebus sabaeus. The sequence continues at coordinate 65,628,817 of NC_132915.1, read as the reverse complement.
CTGTTTTGTGCATTGGAAAGGAGATAATATCAACACTTGGAGCTCACTGGGCTCTTGCTCTGTGCAAGGCTGGGAGTACCATGTGTCCCTGGTGGACAGTCCCTGCCCTCACTGGGCTTACCTGTGGGGCAGAGCCAGGCAATTTACAGTAAACACAGAATAAATTTGCAATGTAATTTTACCACGGCATGTGCTCTGAAGAAAATAAGTGGGAGAGAACAGAGAGACTCAGGGAGTGGTGCCCAGCGGGGTGGGTCTCTGTAAAATGGTGGTGTTTGATCTGAGATCTAAATGTTGAGAAGCTTTGTGGGGAGCTGCGGGAAAGGCATTCTGGCAGAAATTACAGCTTCAGCCTTTTAAATGTACAAGTGAATGAATGAATGAATGACATGCATACCCTAAAGGATGGGGCAGATTTCTCAGTTCTTTCTCTGCTGACAGCTAAGCTCAGCCCATAAATCAGGCCTCAAGGGCTCTTGGAGTTAGAGAAAAGCATAGAGGTTAGGCAGCCTGATTCTTCACACAGCCCGGGTCAGTTCGCCCGGGTCAGTTCCACATCAGGGCTTGGTCACCTCTGGTGTTGGGGATTTCCCTGCCTCAAAGGCGAAGTCTCTTCCAGCAGTACTTACCCAGAGCTGTTCTCAGCTGAAGTGATTTCCTTTCCCACTGTCAGGCCAGAAACTGAGGTATCTATAAAGTCCAGGCGGACATCTATGCTTTGAACTCATAGACCAGGCACTGCCCAACATGTCCCTCAGCCTGGTGTGTGCCCCCGAGGTCCAGCCCAAAGGTGCTTTGATTTGCATAGAGTTTTTTTAAACTTAAAAAAATTAGACCTAACATTTTAACAACCAGAGGAAATACACCCCAATGTCCATCCATGGGGGCCCTGTTACAGACAGAATAGCTCATCCACACAATGGAGTGCGAAAGAACAAGGAAGCTCTTCATATCTTCATAGGGGATGTAAACAATGTATCTCAAAGATACATTATTTGTGAAAAAAGCAAGGTGAAGAAGAGTGTATACAGCATGCTGCCTTTGCGTGAAAAAGGGACAATGGGAATGCATATTTGTGTTTGTGAGAGTTAAAGAAACTCTGGAAAGGTGCTCAGGACTTAACCATGTTTAAGCAGAGGGTATGGGGAGAGCATTTTTTACTGAGTGCTATTTACATTTTAATTTTTTGAACCTTAACATATCAGCTATCAAAAAGTTACATTTAAAAGTGCCTTAAAAATCAGATTTAACATAAAGAGGGTGGATTACTTGAGCTGAGGAGTTCAAGACCAGCCTGAGTAACATGGTGAAACCCTGTCTCTACAAAAAACTGCAAAAATTAGCCGGATGTGGTGGTACGCACCTATAGTCCCAGCTACTCGGGAGGCTGAGGCAGGAGGATCACCTGAGCCCAGGAGGTCAAGGCTGTAGTGAGCCACAATCGTGCCACTGCACTCCAACCTGGGTGAAGGATCGAGACCCTATATCTAAAAAAAAAAAGAATTAAAATGTCTAGCTTCTTTTGGAAAAACGGAAGACTTGGCCACCTTGGGTCGACATTCCCATGCAGCCACACTTGGGGAGAGTTGAGAAGTGGTGGCCCCCGTAGCTGAAGCAGCAGGCTCCTGTTTACCCCAGCCCCCACCTCCTGGCCCCTGTGGGCACTGGGTTTTCAACCCTGTTCTAACCCATCACCCCATCCTTCCTGTGTCCTCTTACCCTCATTCCTGCCCAATAGAAACCCCTCTCTCAAGCCAGGAAGGGCAGCCCACAGGCTCTCCAGCTAGCCTTCCCTGTCCCTGACCTCAGACCTCTGCTCAGGCTATTCTGCCTGCTTGGGATGGCTTTCCCCAGTATCAGCTCAGTGTGCAAACCATCCACCGGGGAGGGCCTGGAGCAGCGAGTGCAAAGTTCTCAAGAATGTGCGGCAACCCAGCGTTTCATCCCAGTGTAGTGACATCACGCTCTCTCCAGACTCAATGTTGTGGGCCCTTTGCAGTAGTAGTGGCTGCAGCATGAAAACTCCATATCCAAATTGGACTGTCTCCAGAGATACAGGGCTATTTGCATTCCAGAACGATTTGAGGGTGAATTCTATTGAAATTTAAAGTATTTGTTTTTCCACTGGTAAGTAGACTCACAATTCTAGATTCTTGGATTCCTAGAAGCCTAGAATTTTGGAATCTTAGTTTTTGGAAGGCTACTCGGAGGTTCAGAGATGGCAGAAGTCTGAGCATTTTAAAGCCGAAATGAAACTCAAGCATCTTCGTAATTAAAATGCATGTAGAAGAAAAATATGATTTGCTTTTAGGTTAGCTCAGTGTTCCCAAGAAATATTTGTTGAATAAAATGAATTAATATTTGTGTAAAGTGCAGCATCAATTAAACAAATAATTTCAGTGGAAAGTATTCCAGTTGTTTCTGACCTTATATTTTATAGAATAAAAAACAAACGAAGCTGGACAGCCCTTCTGGTAATGCTTTCATAGATTTTTATACTTGTGAGTGGCTTGGGAGCCGACCCTTCCAAAGAGCCTTCAAGCAGGTCTCTGGGCCTCCAGCGTCCAGCCCACCCTGCTGTGATCCGTCTTCCTAAAATAGCGATTTCATTAGCTTGTTCTTGTGGTCAGAGATCCCCACTGCCTTGTCATTGTCTGGAGGAGAAAAGGTGCAAAGGACAGCGCCTGGGCAATTTGCAGAGTTTCTGCCATTCATCACCCATTCACTCATCTCTCCATTAAAACTGAACTCCTCCTTCACATCAGACGTCAGCCTAGTCTAGGTCCTGAGGGTTTTAGAGTTCCTGCCCTCAACCAACCCACAGTCTGATGCGGGATACACAGCAAAGCAAAGCAAAACAAAAATGAAAAAGAAAGGGAAATACTGTGGGAGATGTCAAGTGCTTTTGACAATATGAAGGAGGGAACAGTCGCTTCTCTTTGTGGGGCTTGGGGAAGGTTTTATGAAGGAAGCAACATCTAAGCTGCTCCAGGGAAACCATCCACCCTTGGCTTCTCTGCTCTGAAGTTTGGTTTAATTTCTCACCATTCTCTTAAAAGAAAACAAATCTTTTTTTTTTTGGAAACAGGGTTTACCCTGTGGCCCAGGCTGGAGTGCAGTGGTGTGATCACAGCTCACTGCACCCTCGTCCTCCCAACCTCAAGGGATCCTCCCACCTCAGTCTTTCAAGTAGCGGGGACTACAGGCGCACACCACTATGCTGGCTAATTTTTTTTTTTTTTTTTTTTTTTTTTTTTTTTTGAGAAGTCTCGCTCTGTCGCCCAGGCTGGAGTGCAGTGGCCGGATCTCAGCTGACTGCAAGCTCTGCCTCCCGGGTTTACGCCATTCTCCTGCCTCAGCCTCCCGAGTAGCTGGGACTATAGGCGCCCACCACCTCACCTGGCTAGTTTTTTTTTTTTTTTTGTATTTTTTAGTAGAGACGGGGTTTCACTGGGTTAGCCAGGATGGTCTCGATCTCCTGACCTCGTGATCCGCCCGTCTCGGCCTCCCAAAGTGCTGGGATTACAGGCTTGAGCCACCGCGCCCGGCCTAATTTTTGTATTTTTTTTGTAGAGACAGCATTTCGCCATGTTGCCCAGGCTGGTCTCAAACTCCTGGGTTCGAGCAATCCTCCCACCTTGACCTCACAAAGTGAATAATTCCTTTTTAATTGCAAAGTAATACAAGTTCACTGTAAAATAAATTCAAATGTCACAGAAGTATGTACAGCAATGTGTCCCCACGTCTCCTCAGTCTATTCCTAATCCATTCTGTAGATGTCATCAGAGTTGACGATTTGGTATGTATTCTTCAAGAACCTTTGCTGTGCATAAAGAAACATATCAGTATGTACACATACAGTTTATTTCCTATAAATGGGTTCAAACTCTCTGCATTGTTGTTTAATTTTTTTAAGGTTATTCATGTTTTAAGGACACTCTAGCTGTCTGTAGGCAAAGAGCTTCTACCCTGTCTAGTGAACTGGATGAACCAGCATGGACTTTTCTCTAGCCGTGTGGCTGACCAGCCCCAATCCTCAGGGCCAGGGGGCGAATCTCTCTCAGTATTTGATACGCAGGACTTCAGAGGTGAACAGGCCCAAGAAGGGCAGAGGGCAGGGCACCCTGATGTCCACAGGAGGCCCAGGGTTGTTGGCATACAGACAGCTGACTTGGAGCCTGGCTGTGGCCTCCCCCATGCCATGCGGGGAGGGGGGCTGCCAGGAGGACAAGGGGAAGCCATGGGGAGGAAGCTTTAGTTTAGTGAGAAGAAGCACTTCTGAGCAGTTTGAACTCTCTGAAAGCTGAATAGGCTGCCTCAGGAGATAATAACAATGATAGTTAATGTTTAATAATAAGCATTTGTTATGTACTTTGGTTCATTTAATCTTTCACTCTTTAAAACACAGGCACTATTTTGGTTCCAAGTAACAGTTAAAGAAACCTCGTGAGTTCACACAGCTAGTAAGTGGCGGTATGGTTTTCTCCTGACTCCTCTATGGTCCTGCCTCCCTTCGTAGCAAGCCCCTCAAGCAGAGCTCTTTCCCACTCACTGGTAGCACAGAGAGGCCAGTGTCCACCGGGGTCTGGGAAGCTGATCAAATGTGCAGTCCTATGTACGGATGCTGGATCAGACTGCCTGGCTTTGAATCCCAGCTCTGCCACTTATGAATTGGTGACCTCCGTTTCTCAACATGTGTGCGCGTGTATGTGCGCACACCTCAGTCACCTCATCTATAAAATGGGGATGGAACTCGCTATGTAGATGAAGTGAGCGGACAACTTGCAAAGCACTTAAAAGCCCTGCCTGGGCTTGTTACGTGTGGCTTTGAAAATCTGGAGCCGGGGAAAACCACCTGAGTCAGAGAGTCAGATTTAGGGGTCCCCTGCAGAGGGGCTGGTGGGAGAGCTTGCTGGGGGATCTGTCCAGCGTGGAGCAGGCCTGACGGCTGCCTGTCTTGGATATTCCATTGACCTCCTGCAGTTTCCAGTTGCTGCTGTAACAAACTACCCCAATTCCAGGGGCTAAAACAATGCAAATGTATTATTGTAAAGTTCTGGAGGTCAGAAGTCCTAAAATCAAAGAGTGGTGGGCTGCATTCCTTCTGGACGCCCTGGGGTAAAATTCCTTTCCTTGCCTTTTCTAGCTTCTAGAGGACACATGAATTCCTTGGCTCATGGCCCCTTCCTCCATCTTCGAAGCCGGCAGAGTAGCATCTTCTCTCCTCCTTGGCCTCTGCTTCTGCGGCCACATCTTCTCTCTGTGCCTCTGACCCCTTTGCCCCCGTTTCTAAGGACCCTTGTGGTTCCATTGGGCCCACATAGATGATCCAGATGCTCTCCACAGTGCACAGACCTTAATTTAATCACGTCTGCAAAATCCCTTTTGCCATGTAAGGTCACATAGTCACAGGTTCTGGGAATTAGGATGTAGACATCCTGGGCAGGGAGGAGGATATTCTTCTGTCTACCACGTCTCCAGGGCCAAATATAAAAGCCTCCCTGAGCACCTTGCATCCCATAGTTCCCCGGATGACCCGTCGTCTGTGAGGGACTGGGCAGCTCTTTTGCTCCATTTCTGCCTGTTCTTTCTCCACTCTCTCCGTGAGCATTGGCTGATTCTCACTCTGTCTCCTCCATCTGCCCCAATGCCGAGACAAGTTGTGCCCTCCCCAGGTGCCCAGAGTCGAGAGACTGGAGTATTGGTGCTGGATAACCCTAGAGATCACCAAGCACAACTCCGTCATTGAACAGATGGGGATGCTGAGCACTGAGAACTCAAGTTCTCCCAAAGTCAGACACCTCTGGAACCCATATCCCTTGACTCCTATTCTAGTGCTCTCTCCTCCATTTTGAACTCAGCCTTTGTCCTTGCAGAATGGGACTTTTTTTTTTTCCTCTCCTATTCTCCTTTCTCAGCCTGGTTGATCCACTGTCCTCTATCTGCCTATCTATGAAGCTGCCCAGCGGAACCCTTTATCCAGGCCTGTCTTTTTGCCATCTTTCAACTCAGCCATGCTGAGTCCCTGACTCCAAGCCTTTGGTCTTGCTGGTTCCTGTACTTCAGATGCTTCTGTCATTTACCCAGGGGTGGCGGCAGTCTGCTGCGAAAGGGAGAGGGGGGTCTGACTTGGAGTCAGGATCACAGATCTTCATCCCAGCTCTGCCATAACTCCTGGTAACTTTGAGAATTCCCTTCCCCTCTGTGAACCTCAGTTTTCCCATCTGCCCAGTGGGAATTATAAATCCTGGCTCATTCTTACCTTGCAGGACTACAGTAAAGCGCACATGAAAGAAAATGTGTGGTAATGGCCCGGAAGCTGTAAGGGGCTGGGTCCTCTCTTGTGAGCTCACAGAGAGCTGGCCACCTTGACTGTGCCGGGGTCCTGCCTGCCCGGCAGGAAGGTAAAGCTGAGCTGGTCCAGGGCTTTGCCTGTAAAAGGATCTCACAACACTGCTGAGGGATGTAAGAATCAGGAGGCCTGACAGTCCCTGCCCATGTGCCTTCAGTGCATGTCTCCCTGGAGCAGTCCCCAAGTGCTGCCTCCTCCAGGAAGCTCTCCGCAATTACTCTACAGTCAGAAGTCATATTGCCCTTGATCAGCCCACCATTATGCCTGTTAGCCCATTGTGCCTTGATTTGTAATTCTTTGTGTCCAGCCTAAATTTCTCCTTAGTCTACAAGATTCTGAATTGTCTCTGCCTTCTCCAGCACAGCCTAGTGTGGAACTTGGAATATAGTAGGTACTCAGGAAGTATTTATTGAATGAATGAATGGATGAATGGATGATGGATGAATTAATAAACCAGTGCGCTGTCTATTATGATTGGTCATTACTAATTGCCCTGCACTCCACCCTTCTAGGTCATTGTCAAGGTTATTGACATGATTCAGACACTCACATACACATCTTTGATTAGCATAAAGGCACATTCGAATTCAAGATATTATCATAATTATTATTTCTTCCCAACTGCATTAGCTTCTACCAGTCTGCTGCCTTTTTTTTTTTTTTTTTTCTTGGCCATGTTCACAGCTCAGGAAAAAAAATCTCTCTCTAATGTATCTCTATTAGCTTTTATTTTCATTATCTGTGAGGCCTTAGAACTTCTACTCCCACCCTGAGATCATCTATAAATGTTTGGTAAGGCTGTTTCTGGCATGAATGCTTAGGGGCACCTGCTGCCTGTCTGGATGAACCTGTCCAGAAAAGTGTTTGCCTTTTCAGACCCATTGGTTCCTTTTGTATGCCTCTGTGAACCCAGATTCAGGATGGGGTCATATGCCCATCTTAAGGATAGTATGGCCAAGCAGCCTATTGAGGGGGTTGGTATATAGGATAGGGGTTTAGGGGGCTCTTCCCCCAGAGCTGGTTTCAATCCTGAACAGTCAGAGAGGCAGGCCCAAGCTAGACTCCCATGAGCCAAGAGTCACCAGCAGGAGTCATAGCTGATGCTCCCATCCACTCCCTCTGCACCATGCATTATTCTAAGCACTTGACTTATTAATAGCTTGTCTAATCTGCATAACAACCTTTTGTGGGAGTCACTCTTCTCGTCTTCATTTTACTGGTGCAATAACTGAGGCACAGAGACGCATAGAAACTTGCTCAAGGTCACACAGCTTGTAAGTGGTGTAGCCAGGTTTCAAATGCAGGCAGTCAGACTTCAGAGACCACGCACTTGACCCCTGAGACACACTATTCTCATAAAGCCTAGTGAGTCATGGCAGCCTGGAAGGGTGCCAGAGAAAGTCTGAGTTGGACAGACCCCTATCTGAAGAACAGAACTGATAGGTGGATCTTAGGCCATGTGTAGGGGCGGGACTGATGGGGCTTCTTGGGTGATATCTGGTTGAAGGGCAGTGGGTTGACTCAACCCTGAAAAGTTGGCATCCCCTTGGGTTAGCCTCCTGCTCAGACAGACCTCATGCAGCCTGACCAGGCCTCAGCAGGCCCTGGGTGAAGGTTTGGTGAGTGAATGGGCAGACACAGCAGGTATGATTGTTCCTTCTTTCTTGGGAAACATGCTGTGTATTCTCGCATGTTCCTGCCTGGGCCAGGCCACCTGGACACATCTGAGCAGCCTCAGGGCTCTCAGCCCCTGCGGTGCAGCCTCCCAGCCCCCAGGCTGTGTGTTGTCCATTGTGGGGAGCCCTGTGCTTCAAGGAACTCCCCACCTAGACCAAAGCTTTCTTCTGTTCTTTTACTTTCCAGCAAAAAATAAAAGCATAAGAAAGATAATTGTCACTACTTAAAAACAAATATTTTAGAGATGGGGTCTCACTACGTTTCCCAGGCTGGTCTCAAATTCCTGGGCTCAAGTGATGCTCCCACCTCAGCCTCCTGGGTAGCCAGGACCACAGATGTGAGCCACCCTGCCCAGCCAACTGCTTTTCTTAAATAGACTTTCTTCCTCCTTCCCTGGTCTGGGAGAGAGAAGGCCAAGTGCCAGGGTAAGGGTCATGCCATTTAGGTCTGGTTCTCTTCAGGAACAAGTCGTGAAGTCCCCAGTTCTTCACACCCGCACCCCACAGGGTTCCTGCTTTCTTATCCTCCATTGCCTGGCCTGCCTGAGAGGAGGAAAGATGCCAAGTCCCGGTGGTGAGGGGTGGGGAACCTCAGGCCAGGCCCTGGGGCAGGCCAGCAGGTGTGATCCAGGTATGATCCAGGTGGCTGGATTTGGGGGAAGGGGAGGGGCGGGGCCAGAGGCTGCACTTAGGGCTCTGGGCAGCGACTCTTTTCTAGCTGGACTGGCAGCCTTATGGGGTCTTTCACAACCAGTAATATCAGCCCTGGATGTTGTCGTTGCTCAAAAGGTGTTGCCCGAAAGAGAACTATGGTTGGCACAAATAGCCGTCTGTGCCAACGTGGGTGGGGGTGGATTTCTAACACATACCTGTGGCTTCATTATTTTAAAATCCTTCTTATGCTAATAAGGTTGATGCAGTAAAAGGCCCTGGTGGAACCCAGCCTAAGTCCATGGAGCCAGGGTGTGGCTCCCCATCCCCCCAATACTCTCTACCTGGGTCCCGCAGCCCCATTTTGGCTCCTCTCCACCTGGGCCCACAGGGCCTCTAAGGGCTGGGCCCATCAATGGCCTCATTTCTCTGTGGCCTGAGCACACTTCCAGCAGGGACAGGCTCTGCCCACGGCACCCTCCCAGATGAATCCCTTCTTTGACCTTTGTAATTATTCCTGTTCAATCTTCCTTCGTGTTTTCTTCCTCCTCCCTTTTTGAGGTGCTCAACTCCTGCACTCTCTCCAGTGTATTAAGGATGTGAGTGAAATTGATGACTGGGATGTCTCAGGTCTTTATGATGATGAATGACTTTCACTGCCAAAGCTTTTATTGTCTGTGATTTGGGAAGAAGGGGGAACTGATATATCAAGGCTGCCTGTCACACCATTTAATACAGTTATAAATCCTGACGTCACTAACTGGTGGTCAGGAGCTGGAGAATTCCACCAGCCACCGCTTTGCCGAGCCTTTATGGATTTTCTCCTTTCTCTGGCCTTTCGTTGCTTGACTATCACAATTGTGTTTTGGGAGGGGGGATGGGGACAGCTAGATAGTGAATTTAAAAATCGCAGGGACACCCTGGTCTCGGGAGGAGATGGGAGCCCTCCCTCACCCTTACTCTGAAAGAAGGAGCAGATAGAAGGCCTTTGATTCCAATGTGAGCAAGGAAATTGTTTGGTGAGACAAACCCCTCAAAGTATGCTAATGCGTTCTTGCATGTGCACCACTCTCTACAGTTTACGAAGTGATTTTACATCAGTTATTTTTCAGACCCTCCTACCATCTTGGGAGGGCAGCAGGGAAAGACTTGACCCTCATTTTACAAAAGAGGAAACTGCCGGGTGCGGTGGCTCACGCCTGTAATCCCAGCACTTTGGGAGGCCGAGGCGGGCGGATCACGAGGTCAGGAGATCGAGACCACAGTGAAACCCCATCTCTACTAAAAATACCAAAAATTAGCCGGGCGCGGTAGCGGGCGCCTGTAGTCCCAGCTGCTTGGGAGGCTGAGGCAGGGGAATGGCGTGAACCCAGGAGGCGGAGCTTGCAGTAGGCCGAGATCGTGCCACTGCACTCCAGCCTGGGTGACAGAGCAAGACTCCGTCTCAAAAAAAAAAAAAAAAAAAAAAAGAGGAAACTGAGGCTCAGCAAGGTGATGTGCCTTGGCCAGGGTTATGCCACCTGGGCTGATGAAAGGAGCTCCCTGGGGTGAAGCAACGGAGCATCACCATTAGGTGTTCAGGGCGTGGGGTCAGACAGCCCTGGGCTCCAGTCTCAGACCCCCCTACCTTTTAGCAGCTGACCCTGGGAAGGCCACTTACATTTTCTGATACTCCATTTCCTCACCTGGAAGTGAGACGAACACTCTCCTCATTAGGTTGTTCTGAGGGTCAAATGAAATCATGCACATGGGTTTCTAAGCTAGGTTCTTGGCTCATCAAAAGTGCTCAGTAAATGTTTTTAAAAGGTGAAACGATAAGGAGAGGCATGTGACAGATGTCACAGGCGCACAACGGGGGCCACTTCCCAAGGCTGGGTGGGAAGGCTTCCTGAGGGAGGTGACACCTGAGCACACGGAAGTGAGGAGGAATTAGCCAGACTGGGGAAACAGGCCAGGAAAAGCATTCCAGGCAGAAGGAACAGCATGATAAAGGGTGAGTGAGGAAAGCAGCTGGAGATGAGGGAGGGCCCAGGTCCCCGAGACTGCCAAAGACATGGGGGCAGACCCTGCAGGTGCTGTGAGGGAACTGGAATCCCCAAGGGAATCTCTGTGGGGTCCTGACAGAGGGTGGATGTAAGGATGAGACTCGCTGGAAGACATGACCTGCTCCAGGTGGCTATAAAAGCCCAGGAGAGAACGGATGAGGACCTGGACCCAGGCTGTGGAAAGGGGGATGGAGGAAACGTTTTGAGGGGCGGAACTGGTAATAGTCACTTCTGGGGAACAGGTGGGAGGCCATCAACGATGGCTCCCCTTGTTGGAATTTGGGGGACCTGGGAGATAATGGAGATAATGGAGCCAGTGGGTGAGATGAAGACCATGGAAGAGCTGGTTTGAATATTTGACCTTGGGGTACCCCAGGGACGCTCAGGTGGAATGTCCGGAGGGCAGTGGGCGCGGGGTCAGGGCTGGAGGCATGGACACAGGTGGTGGAAGGATGTGATCACTCATTAGAGAGCTTTAGACAAGGACGATTGGGAGGAGCAGAGCTGGAGAGGGACTCTGGGAAACCAGGGTGGCTGAGGAGGAGGACGCCATGGAGGAGGATGCCATGGAGAAACCCGGAGCAGGGGAGTGAATGGTGATTGACACGCCCACCACAGATGTGCTCCATCTTGGAGGCTGTAGCAGTCACAGGACTTCATTGTAAACAACAGAATTCTCTCTGGCTGGTTAAGCGGAAAAGGGATTTTCTAAGGATGTTAGGACGCTCAGGGTCTCCAAGAGGGCCACAGAACCAGGCTTGGAGGCTTGCCTGGCCCATGCTACAGGACTACACTGTGGAGCGGCCATGCCGTGGCCCGTGGACGCAGACCCTTTGGCTCACACAACCTTCGCTGGACACCGGATGTCACCACTAGGACCTCGGCCTCAGCAGATGGACTCCATGTGGTGCCTGCTTCTTTGTGTCGCCAGCTTCTGAATTAAAGACTCACACACATGTCTACTTGGGGGACCCAGAAATATGCCTGCGCCCTCGCCGCAAGGGAGGCTGGGAAATCATGTCTCCGACTTTAGCCTCAAGAAGCCCGAACTCTTAAAGTGGAAAATGCCCCAAACAAAAGAAGGATGTTCAGTGATGTCAGGAAGCCAAAAATGTTTGAAGATTTAGAGAGTGAGCAGAGAGATCCAAGGTAACAAGGCTGGAAAGAATCCATTGGCTTTGGTAGTTAGGAGGGCCTCGTTCTTCCAGCCAGTTATCTCCCACAGCCCATCGTTTCCACAGGATTTGAGGCAGCATTAAATGAAAGCCCAAGGGCATCTGTACATGGGCCAGAAACCACCTGAAGAAAGGAGGAGATGGTTGCACTGGATTTGGGATGGGGCTTGCAGCAGTTGAGCCCTGAAGCTCTAAGAAAGCCCTAATGAGGAGAGGACGAGCTGGACCTAATGAGCTGGACCAGGAGGCCATGGGGTGGGGGCTGTCCTTCAGGACTTCAGTGAGTTGCAGTGGATGCCTGGACTGGGGAAACAGTAAGGGAGAAGAATGAAGCAAGGACCTGGTGGCCCGGCCCCAACCCTATAGTCCTGGGGGTTGGCTGGCAGGCATTTTCCTTTGGCTAGCCCTTGGGTAGCTTCTGGCCTTTGGCTGGTGGCTTTTCTCAGTGGAGAGGATGGAAACTAACACCGACTGGGCTCAAAGAAAAAGCCTCCTGTCCTTATGGGCACAAAATCCCTAGCACTGAGTGCAGGCTGGACTCAGAGGAGTAGCCTGGTAGATGTTTTCTGAGTGAAAGACAGAATGAGCCTAGGCATTTGTTTAGCTTCAGCTCTGTGCCAAACATGGTGATGGGCACCACAGGGAAACAGAGGTGAGCAGGACATAGTCTCTGCACTAGAAGGGTTAGGTCTAGTGTCTTCTACTGGACAGCTGTCCCAGCAGTCTGACACGTGCTGGGCTGTGGAGCTGTGTGCAGCGTGGCTCTGAGAGCACTGAAGAGGGAGCATGGGACTGTGGGGGACAGGACCAGGGCATTTGAGGGATCTTTCACAGGAGATGACATTGGTAGCGTTTGCCCAGCGCCCGCCAGGAGACTGTGGCAACATTTGCTAAGGCATGGAGGCCAGTCGGGGGAGAGCAAGCCATTTAGGGCTGTGGTACTGGTGGGGGTGCTGGAACCTGTACCACCCTAGTAGAGATGCTTGGGAAAAGGCAGGAGGAGAGGGCATGAGGGATCTGGACTTGATCCAGAGGTGTTGGGGAGCCGAGGAGTGCAGGGTCCTATGGATCAGAGGTGGCTGGAGCCAGGCAGCGGTTCAGTTGGGCTGCAGTGGCAATGGGTGTCTGCAGTGCGGCTGGAGTTGGCTGTGGATGACAACCCCAGACCCTGCCCCAGGAGTGTTAGTGGGAGAGGCTGGGCCAGTGGGTGCCAGGATGTCCGGGTCAGGCCTTCTTGCCCAGGGGCGCCCCCACAGCCTGCTGGTTGCCCTCATTATGCCCCTCATGTGGCGAGGAGAGCCGGGAGCTGCAATCAAGATGCCGGGTGCCTCCTGCTGGTGTGCGGAGAGCAGGCAAACCACATGAGATCCCATCTCGCGCATAATGTGCATCCGAGGACAAAATTAGATTGAGAAGTAAATGGAGCCGAAAATTTCCGAAGCATTTCCCGTCAAGAAGCTGTTTGATTGCATGTTTTAATTCTCCTAGTCCTCCTGCCCAGTGAGCTTCAATTTGGTGGGGGTGGCTGGGGCAGAAGGAGCCTGTGATGGGAGGGGTTGCTGGGGTCCTGGGGCCCGGAGGCCAGAGGGAAGAAGAGAGACCCTTTACACATGTGAATGCAGAGCCCACGCGCCTCCTTCTCCAGGTGATGTGGCTCAGACCTCAGACAACCCTGTGAAGATAGCGCCACTAGCCCCAATTTGTAGACAAGAAAACTGAGGAGCAGAAATTAACCTGCCTGAGGCCACATAAATAATATGCAGTTGGCTGGGCTGGCAAGCACTGGCCTGTGGAACTTTAAAACTAAAGCACATACTAAGTTGGATTGCATGTTTGAATGTTTCTATTTTCTTTCTTTTCTTTTGTTTTAACCAGAGAAGACTGCCTTATTCCTCTTTCTCATTCCTTTCCTTTCCTCTCTCCATCCTCCATTTCCAAACCCAGAAACAAACCATGGGAAGCAGCGCAACGGGCATTGTTCCTATTTTCAGGTTTGTAAAGTGAGACTCATCGAGGCACAGGCATTTGCTGGTAGCACAGAAGGAGAAAGTTAGTGTCAAATTCTGTGAAGTCGGATTTGTGTGTGTTCCCCCGACCGGCAGGCTCAGCTCCATCTCCTGGGCTCCAGAGACACGGCTGACTCTGGCCAAGTCTGCAGAGCCCAAGAAGATGCTGGCATTCTTAGATCTACTCACAAAAGAAAGTGTTGTAATTCTCTTCATCAGGGACGTGAGCACCCTGGACTACGGGAAGAAAATTGAGAATCAGTTTCTGAAGCTTGAGAGGTGTTCTGTGAAGACAGAGGGAAGGGCAGGAAAGCAACAGAGAAAACCTGGGAAAGGAAACCTGGATTGGGATCCATACTGGGTCCGGGACCAAGATCTGGCTGTGCACAGCCCTCTGGGCAAGACCCTGCCCTTGCGAGAGTTTCTTCTTACCTGCCAAATAGGCAATTAGTGATTTTTTTTTTTAACAACTGTTAAGATTTTGTGTTTTTCTTGCTTTTGTGTGTGTGTGTGTGTGTGTGTGTGTGTGTGTGTGAAGAAACCTTTATTCAGATGAATCTTCCTGGGAAGCTTGATGTAAACTAGTTAGAAGTGAGGTTCACTGGGTGAAAGAGTGGGAGCTCCAGAGGTCCCTGAGGTCCCCCTGGAGGCTCAGGGGAACAGATCTACCCCTCCCCCAAACTGGTTGACCTTTAGCATCCTTCGAGCTCCGGTGTTCCCTGATTCCACAGCAGTTTTCGAGCCAGCGTGAAGGCAGCTCACAGTTGCATGTCCTCTGCTCGGTCCAGCTCTCGGTTCCTACCTCTGGGCCCACAGCCCTCACACCTTACCCACAGCTGCTGCCTGGGCCTGAGGAAGCTTAGACTGAGTCCAGGCACATCTGACCCTTGAGGCTCACAGGAGGCAGCAGTCAGAGGCCCACTGCACTGCCTACCCTGCCCCAACTCAGCCCGAATCTCCTTCTAGGTCCTCCTGAAGGAACCCTACACACTGAGGCCCTGTTTCAGTGCCTCCTTCTCCAGAAGTCTGCAGTCTGGCTGCAGGAACCGAATCTCAGATCTGCTCTTTGCTACATGTGAGAGCTTGAGCAGGACCCTTCACCTCTTGGGGCCTAAGTTTCCCCATCTATGGACAAATTGAACCCAGGCCTGATTGGCTCTTGTACCTGTCCCCACGTGGAGTTCCCTATTTAGCGGCATCCCTACCCCTGCACGGTACAAAGTACTTTCACTTCCGTGATCCATTCTGGGCTCTGATTGCCCACGAGGAAGTCAGGGCAGGGGCGATCAATCATATTTTACAAAGGGGAAACCGAGACCCAGAACGAGCAGTGGCTTGCAAGCAAGAGCCTGAGTTAGGCTGGTGGCAAGCAAAAGCAGCCGGTGATTCTATGAGATAGTTCAGCCCTGGCACCTGATCTGCTTCTCAGGGAAGGGAGGGCTGGAGAGGGATGGGCTGGCACTTCGGTAGCCTGCAGCGCCAGCCCAGCAGCACAATTTAATGCATGTTCTCAGCAGCGCATTAATTTGCTGTGCACCCTGGGAGGTGCCTCTGTGGGATGGGCTTGGTTTTCCTTGGCAAGCAGTGCACCTTCTCAGCCTGCCTGTCTCGTATGGGCCTCCTTGCTGCTTGGTTTGAGGAAACAATTGGAGGTGTAGGAGCTGGTGTTGCAAAATATCAGCGTTGTCTGGTTAGACTTTCTTGTTCCAAGCCTGGCACTGTGACATTGACTATCCCGTTGCCCCCTGGACCAGCCACAGCAATGGTTTAGGATTCGCGATGGGCCTCAGTCCCTTTACAAGAAATCAGAAGCCTATCGGAGGCTTGGATACTTACCTATTGACTTTTTCTTAAAATAATATGAGCTGTCAGCCAGACCTGGACAAAGGGCAGAGAAGCCAATAACTGTGGATTCCTCCTATCTCTGCAGCATTAGCTGATCTCCCCTGGTGAGTGGCCTGGGGTTGGGCAAAAGGTGCACAGGTGAGGACATTTAGAGAGGAGAGGGGACCTGCCTGAGGGCACAGTGAGGAAGTGCGGGGCTTTCTGACTCCTAGTCCAGGGCTAGCTGTGCCTCCATGGGCTTTGCACTTGGTCCCCCAGCCCTGACCTTACCCCTTAGCTTCAAAAGTCCAGTAGTCCCTCCCACCATGCCTGACTTCATTGCAAACACATCCTAGATTCAAGCTCCAGGAAGGACTTTTTGCCCAGTGGAACTTGGTGGCTAAGAGCATAGACTGCTAGGGTTTTTAATCCTAGAAACCCCCGACCTGTCTCATTTTCTGCCGGTGCAACCATGGGCAAGTTACTCCACTTCTTTCAGCCTCTGTTGCCTCCTCTGTACATTGGTGGCAGTAACAGGCATCGGAGGTAATAACTGACATTTGGGAGCACTTACGTGGGCCTGGTGGCTGCCTAAATGCTTTACATGCATTGAATCCTTTTAAACAGTCTAAGGAGGTATTATTATCTCCATTTTATAAATGAGAACACTGAGGTGTAATCTTGCCCAAGGTTATAGAACAACTAGTAATTTTAATCCAAAGAATCTGCTCCAGACCTTTTGCCCTTCATTGCTAGGCTGAGCCTCTTAACAACGACAATAATAATAGTGATCATTTCTACCTCGTAGGATTGTTCTGATGACTAAATGAGGTGATGCAAGCAAGGCATTTAGAAGAGTTTCTGGCACATAGAAAGAGCCCAGTGCTGGCCACCATTCCTCATGTATCGCATTCAGCGGATTCGGCGGCACACACAGGCGTGGGGGTGAACCGCTCCAGAGGCCTCCGCGTTTGTGCACAGGCCTGCTTCCCTCTGTGTCTCTCATCTTCTGCATTTTGACCCCATGTTTTATTCGGACCCCGGAGCTGGCAGAGGCTTAGCAGAAATGAAGGTGTGTGGTAGGGAGGTGCAGCGAGTGTGAGTGGGCCATGGGCACCAGCCTATGTGTGTTCCCAGAGCTGTCTCACTCACTCGGCCCTTGCCACCACTCCATCAGAGAAGGGCTGTTGGGGTTCCCCTTCCTCCTCCCTTAGACAGATGAGGAAAGGAAGGCGGGGTCACCTGCCCAAGGTCACATAGCTGGTAAGTGGCAGAGCTGGGATTTGAGCCCTCAGAGCCCATGCTCTTAGCTGCGTGTGTAAGCAGTGGGGAGCCATCGAGGATTTCTGACAGCAGCTCGATGTGAACAGAGCTGCACTTTCAAAGCCCGATCTGGCTTTGCTCTCGGGATGGACTGAGGGTGGCTGTGGAGCAAAGGAGGCACGGTTAGCAATGGTGGCCTTATTGAGTGTTCACTCTGTGCTGGGCACTGTGCTAGGGGCCTTACCTATATTTATTAATTTAATCCATGTGACAGCACTGTGAGGAAGATAGGATTGTCCTCGTTTTATAAATGCAAACATGACACACAGAGAGGCAAAATGATTTGCTGGAGAACACATGGCCAGTGAGTGTGGAGCCAGGATCTGAGTGGAGACCACCAGCCCTGTGACTTTTGTCCCATTTCACACTGACTACCATCACACACGGCCCCCTTTACAAAGATTTAACGTCCCCAAATCCAGAAGGCCATTCTGGGAAACTCTATCCTTTCTGTGCATTCATGTATTTATTCTATTTTTTCATTTAGCAATCATCTTGTGTACATAAAATCTATCTCCCAGGAAGGGAGATTTTCCCAACCATTAGATTTGACAGGTATGTTCTGAATTAGCTGCTCCTACCCAGGGTGGGCAAGAGGTGCTGGGCAAACATGTGATGGGAATACTGCCAGCTCCGGGCAGGAGAACATGGGGTGACCGCCAAGTTTCGGACCAGCCCCGGGACTCTGATTCTGAAGCATGAGGCATCTTTGGATTTGTCTTCCATGTTCACCAGCCAGTTTGGAGATGGCTTGATATAGGCATGTACCAAATCCAGGAGTAGGGGCATGGCAGGTCTCGATCAGCAACTAACCTCCTGGAGGTCTTTCTGTTGCTGTGCACTGCACAAGGGCTCTCCAGGGAGCCACTCTGCACACAGATGGACAGTTGGGCTTTCTCCACATGCTAATTATGATTACATGGGTTTGTCAAACACTGGTTTGTCCTATCAGTTTCTTGGATAAGAGGTGCATACTATCATGTTGAAGTGCCATACTGTCACCTGCCTCTGATGACAAAGATTCATCTTTGGGAACCAGCATTACTGAACCTCGCCTGATACAATAGCAAAGGCCCTGCACATCTGTAAGCGGGTGGCTCATCCTTCTGCCAAGTACCCCAGACTATTGCGGCTTGGGCTTCTTATGTCTGATGATATTGTTGTCCTGTCTCTGTCCTTGCTGCCCACGTGCCACCTGTCACTTTTCCTAATGTCGGTTTCCTGGCCCTAGAAGTCTGTCTCCTAATTTTGCTGGGGACTGGGAAGCGAAGCCACTGAGCTCGTTGGAACTATGTGCAAATGAAAGTGGGCAAAAAGCCTGTCCCTAAGTCCCTCCCAGCCTCCCAGAGTTGGTGCCAGGAAGGACTTAGGGGCAGGCTTTGTGCGCACTTTTGGCTACTCATAGATGGATTGCAGGGGCTGGGGTCGTTGATGGTGCATTTCAGATGGGTAGGGTAGGGCCACCGCGGAGGGCTGGATGCCGGCCTGGGAGAGGCCTGGTGGGACCATGAGCTCTGAATATGTGACTTGGAAAAGGTGCTGCTGGCATCATGATGCTGTCCTTGAAAGCAAGAAGTTCCTGCCATGACACCCTGGCCCGAGAGCGGCTGCAGTGGGGGCAGGGGCAACTGTGCTTCACACATCTTGGTTCATTATTATCTCTTCTTCCAGAGTGCTAGAGTGTGAGTGAGCCCCTTGTGCACAGACTGTGTCTAGTTTTAAGAAAACGTTAATTTTAAA
The DNA here is from genome assembly GCF_047675955.1 of Chlorocebus sabaeus. Classification (NCBI taxonomy): domain Eukaryota; kingdom Metazoa; phylum Chordata; class Mammalia; order Primates; family Cercopithecidae; genus Chlorocebus; species Chlorocebus sabaeus. The sequence continues at coordinate 65,610,025 of NC_132915.1, read as the reverse complement.
TCGAAAAGTTAATTTGGAATAAAAAGTAATATACACATGTGGTTAAACATTCAAGTCGTACAAAAAAATAGAAAATGAAAAATAAATCTCCCACTCCCAACCTAAGCCTTCCCATCTGTAATCCCCTCTCCCCAAAGTTAACAGTGTCTTCTGTGTATTTTCAGTAACATTTTAATTCCTCGATCCACCTCCAGATTTTATCCTCTTTTTACTAGCACAGATGGAATTATACTATACAGTGTTCTTCCGCACTTGCCTATTCACTTAGTAGTGTACCTTGGAGATCGCTCCACAATTTCCACAATCAAATCTACCTCATTGTTTCTCAAAACTGTGTAATAAATATTCCACCACAGGCAAGTATCATAATTTATTTGTCCCAGCAATAAGGATTGCTGCCTTCCTTCCTTCCCATGAATATCTTGGTGTATTTTTCTGTGTGTTTCCATAGGTGAAGTCCTAGAAGCTGACTGGTCACAGGAGAGGGTGCGTTTTGTATTTTGTGATTCACGTATTGAAATAATCGTGTGTGTGAAGCAGGAGTGACTGGCTCTGAAGTCAGCCTCAGCCTGCATCCAGCTCACCTCTTACAAGCTGAGCCGAGCGGAGCCGGGATTGTAAAGCTTAATGATATCTCCTGGAGGGGCTGTGGTACTTAAATGGGATAATATATACAAAGTGCTTAGAACAGTGCTTAGTGCTAAGAGCTGTATAAAGGATAGTTGCTATTGTTGTGGTTGTTTTGGTTACTGTTATCATCTTTGCGTCCTCTAGAGCACTCAGGATGCTGTCTAGAACTTAGTGTCAGATAATGCATGAGTGAGTGAATGAATGAATAAAGTCATGAGCTAGCCCACTTTGCCCTGGGAATTCTCGCGCCATAAATACTGCCTTCCTGCTGTCTCTGGGGCAGTTCCCGTCCTGGCAGGGAGGCCCAGAGCCATCAGTGTGGTAGAGCTGCTTTGCTGCTTTCCTAATTAGAACCCTGACTTTGTCATTTCATTAAGTTGGATCAACAGTTGCTGGTTCCAGGGGGCTCGTGTCATACATGTGCATGGAAATATAGACTGAGTCCCAGTGTCTACTCTGAAATGTCAGGCAGATGAAACTCAAACACACTCCCAAAATTGAAACACAGTATTGGAGTCTGATAGTTCCAGAGATTCCAGGGAGATGGACGAGGTCAGTTCAGAGGAAGGAATGAGGAGGGTTAGCAAAGTAAACAGTTCCCTGGTTAGTGGATTCTCAGATTGTCTTCCTGGCTCTACAAATCCAGATTAGATCTTTAGCCAGGGCAATTAGAGGGAGATCAGTCAGAATTAGTTAAAAGTGGGGATTACATAATTTTGGGAAAAGAAATTTAGGGTTATTATTTCTAAGTCAATAACACCACCCAAACTAATGGCTAATAAACCTGTCGTTAGGAGCCTGCCAGATCCGCTTAATGACTGGATACAGCTCATCTGCAATTGGCACATCCATTGTCTGTAGGCAGAGGTAGGCTGTTACATCACCATTCGCAGTGCCCCTCCCCTCCGGGTGAAATATTCCCCTCCGCATCTACCGTCAGCAGCACACCCTCCACTCGTGGCAGGTCTGGACAAAGGGAGACTCCAGAGCAGCCCTGTTCAAACTGTCACACATTTCAAACACCAGCTGGAATGAACAGGCCCAGCGGCGTATGCACTACGTGTACACACGCACCAACGTGTGTGTAGCAGGATGAATCCCCACCCCAAGTCCTGGGTATTAAGCTGTTTCTCCCCCTCTCCCTAAGGTGGCACTTGTTCACTGTCATCTGCTTTGGAGTTCGTTGAAAATCTTCAGCTCATGTCATTGTCTCTGGCATTGTTCACCTTTTCCTACAACAGGTGTCAAAATATACTTCAGAAAAAGTTAAAAGCATAACTCTTGTACAAATATAAAGTGAAAAATATGTAAAATGAAGTTTTTTTGTTTTTTGGATATGAAGTCTCGCTCTGTCGCCCAGGCTGGAGTGCAGTGGTGTGATCTCGGCTCACTGCAATCTCCACCTGCTGGGTTCAAGCAATTCTCCTGCCTTAGCCTCCTGACTAGCTGGGACTACAGGCATGCACCATCATGCCCAGCTAATTTTTGTATTTTTAGTAGAGACGGGGTTTCGCCATGTTGGACAGGCTGGTCTCAAACTCCTGACCTTGGGTGATCCTCCTGCCTTGGCCTCCCAAAGTTCTGGGATTACAAGTGTGAGCCACTGCGCCTGGCCTAAAATGAAGATTTTCTTTTATTTGCCGACTGACCACTCCCATCTCCTTCTGTAAGTTCCTTATGCTTAGCCTCCTTTCACTCAGGTTTAATTCAGGGGTTCCAGGGAGTCTGATGCTGTGGGCGAGAGTGTGGAGGCCACGGCGAGCAGGCACTGCCATATCCTTCTCTGTAGGAATTGACACCCACCTTCTTTTCCATCAACATGGAGGTGAAATGATACTGCCGACTTATGGAATGTTGCCGTGGAAAAAACCCTCAGAGGCCATCTGTTCCCACTGCTTGAGAGATAACTAAGGCCCAGAAACCAAGGCTCAGAGAGGGGGTGAAGTTTACCTGAGGTCACACAGCAATCCATGTTGCCTGTAGTGTGCAGGCTTCCTGGACCTTAAGAGTGCCCAGAAGATAGAGTTGCCAGTTAGCAAAGGGCTCTGCCTTTCCTAGCCAGTTCCACCATGTTCACTTACAGTTTGGGCCTTGTGTGCTAAGATCTCCCTCCTCTGGGCAGGACCTCTTGCCCCAGGGCTGTCAAGGCTGGCAGACCCTCTCGGGCCATCAAGCCATTGCCAGGATCCTGCCCCCACCTCCCATCTTGTTCACAATAATTAATGGCTGCTCGATGGCTTGCTTCCTTCTTTCTCTCACTCTCACACACAGTCAGGTAGATGGAGGGGGAGTTTGGTTGGTGCCCTATGGTATTCAAAGTGAAGGGTTTTCACACTGTCAGGGTAATGAATTCTGCAAGGGTTTGAAGCGAAGGACTGGGAGGATTTCTGTGTCATGTGTCTGGGAGTGACAACCCCCAGTGGTTAATTACTGCCACATGATGAGAACCGAGCTGGTAGCAAAATGAGATAAGTTCATTATGAGCTAAATTTGAAGTTAATTGGATTCACATTCCCCCCCATTAGTGTACATAGAGAAAGCCTACCTAGAAATGGGCTCTATGTAAAAGAAAAAGTTGCATCTAAGCAAAAACTGATAAATCAGGCCTGGTTATTTTGTGGAGTTTGTAATGAAGGACTTTCTGAGATGTTGATGCGACGGGAAGCATAGTTCCTTCAGAAGAGCAGAACCAACGTCACATGATTAATTTAATCTCGGCAAACATTTTCTGAGCATCTACTGTGTGCCAGGCCAGTGCAAGGGAAAGAGGGATGAGAGCAGTTCTTGATCTCCGGGGACTTGCAGTCTAGAAGCAAGTCTAGAGAAGCAAGGAGAAGGATGGGTGCCCAATGCTGGGGGAATGTGAAGGCATCTGGTGCCAGAACGCCTCCGTTTGGATAAGGCTCCATTTCTGACCAGCCTTGGGAACTTGGGCAGGTGCCTAATCTCGCTGTGTTTTAGTTTCCACATCTGTAAAATGGGGATAACAATAGGGCTCACCTTACAGAGTTTTTGAGGATGAAATGAATCAATATCTATGAAGCGCAGTGAATAGTGTTTAGAACACTGCCTGGTGTAGAGCCTTGTCTGGCGTACAGTAAATTCTACAAAAATATTAGCCGTTATTATTGTTGTTATCAGCTGTGCAACCTTGGGCACATCAACTGCTTGGGAGCCTTCATTTCCCCGTTTGTAAAATGGGGGTTACAACCACAACCTTATGGGGTTGTTGTATTGAATGAGGTAAGACATGGAAGAGCCTGGTCAGGGCCTGGCTTGTGGGAACCTCCAAGGAGGCTGGAGCTCTGTGGGTTGACCAGTCACCAAGGTGGCCCAGGTTCAGGTTAAAGGGTCATAGACCTCACTTCTCCCTGAGAAGGGTAACAAAGAATTTGCAGACATATTTTAATCCTATTACAGAGAGTACCGTTGTTACATTCCCAATAAATACCCTCTTTTTCCAATTATCAAAGAAAGCCCAAGGCTCAGATCATTGTATTACCTGCCAGAGGTCACATAGCCTGTAGGTGGTGGAGCTGAGATTTGAAGACAGGACTGTGTGACTCAAACTTCACCCCTCCCTGCCAGGCTCAGGGGCCTAGATTTGGCTCTGGAGGCAACAGGGGAGCCTGTGTGAAAGGGAGAGCAGATATGGGTGGCTTCATGCCCCTCAAGCCTGCCGCCTGCAGAACTGGCTGGAGGTCTCCTCCCTGGGGTCAGGTCTGCCCTCTGGAGGCCAGGTCCGCCACTAGTGTCAGCCATAGCTTGCCTCTGCCCAGCCCGCCCTTTCCCCAGACGCAGCCTGAGACTTTATACCTTCCCTTTATTTCTTTGCCTGTTGAGCATTTCCCAGCCCCAGCGCCAGGCAATCACTAATCTACTTTTTGTCGGTAGATTTGCCTATCTTGGACATTTGTATGGATATATTCATACAATACATAGTCTTTTGTGGCTGGCTTCTTTCACGTAGCATAGTCATTTCGAGTTCATTATGAATGTTACTACTGTCGTACGTATTGGTATTTCACTCTGTTTTATTGCCAAATATTCCATTGTATGGACATACTACATTTTCTTTATGCATTCATCAATTGATGGATATTTGAGCTGTTTCCACTCTTTGGCTATCATGAATAATGCTGCCATGAGCATTTGTGTACAAGTTTTCATGTGGACATATGTTCTTATTTCTCTGGGGTATACACCTAGGAGTGGGAATTGCTGGGTCACATGGTAACTCTATGTCTAAGAACTGCCAGACGTTTCCAAAGCGGCTGTACCGTTTTACATTCCTACCAGCAGTGTTTGAGGGTTCCAGTTTTCCCCATCTTTGCCAATGATTGTGACAATATGTCTTTTTGACTGTAACCTTCCCAGTGGGTATGAAGTGGTGTTTCATTGTGGTTTTGATTTGCATTTCCCTGAGAGCTAATGATGTTGAACATCTTTTCATGTGCTTGTTAGCCATTTCATTTATTCTTCTTTAGACAAATGACTATTCAGATGCTTTGCTCATTTTTAAATTGGGTTATTTGTCTTTTTATTATTGAGCTGCAAGAGTTCTTTATATATTCTAAATACAAGTCCTTTATCAGACATACGATTTGCAAATATTTTCTCCCATTCTATGGGTCATCTTTTCACTTTCTTGGTAGTATCTTTTGAAGCACAAAAGCTTTTCATTTTGATGAAGTCCAGTGTGTCTATTTTTTTGTTTGTGTCATATCCAATAAGCCATTGCCAAATCCAAAGTCATGAAGATTTATGCCCATATTTCCTTCTAAGAATTTTGTATTTTTAACTCCTACATTTAGGTCTTTGATTCTTTTTTTTTTTTTTTTTTCTTTTTCTTTTCCTTCTTTTTCTTTTTAAGACGGAGTCTCACTCTGTCGCCCAGGCTAGAGTGCAGTGGCATGATCTCGGCTCACTGCAAGCTCCGCCTCCTGGGTTTACGCCATTCTCCTGGCTCAGCCTCCCCAGCAGCTGGGACTACAGGTGCCCCCCACCGTGCCTGGCTAATTTTTTGTATTTTTAGTGGAGATGGGGTTTCACCGTTTTAGCCAGGATGGTCTCGATCTCCTAACCTCGTGATCCGCCCACCTCAGCCTCCCAAAGTGCTGGGATTACAGACGTGAGCCACCGCGCCTGGCTTTGATTATTTTTGAGTTAATTTTTGTAGTGATATGTGCATCTGGTTTCGAGTCATAATTAGAAAGTCTTTCTGCACCTGCGTTAGAGAGGAGTTCACCTGCGTTTTCTTCTAGTACTTGTATAGTTTTATTTTTTTACGTTTATTTCTCAGTTTTATTTGTAGTTTATTCTTATATATGGTGGGAAGAATTGATCTATTTTATCTTTTTTTCCCAGATGGCTCTCCAATTGTCCTAACACCATTTATAAAAAGTCCATATTTGCCCCAGTGATTTGAGATTCTACCTTCATCGTATGCTAGATTTCCATATCTAGCATTGAATTATTGAATTCAATGCATTGAATTCTGTGCATTGAATTATTGGGTCCATAATCCAATATGGATTGGATCTTTTGAGCCTATTTTTTTTTAAATTTTCATTCTATTCCATTGGTTTTTTCTTCAGGTGCTGGTATCACAATATTAATTATAAAGACTTTGTAGAATGTTTTAGCATCTGGGAGGGCTAGTCTCCTCGAGGGGAAACATTTTTAATAATCCTGCAAGAATAGCATTTAAGTAGAAATCATGAGATCTGAGTTGAAGTCCCTGTTCTACCGCTTACTCTGTGACTTTGGGCCAGTCAAACCTCATCCCTGAGCCTCAGTTTCCTCGGGGGCAGGTTCCTGTTCTTCCCCTTCCTCTCAGGATTGCAAAGAGTGAGTTATTTCAAACCAAATGTGTCTTTTCTGGAGGAGTGGGCTTTGTCTTGAGTTTCGTAGTTCTGCCTGGACTCCTTGCTGATAGTAAGCAAAGCCAAGTCTTGGTTATTCTTCCTGGTAAGAGAAGGCTGCGCATGAGTTAGACAAGATGTACTTACGTGCCATTAATAGGAGGAATTATGTTAGGAATGCAAATCGATTCATTTTAGTTAGTTATTTGCAAACTTATTATAGGCCATCAATAACATTCAGTGCCATTGCAAATGATACAAATAATTTCTTCCTTGGTTGAAAAAAAAAAATGAAAGAAATGTGTGCTTTGAGGTCATAGCATGTTTAGAAGCATTAAATCTGGTTTCCCATCCCAGTCCAGAGGCTTGAACTAGAGCTAAGAAGGGGCAGTAGCATCTCCTTAGCTGCCTTGTGTTGACAGGTTGTAAACCCCAACCCTGGTGACATGCCTGAGACATGTTAGGGAAGGGACTAAGAAGGTGAAACTGCCTGTGCTCTCCAAGGTCACAGACTCCTCAGCTTGGTGCCAGGAGAGTTCTGATGGGTCTCAGAGCAGATGTGAGGCTTGAATTCATAAGAGTGGGTTTCCCAACCGGGTGTGGGGACCAGCCTCTGGCTCGATTTGGATAGGTATTCTTAGAGGTTCTAGGCAGTGAGCTTTTAAGTAGAGAACAGTGATGACACTTACTAAATCTTGTGTCAATCAGTAATTGCCACCACACTGCTGCTTAGCAAATGCCCCCCAAACTCAGGTCTTAACACAGTACTCATTTATTCTTGCTGGTGCGCTTGGGGTTGGCTGGGGATTGGCTGCACCAGGCTGGGCTGGGTTCCAGTCACAGTTTGGGTCCATCTCTGCTCCACATGTGTCCCCTCCTCCTTGGACCTGCAGGCTAGCCAGGACATATTCTCAGAGTAAGGGAGAAGGGCACCCAGCCACACAAGCACACATCAAGCTTCTGCTTGCCAAGTGCTCCCATCCCATTGGCCAGAGGAAGGCACATGGCTGAACCTAAACATAAGGGTCAGAGGAGGCCACTGTGCTCTAGCAGGAAGAGCTGCAAAGGGTTCCTTTCGGTTTTCATAAAACTGAATGTATTTGGTTTTAAAACCAGTTTAATATATGTCCTTCCTACTTTTTGGTGTTAAATTACTATTCCTTTTTCAAGGTGATGGTGGTGAGGGTGGGATGAAGGATTACCTTCCACACTGTGCCGTGTGCTTCTCACACATCTTCCCTCTGCCTCCTTACCACAGCCTCATGAAGAAGGCATGCTTCTGTGTGGTTGCAGAGATGGCACAGGGCAGGGGTGGAGACGGCAGGCTTGCAAGCCAGACTGGCTGGGTTTGAAACCTTGCTTTTTAATCTTCTAGCTGTGTGACTGTGAGCAAGTCACTTAAACTCTCTGTGCCCCAGTTTCCCCCTCAGTAAAATAGGGAACATAGTAGCTCTCTGACAGGGCTGTCGTGAGGAATAAGTGAGGATGTGTGTGCTTAACTCACAGTTCACTCTCTGTAAGTGTTGGCTGTTATCCTCCCTATTTTATAGATAAGGAAACCGAGGCTCAGAATGATTAAGGGACTCTCTCAAGGTCACACAACTAATAAATGGCAAATCAAGGATGTGAGTCTGGGCAGACTTGACATGCTTTGTCACTGTGCTCTGCTGTCTTCCTTTCTGTGGTGAGCTGCAGCCTCCCTGACTCCTCCCCACACAGTGTCATAAGGTTTGCGCTGGGAATTGTGTAAGCTATGAGGCTTCAGTGGAATAATGCTGCTCAACAGCCCACACCAGTGCCTGGCACACTGGAGCAATTCAGGAGATTGAGAGGACACAGAAAGCTGTCAGCTTCTCTGCCGTCCTTGCAAGTGACAACCCAGCCCTTTGCTTTCATGACTAGTCCAAGGAGAGTAAGTGCAGCCACAGGCGAAGCCTCTGGTTCTAGCGACTTTGCCTGCATAAAACTGAAGCCATGGACGAGGCAAAAGAGCTCCTCTGTAACGGGAACTCAGAGGCAGAGTGATGTGTAGAGTGTATGTGGCCATGTGCCAGGTCCTCTGAGCGCATACTGCCATCCTGGTGGGCTGGGAGAGGGGGACCTGAGAATGGAATGAGCCCCCAGCATGATGGCTGCTCAAGTCCTGCACAAGGCTGGAGTCGACACAGTCCATTACCTGGCTATTTCACCAAATTTTTCCATTGGTTCTAGGAGATGAACCAATTTTCTTATGATTTCCCAAGCCTAAGATTTATCCAGCTAATTATAATCTTGGGTTTTCCCCCACCCCCAGTGTTTATTCCTCTTACGTCTCTGTCTTATTGTATTGTACTGGCTAAAACTTTCAGAACAATTTTCAGTGATAACATTGATAATAGGTTTCCTTGACATGTTCTTGACATTAACAGGAATTCTCTAAGTATCTCACCAATTAAGTATTTTTTAAGATATTAACTTCAGATTTAGTATCAATATAAGAACAAGGAAGTATACTTCAATTCTTATTTACTAAGAGGTATCATAAGGAATTAATATTGAATTGTAGCCAATGCCTTTTCCACATATTTTATATAATCATATGATTTTCCTCCTTTAATACATTAATATGATGTCCTGAGCAATGCTATAATATTGAACCATCCTTGAATACATAGAATGAACCTTTTTTGGTCATGGTATACTATTATTTCTGTAATATTGCCCAATCAGTATGATAGTAGACTTTTTACATGTATATTAACAAATCATGAGACTAGTCTTTAATTTTTTTTGTGCTGACTTTGTTAAGTTTTTAGATCAGGATTATGCTAGCTTGGAAAAATGAATTGGGAAGATTTCCTTAGTTTTTTATATCCTAGAACAGTTTAATAACAGAGGTATGTGTCTCTTGAAGGTTTAAAGAACTTGCCAAAAAGAATAACAAACAAAAACTTTCCCAAGAAGCTAAATGGATGAGGCACTTATTTTTTTTTTTTAAACATTTTCTATTTCTCCTAAGATTATTGGGATGTTGGTATTCTCTGACTCTTCTTGAATCACTTTTAGCAATTCATATTTTCCTAGAAAATTGTACCTTTTGTTGAGATTTCTACATTCATTCATGTGGAGCATGTTTCTTTATGTTTTTAAATATCATCTCTGGTTATAATGTCTCCTCATTCCTTATCTTGATTATCTGTGCTTTTTTTTAATCTTGATAGACTTGTCTATGTTATTGTTCTTTTCAAATAACAATTATTGGCTGATGTATTGTCGTCTGCTTTTCTGTTTCCAAATTCATTCTTTTATTTCCTTTTTTTGAATGGAATCTCACTCTGTCTCCCAGGCTGAAGTGCAGTGGTGCCATCTCAGCTCACTGCAACCTCCACCACTTAGGTTCAAGCGATTCTCCTGCCTCAGCCTCCCGAGTAGCTGAGATTATAGGCGTGTGCCATCACGCCTGACTAATTTATTTATATATATATATAAAAATATATATTATTTATATATATAATACATATAAATATATATTATTTATATATATATATATAATATATATATATATTAGCAAGGTTGGTCTTGAACTCCTGACCTCAGCCTTTCAAAGCACTGAGATTACAGGCATGAGCCACAGCCCACCCCTAATTAATTATTTTCTGTTTTTATTTCGTTGATTCCTTCCTTCTTCTTTCCCTGGGTTCATTTTATTGATTTTTATCTGGCTTCTTGAGTGCTTTGGTGAGGCACTGATCTTCTGAACCTTTGCTCTAGGGATCAAGGTTTTAAAGCATGTGTAACGCAGCAGAAACTGTTGGGGTTCAGAAATGACCCTGAGAGCAACCCACCGTTGAAGAAAGGATCCACTCCCGGGGGCAGGGGGGCTGACTCTCAGCCCCAGCCTTGCCTTAGGTCAGCCGAGTATCCTTGGGCAAGTCACCTGCCCTCTCAGGATCCTCTTATCCATCCCAGGCAGCCAGGTAGGATGTGAGCACTTGCACCAGGCAGCCTCCTTCTGGGATAATGTCCCCCATCTTGCAGGAGACAGATTTGGCAGCACCCCCTTATGTGGTCCTGGCCTCTACCCCAACATGCACGACCATCAAAACTGTGCAATTGAATTTTCCTCTGCATGATGGAGCCAATCAGCAATGGTGACAGTGTCCCAGCTGAGAGACACGTGGACACTCTGGACTCACGGTCAGAAGCACAGCAGCCTGAAAGAGCTGGACACTCACCCATGGGAATGTGTACACCTTGAGGGCTGAGGCCTTAACCTCCATGTCCCAGTGCTAGAACGGTGTTTGGCACTGGGAGGTGCTTCCTGCGTCTTCACTGAATGAAGAAACAGCTCTAGGCCGAAGGAGGAAAAATTCAGTACTAGGCCAAATATGGGACTATAGGGTTTGAGGCAGATGTACCCCTTGTTCACTGAGGGGGGCTATTGAGGAGAGGAGGAGGGCGGCATTTGAGCTGGTCTTTGAAAGCAGGTGGTGGCAGCTGTGTGCAGTTGGAGGAAGGGGGACTTTGTGCAGAGGACATAGCAGAAGCAACAGTGTGGAGATGGAGCGGTCCCAGGCATTCTTGGGGAGTAGAGAGTAGGGAGAGCTGGCTGGAGTCAGGGCGTGCTGTTACCTGTGTTGCCCAGCCTTCCCAAGCTGGGGGTTCCGATTTCCCAGGAACAGGCCACAGCCCTGACTCCGTTCTTGCTGAGTGGAGCGAGGGTGGCTGGAGATGTGTGCATGCGTGTGTCTGTGTGTGTGTGTTTGTGAGAGCGCGTGTGAGCGACAGGGGAGCTGGGGGCACATTGCCATTCAGTGTCCAAACGTGACAAATGTGCAGAAGCGTCCAGGGAGCTGTGGACATGAGCGGCTGGCCGCGGAGATGCTCACCCTGTGATTTGTTGCTTTGATTCCTCAGGCCGTGACTTGGCGAGCACGACCCTCCCCGGGTACCCTCCACACGTTCCCCCCGCTGGACAGGGCAGCTACTCAGCGCCGACGCTGACAGGGATGGTGCCTGGTGAGTTTGCACTGTCGGCGTCTCCACAGCAGGCAGTGGACGGGGTTTCGGTGGGGGGGCATCCCCCCAAACACCCTGGGTGACCTCTACGCTTCTGAGAAGCGGACCTGAATAAATCAGGCAGAGGTCTGCGCTCTCTGCAGCTGGGCCTGCAGTGGGCCCTGGACCAGCCAGCAGCAGCACCAGGGAGGACACCGGGGGTAGGGGGAGGGTATTTGACTGTCACTCAAACAGCCCCTCGTTGGCCACATACAGAGTCTGAACACAGAGGGTGCAGGAGCTGGCTGCAGGTCACCCAGCCAGTGCGGAGCGAGCCTTCTCCCCAAGCTTCCCTCCCTCCCGGCCCCCACCCTCTCTCTCCCACACAATCATGTGGCATGAACAAGCAGAAGGCTCTGCAGTGCTCACGGTGGCCTTACTCCTTGGGGTTGAGGATAATGTGTTCAGTACAGACGGGATGTTGGATGGTGGGTTTGTCACTTGATTCTAAGCTGAACACCCTGTGGCCATTGGAACCTGATCCCCCTAGGCTGGTGATGTGTCCATTTTAAGACATTTGGAGAGGAAGCTGCCATGTCTCCTTACATTGTGGGGTGGTATGGGGACAAGTGGTGCTGGCTGTCTGGGTGTTAAGGGCATTAGCATAGCAGAAATACCCAAAGTATTCTTTCTTGAAAGATGTTTTTAAAAATCAGGGGGAAAATCAGGCCTCTATTGGATGTTGTTACACATCTTTTATGAGTTAGTATTGTCTCCTTTTAAAAATTATTTCTAAAAGTTTTTATTTATTTAATTTAATTTTTAATAGACAAATAGTTCAGTGTATCTATGGGGTACAGTGTGGTGTTTGACAGTGTATACATTGTGGAATGGTCAAATCAAGCTAATTAACATACCTGTCACCTCAAATATTTATCATTTCTTTGTAGTGAGAACCATTAAAAACCTCTCTTTTAGGGGTTGGAAATATGCAATGCATTATTATTGACTATAGTCACCATGCTGTCTCTTAGGTAGAGTCATTTACAGGGGACCACACAGCTTGTTTCAGTGCCTGGGGCTCTAAGGGCCTTATCTCCTCCTAACACACACTCTTGACTGTCTCTGGGCACTTAAAAAAGCCAGAATAGGCCGGGTACAGTGGCTCACGCCTGTAATCCAGCACCACGGGAGGCGGAGGCAGGCAGATCACTTGAGGCCAGGAGTTCGAGACCAGCCCGGCCTACATGGCAAAGCCTTGTCTCTACTAAACAAACAAAATACAAAAATTAGCCAGGTGTGGTGGCATGCGCCTGTAATCCCAGCTACTTGGGAGGCTAAGGCAGGAGAATTGCTTGAACCCAGGAAGCAGAGGTTACAGTGAGCTGAGATTGCGTCACTGCACTCCAGCCTGGGTGACAGAGCGATACCCTGTCTCAAAAACATAAATAAATAAAATGTAATAAATAAATAAATAAGGGAGCCACGCCTTAGAGGGCCCCACTCTAGCCCTGCTGAAGCCGTGCCCCCTCTCCCATGCACTGGGGAGAGCCTGCAGGGCCAAATGGACACACCACACCCCTCTTCCTAGCTCACGCTGGAGTCTCGCCCAAATAGGCCCAAGCCTCTTCCCCTGGGCCATCCTCCTAAAGCCAGCCCATGTCACTGGTGTGTACATCCCTGGGCCCAAGGCCTGGCTCTCTGTCGAGAGTGTGGACGGAGCTTGGATGTGAGGGCTGGGTGTCCACTCATGCGTGTGCAAGGCCCACGTGGTGATGAGGATCCTGGCGTGGGGAGCTCAGCAGGACGGATCTTAGCCAGGCCGGCTCCCCCTACAGCCATGTCCTGGCACAGAATGCCAAGGAGGTCCAGAATTCTACATTCGATCCTGGCCTTCCAGGTTGTTTCGAAGATGTATTTAACAAGGTAGGAGGATGGAGCATATTTCATTTAACGGTTTGCTAGCTTGATTGATGACTTTTAAATATGAGACACATGGGAAACAGCCTCCGTGTGTACTCTTGTTCTGGGCCTTGCCAATGCCAGGGAGGCCTGCCAGGTTCCCGCCTGCAAAACTTTGGTCTGCTGCAAGGATGGACCCGTGGCAGATCACAGAGGTGGCGGGACACACACCACCCTTCCCCTTGCCCTGACCCACCAACTCCTCATTTTCCAACCTTTAGCAAGTCCAGGCAGCCTTGGGAGATGAATCCCAAGCCGTGTCCATGAATGGCCCGTCGCGCTTCTGTAGTGCCTTATATAACATGGACTTCCCCTGAGTGCTATGACGCAACAGTCCTGCAAGGGGGGCAGGGTTAGGAGAGTAATCCCTGTTTTCCAAAAGGGCCAGAGAAGGCCCAGAGAACCAGGGAATTTCCGGGGGCTGTGCAGCTTGCAGGCGGAGGACTCGAACCCCAGTCTTCGGCCCCTTCTACCTCCCTCCCAGCACTCCCCACACCTGGCTTCCTCTGCCTTGGGCTGCCTGGGTGTGCCCTCTGAATCCGTCAACTCCAGCTTCTCTGTGATGACAGAGGGGCAGGGACAGCCCTGGAACCTGTTCTGAAAGCATGTCAGTGGTGAAGCTGAGGCCACCCAACCAGTCCTCTCAGCTCCCCACTAGAAACCCCAAAGAGGCTGAGTTCAGAGAAGCAGCTGAACTTTGCCAAGTTTATCCAAACACAGCCTGCCCTCTGGCCCCCAGGATTCCTCCAGCCCTAATTACCAGGCTCAAGACACAAATGGCTGCAGGCCTGGCAGAGCCTCCAGTGGGAATGGATGGCGACTCCTTGCCCATTAACAGGGCAGCAGGAATCACAGGCCTGAGCAGGGGCACAGCTTCACCAAGCCTGGCAGCAGCTGGACAGGGGTGGCCTCAGGGCCCCATGGGACTCTGTCCTTAGGCGCAGAGGGAGGTGCACGAGTGTGGAGGGAGGAAAACAAGCATTTTGGCAGAGGAGCCTGCTGCCTGGGAGCTCATGACTTCTTCCTTCTCTCTCCCTCCATTCTTCCCTTCTGCATCTCTCTGTCTCCTCTTCCCCCATCTTTTCCTCTTTCTCCTCTTGCCCTGGCCTCCTTGCTGTCTCTTTTCATGCATCCCCCAGCATTTATTCAGTGCCAGGCCTGGCGTCAGGGCTGGGATTGCAAACTCAGCCGCACAGCCCTCAGTTCCTGTTTCTCCATGGCCAAACAGGGTCAGGTCTTTGGGACTCTTGTTTCCAACAAAATTTCCAAATGTTTCTTGGGTGGCCTGTGGACATTGTTTTTGCAGACACTGCCCCCGGCACTGTCCCACAGAACAGAGAGGGTCCACCTTTTGGCAGAGCAGGGGCCCTGGGCTGCCTGTCAGGCCTCACCGTGGTTGGCCTCAACTTGCCTTTCTGGCCTCCTCTCCCAGCCTCCCCTCTGGCACCCAGCACACCTTGGACTGTCACCCATCAGTTCCTTCATCATTCTTGGGCAGCTTCCCACCTTGACCTGTCAGAATCCAGCTTCACCCTTTAGGGCTGAGTGCAGACCTCCCCTGCTCAGAAAAGCTTTCCCGGATGGCCCCCTCTAGGGGAAGACGCCTGTGCCTGGTTCTGCCTCATCACATGACCCAGTGTGTTCAAGGCATGGTCCCCTATGCCACGTCCGCCACTCTCACTGGGACCTGATTAATCTCTACACCCTTCACAGCCCCTAACACATATCAAGTTATCTTTGTGAATGTTGGGTAAGGGAGGGAGGCCAGGGAAATTATATGGACCTGTGTGTTAGTTTCCTGTGGCTACTGTAACAAGTCTCCCCCAAACCTGGTGGCTTAAAACCACGGAACTGTGTTCTCTTACAGTTCTGGAGCACAGGAGTCTGAAGTCAGTATCACTGGGCCAAAGGTGTTGGCCTCTGGAGGCCCTGGGGAAAGATGTTTCCTTCCCCCTCCAGGTTTTGTGGTTTCTGGCATTCTCTGGCTGCAGCTGCAGTGCTCCATGGCAGGTGCTTTCAGTGTTTCCCTGCTTCGTCTTCCCGTTGCCTTCTACTCTGTGTGTCAAATCTGGCTCTTCTCTCTTGTAAGGATACATATGCATTTTGGTCCTACCTGGAGGATCCGAGATGATCTCCCCATCGCAAGATCCTTAATCAATCACATCTGCAAAGACCCCTTTTTCCCTTTCACCAGGAGTAACATTCACAGGTTACATATAAGGAACCTCCCTTTATCAGGCTCCAGGGAGTAGGACATGGCTATGTAGGACGTGGATATACCACAACCCGCTTGAGAACTTCAGCTTAGTGTTTGTTCAGATTCTGATTCATGACCTCTTGGGCTTCTGAATCCAGAAGGCATTCATTGAATTGTGATGGTGCTAAAGGCGATGATGCTATTTCATTGACCCCGAGGGCCTGTTGGCATGTTTGGAGAAACAAGTGGAACAAGGCTCTGGGACATCTGTCTCTCTTGCTTTTGTCTCTCTGAGGCTGCTACGCTGCAATCGTCTGTTTTGCTACGAGGTCTGTTTCACTCCCTGTGGCCTCTGGTGGGCTGGTGGTGCAATATGGAGGGAAACCCGAAATCTTTGGGGTGTTTTTTCCCGCTGTAGGCTTTAGAAAACATTTAGCTGCCACTACTTTCACTTCTTTTTCTTTTCTTTTCTTTTTTTTTAATCGAGGCAGAGTCTCCGTCTGGCCGTCGCCCAAGCTGGAGCGCAGTGGCATGATCTTGGCTCACTGCACTTCTTGGGCTCAGGTGACTTCTTGGCTCACTTGACTTCTTGGGCTCAGGTGGTCCTCTCACCTCAGCCTCCTGAGTAGCTGGGACTACTGGCGCCTGCCACCCCGCCCTCTAATTTTTGTATTTTTTGTAGAGACAGGTTTCGCCATATTGTGCAGGCTGGTCTCCAACTCCAGAGCTCAAATGATCCTCCTGCCTCAGCTTCCCAAAGTGTTGGGATTACAGGCATGAGCCACTGCACCCGGCCACCACTTCATTTCTAAGTGAAGACTTTTATTGTAAATGTGCTTGGAGGACACACAGAGGAAGGCATGCTTGCCTCGGGATATGCTTCCACAGCCACACTTCAGAGCCTGAAAAAGTGGACGTCATGTTTTTCCTTACTAAATGTCAGCTTGTTAGCTTGAACTCATGTTCAGCTTGATTTCCGATTCTGTCATCAGAGTTGTCTGCCCCTTCTGGCTCCAGGGCATCCCCATGTCTGCAAAACATAGTTTCTTGGTCTTCTCTAGGGTTTGCAGATTCAGTAAACTCTGCAGCTCTGTAAACTCTGCATCGCCATTTGCAGAGCAGTTATGTTGAAGAAAGCAAATATCGCATCTTATATCAGCTTAGAAAGGAAACAGTTTTCAAATTTTATTTCCACCATGTCCCAGAAAATGCCGAAAGTTTTGCACCAAAGATTTCGTAGGGTCTTGATTGGTGTAACCAGTTGATTCCTGCCTGAAGATATTTTGCAACCCAACAGGTATTGACATGGCATTTAAAATTTTTACAAATTCTGGGCTAGAGGAAAAAGGAAGGGGAGTTCACTGCCCTTTGGCTTTAGTGAGTCTGAGAAAAAAGGTTGCTATCTTTGAGGAACCGATGGGTGCGCCATCCCACATGGTCTGCCAGAACAATGTGCACAAAGGCACTAGGTGGGGTCCCTGTGGTCCTGGGCACTCCACTTGCCATGGATTGATGGACATCATTTCTAGATGCCTTTCAATTGAGGCACTCACTAAACTGATGGCTTTTATTTTCTTAAAGAAGTAGGTGAGGGTGCAGTGTGGAGTGGGGGCCTGAGGCCAGAGGAGAGGTGGACCCAGCCATGTGGGCCGGGAAGGCACAGGGTCCACTGGACGCCACAGGAGGTGTGAGAGGGACCTGTTCCTTCCCGCCTCAGCATCTGCAAGTTCCTCTGTTTAAGGGGCCCTCTCTGCTCTTTGCCCAGCTTGCCTGGTCCCCTCTCACCTATCTGAGTTTCCCCTCCATAGGGAGGCCTTCCCCAGTGACCAAATATATTTGAGTTTCCTGTTGCTGCTGTGACAAATGACCACAAATGAGTGACTTAAAACAACAGACTCTTTTCACCCTCTGATTCTGGAAGTAGGTCACCCTGGGCTGAAGTCAAGGTGTCTGCAGGGCTTGTTTCTTCTGGAGGTGCTAGGAGGGAATGATTTGCTTTCTTGTCCTAGCTTGTTGTTGCTGCCTGCATTTCTTGGCTTTTGGCCCCTGCCTTCCTTGTCAAAACTGGTGACGTTGGGCTGAGTCTTTATCCGGCTGCCCCTCCTTCCTCCCTCATTCGCTTAGAGAGCTATGTGTTTCCCTTGGACCCATCTGGATATCTAGGATAATCTGCCCATGTGTAGGACAGCTAATTAGTGCATTTCATTTCATCTGCAACCTAATTTCCCTCTGCCGTGTAACCCGACATAGTCATAGTCATGGATTACGATGTGGATATTTTTGGTGGGGGGGGCACAATTCTGCCTGCCACACGCCCTCTGAACAAGGACCCCCCCCATCATTCCTCTCCCAGAGCTTCCTGCTCTTTTCATGTGCGGCACTAAACCCAGCTGACGTCATTTAGTGTGTGGTTTACTCGTTCCTCTCTGGCTTCTTTTCAGGTCTGTATGGTACATCAGAGCTGTACAATAATCAGGGCTATGTCTGTTTTGTTCACAGTTGTGTCCTTAGTTCCCGGCACAGTTCCTAGCACCTAGTCGCACTCAGGACACAGTAGCTGAAATTAAAAAGGAGAACTTTTGGCCGAGCTGCCAAGGAGAGCTTTGCCAGGTGTGCTGTGGCCCTGAGTCTGGGGCTGGGGTGATGCAACCAAGGAGGCTGGGGCTGACCCAGGGCTGGGAGTGGTAGTGCTGTTAGAACGGCCGCCACATGGGGAAGCAGTGGGAGGCTGGGTGGTTAAGAGCACGTACCTGAGCCAGACTGCCTGGTTCTGAGTCACAGTCCTGCTTCTCACTAGCTGTGTGACTTGGGGCAAGTTATGTAACTCCTCAGGGCCCTGGTTTCCTCCTCGTGTATAAAATGGGGATAATGACAATAAATGTGAGCATTAGGTGATGTAATATACATGAAAACTCTTAGAATTCTGACTGGCACATATGGAGTGGCACATAAGTGTTCATTATTATTGCTACTATTATTTACACGGGGGACTGGGCTGGATACGATGGTGAACAAAGACACCTAGCCAGCATGCTAAAGCTCAAATCAAGAGCTCTCCAGCAGAGCTCGTACCCCCTGGAGCCCGTGGATCAATGGGAGAGTCAATTATAGAAGAATCCAGTCAGAAACAAGAGCACTGCCAAGTAGGAGTCAGGCAGTCTCCGAATGCAGTGGGTCTGGAGAAAATGGAGAGGCAGCTGTGGTTGGTGCAACTGAGAAAGGCATTCTGGCAAAGGCGGCCCTGGAACTGGACTGGGAACCGTGTGTGCTTGGCTATCTGGAGAGGAGGGTGGGGGCTTTGGGGTAGGGCAGAAGGCTAAGCCTAGTGGCTGGCATGGGTTCCCAGGGGTGAGAGTCCAGCCCAGGCCAGACAAGTGGGATTGGCAGGGAGGGGAGCCCACTGAGTGGAGGCTGATGGCCAGCAAGGTTAGGATCTGAGCTTGGCAAATTTTGGAGGCCAAGCAGACATGCAGGTGAGGCCTTCTGCAGACAGGTGCATGAGCCCCAGGAGCATGGGGCGAGGGCCAGTCCAGACAGAGATGTGCAGATGCCCCAAGAGAAGCTAAGGGTGCTTTGGCAAGAATGTGGCTTCACCATTATTAGCAGTGTGACCACAGAGGAACTCTGTGACCTCTCAGAGCCTGCCTTGCTGCTGTTTGAAATGATGGTTGTGCAGTTACGGAGACACCGCCTGTGTGAGGTAGGAAGAGTATTGAGGTTCTGGGGTGGGGAGGAGAAGGTTTCTTTTGTGGTCTGGCAAGACCACCCCTGATTCTGCGTCTTACCTGCCCTACAGGCCTGCTCTGTGCCAAGCGTGCAGTCTTAGGGGTGGGGGACGCAGTACCAGACAAGATTCTGGCCCAGCTCAGCCAGGGACACTGCCATCTGATGTGTCATTTCCACTCTCTGGGTCTGGTTAAGCATGTGAAACGGGGAAAACGTATACTGCCCAGTTCCTTGGCATGGCCAGGACTGGTGAACAGGATTCAGAGGGCTACCTTTTTCAGCCTTGTATCAAGAACCTTTCCTATGATTAGTACTGAAGACATTGGAATAGGCAGACGGGAGGGTCCAGCGGACACTGGTGAGAACTTGGCAGTGGGGACTTGAGCATCAGATGGAGAGAGGACCAGTGCTCTCTAGGCACCTGCATGACCTAAGCATCAGGCTCAGGGAGCGTTTGCTCAGGGAACGAACAGCCTTTGTTTTTAACACTAACTTCCCTCGACCCCTGACTTTCTTTCTAAACTCCTTGCTGGGGGTCCTGGTAGCTCTCTGGCCTGGGCACGCCGCCCCTTTGCCAACCTGACCCTGGGCTCTGGGGTGCACACCTGTTGCTCGTTGCTGACTCTTTGCTGCCCTCTAGTGGCCTCCAGTCACTCTGCCACACCAGGAATATAGACTTGACCCTGGGGAATCCCAGACACAGCTAGGATGAAATGCAGGAGGCCATTCACTTGTTCATTCATTCATCCTCCAAACATTTCCTAAGAGACCCTGGGTGCCAATTCTGGGCTGGGTGGAGTTGCCGACACAGCCCCTGCCCTCAGGGAGCTCACAGTCTAGTTGGAGAGATGGATATAAAAAAATTCCGATGTGCTAATGTTAAGAGCTAAGACCTAGGAATCTATAAAGCGTTCGGGAAATGCAGGTGAGGGGGCTACTGAGTCTGCTGAGGCAATGGGGTGGAGTGGGACAAATCAGGGAAGACTTATCAGAGGAGGTCATTTGAGCTGGACCTTGAAGAGTGAGTTTGCCAATCTGTGAAGCTGGAGGGATATTGTTGGGTTAGGGACCAGTGCGTGAGAAGCCCCGGTGAACCAGAGAGCATGGGCATCAAGGAGGGAGCTGGGAGTGACCAAAGCCTTGTGGGGCTGGTGGGAGATGAGCTGGAAGGGAAGGCTGGATCTAGGGAAGAAGGATCCCAGTCATACCCACCCCTCAGCCCTGGAAACCTCTGGGCATGAGGCTGAGCATCCAGTAGCCTTGTAGAGAGTAGGCTCTGCTCAGGCAGATGTGGATGCGAGTCTGAAAGCCAGGACTGCCTGTGCCCTTATAGGGTGGGGGGTGAGGGGTCTAGAGTGATGTGATCTGGACAGTCTTTGTGACTAAAGCTCCAGGAACCCTGCACGGAAGTGATGCTGAGAGTGAGGAGAAACTGATACCCGCATGTAGGTTTTCTCAGCTCTTGCCTGCATTTGGGAAGAAAAGAATTACAAAAGCCTCAAAGATGGAAAGGACTCTGGGGACATGAAAGTCCTACTTGAATTTAGGAGACCTAGGTTCTGATTCTAGCTGCCAGATACTCACAGCATGACCTTGGGACATGACCTTGGGACTCCCTGCTCTCTTTTAAAGCAGGAGGCAGGGCCTGGGGAGGCTGGGCTGAATGCACCCCAGGGGGTTTCTGCTCCTGCCATTCAAGGTTTGTAAGTCAGTGATGTTTATCCCTGCTAATGTCAGCTCCTGACCGAACTGGAGGGTTCCCTGAGCCCTGCCACCTCTGTTCTAAGCGAGCAGCAAATGCTTCCAACTTCCCTTCAGATCTGGGGCTGTGAATAATAAGGCAGTGGCCCTGGGCTGTCATGTGTAATCTGGTAATCACTTCCAAGGGCTGGACTGAAGGAGAAGAGCCTGAGGACTTGCTGACCTTACACGCTGCTCCCATGTCTCGATTGGGAAGGCCCAGAAACTGCTGGGGCCAGCCAGGGCTGGTTTTCGGGGCCTGTGCACCTGGGAGGAGGGCTCTCAGACTGGAATCTGCAATCTTAGGGTGAGAGAGAGGTAGTGAAGATCACCATAATTTGTTCCATCTTTGAAAGCAAAGTGTCCCTTGTGGGAGCATGGAGATGGGGAGAGAGAATATCCTAGGCTCACGGGTGCTGGGAAACGTTCTTATTTCCTACGAACCCATTGCAAGGACAGCTGAGAAGCAGAGTCTCAGCTGGGAGAGTGCCCTGTCCAAAGTGGGTGCTCACTGGCCCGCTTGGGGAGTGTGCACTGCTGGGGGAGCTCAGAGCCAGTGGCTGAGGACAGCTTTGGTGCTGCTCTGGGCTGAATCTACTTGTTAGATTTCCCCAGTTTCCAGCTCCTTCTGATGGTAGCTGGCAGGACCCGGATCCAGCTACACCGACCTGGTCATGAGTGTGTGAGAACATGTGTTTGGGATCCTGACTTACAATTTCTTCCTGATGTCTTTCTACTAATGGTGTTTCTTAAAAATGAACAACATACAAAATGACTGGACTGTGATGGCTTTTTCGGAGATGAAGGGGAATGCTATCAGAATTTGTTTTAGAAGAAACTGAAGCATTTGTGGAAGGGCTAAGCATTGGATGGCTGAGGAAGGGTCAGGGTGGGCCTGGAGGGCTTAAAGGTTCTCCCAGCCCTGAGAGGTTGGGGGTCCCCCATTAGTGCAGAGAGGAACCTGGAGGTGCACAGCCCAAAGTGAGGGCATCCTGAGGACAGTGATCTTGCTGAACCTTAGGCCTTCTTATCCTAATTCCTGATGACCAAGTCAGATTCTGACCAGAGACAGAGTGGACACGAATTCAGGAGATAAACTCTAAGGACTGGACAAGGACTGCAGCCCAGGAACGCACAGGGCCCACAGAGTGGCAGCAGGAGCCATCCTCAGCCCCTGCCACTCAGCAGGTGGCAGAGCAACCTGACACCGGGCCTGGGGTTTAAGCCACACTGCTGCAGGCACCTCCCAGTAGTACTGCTTGCCAAAAGGCCTGCCAAAAGGGCAGGTGGCAATTCCCTCTGTTTTGTGGTTGCGTCTTGGTTGGGGGCAAACAGGGAGAAAGAACTTTGGGCCTGGCTTACTTGGAGGTGGGATGGGAAGGAGAGGCTGAAGTTCTAGGAGGAGCCTGGACCAGGTAGCCCCAGCCATGAGGGCAACCTATGCAGGAGTGTCCAGGGCTCAGACCAACCCCTTCATCCACTGGACGGCAGCAATCTGCCCCTTTGAGGCTTGGGTCCCAACGCACTCCTTCCCTTTTCTTTTACTTTTTATCACATTATTTACGAGTGCGTCTCCACCTCTACCAGACTTGAGCTCCTGGAAGAGGAGGTTGGTGTCCCAGCCAAGACTTCCCACAGGATCCTAAATGAAAGTGCAGGGCCCTGGAGAGGCCCTGGGCTAAAGTCCCAGGAGTTTTTTAGGAATCTACAACAATCTGAGGCCCAAACAAAGCTCCTTTTACCTCTAAAATTAAAATAGGAAACTAGAAAACTGACATTAATAAATGTTATATTAAATGTTTACAAATTGTGACATTGTAATTGTATCATTAACTATTAAATTTAGGGCTTACAAAAATTTTGTTACATTTAAAAACCATTTTTAGATTAGATTTTGTTGCTTTAAAAGAATTTCTAAGTTTGTGCCTCAACTGCTGAGAATTTGTAGCTAATCATCAATTAGATTACTTGTGGCCAAATAATTTCAAAAGTAAAATTATAAAAATAAGCTTTTTGTGTTTTTAGAGTGAAAAGTATCATTATTATAGTGCATTTAATGCATGATGTGCTATGGGGTAGAATGGAGAGGGGCCTCCGTGTCCTAGAAGAAAGGGCTTGGGAGAGAGCCTGTTGAAATGTATTGAACATAATAAATAATTGTGGGGCCTTGAGCTGATCAGGTTGCAGTGGCCATCCATGCATCCATCCATCCATCCATCCATCCATCCATCCATCCATCCATGCATCCATCCATCCATCCATCCATCCATCCATCCATCCATCCATTTATCCATCCATCCATCCATCCACCCATCCATCCATCCATCCATTTATCCATCCATCCATCCATCCATTTATCCACCCATCCATCCATTTATCCATCCATCCATCCATCCATCCATCCATCCATCCATCCATCTGTTCATCCATCCATCCATCCATCCATTTATCCATCCATCCATCCATCCATCTGTTCATCCATCCATCCATGCATCCATCCATCCATCCATCCATCCATTTATCCATCCATCCATCCATCCATCTGTTTATCCATCCATCCATCCATCTACTTATCCATCCATACATCTATTTATCCATCCTTCCATCCACTATTACTTCCTTCCTTTCCTTCTCCCTTCCAACATGTATTGAGCAGCTACATGTGCCGGGCATTAGCCTAAGGATACAAGATCAAAAGCCATGACCCTTGTCAGGCAAATCTGTGAGGGGCTATGGGGGCCAGTTGTGGTAACAGGCAAGCCCAGGGACTCTGGGAACACAGAAAAGGGGGATCGAGCCTAGATTGGGGATGTTAGACATAGAGGGGCTTGGAATCTCTGTATAGTAGGGCTGGGTGGGAGGCATGTCTGAAGGTGCTTTTGCAGAGAGTTTTGCTGAGATTGAGAAAGCACATCAAAGAATAGAGGCACAGCTAAAGCTTTCCAAGTCATCCGCGGTGCTGCCCTTAAGGCAAGGGAGGAATCTAGGAAGAGACAATTTTCAGGTTTATTGTTGAGAGAGAAACATATGTTAGCCAGTGGGAGGTGGAGTGAGGAGGGAGAAGATGAGTGTTTCAGGTGGGGCAGGGACGATGAAGACAAAGGTTCTAAGATGTGCTTTGCTCCTGTACTTAACTGCACTCTTTCCGAAACCCAGCTTTAATCTACTGGGGCTGTCAGAGTTTGACTCCCTTTGACTTGCTGAGATCTGCAGCCCCTGTCTCCAAGGCCCTGACAGCTGTCAGTCTTCATCTGGACCAACCGCTGCCTCTAACCCTGAGGGTCTCTCTACCTGGGATACTCCTATCCAGAGAACTTCTGGCAGTGTCCGAAGCCCTTGGGGTAGTGAGAACCAGTGGAGCTTGGCTCCTACCTTCCAAAAGGAGAGCGTTCTCAAATGAGGCCAAACCATCCATGCCCGTAAGCTCATTCTACCAACAAGCCCCACGCTTCCCCACCCCCAACCTGCATGGTGCTTTAGAGTTGTCAAGGGACACACAGCCATTAGCCCCAGTTGCCATTTGAAAGCATGTTGTGAGGTTGGAGTATGCATATCCATCTTGGAGGCAGGCTGACTCGGTTCAGGGAGGTGGTGTTACATTGCCAGGGGGATACAGCCAGTCAGGGAGCAGCTGGGCTTGGGGCCTGGAACTTAGGGTCTCTGAGCCCCTGGTGTCTGTGGAGACTGAGAAAATGGAGACTATCTATGGGCTCTGGGGCCAGGGAAGGTGCTCCCTCACTGACATAGGTGGCCTTCCTAACTCGAGTTCTTTTATGGCCCAGGAAGAGCTCTTCCCACTGGGATGTTAGGGAGTTCACACTTAGAATTCTGGTATATTCCTTTCTCCCTCCCCATTCTTACCTGTCTGTGCTTGACATATGCTTCTAGACCCAAATTAAAGGCTCTCTCTTACAGGAAGTCCCCCACTGCAGTCCCTCATCTCCCCACTGTGTGCACCCCCAGGGCACTGCCGTTCAGACCCCGTGCGCCCATCTCTCGGCTGCTTCTGAGGTCAGGGCTGCCTGGAATTCCTCTCAGACCCTGGCCCTGCCTGCAGTAGGTGCTGCCTGCAGTAGGTGCTGCCTGCAGTAGGTGCTCAGTAGCTGTGGGTGGCATTTATCTGAATACAGCACATGCCCCTCCCCATCTCGCCCGGTCCAGAGTCCAGGGCAAGTTAGGGTCCGACTGTGTAATTAAACAGTGCTTGAGCTTCATTGAAACGCCCCCAGTCCTTCTTCCAATATTTGCTCTGGCTTCTCACAGGAAGACGCTGAGACAATAGCCCTTGTTACCCTCTGTTTGAGTTATTTATTTTTTTCACTTTTCCCTCCTTCCCCTCTCGGGGGACTCGCCTCTCGCCCTCATCCCTCATGTTTTCCCTTTCACTTGACTGTCACTCTCATTGTCCTCCTGGGGCCAGGAACGTGGGGTGACAGGCGAGGGGAGCCCAACCGGGCTGGGGAGGCTGGAAATATAGTCATTAATGGGACCCGTGAAGCCCAGATGTCCTCCCTGAATGCGGGTAATTTGTTTTTAATGAAAAACCATGCGGTGACCCTGAACAAATGAATTTTCTTTATAAGGAGTCTATGTGCAACGGGCACAAATAAAGGGCCCGAAACAGGGAGACTTAAATCCAGGGCTGAAAGAAAGAAAGGAAGAGGGAAGGAGTGGAAAAGAGAATGAGAGATAAAAGAGGGAGGAAAGAAAAATGTGAAATGACAACTGTGTTACCATAATACCCTTCGCCTGAAGAGCAGTGCCAGGCCAAAAATGCCTTGGGCATTGTCCTGCCAGGGCAGGGTTTCTGCCCGCTGTGGCCATCGTGAGGTCTTGTTGACAATGATGTTAAGAAGACGAACCCCCATCTGGACAGAGCTTTGCTATTCACGAGCCCCTTTTACAGAGGTGAAAACTGAGGCTTAAGTGGTTTGCTAGCAAGTGGTTCAGTCTAGATGACAAGGGAAGGACTTTGCCAATTTGGAGTGTGACTCTTAGAAACACTGTGTTACAGCCCAGAAATTGCTTTCATGGTGTGATGCAAAAGAAGGGTGTGTCACGAGCAGGTCTACGCGGGGACACCAGGTGTATACCGAGGAGTCGGGTTGAAGCAGTTTCACATAGCCCTTAGAACTTTGCACGGGAGTTTTGTGAATGAAAGCTCTTCCATGGGCACTGTGGGTGTGGGGTTCCTGGGAAGAGAAGAACTCCCCAGGAACGAGCCAGACACATTTGGAAAAATAAATGCAAAGAAATTGGAATCTAGCCTTGGGAAGCAGGAGATCAGCCATGTCCCACCCACCACCCCATTCAGGACCTTTTGTGAGCTGTAGAGCTGGACATTGCAGGCAGCAGCAAAGACATTTATTCAACAGAGGTCCTAGCTGAGGGCCTTGCCTTTGGCTTTGGAGAAATCTTCTCTGCAGGAGAAGCTTTGAAGGCTGTTAACCCCGTGTAGACTTGGCTGTGCCTGCGTGGAGTGTGTTCTCACCCCACCTCAGAGAGGACTGGAGAGGCCGTTGTGTGTTCCGTAGCTGCTTTTTCATCCATCACTGATGGACAGGGCTGGACTCAACCTTAGAAATCAACCCAGGGCTGTGCAGATGAGGGCGAGGAAAGGACTTGTGCAAAGTCACATGGCAAGTCAGAGGGAGAGCCGGGTGGCTCTCTTTCTGCCCTATCGCCCCCACCCCCGTCAGTTCCTCACCGAAGCAATAAAAAAGAAGCAATTTTGTCTCTTATCCTTGTGCAGAACTGATATAAAAAGGATAGTTCCTGGATGCCCTGGCTTCTACAGCAACCCAAATCAAGATCCCCACTTCACCCCAACTTTTACTGTGCTCTTCCTGAACCCAGATCCTCTCCCAGGCCGTGGGACCTGGCCAGCTACAAAAACATCTTCTTTCAGGGTCTCAGGCTTCTGTGCCTAAGCGGACCCAGGCAATGGTGGGCTCCCCAGACCTGGCCGAGTTTGGCCTGAGACCTGCAGGCACGCCGGGGCCGCAGCTCCCCCACCCAGAGTCAGGTAGCCAGACACAAAGAAGTGATTGTTTTCTGTTCCTGGGTTCAGTTTCCCTCTGGAAGCTGTGACCCAGTTAGAAAATCAGACAAATAGAAAAATCTGACCACGACCCCAGCTGAGGTTCTGAAGTCTTGGCTTCTATTTAGGCCTTTCCCTCGAATGCTCCCTGGTGAGGCCCGGCCCGCCCGCGCTTCCTCAGCCACCAGGAGCAGACCTTCCTCGCTGCTGGTTTCCTTCGTAATTGATGATTTATTCCCCACTGACTTCCAAAATGGATTTGAGGCAGCTTCGTGACCTTTCAATAACATCAGCCCCAACCTGAAATCCCTGTCATAAAGCAGGAGGACTGCCAGTGGTGCCCGGTGGGGGCAGGAGTGGACGCAGGCCCACCCCACCTGCCCGAGGATCGGCATACTTGCTTTTCACAGCGTGGCACCACTGAGCCGTCCTTCGTGCCCAGCCCTGCCCCTGGAGCAACCCACGCTTCACTGCTGGGAGCTGGGAGCTCACTTTTTTGGAAACAGCTCCTGTCTGGATGCCTTCCAGAGCAGGCTTCCAAAAACATACTTTTAATCGAAAGAAGACTACCAGAAAAACTGGGACAAATTGTGATTTTGACAGTGGACAATTATAAATACTGGGAGGGGTTGCTAGTTGGCAAATAAACTCCTCTGTGGAAGTCTTGGATTAATTATACCACCAGTGGACTGGCCGTGTGGGGTCTCTTGATTATCTTCATTTGCGGATCTTTTCTGGTCTTCCTCCATTTCTTCCTTCTCTCCCTCTGTCCCCAGCCTCTCCCCCTACCTTCCCTCCTCTCTTCCCTTCCTGCCTCCTTCCTTCACTCACTTATTCATTCACCAGACAATCCCTGAGTCCCTCCTGGGTGCTGGGCCTAGTTCAAAGAATGGGCACAGAAATGACTGAATGAATTTCTCAGGACCTAGGAGAATCGCCCATGCTACCTGCTCAGATGGAAAGAATCCAGCTTGCATGTGGAGGTTCTGCAGGATTGCTAAGCCCAGGGGCTAGGCAGAGACCACTGGGGGACAAGAGGGCAAGTGTGGGGAGCTCAGGAGCTGAGGGTTGCTGACCCGATGGATGCTCTGGCTGGGCTCACCCTGGGCCTCCTGGGAGAACTGAGGGAAGCACCTGGAAATCTTGGTCTCTGAAGTGGGTGCCTGGCCCGTGTGTGCAAATAGGGGGCTCCGTATTTAGGAGTGGGGAGGAGCAGGGAGCTGCCCTGAATGACTGCCTGCTTTGGAAATTTCTATGCATTTGTAATAACAAAATTACCATAATTTGCTCGTTAACGCAGCTAGATCAGTCAAGCATTGTTCCGTCGCGGGCGGGGAGGCCGCGGTGCCTCTCTCTGCACACTCTCCACACCCCAGCCCGCCTGCCAGCCCGTTAGAGCGCTGGAAATTAGCATGCAAATGGTCCTAATTCGGTGGGCGAGCTGTCAGGCAGCGCCTCTCCGGCCTCGTCTCTGTGAAGGCCCTGACAGCCCGGCTCCGGCGCCGGCCCACCCTCCTAGCTCCAGCCAGGAGGGGCTCCGAGGGGCACCTCCAGACTGACAGCTTGGCGGCTTCCCTCCCTCCGTCAGCGCCATCAGGCCTGGCGGCAGGCTCCCAGGGGAACAGGCAGGGCCTGCCACCATGCCGGCCGGGCCGGAGGAGGCGGGCAGGCAGGTGGGCTGGTGGGGGAGGCTGGCCCACGCTCAGGCCCACCAGCCTTAGCTGGCCTGGGCCGATGGCGGCAGGTGAGGGTGGAGTTGGGGTCCCCCTGACTCAGGGTCTGGCTGGGGCACAGGGATCCTCCCACCTGCACATCCACAAGGATCAAGTTCAAGTCCTGCCCTGCTCCTCACTCTTTGTCTTCCAGTCCTGACAACACATCCCTCCTCGCCCTGCCCCATACCTGGACCATCTCTGTCCAGGTCCACTCCTGGAACTCCTCTGGCTCTAGTGGAGAATTAGGGAGGTTGAGAAGCTGCATAAACCAGGACTCAGCACCCTTGGCCGTAGTCCTGCCTGTAGGTTTACCAGCCTTAGAGGGAAGTCACCTTTCTATCTCTGGACCTCAGCCTGCATTTGTATAGTCTTTTTCCCAGGGCTCCTGTGAGGAAAAGGGCTTGCTTTGTAGCAGTAGCTGACACCTACTGAGCACTGTTATTTATTTTTTGGGGGAGGGAGGGGGATGGAGTCTCACTCTGATACCCAGGCTAGAGTGTAGTGGTACAATCTCGGCTCACTGCAACTTCTGCCTTCTGGGTTCAAGCGATAATTCTGCCTCACCCTCCCCAGTAACTGGGACTACAGGCACCTGCCACCATGCCCGGCTAATTTTTGTATTTTTAGTAGAGACGGGGTTTCACCATGTTGGCCAGGCTGGTCTCAAACTGCTGGCCTCCTGATCCGCCCACCTTGGCCTCCCAAAGTGCTGGAATTGGAGGCGTGAGCCACTGTGCCCAGCTCCTACTGAGCACTTCTATATGCCAGTCCTGCACTAACTGCCTTTCATTCCCCGACCTGCCTGTTTTTTGCAATGCTCCCACCAGGCTGCTGTTGATGTTATCCCATTTCACAGAGTAGGAAGCGGAGGCATCAGCTTGCACAGAGTAACTTGCCCAAGTGATAGTACCAGGATAGAGCCTAGTAGGCTCACTGGTTCTAGAGCCCTTTTAACAAGAGAAAACGCAGGGGCCTGAGAGCTGGAGCCTGCCTCTGCCTGGCAATGCGCCCTAGAGCACGTTCCTGAACTGTGCTGGGCCTCGGCTTCTGCATCGGTGAAAGACATGATGACATCACCTGACAGATGATTTGTGCCTCTCATAGTACCTGGCACATCACTGACACTAAATAAATGTAGGTTGAGGCCGGGCACAGTGGCTCACACCTGTAATCCCAGTGCTTGGGGAGGCTGAGGTGGGAGGCTCGTGTGAGACCAGGAGTTTGAGGCTGCAGTGAGCTATGCTGGTGCCACTGCACTCCAGCCTGGGCAACAGAGTCAGACCCTGTCTCTAAAAAATAAAAGAATAAAATAAATGCAGATTGAAAAAAAAGAACCCAGGTGGGCCCAGGTGGGCCTGTCTTTGAAGATCCATTGTACTTATCCTTACGGTCTTCTCCTGATCAATGACAGCAGTGTGAAGCAGCTACCGTAGGAGGGAGAGGTCATGCAATAGGGTTTGTGGTAAAGTTTCCCCTGGGCTGTCCTCAGGCTGTTTCTCAGCACCTTTTCCCTTCCTTCTCTTGAGCAGATGAAGCCCCACACCAGGACTTAGGGTTTGGCGACTATAGAGCAGGCTGGACCTCAGTCCTCACTTGTCCAGTCAGCCGGTGACTCTGTTGCAATGAACAACCTGCCCTTCCCTGCATGCCTGCCCTGCCTGCCCCCTTGGTCTGTTTTAAGGGCACTTATTGGGCCTTTTTAACCTTCAGATAAATGGAGAGGTGAAAGTGACCCTGAGAGTAGGTGGGAGCTCATGAGCCTGAGCTTCTGCTGCATCACAGGACTACCCGCTCCCAGCATACAGACTGGCACATGGCAGATGCCCAGTGAACATGTGAGGAGCCACCTTAAAGAACCTGTGGGCCAAGACAGGAAACAGGCACACAAACCTGGGCAGGGCTGAACCCAAAGCTGCCCACCTGCCTGCTTCAGACCAAACGCCCCCAGCCAGGGGGTGGCTTCTCTTTCCTGTGTTGCTTTTCCTTTCCATCTTCTTTTTGGTTTGTTTATTGGGGGTCATGGCATGATGGATCCACGTGCCAGCCTCTCAAATCGCTGCTGTTGGGCTGTGTGGAACATCTTTTGGAGAGAACATGTCCTGCCAACCACAAGATCTCAGGCAGCATGAGGACCGCTCAGCTCAGGGGCACATCTATTCCCACCCCAGACCGCGGTGCTGGGGACTTCTGAAATGAGGGAGGTCGGACTGCTGTCTTGGAAGTTCATTGCTGAGGGAGGGAGAATTGCCCAGACTCCCCCTAGTGGAGAATCAGGATGCATCGTCCTCCTGCATTCCTGGTGTGTGGCCAGAGAGGACTCTGCACCCACACCCCTCCTCAGTTTACCCAGAGCTTCCACTCCCATCCTCTCATAGAATCCTCACCACAACCCCTTAGGGACCCGTTTTTATGGCTTTTGTGACAGGCTTAGCGAGAGGAAGGGGCTGGCCCAAGGTCATGCAGAGCCAGGACTAGAATCCAGTGTGCCTTCCCTCCACCAGCTGCCCCCACATACTTGGTCCCACACATCTGCCCTTGGCTTTGGCCAGCTGACCCTCTGCTTGCATAGCCACATGGTCTGACCCTTCCCAGTCTTGTGGCATTAGGACCGAAAGGGCCAGAGGTGTCCACTCAGTGGGAAGGT
This sequence comes from Chlorocebus sabaeus, assembly GCF_047675955.1. Lineage (NCBI taxonomy): Eukaryota > Metazoa > Chordata > Mammalia > Primates > Cercopithecidae > Chlorocebus > Chlorocebus sabaeus. The sequence continues at coordinate 65,578,530 of NC_132915.1, read as the reverse complement.
CAGTCTTACAGTAAATCCTTGCAACAGCCTGTTTCCTGGTCTCCCCATTGCCGGCCATGACCCTTTATTCTCAACAACACGGCCGCAGCGAGCCTGTGAAAATCGGAGTCAGGACATGTCCCTCCTGTGCACACTCAGAGTAGAGGCCAAAGTCCTGACCTATCTCCCCCTCCCCACTTCCCTCCCTGGCGTCCTCTCCCCACTCCCCACCCTGGCTTCTCTCCAGCCACACAGGCCTCCTGCCTGTCCCACCCACACACCTCCCACACTCCTGCCTCAGGGCCTTTGCACTTGCTGTTCCTACTGCTTGGAAGGCCCTTCCCACAGATATTCACATGGCGAACTCTTGCTTCCTTCATTCTTTCTTCAAAAGTCGCCTTTTTAGTGGAGTCATCCCCGGTCACTCCATCGAAAATTCCACCTCCTCCCAACATTTCTTATTCTGTCTCCTGCTTCATGTTTTCTCTTTAGCATCCATCACTATCTAGCATGCCAGATGCTTTGTTTTTACTTGTCTGGTTTACTGTTTTGTTTGTACCACTGGAATATAAGCTCCATGAGGGCAGGGACTGATGTCTGCTTTGTTCAGGGCTGTATCCTCAGTGCCTGGTACCTCGTAGGCCCTCAGTCAATATCTGATAGATGAATGGATGGATGAAATTGCGACTGTCTGCAGTGGGCCTGGTGTCAAGGCAGATGCCACTGGGGCTCCTCAGGACATCTTTGGACCCCTCCCACTGAGCCCTGCATTTGCCCTATTAGGTGGTTTCTTCACTTTTCTTTCCTTGGCCTGCCAAGATATTTTTCCTCCCCTCCTCTCCCCTCCCCTCCTCTTCCCTCCCCTCCCCTCCTGCTGACTTCCTCCCTACAGAGCCATCTCTCAGCCAGGTGTGTGGGCTGGTCACAGGGGATACATACGAAAGCGTAAATCTCCTAGAAAAAAATGAGTCTTCATCAGCACAGGACTGCATGGGGCTCCTGCCTCCTGGTCCAGCCTTGGGAGCTGTGAGGGTCGTCCTAATTCAGCTCCCTCCGTGGAATGGCCCTGTCAAGTTCCCTGAGTCATGGTGGTGGCTGCCCTGTGGCCTGCCTGGAGTCCCCCACAGAAGCCAGCCCTTCTTAGTGGTTAGCTTATGGTGGCTGCCTGCTTAGAAGTCAGTCTCCTTAGGGGCCCCATTTCAGAGGCCGTGGGGACTAGACACCAGCATGCCTCTGAGGATGCTAGGGAAACTCTTTAACATGGATCAGTGCTTCTCAAACTTTATTGCACCCAAATCACCAGGGATCATCTCACAGAGCAGATTCTGGTTCATAGAGTTGAGGGTGGATGCAGGAGGCTGCTCTTCTAACATGTCGCACACTGAGTACCGAGTGCCTGCCCCCTGACTCTCAAACTTGCTGTACATTGGCGTCATCTTGGAAGTTTCGACAAAATATTACCATCTGCCCCCTCTCACTCCAAGCTCCTTATGAACTAGTATGGGATGTGGCCTGGTCATCTGGATTTTTAAAGCTTCCCAGATGATTCTTTTTTTATCTTTTTTGAGACAGAGTCTTGCTCTGTCAGCCAGGCTAGGGTGCAGTGGCACGATCTCGGCTCACTGCAACTTCTGCCTCCCAGGTTCAAGTGATTCTTCTCCCTCAGCTTTCTGAGTAGCTGTAATTACAGGCGCACGCCACCATGCCTGGCTAATTTTTGTATTTTTAGTAGAGATAGGGTTTCACCATGTTGGTCAGGCTGGTCTTGAACTCCTGACCTCGTGATCCACCCACCTCAGCCTCCCAGAGTGCTGGGATTACAGGTGTGAGCCAATACGCCAGGCCCCCAGATGATTCCTTTTTTTTTTTTTTTTTGAGACGGAGTCTCGCTCTGTCACCCAGGCTGGAGTGCAGTGGCGCGATCTCAGCTCACTGCAAACTCCGCCTCCCGGGTTCACACCATTCTCCTGCCTCAGCCTCCCGAGTCGCTGGGACTACAGGTGCCCGCCACCACGCCTGGCTATTTTTTTTTTTTTTTTTTTTTGTATTTTTAGTAGAGACGGGGTTTCACCGTGTTAGCTAGGATGGTCTTGATCTCCTGACCTCGTGATCCGCCTGCCTCGGCCTCCCAAAGTGCTGGGATTACTGGTGTGAGCCACCGTGCCCGGCCCCCAGATGATTCTTAATGTGCAGCAAGGCTTGACAGCCACTGGCCCGGGTCACTGCATTATTCCTGCCCGCCTCCACCTCCCCTCAGGGCAGCTTTGCTGTGGGAGAGCAATAAGACTTAAAGGAATTTGCGGACACAGTGAGGAAGGGTGAGAAGCCTTTCTCAGTCGACTGAGAAGCCCTTCTCAGTCGGCCTCAAGAGAGAAAACCCCAAAGGAATGAATGTAGGGTGCAGACACTGAAGGAGAGGGGCCACTAAGACCCTGAGGCTGGCAGGGGGAGGAAGGGAGAGGCCCTGGGAGCTTTTCCAGCCAGAGGAGTGCCCAGGAGAGCCGAAGCAGCTGGGAGGCCCAGCCTGGGTCTTTGACTTCTTCCTTGACCCTGACTCTGTTAGAAGAAATAACTCTCCCTTCCCTACTTCAGCCCGGCCTGCCTCCTCGTACTTGTACCAGCGCACTGGCCCCAGCCTCCCAGGGTTGCAAGTAATTTATGTGCGCGCCTGCCCCTCCCGCAGACTGTGGGCTCTCCGTGGGCAGGGACCGTGTCTGATTCATCTCCACCTCCTCCAGCCCCAGGCCTGGCTTGCTGGGGGCAGGAAAGGTGTGCAGAATTGAGCGAGTTCCTCGGGGCGCAGGGGAAATTGGGGCCTGTGTGCTGCTGAGTTCTCAGCACACAGCAAAGCCCGAGTGTTGTGGTGGTAATTGTGGAGGTAAATCTTGTCTGGTCTCCTTGCAAACACTTGGTGAGGTATTCCATAAATATGTCAGCAGAAGCATTAAAATTTGATGGCAGGCAGCGCAGGTCGGGACTAACACTGCGACTTCCCAGCAAGGTATGACACTTTCACCCTCCGTCTCATTAGTCAGCAGCGGGACATTCAGGCCTCAGCGCTGAGCCCAGCCAAGCCAGGGGAGGTGATTTCTTCCAAGGAGGACCCCTGGCTGCTGTGAGGGACAGGCCAAGGTCTGGGTCACAGGAAAGTAAGTCAGCTTTGGGCTGAGCAAAGGAGTTCCTGAAGGCCTTGGGAATGTGCCAGGAGGTTTGAGGGTCTCCAAGTTGGAGGGGACTGGGCCATTTTTGGAGGCTGGGAGCCCGTAATAGAGGCTGGGGACTGATTTTAGCTTTCCAGTCAGCCTTGTGGAAATTATCTATTTGCCCACACACACACAAAGCCTCATAGAATATTTTTAAAAGGTATGGGGTTGGATTCATAATTTAAGCAGGCAAAGAGTCATTTGGGCAGAAACTGGGGGGAGGAGAACTATTCCTTAGAGGCAGAAAGACTGGAAACCAATCTTGTCCGTTTCCCACCCCGCCGTTGTCCATTTGGGGAAACTGAGGCTAAGTGAACCTGGAAGGGACCGGTGGAGACGGAAGGTCAGGGACTCAGACTCCTAGTTTGAGGCTTTCCTTACAATCAAGAATCTCAGGCATTTGTTGAAATATGAGAAAAACATCCTGAAATATAATTTTTGCTAAAAAATAAGAAAGTACCAATGTATCCGTTTTTGCAACAGACACACAAAGCATGTGCTATGTGCCAAGGATTGAGCTGCGTATCAAACAGGCCCTCACATTTGTATAATACTTTTTAATTCACAAAGGACTTTGAAATGCATCAATATTTAGTCCTGTGAGTGTTGTAATTACCATACTGCAAATTAGGAACTCAGGCTCAGAGATTCAGGAGACTTCTCTGAGGCTGCCCTGCTAAGTGGCTGCTGGGCTTTGGCCAGGACTGACGGGCTGCACACCCAGGGGCTTTCCACCACCTCCCAGCACCAGCACGGAGTGGCAGCCACTGCTGCCCTCAATGCCTGTGCAGAAAATCAGTGCCCCTCTTTCTACAATTATTTACAAAAACTGTGATGTGGTTCAGAGTTGTCAGGAGTCTTGGGTTTATCGGCCAGTGTCCTACATTCTCAGCTGCCTTGTTGGGGAGTTGAAAGCAAGGACAGTCGTGTCTTTGTGGCCCATTCCATGTCAGCACCGCGTGCGTCCTGCTTACTGGCCTCTTGCTTGGAAGAAAGTGAGAACTCCCTTCCCTGGGGACAGAGGTAGTACACTTTGACTCAGCAATGCAGCCTGAGCTGGCAGGTGATGGGACAGATTTTGGTACTGAATGCCACTAAAGGACAACATTTGAATGTCCTCTGAAGCCCTCATTGCAGCCACTTCTTACAGGAAGCCTTCCTGGATACCCTAGCTAGAACGAATTTCCATTTCTACTCTGCTTCTGAATCCACCTTGCCTTTTGCTGGTACCCGAATGTCTAGTTTTGGGTCTAAGAATCCCCTTTAATGCAGGGAGTTCCCTGAGGACTGAAGCCTAGGCGCATTTTACTGAGTATTCCCTACTGAGGGCCTAGCTCTGAGTTCTGATTGGAGTAGGACCACAGTGGATGCTGAACTAAATGGATTTACCAAAATACAGAGCATCACCAGTATATGGGTCTAAAAGTAAAACATAGTCCCCAAATCAAAGTTTAAGGTAAGCTTTCCCCAAATTTAGCATAGGAGGAGAGTGAAGAACTTTAGAAACTTGGGGAGAAATGTTACTTTCTACTATGCCCTACCTTTTAAATCATTCATTCCAACTTGGAAGTTGCTCCAAGTAGAACCATGGAAAGTGTGTATGACTGCCTGTACGAACCCAGTTGAGGCTGGACACACGAGAACCTAGTGAGTTTATTTGACACTTATTACAAATACGTGAGTTGGATTTTCCTGGGAATGCAATTCAGTGTTATTCCCACTCAACTCTGCAGAACCTGGGGCCGGGTGGTTAGGCCCTGGGATGGGGACTTCTGGCAACATTCTGGACATTCTAAGAAACTCTTCAGGTTTCTAGATCATGCATCTGCCAGTGGCCAAATGGATGCAGAGAAAAGGTGCTAAGGAAAAAACCTAGAGCCTTCCTATCTTTGCAACCCAGCTTCAGTCTGGTCCTGCTCTTTTTTTTTGCATCTCCCTTTAGAAAAGTTGTGTCTTTTTATTTTAGCTTGTACTTTTGTGCTCTTTTGAAGTGAGCCGAACTGAGTGCTGTCATTATGTGGCAGGGGAGGTCTACTGAGGCCTGCAGGTGAGTGCTAAGCTGCTCAGGAGAGCACCGGTGTCCCTTTTCACTCATGGGACCTGCACAGTGGTTCCTGCAGCAAACACAGCCCGCTTCTCTTTTCTATGTGTCTTATTCCCTTTCTCTGTCTCTCTGTCTCCATGTTTCTAGCAAAGATCAGGACTGGTGTTTCACTAACTCTTTCTAGAGATTCTAGAGAATCTTTCAAAGATTCCATGACCTTTTCTGTTCTCTGAAAGGGCCTGGCTCAAGGAACATCTGCTGGGCACACTTAGTGCTCACTCAGTCTGCATTGGTGTTGTGGGCAAGGCCCTGTGCTGGGGGTGGGGCCGCAGGGACCTGTCAGTCACAGATGGTCAGCCTTGGTTCCTGCCATTGAGGAGGATCCAGACCCAACAGCAGGGGAAGCAAGATAGGGTCACAGACAGCCCTGAATCTGTGTGCCCTGGGACATGGCAGTGATAGACCCAGGGCTGGGGACTCAGGGACAAGTGGGGGACTGCTCTCAGCTGAGATGATTAATCCAGAAAGGCTTCCTGGAGGAGGCGATATTTGAACTGGGTCTTGACAAATAGGAGAATTGGACATGGGGAAGGGAAGCAAGGTGGTGTTTCAGATGAAGGAAATAGCATGAGAGATGGAGATGGCCCCGTGGAGTAGGTGTGCAGAACAACTGGTGGTGCAGTTGGCCTGGAATATGGCTTGTGGTGGGTGGGGGTGGAGTGGGGGATGCAGGCAGTGGGAGGGCCTTGACCGCCACCAGGAGGCGTCTTGGGTGTTGATCTTCACAAAGTGCTACCTGTGGGCACTCCCAGGACAGGGCACTGCAGTACCCCCTCCCCCTCATGCGTGCACACAAATCAGGTGTTGTCTTGCACCCCAGTGAGGCTTCAGGGGGTCATTTGTACATGCCCACTGTTTGCTTAGATGAGGGCAGGACAGGGCAGAATTTTGGAATAAGACCACAGCAGCAAAGTGGATTAAACTTGGAACAGAGTTGTTCAAAATGTGCCATGGCATAGCCAGGAATCTCAAATGGAAATGCCTGCAGGGGCCAGGCAGGTTGCAGAAAGAAAGGTCAGCCTTGGAGGCAAAGACAACAGATCTAGGTAGATGGAAGTCCTGTGGCTACTGACACTTGCCTCCTTCAAACACCAGGAGCCCATCGATTGTCTCCTCCCGGCCCCATGTGTCCCGAGGCCCCCAGCTCTTGCCTGTGACGCATGGCCAGCTGGTGGAGTTCGACATGTGCCCTGTGGCAGAGGCACCATGACACAGCAGTGGAGTTTGTGTCCACTGAATTCCCTAAAGGATCCTTGGATTTGGGTTTTTGTAGTTGTAGACAACAGGAAGGGGACACAACAGCCTCTTCTTTACAGAGGACCACACTGAGGCCCGGAAAGGCCACTTGGCCACCGCACAGCTGGCAGGTAGCAGAGCCCTGGCCTCGACGCCAGGCTCCCTGGGGCTCACGCAGTCGGCCGTCCAGCTGTGGGGTCCGCGGCCCTCGGGAGAACCGGAAGTGAAACCCATTGCGCATTCTGCCCTCACACGCACCCTCTCTCTCGGTTTTTCTCTTCCCGCTGTTTTTCTGAAGGCCTTCGAGGCTGACCTGAGTGGTGGGAGAGAGGTTTTTCCCAGCAATGGATCGATGCGCGGTTGTCGGAGCTGACAGGGCTGACCTTTACTGAGCTCGGGTTTTCATCTCCCTGTTGGGAGCCCAGGAAGGTCTTGCTGTGGAGAGAGGGACGGTGAGAAGCCTTGGCCTGCGAGGGGGTGAGGCTCGGCGTGGGTGCAGTGAAGGCAGCTTCTGAGAGCTGAAAGCCCTTGGAGGTCACTTATTTCCATTTCTTCCAAACACACCACTTTTACAGATGAGAAAACTGAGACTTGGTGAAAAATGACTTGTTCAAGGTCACTCTGAGAGGCTTTGACACAGCTGCAGAATCCAGTGTGTGTGTATGTGTGTGTGTATACACATCCAACATACATACATCTGTATATTATAAATATTATACATATTATTATGTATACACACACATATACATTATAAGCATGTGTACGTGTATAGCGGGAGTATCCATCTATGTGTATCATGAAAGCCTGGCTGAGGCTGCGTGTGATGCCTACGCTCACTCTAGTCGTCAACAGTTTGGTCTCGCAACATCCCGGATACCCGCTGATCCGAGCCACCGTGCACTTCATGCAGCTCTGCAAAGCCGTGGAGAGGAGCTGAAGAAACCTCATGGTCCTTTTCAATGGTTTCTTCCTCCTTCTCCTCTGCAAAGATTTTCTCTCAAAGCCCAGTTTGAATCCTTCAGAAACAGAACTTGGCTGCGAAGTCACTTTGAAAGACTTTCCGTATGCTAATTGCAGCCGGCCAAGGTCTGGAGCAGAGGTGGGAGCCCACCATCTGCAGACGGGGTCGGCCCCCAGTGCGCTCTGCAAATCCCCGTCATCTGGCAGGTGTCGTTTTGGGTTAATTAAGAGCTATACTGAGCCCGTTTACCTGTCACTTCTGAGAATTTTAGGAAACTTTGACTTCCTTGCCATCTCTGAGCTTTGAGCAAAGGGGAAGCTGGAAACACCTCTGAATCTGGTGATGCTTCTGCCTCTGGGATCTCCAGGACAGCTGCGTTAAGTGCATCTTATCATAACCCCTTTTTAAACTTTTTATTTTAGTCAGTGTTCTCTAGTTAGTGCATTGGTTTTTACAGTCACATCTTCTATATTTGGAAGACAGTACTGTTCTGGGGAAACCCAGCATTTCTCTGAAATTTCTTAACGCTCTGCTTTCTCTCTGCATCTTTGAGGAAAGTTGTTCTAGCTTTGTTCTGTGTAATGGCTTTGGAGGAACTTTGAATTTGCAGGTCGGGGGCCCTTTCATCCATCGGGGTTTGGGGCTGTCAGTGCTGACCTCAGAGCTCTGTGTTCATGGGGGGATGACTCAGTTACATCCCCAGAGAGCTGGGTTCTCGGTTGGTCAATAGGCCCCCTTCTTCAGTATGACAGAATTTTCTCTCTGTGCTGATGACAACGTTCTATTAATATATCTTGGTAGGGGTTTGGGTCACACAGGTCTATGCATTTGTCAAAACACAGCAATAGCACGTTTAAGATTTGTGTGTTTCATTGTGTGTAAATTTTATATCCAAAGAAAAAAACTTGTAAACAAATAATGAACTTCAGTTAATTATATGCATGCTGAAGTACTTAGGGGAAAGCGTACTGATGTTTGCATTTACTTGGAAATGAAATACATATTAAGATGAAGGAAAGGCTAGAGGGTTGGAGATCCATATGACAAGCAAGCATAAGCAAATATTGGTGGTAGAATTAGGTGGTGGCTACACAGGTGTTCACTATCACATTCTTTCAACTTTGCTGTATGTTTGGAAAATTTCAAATACATCAGCGGTGAAGAAGGGTGTGATTTCCTGCTGGCCCAGCTCAACCAGGTGTTCCTTGGAATGGTGGGATCCCTGGGGTCTGGGAATACAGTCCAGGATCCCAGGCCCTGCTCTGTTCCTGACTGGCTAAAAGACCCTGGGGATAGAAGGGTTGAGGGAACGTATCTCTACAGTTCATCCCAGGCCTGATCATCTGTGACTATGAGTGATGGCACAGGTTGGTGAGATTCAACATAAGATGAATTTGTTGCATGAAAGGAGGAAGCAGTGCATTGCTTGGGGTTCGGCGAATGCAGGGAGTGACTGTCAGCCTTGAGCTGCCCAGTGGGAAGCCACATTCCTTCTGCCCCAGCCCGGGCTCCTCTGCTCCGTGTCCTCCTCACCGGGGTTATTGTGAGGATGAGGCGCCATGGCCTTGGAACTGCTCCTTGACTGCCAGCGTTCTGTTTCTAGTCTCGCCTTCATTTTTTTTCTCCGAAGGCCACCATCCAGACAGTTCCCACACAGCCCTCCCCTCCTGTCTTCCCAGCCTCTGAGGGACTGCATGTCCTGGGCCTCTGCCAAGTCCCTTCTCCTTTCTGAGACTCAGTTTCCCAATCTGCAACACAAGGGTGTGTTGAGTATGTCGATCTCGCCAATCCTTTTCTGTTCTGACGCTTCCGCAGCTCTGTGTTTCTTTCTGTCACTGGCTTCCTCTTCCCACCTGCCCAGGATCAAAGGGTGAAGGGGCAGGGGGAGGAGCTGGGATCAGAGGGCTTGGGTGGCGGCAGAATTTCTGAGTTTGTTCTCTCTCCGATCAATGAGAGAAGGTACCTAATTCCCACCACACAGGGGTTTGCAAAGAGCATCTGCAAACATGAAGTCAGTTGATCTTCTCCATAAGCCCTAAGAAGTAGGGATCTTCCTTCCCTCCATTTTATAGATGAAGAAACAGACTCAACAGGTGAATGCATGTGCCCAAAGCCACACAGCTTGGAAGAGGAAGAGCCCGGACTGGCTCTTGGGTCTGTGTGACGTCAAGGGCCATTTTCTGTCTTCCCCTCCAGCATGGGCAGCTCTGGGCAAGAGCAGAGAACAGAGCACACCTTGGGTGTGGCCTGGAGCGTGGCCTAGAAGGGGACCAGCCCTCTGTTCTCAGTTCTGTCAGCAGCATCTGGAGAAGGGGGTCAGCCCAGGTCCCCTGGAATCCCATCGTGGGCCATCTGCCCGCCCCTCCTCCCTGCCTTTGCTCATGCAGTTGCCTCCTCTGGCCCCACGACGCCTTTCTCTGATTCCAATAATCCCAACAGCTGGCCGGCATCACCTGGCACCTTGAAATCAGGACAAAATTGATTCAAACCCTCATTTGCCACCTAGTGGGAAAATCCTATGTTCTCCTTAAGATTTCTGCCCCATTTCCAGGTAGAGACTCACTTTCCCACGATCATCTCAGGCTCAGGCTTCTCGGGACATTCTTCAGCCACTTTAGTATTTTTGAGAGATGCCAAAAGCATGGGTCAGTTAGGAGGAGGTGAAGGGCCCGTGGTGTTCCTTGTGCTGGGCACAGTCATCTGAAAGGGATTCATTGTGGGGATCTTTGTCTTGGGCCTGCTGGCTACACCTCTGGAGGCTCTCATTTCCTTCCCCGAGAACGTCCTTCCTGCACATGAGGAACATCATTTTGTGCCTAAGGATGCCACTGCTGTGTCATCTCTCAGGTCCAGTCCCACTTGCTTAGACCGTGGCCGCAGCCACCTGGAGGGGCCCCCTGACTGTAGCGTGTCCTCCTCCAGCCTGTCCTCCAGATTCCGGCACTCACCAGTCTGAAGCCTTGGCTGATCCCAGCCCTCATGAGAGAAAAGCATTACATTCCTGCCCCACACCTGCTCTGCCCTACAGCTGCCTCTACTGGGGTCTCACGGGAGACCTGGCCATTCAGGGGCCACGTTCTGCCCAGCCCCACTGCCAGACCTTTGCTTGTGCCTGGAATGCCTGCTTCTCTCTGCCATCAAAGTCCTACCCACCCTTCAAGGCCTGGTTCAGTGGTCCCTTCTACTCCCAGAGAGTGTTCCCAGGCCTTCTCTGGACTGGTGACTGAGGACCTGGCTTCTCCGTATCTCACGGGGTGAAGGCTCCCTACACTCAGACGGCTTCCTATGTGGCACTTCAGATAATCAGACACCATCCCAGAGTCCCTGGCAGGTGGCTGAACCAGCCTCTAGGTCAGCCTCATGACCCGTACATGGTCAAACACCCCTTACCCAGAGTGTATTGCTCTCACAGGGCAGGGGCCCCATGTTGGGGATGCCCACCACACTACCACTCTTAGCACACCAGGCAAGCCAGTCCCTGGTGGGCTCATTTCTCCCACCAAGGAGCAGTATGGTGTGGTGGGCAATGGAATAGGAGAAATTTATTTGGACCCTGGCACATAGCAGGTGTCCAACACACCCCTGGCTGTGGGTACTAATCACGGAGGTAGTGAGAGCCATCGCCTGAGTTAGAGAGTCTGCTCTGGAAGCGTATGCCTGATTGACCTAGGAGTCTTCATTCATTCATTCATTCATTCATTCATTCATTCGTTCGTTCGTTTGTTCGTTCAATAAATAATTATTCCTGCCTACTAGAGGCCAGGCACCATGCTAGAGGTTGGGATCAAGACGTGAACAGACAAAACTCCCTGCCCCCATGGAGCTTACATCCTAGTGGAAGAGGCAGATTAGAATAAGATGAAGGATAAACAAGACAGGCTGGATTGTGATCAGCTCTATGGGGGAAAAAAAAGCAGGAAAGAGAGATGGGTGGAAGGAGCTTCCCTTTTAAAAACAGTGATCAGGGAAGGCTTCCCCGTGCTGCAGAGAGCTGGTGAGCAACCAGGGATTGTTCAGACACCCATTGTCTGCTGTGGACTGGGCATCAAGCTGGGGTGAGGGTGGCACACAGGTGCAGAGAGGAATCCAACCGACCTGCAGGGCCAAGCACGCCCACGCACAACGGACTCCGCTGTAGGTCAGGGCAAAGCCAGTGCTGCAGAACCACACGGGAGACTGCGGCCAGCTGAGGAGGGGTGGGAGAGGGGCTTCCCAGAGGAAGAGGTATCCAAGGACCTCTACACTCACCACTGTAAGGCTAGGAAGGTGGAGACAGGGTCAAGGATCATGGGTGACACTGACTTAGGTACGTTCTGTGAAGGAATTGGGAGCTGTTTATGGCCCTTTGCAGGAGCCAAAGCCAATCTAGGGATGGATAGGGATGACATAACTCCAGCCAGATGGACCTGAGACTTGCACTTTGTGGGGCTGGAGATCTGGGAGGCTTCCTGGAAGAAGTGGCCTTGGAGCTAGGCCAGGCAGCAGAGGCGATGCTAAACCAAGATGCACAGGTGGCCTTTGCCACAGTAGCCCAATGCCCTGGGCTTGGCACTGTCATGAAGTGCCTCTGATAGGGCAGCTCCACGGGTGCCGAGAGCCCCAAGGGGAGGGCGCTGTCCCTGTCCTCCAGGCTGCGCTGTCTCTCTACTCCCCCACTGGGCCCTGAGGAGGAGGAGGCTGCGTGGCGCTGATGGATATGCCGGGACCAGGCGGCTGCGGCCCACTGTCACCAGGCTCTCCCTCTGCATGCCGGAACCTGACACCCTGACCACTGAGGCATAAAAAACAGAGAATTGGAAGGCTCAGCCTGTCAGGCTGGGAGTGGCCCCCAGAGAGGCCCGAGGAGGAGCGCGAGCATGTGTGTGTGTGTGTGTGTGTGTGTGTGTGTGTGTGTGTGTGTGTGGACACGCTCTGCCTGTGGTTGTGAGGTGCAGGGGAAGCCAGCTAGACCTAGGGAGTGGGAGCGGCTGGACCCTCAGTCTTGCTTCATTATTCCTGCCCCACCTGGCAGAGCCCCAGGGGCCCACCTCTAGGCTTGGGGTGCAGGGGAGAGAGCAGGCTCTTGGCTCTTGGTCCCGGGTTCTGGCTGGCCCCTTCCGGAATCTCTCACGCTTCGGCCCTTTGTAAACATCCTTGTAGGGGATCGTGGAGGCAGGCTTGGGCTGCAGGTGGGCTTATGGGGCTAAGTAACTCCCGTCACCTCCAGCAGGGAAGGGCTCCCATGCTCTGTACCCAGCAGTAGCCAGCTTCCCATGCCCTGTTCCGGGGCCTCTACTGAATACACTCTGCTGGGTACTGGGCACCTGGCAGTGAGTCCGGGCTGAAGTCTACTCTCTGGGAGCCCCTAGCCATGGGGAAAGGACAGGCAGGCCCTACCGGCTATAAGACCAAGGCAGCAAGGTGGTAAGGGACAGAATTGTGAACTCTCCTCCTAGTGACTTAGCCAGTAGTAAAGAGGCTCTCCTGGAACCGGCACGCAGAGCCCAGGGAAGTGCCAGAGGCAGGCATCACTGCTCCATGAGCACCTGGCCAGAGTGAACCATGCTCGAGTGCCACCATGCCCCACAATGCTCTTCACACCCTGGCACACCTCACAGCTCCTGCCCAAGCACGCCCACAGCTGCCAACAGCTGCCCCCTCCCCAGTGCCCAAAAGGCCCCAACCACTCCCTCTTCTGTACTCCCCTAGCCCTTTGGCTTGTCGTTTCATTTCAGCACAGTCATTTCAGTACAGTTCTGTCTGCCTCCTCCAGTCAGAGGGCCTAGAGGCCCTCTAGAACCTGGTTGCCCGTGGCTGGAGGTCTGACAAAGCATGCCATTTAGAGCTCAGCTGGTGCCCACCCTCTACCCAAGTCTCATCTTCCTGACAAAACTGAGGCCCCAGGGACAGCCACCCCTGCCTTCACAGCACAGAGGGCCAGGCTAGGGTTGAGGTTACCTTTGGGTTCTCTGTCCAGAGCCACTCAGGAGCAGGTGGCGGGTAGAACTGAGCCCATCCTGAGGTCCTGGATTGGCTTCACTCAGGAATAAGAACCAAGCAGTCTGCAGCCTTGAAGTTAGCAAGGTGTATCAAGACCATTTGTGAGATGACCTGAGCATCAGCCTTCTCATATGTAAAATGGGCCAATGGCCCCAAGGAACATCTGGCAAATGGGGCCACGGAACGACATGGGAGTTCCGTGGTACACATGTGAGAGTCTGCTGTTCACTCCCACTGATAAGGACGGGAAATACAGACGATGCCAGTGACAGCTGCCTACTCCATAAGGATGTGGACCTGACTTGCTTTTGTTAGTTACAAAAGCTCCTGAAGTTCATAGAAGAGGCAAATGCCATTGGTAACCAGGCTGGCTGGGACCTAGGGCCTTTTCTGAACTGGATTTGACGTTTGCTTCCTGTTTCTCTCTCCACCCACCATACACAGGGAGTGAGTTTTCCGGGAGTCCCTACAGCCACCCTCAGTATTCCTCGTACAACGACTCCTGGAGGTTCCCCAACCCGGGGCTGCTTGGTGAGTACTGGCAGAGGCCCTGCGGGGCCCCTGGGCCATCAGCTACCCCATCCAGGCCTCCTCATTGGCCTGGGTCCCTCGACATCCTGGGGTCTGGTCACTGAGCTGGGTGGGTAGCTTGCCCAGACACATGGAGTATAGTGGGGGCCTTAGGGTAGTAAACACTGGTGTGGCCCTGCCCATGCCCTCCTCCCTCCCCCAGATGTTTTGGTGGGTTAGGAAAAATGGCACAGAAGGGAAACAAAGGAAAGAAGGGGCATCGAAGGAGAAAGAGGAAGGTAGGAAAAGTAGTGCCTACCTGTGAGTAACTTGTATTTCTTAAGAATCATGAAATATTCAGGCGAGAACTCTCTAAATAAGTGTCAGTAAAGATACCAACTTGACTTGATTGGTAGTGGCTGCCTGGGGACTATCTTGATAAAGGCCCTGATGCCCAGTGATTGATTAGTGATATCTGCATGGACATCACCAGAGCCGGCTCCGTTGGAACCTGGTTACCCGTGGCTGGAGGTCTGACAAAGCATGCCATTTAGAGCTCAGCTGGTGCCCACCCTCTGCCCAAGCCTTGGATTGGCAGATTGTCCGTGACTGGTGGCAGTCTTATCTGTGAACATCATCAGGATTTGGGCCACTGCAAAGACCATGCAAGTCTAACTTGGCCTTCAGAAGGCCAAGAGGAGCCTTCTGTTTTGTTGGAATGAGCTTACATGAAACCAGCTAATGATTGCCAGTTGGAGCTAAAGGTTCTGGGACATGAAGTAGAGGCATGGGCTCAAACATATCACTCACCATCTGGGAGGTGGAGCTGGCCAATCAGCCTGCAGGCAGCAACATGGAACCCTCCCCCAGCAGTCAGCTAAGAATTTTCCACTTACAGCAGTGAAAGGTCAGACATGGAAGGGCCCTCTGAGACCACCCAGGTTTATCTGTCCAACTTAACAAGGCCTCCTTAAGGAAGAACTTTTTAATTCCCTGGATCCTTAATTATTTTAGGACTGAGAAATAGGCTTCATCAGAAAAGCCATAACCTGGTGTCTTCAAACTCAAGTTGCCAAGCCATAGGTCTGTGAAAAAGGCCATGTAATCTCAGCTTTGACTCCTTCCCACACCTGATTTGGTGATTAGGACAGACACACAGTATGGAAACCACTTCTCTCTTGCTACTACCATTCCATGCACTTGGGGCCTTTGGCTGTCCAAAGGATTTTGATGTGTCATGGATGACTTGGGGATTCAATAAGAAACAATCCCCATTAGTGCTGCAGGTCCCTGAGGAAGGGGATTTCAAGCCTTGCAGAAGACTTCTAGCTTCTTATTATCTGTGGTCTCCAAGAGAGGCAGAATCTGCAGATTGATCTCTTCTCAGACTCCTTTTTTGGTTTTGGTCAAAATCATTTCTAAGTATCGAACCAAGATATCCACTTACCTAGTGTTTTTTTCTTAAGTGGACTATTTGAGTTGACCCAGACGTCAGTCTCAGGAAACGGGAGGCATGGGCTGGCTGTGAGCTCCCTGAACCAGTGTCTTCCAGCAGGGCTGGGGGTAGGGAGATGAGTCTTGAGGCCCAAACCTGGGAGTCCTTCCCAGGAAATCTGCCTCAGGCAGAGCCCTGATCCCAGTCCTCTGGGAGACCCCAGGGGATATGGCACACAGGAGACCTGAACACCGGCCTGTGGGAGAGGTTCGTTCTGATAGAGAGATGACCCCAAGGAGGCCATGGTGGCCCAGGGCTGCCACACATGACTGTGCACTACCCAAGGGGACAAGTGGGAGCTGAACCCCAGCCCATGCATGGCACAAAACCCTGAGCCCTGGCAGGGACACCTTTTTCTCATTTATACAAGGAGTCCTAGAGGTTGATAGTGCCTGTCATTTATTTGCCTGGGAATTCAGGAAGCAGATAAATTAGCAGAAACAGCTCAGGCACGTATGACAAAGGCTTGGTGTAGGAGGTAGGGCAATCTGTGGAGTGTGCACAGAGCGGCCCCTTGAAGGCCAGGCTGGAGAGTTTGGACCTGACTGTGTAGGTCTGAGGGGATAGGGAGGGGAGGGTGGGACTAGACCGCATCCGAGGCTTTTGCTACTCAAGCTGGAGTGAAATCTAGTTCACAGCTCCAATTGTTTGGCTTGGGCTGTGTGCCTGTTGTGGAAAAGATGCACACTCTGTCCCAGGGAGCTCACAGGCTGTGGGTGGGAGCCTCAGGCAGGGATGTCTGTGCTGGGAAGTGCTCAGTACCTTTAGGGGGCCCAGAGACAGCGTGGAGAGGAGGAAGAGGAAGCAAAACTCTATTCATCTACATAAGCACTTGCTAATTGTACCAGGCACCCAAAACTCTTTCCACGTGGGCTATCTGATTTCGTCCTCTCAGCAACCCTACAGAGTACATATTATTGTCTCTATTATACAGAAGAGGACAATGAGGCTCAGAAAGGTGAACTAATTCACCTGAGGTCACACAGCATTCGGGTGGCAGAGGAGGATTTAAATTCAGGTCACCCTGACACCAGAGCCTATTTCTGGAACCAGTGTGTGATATTGTACTCTACTCTCCCTGACTGATTTGCAGTTTGAACAACACCAAAGCCAGGAAAAGAGTCCTCACCCCTCTGTAGAAACAGGCCTTGGGAGTCCTGAGTCCTGAATACTCAGGCCTGTGTGTGAGTGATGAGGCTGGCTCTGGTCCAGCTTTGAAAGCAGGTTACTGTCTGTATCTGTCAGACTTTCAGTTGCAAACAACAGAATCCACTCTGAGTGGCTTAAGCAGAAAACGAATTAGTTAAGGGATATTTGGGACTCCTAGAATCTCCAGGAGGACCAAAAAGAGGTAGGCATGGGACACAGCCAGGACAACACCAACCACAACCAGTGTTGCGCTAGCATCAGCAGCCCTGCTGCCAGCCGGCACCCACCCTGCAGCTCCACTCTGCTGTAACTTTACCCAAGGTGCTCTGGACTAGGCACCAGAAGCTCTGTCCGGCCCCCAGCCAAAGCTGGATGCCTTTGCCAGCCACTCCCAACAGATGGAGTCCCCCAGCCCACTGCTTCAAGTGACTCTCTTCTCAATCAAGGTCATATACAAGAAAGTCTAATTGGCAGAGCCCATGTAACACTCCTGTGCCCTAGCAGCAAGGGAAGCTGGGAGGATGGGTTCTGACTTCTGGCTCAAAGAAGCAGGCCTCCTACTGCAGAATCTCTACAAACACAGGAAGAGCACACACGATATTGGGCAGCACCAAACATGAGAAATGGTCCCTGCGCTGCCCAACTCTATAACCTGGATGAGCCTAGGCAGGTCTGGGCCTCAGTTGCCTTGGATGTGAATTGAGGATAGTCATCCCTGCAGCCTTATTCCAACAGGAGCTGCACGCATGCTCTCTTGAGATGTGCAGGGCAGAGGAGGCAGTGATCCCAGCTTCCTGAAGATGGGTGAGATTGCTGGCTCCCCAACCCACAGCTTTGCAAATAGCTCCAGGCCCGTTCACCTCTCCTGGCTGCCCTGCCCCATAGTGTCTTTGGCATGGCGTGAGAGAATGCCCCAGGGCAGGGAAACCTACACGGATTATTCGTGACATCTGGGGAGGGCGCCAGGGCATGGAAACCTGTCCGGAGGTCCCTTGGTGCTCCTGCTACATTGGTGGGCTGTGGAACAGGTGAGACTCTAAACACACGCACACACACACAGACACACACACACACGCACGCGCACACACACACATATGCACACACAGACACACGCTCACACACTCATACACATGCACATACACACACACAGACCCACGCTCACACACTCATACACTCACACACACACATGCTCACACACACTCATACATTCACGCACACACACAGACATGCAGACTACATGCACACACATACACTCACACACATGAACACACACATGCTCACACTCATACACTCACACACGTACACATGCAACACAGACATGCTCACACACTCATACACTCACACACATGCAGACACACACACACGCAGACACACACGCACACACACATACATGCACACACATGCACACACATACACACACATACAGACACACACACTCATGCACACACATGCACACAGACACACACACTCTCAGACACACTCACACACGTGTGCACAGACATGCTCTCACACTCATACACAGACACATGCACACACACAGACACAGATGCACTAATACACACACTCAGACACACACTCATACACTCATACACACGCACACAGACATGCTCACACATCCATGCACACACAGACACACGCTCACACACACTCATACAGTAACACATGCGTGCACACACACGTACACACAGACACACACTGCACTCGCACACACACACAGACACGCTCACACACTCATACACTCACACACTCACACGTGCACACACTCACACGTGCACACCCACATACACTCACACACACACATGCACACATGCACATGCACAAACAAGCACACACTCACACACTCATACACACATACACGCACACACATGCACATACGCAGACACACCCTCACATCCCCACTCCCACTCGCACACACCCTTGCACGTGCTACCGACACCTCCGCCAGCCTGGCTGAAGCCTCCTTCCCAGGAACGGCCAAGGTGAGGATCAGCGATGCCAGAGGATGAAGCAGAAGGACTGGGACGCTTTGACTTCTCGGGAGAATGTCCCTCGGCCAGGGCAGCTGTGACTCAGCATCCCACCGGGGCCCCAGGCTGGCAAGGGGACTTCGGTCCTGGTCCCGGCAGGAAGAAAGGCCAGACGAGGTCAATTAGGATTAGAATAGGAGCGCCTGTGGCCGCTGTAAAGGGATTAGAGAGAAAGCAGAGCCGGGAATGACTGTGTCAAGCAGTAAATTGATGATAATGTGAATTAGAGAGGAAAAATGACAGAAGAAAGGACAAGTTTATTCTAGATGGAGGTCTAATGGGCGCCAGGAAGACAGAGTGCTTTGTGAGGTGATGTTTTCATTTTTCACGGTAAATGCAAGCGCTCACGCGGAGGCCCACTGGAGGTCTAGCCTGGCTTTGGGAGGCAGTGGGTCAGACTCCAGGGTGAGAGGTGGCCGGGGTCGAGCGCTTGGAGGGTCAAGCCAGGGATCCTCCAAGGAGAAGACTCGACTTCCGTTTCCTGTCATTTGGGGCCTGTGTGTAGGGCAGCCCTGTGATTGCCCTGCCGTTGTGCCTTGCCCCTCTCGTGCACGCATGCCCCTCTCATGCACCCACGCCCGCCTTCCTCTGGAATCACCTGCAGGCAGGACGAAGGGCAGGCACTGCAGACACTCCACGGGTGGCTGTCCCCATCCCACAGAAGAGAGAACAGAGGAAGGCTGACAGGGGTCTCTGAGTCAGGACTGCAGTCAGGGAGGTGACAGAAGAGGCGGCAGAAGAAAACCTATCTCAGGGAATACTTAGGCATGGGGCTGGTGTTTTTGCCATCTGGAACAGCACAGCAAGGTACTAGCTCCTCCATTGCCCTACTGCCTCCCTGGGGGGATGGGCAGGGAGCAGTACATCGGCTCATTAGGGCTGAACAGGGAGGAGAAGTGGTGCATGCCAAAGTGTCACCCCTAATCCCACCCTCTTGATTACATATTAGCTGTATGACCTTGGGCAAGTCACTTGACCTCTCTGTGCCTCAGTCTCCTCAACTGTAAAATGGGAACAATAATCATTCCTACCTGATCAGAAGCTAAGAGTTAATGGATGTAAGCTGTGTAGAAAAGTAACCATCCTCACGGCTCCTTCACAACCTTACCTCATGGTGCCCTTGCAGTTGCCCCCTTGTCGCCCCCTCTTACAGATGAAAAAACTGAGGCCCGGGGGGTGAAGTCACTTGTTCAAGGTCTGCTAGCCAAGAAGTGGTAGAATGTGACTGGCAGACTCCAGGACTCAGCCCCCAGTTATGGTATAGGTTGACTCTCCCTAATCCAAAATGCTTGGAACTGGAAGCATGTCAGATTTTTCCAGATTTTGAAATATTTGCATTGTACCAGCTGAGCTCCCAAATCAAAAAAATCTGAAATCCAAAATGCTCCAACAAGCATTTCCCTTGAGCATCATGTCAATGCTCAGAAAGTTTCCGATTTTGGAACCTTTCAGATTTCAGATGTTTGGATGTGGGATGCCCAGCCTGCCTCTGGGAGAAGTGCCAGGGTTTGGTTTGGAATTGGGTGAGAGTGCAGAATAAATATGAGCCACCTCACGTGGGGAGTGAAGAAGCTTGCCAGTCATATCCCAGCAGGCGTGCAGTCTGTGGCAGGCTGATGGGGCCCTAGCCGCTGCCCACTTGCATAAACCTGTTTCTGTATAGATGTGTAGGCCTCGAACTGTATTGTAGTGGAAAGAGCCTCAAGCTGGAGCTGACAACCCAAACCCCAGCTAGGCCCTGTGTGGAGAGCCTGTGGCTTCGGGCATGTGACCCAGGTTTGTTGAACCTTAGTTCTCCCACCTGTAAAAGGAGATCATTGGCCTAGAGGCTCAACTTCTGTGGTTCCGAGAACCTGGGCCCTCCCTGAGAGGGAGCTTTAGCAGAGCAGGGCTTCTGGAGGCCTTGGCCAAAGGGTGCAGTCAAAGAAAGCAGCTGGAGGCAATGGCAGGAGCCCAGCATTTGCCCGAGTGCCCTCACTCTGCTTTCCTGAGGTCACAAAAGGAGCCTGCACCCCACCCTGTCTCACACATGCTCCCCAGAGTCCCCATGTCCTCCAAGCCCCACTTCCTCCAGAAAGCCAACTTGCTAGAACCATCTTGCACTCTCCAGAGCTTCTTTCTGACCCTGGATCCCCTTCCCACTCTGAATATTAACCTGTGTCAGGCTGGCGTTTGCCCCATTATTGCCCAGCCCTGCCCCCCGCAGGGTCAGGAAATGAGTGGTGAATGAATGAGTGAATGAATGAATGGGCAGGGGGTGTCTTCACTATTGTTTGCTCACTCAGCAAAGTTGGTTCGTTTACACATCCAATCCAGTCAAGCAGGTGCCACATACAGCTCCAGGCTGGAACTAGGGACAGACTCCCAAGAAGAGCAGAACCCAGCTTCTGCCTTTTGGGGGCCCTCCATCCAGGGATGGGGGAAGTGCAGAAAGAAGTAATCATAGCATAGGGACAGACTACAGGGGAGTGTGAGCTCATGGCAGGAGGCTTCCCAGAGGAGGAGACAGGGCTCTGAGATTTGAAAGAGGCATAGAGGTTTAACAGACGGCAAAAGGGGGTGAGGGTGCAGGCCAAGAGTTCCAGGCAGGAAGTACATTGTGGGGAAAGGCCCAGAGGCAGGAGAGTATGCTAGCATGAGCTAAACTGTACCTACCCCATAGGTTTAAATGAGATAATACCTGCACAGGCCCTAGTAGGGCCAGGCACAGAGGATGTGCTCATCTGTTCGCATTATGTATATTCGAGACAGCTGCAAGGAGTTTCGTCCACCTTAAGCATGATATATGAGTGTGGGCAGGAGGGGCCTTCCCTGAGGGAAATGAATTCAGAGATGCTGGCTGGGGATAGATCATAGAGTACCTGCAGGCCAAACAAAGGGAATGCTTTTCATGTTTTTATCTTCTAGGTCAGGGGTTGGCAAACGATTTCTGTAAAGAGCCAGAGAGTAAATATCTTAGGCTTTGCAGGCCATAGTGTCTCTGTTGCAACTACCCAACTCTGTCATAATAACAGTAAAGCAGTAATGGGCAATGCCTAAATGCATGGGCAAGACTGTGTTCCAGTAAAATGTTATTCACTAAAATGGGCAGCTGGAAGGATTGGACCCAAGGGCCCCAAGCTCCCCACCCCAGCACTAGATGGTGAGGAGCCTCGAAATCTTGTGAGCAGATTGTGCCCCTGGTGGGACTTGCCATTTGGGGAACAGACTGGGACAGAGATCTTGGAGAGAGAGGATGGTGGCCAGGACTGGGTGAGGGGAAGAAAGGACAGAAGTGGAGGAGGCTGGTGGAAAGGGGACCCCAGATCTGACCTCAGTGCTCTCTCACGTCTCTTCCAGGGTCCCCCTACTATTATAGCGCTGCCGCCCGAGGAGCTGCCCCCCCTGCAGCCGCCACTGCCTATGACCGTCACTGACCCTTGGAGCTGGGCGGGCACCAAACACTGATGGCACATATCATTGAGGGTGACAGCTGCCCAGCCCTCCTGAAGATAGCCAGATGAGCCCATGAGACCGTCCCCCAGCATCCCCCACTTGCCTGAAGTTCCCCTCCTCCCCTCTTCCTCCAGGGACTCTGGGGCCCTATGGTGGGGCCGCTGGACTTCTGGATGCTTGTCCATTTCTAAAAGCCAATCTGTGAGCTTCTCCCGATGGCCACTGGGTCTCTGCAAACAAACAGATTGTTCTGCAAATAACCGCAGCCCCAGCCTAGCCTGCCAGTCCCCCAGCTCTCTATCCATCCATCGCAACCACCCCAGCCTGGGAAGAAGAGCTTGCTTTTGTTGCTTCAGCAGCACCCATGTAAATACCTTCTTGCTTTTCTGTGGGCCCGAAGGTCCGACTGAGAAGACTGCTCCACCCACAATGCATCTTGCACTCTTGGTGCGTCACTGGACATCTTAGACCTGTGGCAGAGCATCCTCTCTGCCCTGGGTGACCCTGGCAGGTGGGCTCGGAGCTGTCCTCGACACTGAGGATGCCACCCTTGGGTCCCAGCCTCCTGCTCATCCCTCCTTCTTTAGTATCTTCACGAGGAGTCTCACTGGGCTGGTTGTGCTGCAGGCTCCCCCGAGGCCTCTCTCCAAGAGGAGCACACTTTGGGGAGATGTCCTGGCTTCCTGCCTCCATTTCTCTGGGACTGATGCAGTATGAGCAGCTCTTTTCCAGATCAAAAAACTCAAAGAAAACTGTCTGGGAGATTCCTCAGCTACTGTTCTGAAGCAGAATGTCATCCGAGGTATTGATTACATTGTGGACTTTGAATGTGAGGGCTGGATGGGATGCAGGAGATCATCTGATCCCAGCCAAGGAGGGGCCTGAGGCTCTCCCTACTCCTTCAGTCCCTGAAACTATGTTTTCTGAGGCATGCCCAGGTTCAGGTCACTTTGGACACCTGTCATGGACACTTCACCCCCGCTTCAGGACCCCAGCAAGTGGATTCTGGGCAAGCCTGTTCTGGTGATGTAGACAATAATTAACACAGAGGACTTTCCCCCACACCCAGATCACAAACAGCCTACAGCCAGAACTTCTGAGCATGCTTTCGGGGCAGACCCTCCCCGTCTTCGTGGAGCTTAGCAGGCAGCTGGGCGTGGAGGTGCTGGGGCTGGGGCAGATGGCTAATTTCGCACAATGCATGCCCACCTGTTGATCTAAGGGGCCACGATGGTCAGGGCCATGGCCAAGGGCCACAGGAACTTGGAGAGGGAGCTTGGAGAACTCACTGTGGGCTAGGGTGGTCAGAGGAAGCTAGCCGGGAAGATCTGGGGAACAGAGGAAGGCCTCCTGGAGGAGGGCCCGGAAAACACTGAGGAGTTGCTGTGTGACCTAGGAGTGATTTTTGCCATGGGGGTGCCAGGTGCCACCATCTCTTTACCTGGGGCCTTAATTCCTTGCATAGTCTCTCTTGTCAACTCAGAATAGCCAGGTAGAGCCCTTGTCCAAACCTGGCTGAATGACAGTGATAAGAGGGGGTTGGTCTTCTGAGGTGACAGTGTCCCCCATATCTGTATGTCACCAGGACGGCAGAGAGCCTGAGCAGAGAGAGGCTGGACTTGGGATCAGCAGGCCAGGCAGGTCTTGTCCTGGTCCTGGCCACGTGTCTTGGCTGTGGGACCTCCGACAAAACCCTGCACCTCTTTGAGCCTTGGCTGCCTCGGTGCAGCAGGGTCACCTGTAGGGCCACCCTACAGCTCTTTCCTTCCCCTCCTCTCTCCAGGGAGGTGGGCTGTGACACGATCATCTGGGGCAGGCCCTCCACTTCCAAGCAAGCAGATGGGGGTGGGCCCGAGGCCCGCTAATATTTGTACCAAGTGGGAAACAAGAACACCTGGAGGGCGGGAATCAGAAGGGTCTGGAGAAAGACCTAGCCTAACTTCCCTTGTGGGAAACTGAGGCCCAGCTTGGGGAAGGCCGGGACCACGCAGGGAGACAAAGCAGACTTCCTCTGGCCCCCACTAAGTATTTTGTTCCCTAAATCTCCCACAGGGTGGTGGAACAGAAGGGAAAACTAAGGCTCAGCAAGGTGGAGTCCTCAAGCGGTGACTGGCAGGGGTGGGGCTGGGACTCGGGTTCCTGACCCCCAACCCATGGTGTTCCCCGTCACCCTGGTCTATCCACATCTCCTATTCCTGAGGAGAGTTGACAGTAAGAGCAGTGAGAGATGGTTCTGGGCCCCAGGCCCTAGACAGTGAGTCTGTAAGAACTGCCAAGGAAGCCTGGTCACCTAGGCCAGGGATGGAGCCCAGCGAGCTCACAGCAGGCACACCCACCCCCGCCCCCGCCCAGAACCTGCGGGGCAAAGAAGGGAGGTAGCTGGGGCCAAAGCCCGCCTCCAGGAGCCAGGGCGGGCTGGCCGCAGCCTCCACCTGTCAGGTAAGGTAGGAGAAGGTATGTTATCTGGCACCTCTCTCCCTGCCTCCCTCCATTTAGCAGGAAGTGGTGGGGTCAGGGGTCTTCAGTACAGGCTTCTTGAGCCTCTGCCCCCGTTACCCTTCTCTTGGAATGATGTGTACCCACATCTTTGGATCCTGCCGTCCTTGTGGTTCCAGGCTGTTGGGAGGAGGTCAGCCTCCCCTGAGCCAGCTGCCTGAGGCATGCAGCGTCCTTCCTCGGCGAAGCCCACCTGGCCCACAGAGGCCCTCTCTCCCCATCCTGTTCCTCTTCTTGCCCTGTAATGTGCTCCCCCATATGTTTTCTCTCTCACCTGAGGCTTTGCTGGTCCTCAGATTGGTTTTGTATCTGTGAGACAACCACTTGATTCCTGGGCTGCCAGGCAGAAGCACAAGCGCACACGGATGCACACGGATGTTCTCACACGCACACACGCCCGCTCTCACCAATTCACAGTGCCCTCGCAGTCCGGCGGAGCTGCCCAGGAGCTTGGTGAGGATGGCTCCAAAGGACACAAGCCGTTGAGGAGATGCCAGAGAATTCTGAATGGAAAACACAAGTCCGGGGCCTCACCAGCATCGTGGCAGAAGGCCTGGGGCATTTCTCCATGGGCCTTCTGCCCTGTGTTCCCGCTCTGACTTTTGGAAAAGGACATTGTGGATTTTATGAAAATTTTCATATCATTAGTCTAGCACCAACCTAGAAAAATTTGATGATATATCAAACCCAACATCCCTTTCCCAAGGCACCTTCGTTGAGGCTAGCCCTTCCATAACTGACATTGTACGGTGCTTTACAATCCTTGACCACACTGTGGGGCAACGAGCATGATGCCCACTTTATAGATAGGGAAATTGACATTTGGGGCTCACATGGCAAGATAGAGGCAAAGTGAATTCTCAGATCTCCAGGCCCCATTCTCTCTCCACCGACTTGTGCTCCTGCACAGGAGTGTATGTCTTTAGACACTCCCCCACCCCCATTCCCTAGAAATCCCCCAGACTCACAATAAGGCAAGAAAGAACAGGGACCCAGAGGCTGGCCTGACCTAGGGGCCTGGAGGTTGGTGGCTTTGTTTCCTATGAACATTGAAACCTGCAGAGTCTTTGACCAAATCAACAACAGCACTTCTGAGGTTTCATCCAGACTGTTTCCCAGCGGTCCCTGAGGCTCAGAAGGTATCAGAGCCAATTCAAGGCCACACCATAATCCCTGACCAGGCCTGGACATGGGTCCAGCCCTGACTGCAGGGGTCCAGGTGCCAGGGTCATGTGCTGTCCCCTACTTCCCTTTCTTTGCCTTCCCACTTTGGAACAAGCTCCAGGCCTGGCTGTGACAGTATGCAGGAGTGCCCAAGCCAGGGCCACCAGAATGTCCACAGCCCCTGGAAACACAGATCACAATCTCAAGTCCCCTGAATGAACTGCTTCCTGGGTGAATTGGGGGGTGTAACCTTGCCACTCGGGCAGGGCACCAGACAGTATGGTGCAGTGGTGCCTGAGATGCCCAGAAGTGTGCCTGCCCCCCTGAGTGGCATTCAAGTATGAAAACTTGTAAAATGTTCTGTCGGCCTGAAGAAAAATGTCAATGGGCCAAATTTGACACACTGGTCACCAGCCTATGAGCCCCAATGCCTGTCAATTGCCCCCTTTCTTACTCACCTCCTGTCCTTTGTTGCAGATTTGGAGGAGATGGGAGCCCAGAGAGGTGAGAGATGTGCTTCAGGGTATCCAGCAAGGCAGGGGCAGAAACGGGCACGCCCAGAGCCTGCCACTCTCCTACGCCTCATCTTGGGCTCTTGCAAACCTTGCGCTTTGAAGGTAGAATTAGGTAGAGGGTCAGAGGCACTGGGGACGGGATTGGGGAGCTGCTGAGTTTTCAGAGGAGGTCAGTGCTGCTTGGGCGCCTTTCACATGTTCAGGGAAGAGACTCAGATGTAGCCACAGGGCACGGAGGGGTGAAATCCATTCACCAGAAGTCACACCCCAGAACGACTGTCCAGCCTTGGCAGCCAGTGGCTCCAGCCACCCCCTCCTCATGACATTCAGCCAGAATTGAGCTCCAAGCCAGGGAAGCAAATCTTAAAAACCAACCAAGCACCCTGACACAGCCCTAGGAACACAATGAGTCTGAGATACAGCTTCCTGGGAGGGTGGAGACCAGCTTCTGCCCCTGGCCAGGCCAGGCCCAGGCAGGCATGGGTGGATCCCACAGGGCGCCGAGCTAGACCAGCTCCACGGTGGCCCCACTACGAGGCGAGTTCTGCAGGCTTGGCCTTGTCACCCATTGAGAGGCTGCTCTGATGGTTCCCAGCCACACACCAGCTCTCCTGGGGAAGCTATTTCTTTCGTTCTTTTGGCCTCGGAGAGATCCGAGACAAGTACATTTCTTAAAAGGTAATAAAATGCGTTATTGGAAAGTTGGACAGTCAGGCCATGACTCCTAGCCCACAGCGTGCCCCACCTCCCAGCAGCCCCTTCAGTCCCTTGCCCCTGTTGTCCCCTGTTGCCCCAAACCTCAGGGTTCCCTCTTGCATATTCATGGGGGAACCACAGTGCTGATGTGTACTTCCCCACTGTCAGCTCTGCTGCACCTTGTGTGGCGCCAGGTCCCGACGGGCCTCACAGAGGCCAGGCCGTGAGCCCCTTGCCTGCCTGCTCCCCTGATGAGGCAACAGCTTCTCCGAAATGAGCTGCCGCCCAGGAGCAGGCAGGCACCAGTCTGTCTTTCCTTTTCTGGTAATTCCTCAGCACTGAGGCTCCATTCTTGGGCACCCCAGGATTGAAGGGGACCTCAGAATCATGTCACTGCCATTCTAGAGTTTCAATCCAAGGGGTCCCCTTTAGCTCATCTCCAAGACAGGTAAATGCAGCCACCATTCAGAAAGCCCAGAAATAATTCTTCCCATATCTTAGACCCCTGAGCAACACAAGGAGAAAATGCATCTGCTTACCTGTTAATATCTACTGATGGACAATCAGCGAAGCCTCAAAGGAGTCGTCTCAGGTAGGGTACTTGGCCTGTGGCAGGAGAGACAGAGGCACAAACCCACCCACCCATCAGCTTCGGGTGGCTGATCAGGGCCCAGGGAGAGAAGCAGGTAAAACAGCAGGGTGGGGGTGACTTGGCAGTCATGCACCCCTCCCCTACTCTGAGGCCTGGCAGGAGGAAGTCACGCCAGGAGGAGGCCACACCAGCCTCACCTGCCTTGACCCCCACCCCCTGCCCCACGACCCTGTGGCTATGGCTGCTGGTCGCTCGTGTCCCCAAAATCACCATGCCTGTGGCCACGTCCCTCATCTTCTCCAAAAACATCATTAAGAACAAGTGATTTTGGATGATGGATTTTTGATTTACAAATGGTGCATTTCCCTTGGAGTGGAACAGAGAGGAAACCATTTAATGGCGCCCTTCTTTTCAAGCATGAATACATTTTAATGAAACTATTTTATTGTATTTGAGGAAATGGAGAGTTGAACATTCCAACCAATCAATAGCCAATTAATTGCTATAAAGCTAAAAAGAAAATAAATCCTGAGTCTATTTTAAACACTGCAAAAAGTTCAAAGCCTCAGAATCTGGCCTTCCCCCCTATAATGTGCACGAGCACGTAAATACACACACACACACACACACACACTCCCCTACACCTCAGACATACTCGAAACTCAAACAGCACTGAGTCTCCCCGTGCCAATTCTTGCCTGCTCTCCTCGACTTTGGTCAGAGAAGGTGAGCAGACCCGGCAGCAGCCTGTCCCGGGGCTCAGGAAGAGGCAGGCCCATCCCCTGGCCCCAGCCCCCAGCACAGCAGAGGGTGGCAGGCAGTGAGGGCCTGGTGTTACCTGGGCCCCACTTCTCAGCCCCAGCTACGGGGCCTCCAAGGTTGGGGTGAGGATGGAGTTTTGGCTCTGGGTTTGCCCTGACTCCTGCTGGAAGACGCTGCCCTGGTTTTTCACCCTCTAGTGGCCTTGGACATTGCGTATTTGTAGAAATGCAGATTACATTGCAAATGGAAACCTTTGCCAGGAAAACACATGGATTTTGCTTTTTATTCTTTGAGATATTTGACTTTGTCCTAGGGACTGACCTTTCAGCATCAAAGAAATACATATCTACTGTCTCCGCCAAAGTTTGTGATGCCTGCATAGACGCTTACTTGTTAAAAAAAAAAAAAAAAAAGTATAAAAAACCCAACAAAAACCACAATTGAATTGCCTTTGAAAGTGGGAGATGATCTGTCTCCAACGGATTGAAAAAAAAAATGCTTCTTAAAAAATGTGTATGTTTTGTATTCTTTTTTTCTAGTAGAAAATAACTGACTTGAAATATTGGTGGTTTTTTTCTTAGTGATGTGTGTTGCTTTTGTGTGTAATAATATTTGAATGTAATTACAGCAGTGCCAATTTGCCAAAGATGTTGGACATATTTTTCTTTTTTGGGGAGGAGGGCAGGGCTAGGGGTGGGACTTGGGAGAAAACAGGGGTGGGGTTTTGGTTTAATATTTTTTTTTACTTTTTTTTCTCGTCAAACCTGAGATTTGTGGCTTCCTTTTAAGTTAAATCGTTGACTGCAACACCTTTATTTTAGATTAGTTGGAGAAACATGCAATAAGATTGGCGTAGTTTCAATATCTGTGTGTCTTTTCATGAGTGGCTGTTACTTGTGAAGAATTGATTTTATGTAACCTTTATGTGAGATAATTATTTGTAAATATTTGCCATAATTTTATTGGTTCCTAAAATAAAAGTAATTTTTTAAGTTCAGAGAAAGAATTTGATCTTGTTTGTTTTTACTAGTTTGAGGATGATCTTTGACAACTTTGACTGTCCCCTGAGGGGTTGTGGGGCATTTGATGGCTGTCCTGATTCAGCTGGGGTCAAAACAAATCCATGCATGAAGAATGATGTGTTACAGAATTGGGCTCTGCTCTGGGCAGGGACAGCAGGCACTGAATCCACCCTTGAATGTCCCCAGGTTTGGCAGGTGGAGTCATGGGTGAGCCTCCACTCTGGATTTGAATCCTAACTTATTTAATGTCAACCTCATCAGTTCCCAAATGGTCAGTAATTCCTACCTCATTCATTCATTCAGCACATAGTGATTGAGCATCTGTTCTGTCCTCAGCACTGGGGACACGGAAGTGAACAGGGCCAACAAGGACTCTGCTACCAGTGGCACAATCATAGCTCACTGCAACCTTGAACTCATGGGTTTAAGCCACCCTCTTGCCTCAGCCTCTCAAGTAGCTAGGACTACAGGCGTTCACCAGCAAGCCCAGCTAGTTTTTTAAATAATTGTCTCCCTACTTACAAACTAACATATTATCAGCTAATTTTTAAACACTTTTTCTAGAAACAGGGTCTCACTATGTTGCCCAGGCTGATTTCAAACTCCTGGCCTTAAGCCTTCCTCCTGCATCAGCACCCACAAAGTGCTGGAATTACAGGCATGAGCCACCACCCCCATCCCATACGTGCTTTTCACTTTGATCCTGTCCAGCCTCCTGGAACCCAAAGTGCCTGGATCCAGACAGAACTTAGAAGCCATTCACACCAGGAGATCTCGCCTTTGGGCCCCAAAGCCACAGGCCATCTCCAGTCAGACCTCAGAGAGCAAGAGTCCACAATCCTTCTGTGCCTTTGGAACTGAGCATTTCAGGTGCAAAGGAGCCCAGAGGTGGCTTTTCATCAGGGGGTAGGGCAGCTGCAGACCTGAGCCCTGCCCCTGCCGGGCGATGTCAGTGTGCAAGGGCAGGCGGGGACCACTGCGCCCGCTGGCACAGTGTGTGCAACTCAGTAATTGCCAGAGATGGAGTGGACGAGTGACCGCGTGGGGGCCGTGGACAGCAGCTCATTCATATTTAATAAAGCAGCTGCACGGCCTCCATTCATTTCTGCAATGGATGGTGGCGAAGGTGATTCCTGAGGGAGAGAGAGTGAGCCATGGCAGAGTGCCGGCCTGGCTCCTCCCTTCTCAATGCTCCTGACTTACAGCACAAACTTCAAAGAGAAGTAGGCATGTTTTTTTAACTGAAATTGGACCCCAAACCTATGAACTGGTGAGGCAGGGCAGGCGCTTGGTTTCCTGACACTGTGGCTCTTGTCCCTGGTGTTCTGGGGACAGAAGCCTCAGGCCTGCCCTCCCGAGAAACGTCACCAGTCTCTGCAGTAAGCAGGGCATGTGCAGCCCCCAGATGACAGCAGAATGGAGGCAGTGGGCAAGGCCTTCAGGTATGGAGGTGGAAGTACCAACCCTGACAGCCGCAGGCAGCCTCCAGCAGCCCTTCCACACTCAGGGACAGTGAAAGAGGAGCAGAGAGAGAAGGCTGGGATCTGCCCTGGGAGGTGTTCCTCGAACTCCCCTGGGAGCCAGGCCCCATTCTGGGTGCTGGGGACAGAAGAAACCCCTGGGGGAGTGAGACTGCTGCCGGGCAGAAAGATCAAACCTCCCGCAAGCCACGCCTGGGAGTCTCAGCTCCAGGTTTTGACGGTCAGTTTGCTGATGTAAGCAGTCTCTTAACTTCTAGAAGCCTTGATTTCTTCATCTGTGTAATGGGTGAAAACCTGATAACGTTTACCTCAAGGGTGTTATGAGAAACAAGTGTTATGCATTGTGTGCAAGTTTTTCCAATTGACAAATGGGAGTTTTGCCAGGATGTCTTCTCCACTGTAAGGAAGTGAAAATTTTCCCCAAGGTCAAACTCTAGTCAGAACCTCCTCTGTGCTGGGTGCAGGAGGAGGGTAGAATACAGAAATGAACCAAACAGGAGCCTGCTGTCTGGGGGCAGGTGATGTGTGTATTTTAATTCTAGGCATCACATGGCCAGTATCACCTACAGCTAGAGCAGGCGGGGAGGTGTGGTCTCGGGAGGGGTGCCATTCAGTTGTGGGAGGGGTAGTCAGAGAAGGCTTCCTGGAAGAGATGGCTTTTGAGCTGAGCTGTGAAGGGTGGGCAGAATTTCAACAGGAAATTTTAGAGAGGGCAGGAAGGGAAGGCATTCCAGGCACAGGTAACAGTGTGAACAAAGCCCCACAGGTGGGAAAATGAGTGTGCTGGGAGGAGATACTGAACCATTTACCTCTGAGTTAACCAGGCACTGTGGCCTTTTTCCCAAGCCTACCTTCTGTAGGTGACACCAGATCAAAAGTAAGGGGTAGCCTGGGTTCGGGATCAAAGGTGACGGCTAGCCTGGGCTCATGTCATTTCCTAGCAGATGGGTTGCTCAAGGAGGAGAGGAGGTAGCAAACGCGAGCAGAGGCTGACGTCTTCCTTAGGAGGCAGCGAAGGGGAGCGTGTTTCAGATGGGGGTGGGAGCAGATGGATTTCCAGTCCCTCAGATCCCATAGCTGCGGAGCCTCTTGGCCAGCTGTGTGGTGCTATGGGGAAGGGGACCCTTCTGGTGGACTGAGCACTGCTGTGGCCTCCTCAGCACACTGCCTCAATAGCTGTCTCTGGGAGGGACGCCTGGCCTGCAAAGTCCCACAAGAGGAGGCCATCACTGGGAGGCCCGCTCTGCCGCAGACACAGATGCTATGACTTTAGACCACTGGGGCCATTAGCACCCCAAGTGATCTTAGTGATTTATTTGATTTATCTACATGTCCTGATTTTTCTTTAATGCACATGCATTACACACAATTTGAAGATCACTTTTAAAAGCTGGCATTGCTCTCCTTGCTTGGTCTTCCCAGCAGATAGTGATGGGGGCCTCTGCAAACTCCACTACAGACCAGCTCTGAGGACATTTAGCAAAGAACCTGCCTGTGTGAGTCTGTTAGGGTGCATAGCACAGGAACACACACTGGGTGGCTGAAACAACAATTTATTTTCTCGAAATTCTGGGGCTAGAAGTTCAAGATGAAGGTGTCAGGCAGGGCTGGTTACTTCTCAGCCTTCCCTCTGTGTCTTCACACCCTCTTCCTTCCGAATGTTCCTGTGCCTAATCTCTTCTTACACAGGCATCAGTCACCCTGGATTAGGGCCCACCCTAAAGACCTCATTTTAACTTCATTACCTCTCAAAGACCCAGTCTCCAAATACAGTCACATTCTAAGATACTGAGAGTTAGGACTTCAACATATAAATGTGGGGGTGACACAATTTAGTCCATAACGCCAACTGAGAAGTAAGAGACCCCCAGATCCCAAAAGCAATCCCAGTTGGGATCTGCTCTTCGCCCATCAATCCTACCTCTGCCCGTGCTATGTCACCTCTACCCAGAGACATCTGCCCCTGTTTGTCCAAAGCCAGAGGCTTCTGCCCCTCAGATCTGAACTCCCAAATGTGGCCCCCAGGAAGATCCTTACCTCATACGTTCCATCCAGAGAAATTCCTAGTGGAGCCAAAGTTTCTTTAAAAAGTTTTAAATAAAATGAATGGGGTTATAGATGAATATATTTCAAACTTCTATATGAAATATGACTTAATAGGCTTAAAAAGATGGAAAAGTCTCAAAGGACAAGATTAAAATATTTAATCTTGTGATTTGCTTTTTTTGGTTTTAGGTATCCAAAAACATTCAACAAAATACAAAGATGAAGTTGGAAAAACAAACCTAAGAAATATGAAAAGGTATAATGCATTTAATACATAACAAATGTGCATACAACTTTATAAAAAATCCTACCACCCTCAGTAGAGACATGGGTAAAGGTATCCACAGGACACTCGTGAATGAACACAATGTTCAATCCAACAGTGAAAACACAATTCGACTTCACAAAAATCATTTTTTAAAAATACCTAATGCTGGCAAGAGTGAGAAGAAGTGAATACCCCTCTATCTGGCCACTGAGCTCTTACAATATGAGGCCAAGGCTGCTGTTACTGTCTAACCCCAGCTGGATAGGGTGGCTCATGCCTGTGATCCCAGCTACACAGGAGGCTAAGGTGAGTGGATTGCTTGAGACCAGGAGTTTCAGATCAGTCAGGGCAACATAGCAAGACCCTATCTCTAAAACAAACAAACAAACAAACAAACAAATCTCTAGGCCTAGGTGCTGGCCCCAGGGTACCTGGAGGTGCTGGGACTTGAAAGGGTTGGAGTGGGGATCCTACAGGGGGCCTGACCACCCCCAGTGCTGTGTTTTTTTCCTGGGGCTGGCTGCCTGCAGTCACAGGATGACATTTACAGCCCAGGTCAGGTAGGAAACATGGCGTTTCAAGCCCAGGGGTGTCATCTGGAAGGGCATGCAAGCAGCAGAGGTTCCCACATTATCCACAAACATGTGTAAATATCGCGACGGCGCATAATGCAACCAAGAAAATCACTTCCCGTTGTTTCCCCTTCAGTGATATTTTCTGCTTGGCTGAGTTTGCTTAGCACACTGGAAAGGCCAACTCATCAGTTCTTGTTGTTAATCAAGAGCAGTAATTGTCCGAGTTCAAAGCCTCCTGACTTAGACTCTGCTGAATAGGATAACAAGTTTCAAAAATGCTAAGTAGTAGTTTCTATAAATGGGCTTTTTTAATAGGGAAGGCCCCTGAAGAGGGTTTGGAAAGAAAACCTTTCTGTGAAGTGGAATTAAAACATTGTGCAGACTTTATAGAGCATGGCAAATAAACTCCTAAAACTCCTAGAAGCTCTTAAAGCATGGACAATGTGGATGCAGACTCATTTTCTCATTCACAGTGCAAACTTGTGCATTGGTTAAGGCAATATCAACTGATGTAAGAAACATATCCCATAACTTCAATGTCTTAACACAATAAAAATCCATTTCTCACTCACATGTCAGCCTTGTGAGACCCCAGGGAGAGGACCCACATAAGTCATACCCCATGTTAAATGTAGCATTTCTGGTAGGCAGGCAGCCTTCCACAAAGTGACTCAGGGATCCAGCCTCCTCTTTTGTTTTAACTCTGCTGTCTTCAACCTTATGGCTTCCAAGTTTACCTTGTTTGTCTGCATCAGGCCAGCAAAAAAGGAGAGCATGGAGGATCAGCCACTGGCTAGAGTTCATGGGCAGGGATGAAGAGGTAGACATCATTCGCATTCACATTCTAGTGTCCAGAACCCAGTCCTGTGGCCCTACCCAACTGCAAGGAGGCTGAGAAATGCAGTCTAGTTCTGTGCTGAGGAAGAAGAGGACATGGGTCTGTGGGACAGCTAGCCAAGCAGTATTTTCATGACGCTCATGAATTCAAGAATTTCAACCCCAGCTTTGCTCAGTTCCTTTCTACCAACTCTGGGGCAGTGGAAGGCAAAATAAGCTGATGAAAAGAATGGCATGCGTGTGTCTGGCCCAGCTCAGCCCCCTGCTCCTCACCTTTGTCCTGCTCTCGCGTGAACTCACGCTGACCCCAGGCTTGGAGAACAAGCACATTCCTGGCCTGGAAGAACTGAAGGGAGTCCCAGGGCTTGTCATCAGCAGTCCTGTTCTTGGTCTACTCTGATCTTCTGCCTTGCTTCTAAACATAGGACTATTTGGGTGGAGTTGTGAGCAAGAATGTCAATGAGCATTTACTGAGCACCAACTATAACAATCTTCCGGGCAATGATGCTTAGTGAAATTTTTCCCATTGTCCCGGAATTGCACAGCCAAGGCCAAAGTTAAAAACTGAAATTTCGTGGAGCCTCTAATAGTTGGGTCCAGTCACCTCCTGCAGTGTGGGGAGGTGACAATTCAGAGAATGAACTTGACCACTCAATAACACCTTCTACTCACCCCACCACCACCATCACCACACACATAAAGACTGAGAGAGGAAGAGACAGTCAGCTTGAGGAAGATGCAAGCTGACCATCTTCCTCTGCTTGGCCAACAGATTTAGTGACCTATCCTTACATTTCCTGAAACAGGGGAAAGGAGAATGGGTAAAGATATGCAGAATGGGTAAAGATATGCATGTGCCTTGTGAGCTGTGGGATGCCATTGATGAGAGCCACCCTCCCCCTGCCTAGCGGGTACCCCACCCCAAAAGCCTCTTCCTGGACCGGGAACATCTGGAAGCTGCGCAGTGGATGGTCTTTGATGAGGGTTGGGAGAAGGAATGGAGCCATGTCTCCCACCATCCAGGACCTGCCTGCAGGGGCCAAAGAGGGAGGCACATGGGATTACCAAATGAGAATAAAGACAACACATCCTGCAGATGCCATGGAAGCCCCCAATCAGCTGAGTTTAAGCTAATCAAGAGGGAAACGGTCCTGAGTGGACCTGACCTCATCAGGCGATCTCTTTAAAAGAAAGTCCAGTAGTCAGAGACACAGATGCCCTCCCTTTGGCCTTGAAGAAGCAGAGGGTCCGGCTGTGGAGAGGACCCCACGGCAGGGATTTGCGGGCAGCCCCCTAGGAGTTGAGGGTTTTGGCTGTCTAAGAGCAAGGACCCAAGTTCTGTCAACACCCAGGGAATGTGGAAGAGGACCCCAGCCTTAGGTGAGAGGACAGCCCCGCGAGACCCCAGGGAGAGGACCCAGATAAGTCACATCCCAACTCCTACCCCACAGAAACTGAAATAATCAATGCATGTTGTCTTAAGCCACTGGGTTTCTAGTAACTTGTTATGGAGCAGCAGAAAACCAATGCAGTTTCTCCACAGGCTGCCAGAGCCACAGCAAGGGCCAGTCGGCCCCGGGTGATGGCAGAGAACTCTAACTTCGGATTATGTTTGAGATTGAAATTTCAAAAAGAACAAGACAGAATGTTAAATACCAAAACGAAACTGTTCTAATAACTGAAAGTTATTCAAATGTTCTGGAATCTGACCAAGAAGTCAATAAAAGTGCCATCACCCTACCAGAAATGCGAGAAGGAGGAGAGTGCCATGTAGCACAGCTGGGGGGGTGGAAATTAACTCATGTCATATTTACACTCCAAAGAATTATGACCCCTTTATAAATGGATTTCATACGCAGGATCTCACTTACTCCTTACAATAACACTATGAGGTGCTGACAATTATTACGATCCTCACTTTTATGGATGGAGAGACTCAGGCTGAAAAGCCCAGCTATCTCACCCCCGGTCACACAGCTGGTAAGCCGTGGCCAAGACTTGAAGCCAGGCCGTGTGTGACCCTAGGTGGAGGGAGCCCAAGAGTCACTGCTGCCCATTCAGCCCAAGAACTCCCAGCACCTGGGCCCTGCAGCAAGTAGTGAAGGCTCGGTGGAGATGGGAGGGCATTTTCTTACCCTTCACAAGAAAGCCACTGGCTGGTGTCACCTCCAGGCAGAGTCTCCAGGGCCCTTCTCCTACCGCGTCTCACCTCAGCAGCTCTGATGTGGCTGGAAGTCAAATCCAGGAAAAACTAAAATTCCAGTAAAAATCACGGATCAGCTGGAATGACTTGGAACTGCTGTCAGCATCTGCATTTTAGAATGAATTGCCGGCTGTCTTCTCCTTCTTTCGGCCAGTGAACACTCCTGGATCTCTGCTCTGTGCCAGGGTCTCTGCCAGGCACAGGGACCCCAGGGACAAAGAGGAACAGGTATGGTCCCTGCCCTCAGGGAGTGCCCCATGTGGTGGGGTGGGGGAGCACATCCATAGCCGTACAGCAGATCTGTGAGTCTATGAGCAGTATCTTAGGAGGTAGACACTGTGGGTCTGGCGGGAATGACAGACTCTAGTGGACCGCACAGGAACAGGGGTGTGTCGCCGGTAACCAGCACCTTTCCAGAGCAGGTGGATGTGCTCTCACCACAGTCCTGCAAGGAGTGTCTGTATGTTCCCCAGACGAGGAAATGGGTTCAGATCAAGCTGTCTGGGAAGGAGGTCTGCACCCCGTCACTGAGAAGTCCAAGCCAGAGCTGGATGTCCACTTGGCAACACCAGAAAGTCTCTTCTGACAGAGACTGGACTGGGGGCCTCTATGTGTACAATGGGTTTTCGTTTTGGTGTTAAATGTTGGTGTTTTTAAAAAAAGATCACACACACAGTTAAAAAATTCAAACATGGGCTGGGTGCGGTGGCTCATGCCTGTAATCCCAGCACTTTGGGAGGCCAGGGCGGGTAGATCACAAAGTCAGGAGTTCGAGACTAGCCTGGCCAACGTAGGGAAACCCCATCTCTACTAAAAATTAAAAAAAAAAATAGCCAGGTGTGGTGGTGGGCGCCTGTAATCCCAGCTACTCAGGAGGTTGATGCAGGAGAATCGCTTGAACCCAGGAGGTGGAGGTTGCAGTGAGCCAAGATCGTACCATTGCACTCCAGCCTGGGCGACGGTGTGAGACTCTGTCTCAAAAAAAAAAAGAAAAAAAAAATTCAAACAGAACAAAAAAAGTAGGCAGTGGGTCTCACTTGCACTCCAACCCTGAGGCTCCCAGGTCTCTTTCCCATGACTCCAGTCTCTATGTATTCTTCCGGAGATAATTTATGCATATGTTATATATGCATATAT
The DNA here is from genome assembly GCF_047675955.1 of Chlorocebus sabaeus. Classification (NCBI taxonomy): domain Eukaryota; kingdom Metazoa; phylum Chordata; class Mammalia; order Primates; family Cercopithecidae; genus Chlorocebus; species Chlorocebus sabaeus. Next base: position 65,540,658 of record NC_132915.1, on the reverse strand, counting down.
GTAGAGAGATATATTGTGGGTATGTGTGTATATACACATATCTCTTTATTTAAAATATTCTCAGAGTCTCGTTTCTTTGTAAAATTTCATTTTGAGGAAGTCCAATTTTTTCTTGGCAAAGCCAAGAAAATAGTATTTTTTTTCAAACCCATGTTAAATATTTATTTTACTGCCTCTAGTAGTCAGAATTAGATCAGCTATGAACGACTGAAAAATCCATAACAGCAATGGCTAAGACAAGACAGATTATCTTGTCTCACATTCGGGGTCTGGAGGCCAGCAATCCATGGCTGATACAGCAACTCGGCTGAAGAGGCCCATAGGGACCAGGCTCAGTCATCTGTGGCCCTCCTGAGGCTATGCCTCTCAGCCCCAAGGCCCAAGATGGCAGCATCAGGATTCCAGACAGCAGGACAGAGGAGACAAAGGAAAGAGAACCTGCTGTCTCTCGAGTAAGGTTCCAGGAGGCTGGCACCTGGCACTTCTGCGTGTATGCCATGGACCAGAAGCGAATCCCAAGGCCACATCTGTCAGCAAGGAAGGTGGGGAAGGTGATCTCTACTCTGAGTGGCCCTGTTTGTCCAGCTACAAATTTTACTATTCTGGGAAAAGGAGAGACTGGATATTGGATTGTGAGTAGCGGTTTCTGTTCTATCTCCATCGCCCAGTTGGTCAGAGTAGAGACACATTTCTTCATTTATTCAACCAATTGTTATCGAATAAATGTTGAATTAAAGGGAGATGGCAGAAGGAGGAACTTGTGTGGAGATAATAGAGGACCCAGATGTGCTTCAAAAATTCAAAATGGACCAGCTAAGACCACCAGCCTCGAGCCCTAGAGAGAACTGTTATCACATTGCCTGTTTACTCTCATACCTGTATCAGAAGGCCCTTACCCAGGACTCAGTCTTTCCATCTGAGCAATGGAGCTGGAGACATGAGTTTGAACCACATGATTTCCAGTCCTTCCATCTCAAAATCTCAATGAGTGTGTGCTTCTAAATGAATCATATTCAAGGGATCAAGCAATCATTAGGAAGCCTGAAAGTCACGGGCGAGAGATCAAAGACACCAAGGGCCCCTTGGAGCTGGCCTTCCCTCATCCCTCAAAAAGCCATTGGAAGCCCCCAGACACATTATTCTGCTGAGACAAAGAGTTAGGTCTCAGTGAACATAAGCATCCACCCAAAGGCTAGGCAGAAAGTAAAATTCAACAGACTACCTGTCAACAGAAGTTTCCAAAGGGGAACTATTAAAAACAGTAACTTGCGGTTCATAAGTTCCAAACTATGGAGGAAGGAGTGTGGCTTCTGCAAAGAGAAGCCTGCCTGCCTGATCCGTGAGGCTTCTTTGAGGAAGAATGATGTCTGAATGAGAATAAGCCAAAAGATGTTATTCTTTAGTCGTCAAATGGCTTTGGAGACATTCCCCAGGAAATCCACTAAAAACATAGCATTTTTCAAGAAGTCGGGACATTTCCTCATGATTAACACACTGGCTTAGGGAAAGAAAAGCCAAAAGTAGGGGAAAATAGACTCTTCTCTGAATAGAAGACAGTAGCATTACCTAATTCTCTAGGGACTAGAATTAATGGGTTTTAATTAATATTTGGTAGTTATTAGGGAGAATTTCTTGTGAGAAAGGAGTTAGGCCCATCAGAATTCAGTCAGGCTCTGGAGGAGCTGCCAGGCTACTTGGAGGTCTGAAGTGAAGCAGGTGAGCTTCCATGGGGAAAAAAGAACTTCAGGCTATGGGCTTGGAGGAGTAGAAGACACAGTTCAGGAGCCACGTGGACATTAAGGTTGCTCAGCAGCTCCCCAGAAGCTGAACCTATGCTTTATCAAGGGACTTTCAAAATAGGGAATATGCCTATGGGATGTTTGGCTAATCACAGCCGTAGGTGTGTGGACGCAGTCACAGCAGTACTGAAATGTAGAGACAGGGAGGCAGCTAAACTCTGTGGTCTGGTCCGTGGTTCAGAAGCATCTTTCGGTCCCAGGCCAGCCAGCAGCTGCTTCTGCCAGGACACTAGGGTTTCTATCCAACTTCCCCAGCAATGCTGAGCCTGGCGAGGATTTTAATTTTCTATCTTGATGAAAAATGTGTGGTTTATACACTGTCGTAGAACAAATAGAATTGGGATTTATGTTTCACAACTTCCATGGTTTGTTTGGGTTTCTTCCATATGTCTTTGACAGTCCTATCACATTTCTGACAGTTACGATTTTTTTTTCTTTCTGGGAAGTTGGGGAGAGGCAGAGAACATGTTTTTCCCTTTTTCCCACTAAGTCTTGCTTGAAAGTATGTGTGAGCATCATATGGGCCCACGCGTGTGCCTCTCTTGTTGAGAGAATTGTGCATGTGTGTGTGCAGGCTGCGGGGTTACATGTTTGTGTAGAGGGCACTGGGCTACAGTGTGCAGACATGGACGTGTTAAATATAGTGCTATGTATTGGATACATGTCTGTGATGTGATGGTGGTGGTGTTCGTGTGTCTGTGTATGTGTGTGTATGTGTGTGTATGTGTGTGTGTCTACAATAGAAAAATCAGCCAATTAGATGTTATTCTAATTCAGATGTCATCAATGACCGAGTCTTTCTCCTCACAATGTCATGCACGCATGTGTGCAGGGCCTGCCAGCGGTTGGGAAGGGTCAACTTGTTCTCCATGCCCCAAATTCCGTGTGTTTTCAATTAATTTCATGTGTGTGTTTCCATGTGTGCTGCTTTATTTATGTAGGTGAAGAAAATGTCTCACTCCCAATTATTCATCGAGGCCCATCCCTTCACTCTGTGCGGCAGAGTCCTCCTCACCAAGTGCCATTAAACACGACATCAATCCCAATAGATTGACTAATTCCTTTTTCATTATTAGAAGAGATTTACAACTTTGGAGTCAGAGTGTTGGGTGGTTTTTTTTTTTTTTTCCACTAGAAAATTCATCTGTATCCTAGAATCAGCTTGTAGCTCAATGTAAATTCAGTGTAGAATTTAGTCAGTTATTAAGTGGATTTAAGTGGCTGAACCCTGGTGTAATCTGACCAGCAATGCATGAAGGAAAGAGTTGGAGGTGTAAAAAATGTCAAATAGCTTTCTCAGATGCATTAAACTATTAATAAAGATAAAACGATCTTTATGTTTGGGGTTTAGAACATCTCTTTTATGATAGCAAGAAGCCACTTTGATTCACGACTCGTTGGTTTCAAGGTTTGGTGTCATTATTCAGAAGGTGTCAGGAAGGAAACGGAGACAAGCTCCTCAGCAGGGAGAGAGGTGAAAAAAGAAGCTCGGAATGCAGGACTGCTCTTGCCCAGCTGGGTTGGGCAGGGAGATGTGACAGTGAGGGGACGAATACAAAAGGCAGTGGTGATCACGTCCACACCATCAGAGCCCTCTGTAGACGCATCTCCGTTTGGTCCTGAGATATGTTTTCCATAGTTCTTCTGAAGAGGTCATGGCCTCCCTCTGAGGGGCTGGTGTGCTGGGTATTTTCCATCTGCCCCCAACCCCACCAGCTCCAGGACTTTCCTCAGCCCTGCTCTGCATCTCAGGAGGCTGATCTCTGCGGACCACCTCACCCCAACTCCCTGGCCCTCTAGCTTCTGGTGGGATGGATCCAGCCAATGGGAGACAGCAGAAGACTGGAGAGAGGAGAGTGAGAGGTCGGAGGATTTATCCCCACTCCCTCCTTGCCTCACCCCAGTTCAGACAGTGGCTGCCTTCAGGAGTTACATCCTCTTGTAGCCCCTCTTCCACGGCTCCCAGTCTTCCTCCAGGTTCTGGTGACAGCATTCCGTCCCCTTGTCCTTCAGGCCTCAGGGTGGTTGTGGCTCCCCGCTGGGGCTGCACCCTCTCACGGTGGGTTCCTGGGCCCTGCCAGCTTGCACCACTGTACGCTGTCTCATCGTTAAACTCTCCTCCCTTAAACTCTTTGAGTGGGCCGACCATTTTCCCCTGGGAGGCACTGACTCAGAGGAGCCCGATCCTCCTAGAGCTGTGTGCCTATCATGGATGGAAGCAGGAGCTGGGGCATCGTGCAAATGCTCCGTGAGAAATGCTGATGCATGGCTGCCCATGCAGCCGAGGTGTCTGCAGCACGATGTTGCGCGTGCCTCCTCTATTCCTTTAAGAAGCTTTGGTTGGCCAGCTTCCAGGGGCCGGTTTCCATGCTAGGCAGGCCCTGCCCTCATGGAGTTTACAGTCAGGGGTTAGGTGCTATTGTAGGAGGCACAGGGCTCTGAGCAGCAGAGGAGGAGAGGCGCTGGCTGGAGGGGCCAAGAGGAAGAAACAACCAAACTGAGAATCTGGAGGACAGGAAAGAGATGTCTGAGAAAAGGAGTTTGGGGAGCGACGCAGGGACGGTGGTGTTTCTGGCAGAGGAAACAGCATGTACAAACCCCTAGAGGTGAGCGAGATCAGGAGTAGGGGGCATGGGCGTTTGATAGCTGTCTCCCCTTCCCCAGGGACCAGGGACCTGAAGTGCATTCACAGAGGAGGGGTTGGGGAGAGAAAGCTGTGAAGGGGGCACTGGGGGTTTGCAGCCCTCCCTGCCCCACCCCAAGCCCCACTAAGGGGTTCTGTCTTTATCTTCAGGGCCAGAGGGCCTTTGGACACAGCCAGATTTACATTTGTAAAAGAGCTCTTGGTCCACAGCATGGGGAATAGAAATCCGGCAGGAGGCAGGTGACTCCTTCAGAGGAACTAAGGTATGGTGAGCTTGCTAGCGGAATGGGGGAAGTGAACCTATACGAGCGAATCTGAACCCCCATTTTCTGGACTGGGACGCAAGACCCAGAGAGGGCCAGATCTTGCTCAGGTCACACAGAGAGGCAGCATACTGGGATAAGGGAGAGGAGAAAGGAAACAGCCAGGGGCTGGAGCCAACTCGCCCTGGAAGGAAGACCCCTTCAGAAGGGATTCCGGGGGCAGGCCCTGACCACCCACCTGTTTCCTTGCAGGGCTGGGGGGGCCTTTGGATCCACTGGACCCCACCCTGGCAGGACCTGAACCCTCACCTGGACGCACCCCAGGCACCTCCACCGGCATAGGTGACAGGAGCTTCCCACTGAAATCATGCGGATATTAAGCTAATCAAAGCCTTGCTTGGGAAGGGATGGGACTGGGAAGGCGGCCCTAACGAGCTGCTGCGTGTCACTCCCTCCACCCTGCGCGTCCTGCGCTGTCCCATTTGTCTGGCTGTAATCTACATTTCAAATGATTACATGGGAAGCTGAAGTGGTAGTGACAAGGATAAACGAAGCTTGTTAAACTAATAGCTGCACTAATGCCCAAATATGTGAACTTCCCGGCGCAGGCCGCATCCCAGCCTGGCGGAGCTGTCAGCCCCGCTCCCCCGGGCTCCGCCGCCAGCCGCGGCCACATGATGAATGGCCCTGTCGACCAAACTCATCCGGGGCCCAATTAAACAGGCAGAAATGAACTGGAGCCGTCAGGCAGCCGGGGAGGGGGGACGCGGGGAGGGGGAGGCTGAGCCAGACACAGGGAGGCTGGTAGGGGGGAGGGGAGAGCAGGGAGCGGGGGGGGGGAAGAGAGAGAGAGAGAGAGAGAGAGAGAGAGAGAGAGAGAGAGAGAGCGCCAGCGCCCGGGCCTAGGAGATGGGAGAGAGAGAGAGAGCAGCCTGGGAGAAGAGAGGGTCAGAGGCCCAGGAAAGAGAGAAGAGACACCAGGGTGGGAGCAGGAGGAGAGAGACAGAGACACACAGAGATAGACTGAGACAGAGAGACCGAGAGACTGGGAGGGCAGAAGGAAGAGACTCCCAGATATACAGACACAGGGAGTGGGGAGAGACAGTCAGAGACACACACAGAGACAGAGGCAGAAGCACACACAGAGACGGAGTGAGGAGAGAGAGGCGGAGAGAGGCGCGCAGGAGCGGGGGCAGAGTCGTTGCCTCTGGAGGGGGCGGTCCAGGAAGGGCCAGAGGCGAGGCGGGGGGTGGACGAGAAAACAGGGCGAGCAGAGAAAATGTGTCCCGGCAAGTCCTGGCAGCTCGCAGCGGCAGGGAAGTCGTTCTGTCAGAAAATGGTCATTTAATGGTTTGCCGAGCCCGCGACAGATATGTCATCTGAGGCGGCTCGGCGGCAGTCCCAGGGCAATTCATTTATTAATTACCAGCTTCCAGCAGCTCCCTCGTCCCTGCTCCATGCCGTCACCGGCCCGGCCCCCCACTCCCTCTGCCAGCAACACCCCCATTACCCCATTCCTGCTGGTGCCTCCTCTCGCCCCATTTTCCGGAGGAGGCGGCCCAAGGCCAAGGTTGGAGAGCGTCAGGCCTGCCAGCTGTGAGTCAGCCTCCCTCCCCGGGGGTCCTCCTGGGCTGGGCCTCCTAGACTAGGGTGGGGAACCCAGTCCCTCCCCTGCCCCAAGCCTAAAGGGAAGCGGGAGGCTGACCTACGTGCTCTCCTTTTCTCCTTTCGTAGAGACAGGGAGATCTTGTGTTGCCTGGGTTGACTTTGAACTCCCCAGACTCATGCAATCCTCCTGCCTCAGCCTCCGGAACTGCTGGGATTACAGGTGTGAGCATACCTGGTCCACATTACACTTTCTCATTCACAAATAAAATAATGTTTTGCTTGCCTGATAATTTTATATCTATTTCTTTTAGAGTAAACTCACTTTTACAGCCTTCAGATCTGTTATTTTCCCCCTCTTGGCAGCCCTTTAAAAGGCCTTAACTCTGATTTCCTTTCATTCAGACCCAAGGAGCTTGTCTCTGTTTCCAAGCAGAGGTAAGTGCTAATATTCTCTCACGTGGCCCTTTGCCCATGAGAAATGTTCCACCAGGAATGTTTAGTAAACTAGGAATGGACGCTCACAGACCGTGCTGCTGGCGAGCCCTGCCCATTGGGCAGCCTGCACAAGGGAAGCTAGCACCTCAGCCACCCTCCCTTTCCAGCCTCCAACCCCCACCCTCCAAGCTGGCCTGGAGCTGCCTCAGAGGAAGGGAACTGACAGCTTATCTCTCTGTCCCCAGAGAGTCAGGGACGACTCTGGGCTGCCTAGGTCCCCAACTGGCAACACTCCTCAGGCCTTACTGCCCCCCCAGGACCCCATGATCCAGACCCTTCCCAGAGGAAGATCCAGAATGGAAGTGAAATCCTTGTTTTTTGTTTGTTTTTGTTCCTTCCTCCCTCCCTCTCTCCTTCTCTTTCTTTCTCCCTTCCTCCTCCTCCTCCTTCTTCTTCCTCTTCTTCTTCTTTTCTTTCTTTCTTTTTTCTTCTTCCTTCCTTCCTTTCTTCTTCTTCTTCTTTCTTTCTTTCTTTCTCTTTTCTTTCTTCTTCCTTCCTTCCCTTCTCCTTCCCTCCCTCCCTCCCTGCCTCTCTCTTTCTTTTTTCTTTCTTTCTTCTTTCTTTTCTTTTCTTTCTCTTTCTCTTTCTTATTCTCTCTCTTTCTCCTTTCTTTCTTTCTCTCTCTTTCTTTCCTTTCTTTCTTTCTCTTTTTCTTCTCTTTTCTTTCTTTCTTTCTTTTTTGACAAGATTTTGCTCTGTCTCCACCAAGGCTGGAGCGCAGGGGCATGATTCTGGCTCACTGCAGCCTTGACTTGCTGGGCTCAAGCAATCCTCCAGCCTCAGCCTCCCCACCCCTGACTAGCTGAGTAGGCGGCACACACCACCACACCTGGCCAATTTTTTTTTTTTTTTTCATTAGAGTTGAGGTTTCACCATGTTGCCCAGGCTGGTCTTCAAATTCTTGGGCTCAAGTGACCCACCAGCCTCAGCCTCCCAAAATGCTCATGAAATCCCTATTTTAAACAGGATGCCTGCTCAGAAATGGTGGCACCAACTAGAGTGGGGCAAACTCTTTCTTTCAGAGGCCCAGGGCCAGTAAGACATTGCTGAGGCCTCTGCTGGGGCTGGCATGAATCTGGAAGGTTGGTCTGAACCTCCCACCTCTACTACCTGAAACCTCCAGGAGGCTCCCTGCACGTCCCGTGTTCCCAGGTGCCCAAGTGAACATAGCTCCTTCTCAGAGCCTCCCTGAGCTCCCCGTCCCAGCCAGCAGCACCGGCAGCCCCACCCTCCAACTTGAGCATATCCTGTATCTAATGTATCACTAAATGCGGCCCAGCCACGTTTCAGCCTTCCCACCTGTCCATCCCCCATCAACTCCCCAGCACAGACATCTCTCACCTCCCTCAGGCTTACAGTTCTCCTCCACACCTCACCTGGGCGACCTTCCAAGGGGCAAAGCTTCTCCCCTGACTCCCTTCAGAGGCATAGAATTCAGGCTCCTTTTCAGCCTTTGAGATCTTTCCTATTTTTTTCCTGCTCCTGCTACTGAGCTTTTAGCTCCCTCTGACCTCTCTCTATCTCTCTCTCCTCTCCTTCATCCCTAACACTGGGGCCTTGGCATACAGTATCCCCTCTGCCTGGGATCCCCTTCTCTGCACTGGGACCTGTAGGGAAATGTAAAGGTTGTAAAGGTAAATTGGACTGTCAAGGAGTCCAAGGATGGAAGTGAGCCCAGTGTCACGGGCGGCGGTTTACAACAGCAGCTGGAGAAGCACTCTCCTGGAGTTGGGGAGGAGCCTCTAGCACAGGATGGGAGTCTTGGCTCAGGAACCACTCAGGACCTTCCAGCCCAGGTCTCTGACTCTAGGTACCTGCTTCTTAGAAATCATAGCTGCTAATCACCCTTTTTATGGGCTCCTGTCAGTGGGGCCAGGGCCGGGAGCTTCCAGGAACACTGAATTTTAGTTTATTCCTAACCTTAGCAGAAATCATGTGCTCCAGCAGTCCTCAGAAGAAAGCTAGTGGGGGCAGAACTCACCTGTTCCCTGTAGGGGCATCCAGGGCTTGTGGGGACAATGAATATCTCTTGCAAAGAGACTTCACTAAGAGAGAGCCAGTACTATAGGAGTGGGTCAAAGTCCATGAGGTCTACCAGCAGACATCACCCTTCTCACAGTAAAGATAGGTCAACTGAGGTTCAGAGAGAGGAAAGGATTTGCCCAAGATCACAGAGTGAGCCAGAGGGAGGCCCAGAGCCAGAGCCCAGGTCACATGACTTCCCACCAGGGCTCTTCCCACAACTTAGCAGAACCACTGTCCCCTTGATGTCAAAACCCTATGGAGAAACAATTAGATTCCCATTGAAAACAGAATTCCTCAGCTTTAGTTAATCTTGTCATATTGAGATAAGTGACCTGACTGTTTTCAAAAGCTCATTAAAATATATTTTTATATGTTTATTATTATTATTTCTTGAAATGACCTAGGCTTCCAGATTTCTGGGATGAACACTCTGATTTATAAACACTCTCCCATGGATCATTTTCTGTACAGTGGACAGCCTGAGAAAAGGACCATAAGGCTCTTGGGTTATTTTTGTTAGCAATGACTTGCTTTCACTGGCGCTCTGCTCTCCTTCACTGTCTGTGATTTGACTAGCACTGCCAGTCAGTCTTAGGACAAGCCTGGCCACTCATAGTACCTCTTCCCTCTGGCAACAGTGATTGGTCCAAGAGATGGGCATGTGACCCATCAAGACCAATCAGAGTGCTTCCCTGGGACTTATATACACAGAAACTCCCTCTTTCTGCTGCAATGCCAGCCTAGCACTTTCAACGGCACTTTTCTTTACCTACATTGAGGAAGCTCAATAGCAATGACAAATAATGAGGTCAATATACAAATGGAAGCAAACCCAAGAAATGGAGAGAGAAAGAGAAACCTGATCACTTGGTTTAGGCCCTGGATTCAGCTATGTCTGAAGCCAGTGCCATCTCCTGGAGGTACCCAGGGCCATGGGCGAATTAATTCTCTTTATTCTATTTTTTAGATTGATTTGGATTTTTTTTTCCCCTTGTACATGAAAGAGCTCCAAAATGAATACCAAGCCTTTCCTTCTGTTCGCCTATTTTACACAAGAGTTGGCACATACAAGCCCCCTCCTCTGAGCCACTTTGGGTACAGAGTTCACACACACATTCTTTCATCACTGGGGAAGAAGTCCCCAGTAACAGGCCCCTGTGTCCCTTCCTGCCTCTGCTGTACTGGCTTCTCAAGGTCTTAGTGTTTCTTCTTGCGGCAGAGGAAATTTCTAGACCACTGGAAGTCCTCTTTGGACTCAAGGGCTCTGAGATGTTTTTGGGTTACGCACAAGACTGTTTCCAGGAGGGATGAAGGAGTCTCTTTCACTCAAGTGCTCTGATCACATCACCATCCTGTCCAAAGCCTCCAATTACTCCCTACTACCCATGGGGAAAAGTCCAGACTCCTTAGCCTGGCAGTCTAGACTCTTCACAGTCTGCCCTGGATTCCTCATCCTCTCTTTCCCACCTCTGGGTCTTTGCTTGTGCTGTTCCTCCTCCTTCCTCTGGAACACCCACCTGTGAGAGTCCCTCCTGTCCTTCTAGGCCTGGCCCAAGCCCTACCTCTTATAAGCAACCTTCCTCACTCCCCTCGCAATAAGGCAACTTGTTCTGGGCCTCCTAGGACAGGCATGTTATCTGCCCCTCTTTGTGACTTATCATATAGTCTGTCTTGTATTAAATGTATTGTTTCTTTTGCCTGACTTACTCTCTCTACCTCCATCCCATTTCCAGACTGGGCAATTCTTAATTTTATCTTTTGGGTCTCAACTCAAAGATTACTTGCCCAGAGAAGATTTTCTTGGCTGCCTCCCCGTGAAAAAGTCTCTTCCCCTTGATTTCTTGTGTTCACAGCACTCTAAACTCTTTTTCAACAGTGCTTATTGCATTTTATGGTAAAATATTCATTACTATTAAAAGTTTTTATTAATGCCTGTATCTTCCTATCAGAACATATGCTCCCTGAAGCCCGAGACTTTGTTTTGTAGCTAGAATGGCACCGGTCAAAATTAGTGGAATCACTGTTAGTAGAGTCAATGACTCAATAGGTATATGAATGAATAAATGAAAGGCTCCCTGAGCCCTGTACTAAATGGCAGCTTGCTGAGGTCAGGGACTATCAGTGATCTTTATATCCTTCATTGTTCCTCACATATAGTCACAGTAAGTGGTCAGTAAACATGAATTTAACCATCAGCAGGTGCAGTTTGTAGGAGTTCCTGGACTCTACCCATGGCTATAACATGAGCCAGAAACCTAGGGCCCCAATCCAAGCTGGGTCAAGAATTGACAAATTTTAATAACCACAAAGGATGTTCTCTAATCCAGGCATACTAGGGCTGCAGAAATGACTGAAACAAGCCCCCCTGCCCTTGGGAGCAAATAGTACAGTTGTCCTGAGTGAGTTGTTCTGACCCATCACCTCTCCAATGGGGTATGACATCGTTCTCGAGTTTTATTGCTACAAGATGGGCTTACTCAACTCCTCAGTAAATAGCATTACATAAGCACCATGCACGCACACACATGCAAATCCAGAGTGGACAATAACCCCAGGCGTGTTGGAGTGTTTGATGGGATGGCCGTGGGAAAGCAAGCCAGGAGCCAGTTCTAAAAAACAATATTTATTTATTACAATTGGCAGAGCAATGGAGAAAATTGCCACTTAGATAGGATTTTACATTTTGCAAAGCGTTTTGTAATCAGCACAATTTCTCCCAACAATTCTCGAGGACAAGTTGTTTTTGTCATTCCCATTTGCAGGCAAGGAAGAGATAGTAGGAGAGAGTGAGGGAAGTGCTGTGCTTCTACTTATGCAGACCTCAAGAGGAAAGGAGAACTCTGGCTTAACTGAATATAGACATGTTTTTCTGGGGGCAATGTCCCTACTGTGTGCTGGGCAATGGGGAAGACCTGCATAAGATTCTGGGCTTTAGCTCACCACTGATTTCACTGGGGGTGTATGCCCTTTGTCTCATTCAGAGAAGAAAACAGTATGTAATCTTACATTGCCTCCACTTAGCACTTTGCTTGGCCACCTCTCTTTTGGAAATTCATATAAGTTATATCAGGCTAGGTAATGCTGCTGCAACAAATAATCCCAAAATCTCAGGGCCTTAAAACAGTGTTTTATTTCCACCTCAAGCCATCTGTCTGTTGTGGGTCAGCAGGAGCCGAGGGAAGTGTTATGCTCATTGTAGACCCAGGCAGAAGAACACCCACCTGTGAGAGTTCTTCCTGTCCTTCTAGGCCTGGCCCAAGCACTACCTCTTATTAGCAGCCTTTCTCACTCCCTAGTAATAAGGTGACTTGTCCTGGGCTTCCCAGGACAGGCATGTTATCTGCCCCTCTTTATGACTCTGAATGAGTGTTGTGCTCATTCAGAGACCAAGGCAGAGGAAGTAGCTTTCACCTCAAACATCACTGGTAAATGTGCTAGAGGAAAAGAGATTTCTGGAAACTCTTGCATTATCAGTAGTTCAATTCCTTGGTGCAGAGGTGACGTATCATTTCAGGGCTTACTTTTTGGCCAAAACTAATCATGCAGACCCACTTACCCGTAAGGCATCCAGGAATTGCAAATCTTCTGTGCCCAGAAGATGGAGAGGACTGGCAATACTTCACAAATAGAACTAAAAGCTACTATGCAAGCTGAAGTTCATCCCATGCCAAGAAGAAAAATTAAAGCCAAATCCTTGAGTTTGTCCTTACATCTGGAAAAACACCAACTTTTTAGGGAAAATGGATTTTTGCAACTGATCAATTGTGTTTTCTTAGGAAGGAGAAAAACTTGAGACCTGTGCAAAGACTGACTTGTACCAAAATCAAGAGTGTCTTGAGATGCATTAAAGAGAAAAAGCCTACCTGGTGCAATAAGACAAGCAAAGTAAATTAAAAGGCATATAGATTACAAAGGAAGAATTAAAATTGTCTTTGTTTTCAAATGACATGATTGTTCATAGGAGATCCTAAAGAATCTACCCCCCAAAAACCTACTAGAACTAATAAATGGGTTTAGAATAAATCAATATATAAAATCAATATAAAAATCAATTGTATTTCTATACATTAGGAGTGAACAATTAGAAAAATATATTAAAAATAAATACTATGTATAAAAGCATTCAAAAGCATCAAATGCTTAGGGAGAAACTTAAAAGATGAAAACCTTCTACACTGAAACTATAAAACAGTGCTGAAAGGAATTTAAAAGACATAAATTAAGGAGATTGATTAATGATTAAATTTTTAAAACATGATTGAAAGACTCAATATTATTATAACATCCATTTTCCATAAATTGATCTAAATATCCAATTTAATCCCAGTCCAAAAGATTTTAAAATTTATTTGGAAAGGTGAAAGACCAGTAGTAGCCAAAACAATCTTGAAAATTAATTCCAAAATGAGGAGATTTATGCTACCAGATTTTAAGACTTACTATAAAGCTATAACCATCAAAACAGTGTGGCTTTGGTGAAAGCATAGACAAATAAGTCAATGGAACAGAATGGAGGATTCAGACATAGGTCCACACATATGTTGTCAGTTGATTTTTAACAAGGAAGCCAACACAGTTAAATAGAAAAGAAAAATGTCTTTGGCAGATAGTGCTGGAATAACTGGAAATCCATATGAAAAACAAAGAATCTTGGCCCCATTTCACACCACACACAAAAATAAATTCAAGATGAGTTACGGACCCAAAGGTAAAAGTGAAAACAATAAAGTTCTTAAAGGAAAACAGAATATCTTTGTGACCTTGGGGTAAGCAAAGATTCCTTAGAAAAGACGCAGAAAGCATAAATCATAAAGGAAAATGTTGAGAAAATGAATTTGATCACAACTAAAACTTCTGCCCATTAAAAAGTACTATCAAGAAAATAAATCAGTAAGCTACAGAATGAAAGAAAACATTTACAACACATTATCTGACAAAAGACTTGTATGCAGAATATATTAACTCCCACAACTCAGCAAAAAGACAGGCAGCAGAATTTACTTTTAAAAAGACAAAAGACTTGAGGAGACATTTTACAAAAGAAGATAGATAAGTGGCTAAGAAGTGCACAAGAAGTCACTTAGCGTCATTGGTCGTCAGGAAGATGCAAGTGACGATGAGAGATCACTACTTACTGTCTAGAATGGCTAAGATGATAAAAGCTGACAACACAAGATGTTGGAGAGAATGTAGAACAACCGTAACTCATATATAGTGCAATTTGGAATGTAATATGGTACAACCGTTTTTGAAAACGGTTTCAAAATTTCTTGAAAAGCTAAACGTATATCTACCCTATGACCCAGAAATTTCATTTCTAGGTATTCACCCAAGAAATAAAAACCTATGTCCACAAAAAGGCTGGTAGGAGAATTGTGATAGAAATTGTAACCGCAATAGTTAAAGAACGGAAACAACCTAGATGTCTGTGAACAGGAGAATGACTAAGTAAGCTACGGTATTGTCTTCCAGTGGTGTCCTCACAATACAGACATAGGCAACAACATGGGTGAATCTCAAAAATATTATGATGAGGGAAGAAGCCAGACTCAGAATGTGTATAATATGTGATTCCACTTATTCTAAAATAGGCAAAACTATCCTGTAGTAATATAACGCAGATTCATGGTTGTTTTGGCTTGAGAGTGAGGATTGCCTGGAAAAGTTCTGATTCAATCTACTTTCATGAAAACTGATGAGACATAGATTTAAGATCTGATCAGTTCATTGCATGTAAATTATACCACATGGGTCAGCCTCTGTCAGCAAGGAAAGTCAGGTAATAGTGTCCTCAAGATGCTCCAAATAATATCATGGCTCCATCACTAAGTAAAAAGTGAGAATGAATATTGGGATGCCAGACTTTGTTCTCAGAGCATCATACATTTGTTCATTTAATCTTCACAATGACCATTATTATCCCCATTGTGCTGGGATGACAGATCTCTGCTATAGGAGGTGTTGAAACTCAATGTCATAGCATATGGAGACTGGTTGAAGGAATCAGAGAGGTTTGATCTGGAGAATATAAAATTGAGAAGACTCGAGAGTTGATTATACATTCCTGAAGATCTCAGGGCAAGGAACCAGAGTTCTTCTGGATAGCCCCAAAGGGTGGGGCTAAGGTCAATGGAAAGAACATGGTGTCTAGGGCTGGTTTCATGAGAGGAAAGAACATTCTCCTAAGCACCATCAGCCCTTCTTCAGAGCCCCACAAGAGTCTAGTGAAGGAGATATGTCTGGTACTATCCCCAGTCTACAGACAAGGAGGCTGAGGCCAGGAGAGATCACAAGGTTCATTGCACGCTCAGTGACAGAGCCAGGGTGAAATCTTCATGCTCCTTCCCAGTCACTCGGCCTGTCCCCATTTGAATGACATCTGGGAGGCAGTAAAGCTCAATGTGGAAACTCTGGAGTCACACACAGACCTGGGTTAGTGTCTCCACCACTAACAAGCGGGGAACTTTGGATTAGCAAACCATTCTGAGTTTAATTTTCCCACCTGTAAAATGGGAATGATAAAAATGGTAGCTCTCTTAAGATCGATATGAAGATCAGTTGAGATAATGCATGTGACATAG
This sequence comes from Chlorocebus sabaeus, assembly GCF_047675955.1. Lineage (NCBI taxonomy): Eukaryota > Metazoa > Chordata > Mammalia > Primates > Cercopithecidae > Chlorocebus > Chlorocebus sabaeus. The sequence continues at coordinate 65,525,243 of NC_132915.1, read as the reverse complement.
CAGAACGTCTGGCACATAGTAAGTGCTCAGGAAATCATGGTTATTATTGTTTGCCTCGGAGATTCATTCAATGGCATAGTACCTGGTACCAATGACCTTGACACAGCCTTAAGTTCACATCCTACAAGATGGGAAATATCTGGATCTTGTGCAATGTTTGCTATACCAAGGAGGGTTGGAGGCCTAATTAAAATTGCTACTCTGTTTGCATTATCAAATGTCAGGGTTTTTTTTTTTTTTTTCCTTCCCACAGAGCAAAGATTTTTCTTATCAAAAATCTATTCGCTAAAATGCTAATGATCGTCAGTGATTAGAAACTGCTGCTCAAATTTTGAAAGTTCCCAGTGGGCCTCTCAGACATGGCTTGTAACTTGTCAGTTGAAGAAATGTTCTCAACAAATCAAACTTTGCTGTGTATGTTAAAAAAAAAAGAAGAAGAAGAAGAAGAAGAAAGAAAAAGAAAAGAAAAGAAAAAAAGAGAAAAGATTTCATTTCCTTAACGCTTAACGCTTCACTGTACGAGTCCAGCAGGGACTTTTGAGTTAAGTGACAGAGACCACATTATTAGTTGTGGAACTGGTTCTAATAGAAGTCTTTCAAAGCAAGATAGTCTCAGATAGGCCCCAAAAACTGCCAACGAAAACCTGTCAAGCTTATCTTAACTTCAATGAGCATTTAGTTTGCCAAAAAGAGGCACAGCAAGCAATTTTCTCTTATTATATTCTTTTTTGTCCTTCTTCTCCTTTTGCTTCTCCTGTGCCTTCCTCATCTGCAAGGATGTTTCTTCAACGTGTAGCCAAGCGTCAGATGCCATCAGCTGTTCTCTGTGGTCAGACCTGGGTACCTGGGGCCTCCTGGGCTGGGTCTGCATAGCCCCAGCAGAACCAGATGGGCTGATGATGTGGGAGGGTGGGAGTCACTTCACCCTGGGCTCTTAGCTGCCCTGGCACATGTGGACACCAGAACTCAAAGGCCTTGCCTCTCACAGGACCTCACATACGGCTCACCTGGTCTCTCTAGGTTCTGGGTGGTCTCCAGAAGATACATGACTGGACTGTGGTGGCCTCTAACTTTGGCCACAATGAGAGATTTGGTGTCCGTTTACGTCTTAATGAGGCAGCCCCACTGGAGGGTTTAAAGTCCAGGGACACAGGCCTGAGTCGTGTTTGGAGCACAGGCTCTGCAGTCAGGCAGGCTTGGCTTGGGCCTAGTCTCAGCTCCACCACTGTGCTCATTCATTCAAGAAATATTATTGAGTACCTATTATGTGCCAGGTACCGTGCTAGGAGCTAGCAATAGCAAACTGAACAAAACAGGTACTGTCCTTGTCCTCCTGAAATGTGCAATCTGGTGGAAGAGACAATAATCAATTAAGCAAATCAATACATTAAATAATTACAGACTCTGATTAGTGTTTTTTGTTTGTTTGTTTTAGAGAGTCTCACTCATCACCCAGGCTGGAGTGCAGTGGCGCCATTTCGGCTCACTGCAAACTCCGCCTCCCTGGTTCACACCATTCCCCTGCCTCAGCCTTCCGAGTAGCTGGGACCACAGGCACCCACCACCAAGCCTGGCTAATTTTTTGTATTTTTAGTAGAGACGGGGTTTCACCGTGTTAGCCACGATGGTCTCCATCTCCTGACCTCGTGATCCGCCTGCCTTGGTCTCCCAAACTGCTGGATTACAGGCGTAAGCCACGGCGCCCGGCCTGACTCTGATTAGTGTTTAAAGGAAATCAACGGAGTGCTATGAGCAATGGTTCTTGAAGTGTGGCCCCCGGACCAACAGCTTCGACATCATCTGGGAGCATGTTAGAAGTGCAAGTTCTAGGTACAAAAGGAAAAATAGAAAGAATGCATAAGCTCTAGTATTTGAAAGCACAACAGAGTGACTATAGTCAATAATAATTTAATTGTACATTTAAAAATAGCTAAAAGAGTATAATTGGATTGTTTTTAACACAGGATGGGCTTGAGGTGACAGATACTCATTTACCCTGATGTGATTATTATACATTGTGTGCCTGTATCAAAATATCCTACATGCCCCATTAATATGAACATCTTTTATGTACCCACACAAATTATAACTTAAAAGCTAAAGAAATGCAAGTTCTCAGGTTCCACTCCAGACCTGAGTCAGAAACTCTGGGGTTAGTGGGGCAACAACCTGTGCCATAACAAGCCCTCCAGGTAGATCAGGTGCATGCTCAAGTTTGATGACCTCTGATATAGAATGATGAGGCTGCCAAAAGCCTCTTGACTGAGGGTGGTGAAAAAGGCCAGCCCGAGGAAGTGATGCCCAAAGAGAGGCCTCAGGAATGAGGAAGACCCAGGTGAGGAGTTGGAGGAAAGTGTCCCTGGCTGTGTATTTGGGCCTCAGTTTCCTTATCTGTGAATTGGGGACAATAGTTTCTGCCATCATAGGGCTGTCATGAGGACCCAGTGGCTAAAGGGTTTAGCAGGATTTGCAAAAAAGTAAACTCACTGTGGATGATTATTTTTCTTATTTAGAGTATGATGCCACCAAGTCCCAGCTCTTGGGGGACCTGCAATACTAGGAAGGTGGGAGGCAGGCTTCTGGGAGGCCCAGTCTTCAGGGGTCTGTGCTGTAGTGTCAATAGAGTCAGGACCTCAGATACAAGCAACAACGCTTCCAGGGGTCTCATTCCAGCTTCCACTTAGCATTGGGCTCCACCCTCCATCAGTTTTTTGGGTTTTTTTTTCTGCTTGCAAAGAACTCCAAAGTACTGGGGATTTTGTGCATTTTTAAACAGCACAGATCCTGGTACATCATCCCAACAAGATGACGTGGGACACTTTCATCTTCACAAAGAAGGCTTGGTTAAAAATCAGAGAAGTCTCATCTGTCCAGCCAGTCAGCAGCCATGCCATGAATCTTGCCCGAGAGCCCAAGGTGCACGGTCGCTGACCTCAGGGAGCTTGTGACCTAGTTGGGGCGTACAAGACATACAAGCAGCTGCACACAACACAAGGTAGAAAATGCTATTAGGGAGATGTCGAGCATTCAGGGGACAGGGAGATTGATTCCTGCTGGGAGTTTGGGGACACCTACCTAGATGTACATTCCCTCGAGGACATCCATCATTTTTTGCAGGAGCTTCCAAGTCTAAAGAGCTTATTATTCCCTCCTACACCACTTGGGACTGTAAATCAAAAATTCAGTTCATAGAAATCCTCAGTTCTCAAGCAGAGAAGAGAGAGGCTCAAAGTTGGTTTAACCTCCCTGCCAGCCCTTTGGAAGGAAAAGGGGAAGAACTTTGAAAGCTGCCTCTGTTGTGTTTATTTCACAACCAGGAGGTCCTTAGGAAATATCTAGACCAATTGTCCCACTGTAGACATGAGAAACTGAGGCCAGAGAAGGAAGGGATGTTGCCAAGGCTACCCGCTGAGTCAGGGGCAGCGCTGGGACTAGAATCCCGGCCCTGTGGCCTCCTGTGGGGTAAGAGCTGGGGCCGCAGGAGGTTCGCCTGAGAACACTGGTCTGGACTTGCTACCAGAACCTCCTGGGACCTCTGTGCTGGGTCTTTTTGCTCTCATCAATTACCACCAATTTCTTGTCCCTGCATCCAGAGCTTAGGCCCACCCAGCTAGAACAGTCTCCTGCCCCAGAGGAGCCAGACAAATGCCCAGAGACTGAGGCAGGGGTCAAGCCTCTTCCTTGTGTACTTCCTGCTTTTGCCCTGTTTCATGGCCTCTGACCATTTCCTTAGCCCTTGCCCTTGACTTTGGCCCCAGAGGATCTGGGGCCATTTTGTGGGGTGGGTAGAGTTTCTGTATCTTCTACTGCCAAAGTCTGCTCCCTCCAGACCCCAGCTCATCCGACACGCTCCTGTCATGGACCTCTCACTGCGTAGGTCCTTGGCTCTCACCTGGTTCTTCTGGTCCAATAACTGGTGCCCCTGCTTCCCATCCTTCTACAGCTTCACCAAGAAGAAAAACACCCACATAGCATCGAGAAAAACTACCACATTTAGCCTCGCTTTAAAATTCAGGTAAATCAACACAGCTAGAAAAGAAAAACATAAAAATGTAGGCTCGATTAGTGAAAATTTCACTATTTAGAATTGATGAAGTGAACTGAGGTTAATTGATCATCCAGGTAACAACACTTATTTGCATCATAATCACATGTCAGAATCACTTAGTTACGAGTTTAATTTGATGATACCACTGAGCTCAGGTAAAGTATCCTGGGCCTTCATATTTGCCACATAGTTTTGTCGTCTACTCCCAGTTTTAATACTTTGAAAACGTTTGGCCATATTCCAAGGTCATGGCAGTTGTTGTGATCATGAAATTATGTTAAAGGGTAACAGAGGTCATCTATATCAGCCTCAAACCCGGGGAGGGAATCCCACCCGCACCTCGGGAGTGGTTGCCCAGCCCATTCTTGAGGATTTCTGGTGCCAGGGAGTTTGCTATCAACAAGGAATTCTGATCTTTGAGTGATGCCAATTGAGGGGAAGTCCTTCCATAGATAGAGTCAAAATCTGCCGCTCTGCGGCTTACACCATCAATTACATCATCCATTACACCATCAGTGTTGGTTCTGCTGATCTAGATGTTAGTGAAGAGTCTTCCACATGACAGTCCCTTCAGTATTTTAAGATGTTGAGATTGCGAGACCCCAAGAGGCAGTATAGTATAGTGGATAAGAACCTACTTATTTAGGTTCAAATCCTGGTTCTACCACCCACTAGCTATTGTTATATTCATGGAGTTATGTATTCTCTCTATACCTCAGGTACCTTAACTATTAAATGATGACTATAGTGTTTATCTTTTGAGTTATTGAAACAATTAATGAGCTAATATACCTAAGTGCCTGGAACATACTCAGCTCTATTTAAATGTTAGTTACTGCTCTTTTCTTAGTCTCACAGACTAACTGTTCTCCATTTATTCCATTTTTCCCCTTAAAGATTACTTAAAGCTCCTTCATATGGAAACAGTTTAGGAGTCCTACAAGTTTCTCAAATTGGGTACAAAAAACAATAAGCATCGTTATAAAATTAAATGAGTTATTTCAAGTAAGTCGTTGACTACAGTTGCCTGAAACATAGTTAGCCTCAATAAATACTTGCAGTCATGGTTATTGGTGCTTATTGAACTATTCTAAAATAGAGACGAGAAATTAATGACATACATGTCTCAAATCTAAGTGACTTTTGAATAACTTAGATGTGTACCTAAGTGAAATGTCTTAAATAAAGATTAGGCATGTGTGCAGAAAACTGCTCTAATTACTCAGCTCCTGCAGACACATTCCCGTCTTTGGAGACTCACAAAGTCTCAGTTACCATTTCCCCTCAGGTATCGCGCTTCACAGTGATGAATGGGAACTGAATCTTGGAATGGAAATGCCGTTTCCTTGGGGCTGCGGTGGCAGCAGGAAAGGTGTTAGACTGGTGTTTGAAATGCACAGTCTTGGACAGGAAGCCGGAAGCTGCCTTCAACAACACCCCCAGCTCAGCCCTGAGACTCATGGAGGAAAATCTTTCACTAGCAGGAAGGAGTTCCAGGAACACCAGGGGTCAATCCTGGGGCCACCTCCAAAGCAGCAGCTCCTGATACAGCTGTCCCAGACACAGTGACTTTTCCCAGGTAAATCGACCTTGCTGTCTCAGAAACCCCACAAGCAACAAATGCTATACTTTATTCTCCTTTTTGCCCATATCTTTTTGTTGTTGTTTTGGCTGTCATTGTTTGAGTGTGACTACATTTCACCTAGACTGCTGCATGCATTACCTCATTAGATTCACAATACTCATCTGAGGTTGGTAGTTTTATTCCCATTTTACAGATAAGAAAGTTGAGACAGATCGTTCACAACTATTTCAATTCTCACTTTCCCACACTCTGAGAAGATGTGCATGGCCAGACTGGCTTTGACCAGTGGCATGTGAATGGAAATGAAAGAGCTCACTTTAAGGGCCAATGAGTGAATTACCATGCCCTGTTCACATTGCCTTGGTCATTGCAGAAGCAGTAACAAAAAGAAGTTTCCATAAACCTGGGTTCTGGAGTTACTACGATGAAGACAGCCCCTAGCAAATCTTTAATGAACACACAGCATGAGCAAGAGAACAACCTCGGTCATTTTAGGCCACTTAGATTTCAGAGCTGTTTGTTACTGTGGCATAAACTAGATTATCCTGACTGATACAGAAGTGTTCCATACCATGCTGAAGGTTACAGAGGTGTGGCGCTGAAATATGAAGCCAGGTTTGTCCGATTTCAAAGTCCATGCTCCACCTGCTACATTATTACACTGACTCCTTTCTTTCTACCTCTGTGGTTCTCTGCCTCACTGCCTCCTCACCCCAGCCTGCCGCCAGGCAACTATGCTCAGAGTGTAAAAGGGTCTCACTCCACTCTGCCTAGCAGGAAGCACTTCCCTGCCCTGAACTTTCCTGTTCACTAAACACTCCTGGGCAACCACAGTTTTTACAAAGGCACCCTGAACTCCAAAGGCAGGGGTGGAAGTTGATGGAATTGCCTCTCCCACTGTTCCACCCTCTTGTACTTGCTGCCCTCCTTCCCATCCTGAGGGATCCTTCCCCAGAAAACTTCAGTCTCACTGGGTTCCTCATTTTATGTCTCCTCAGGATTAAAGTCTGGCACTCAAGGCCCTCCGTGAACTAATGGACGTTCCTCCTTCCATTCTAGTTTTCATTTGTGTCCTTCCTCTGCATGAGGTTCCAGGCACAAACATGTAGGAATTCCCTCCTCCCTGATCCTTTTCATCTTCTGTCAGTCACACACATGCATACACACACGCACACGCACACACACACATGCACGCACACACATGCACAACACATCAGTTGCTCCGTCCCTCCATTCCCAGCCCCTAGTCCTCGGCTGCATCTCAGCGTGAGTCACTGCATCAGCCTGGTCTGTGCATGCTGTGTCTCCCCTCAGACTGAGGCGCTCAGGGCAGGGACTACATCTGATTTCTTTCTGTGTCCCCAGAGACCCCTTAAGGTCTGATCCATCCAGAGTGGGGGCTTCTGACATAACAGCATAGGATGCTAAACACCAGCTACCCAAAGCCTGAGCTTCTATAGTGGGCAAAAAAAAAAAAAGGGCATTTTGCAACCTTCCCTCTGTCTCCTTTGAATGCAATCCAGCTGAAACAAACAAAAACAAACAAAACGTGCTCTTCTCTCTGAGCCCCAAGCTGGTTCTCCCCGGGCACTGTGCTTTCAAACATCATCTGCTTTCCCACTCCAAGGTCGATCTATCATCTTTGCCAGAATCTGTCCCCGAGAGGCTGTGGCATGAGAATAGTCAACATTTAACACAATCAGAGCTTGTTCCGTGGTGGGGGGGCAGTGTGTGTGTGCTGGCAGGGCTGAGCACACGGCTTGTCTTCTGAACTGAACACAAACGCCTAAAGACGGGATTCTCTCATGAGACCATCCTCCTCCTTCCCCCTTTCCTATTTTCCTTTTATCGAGGAGGCAGGGCAGGACAAATGCAAATGGTGGCCCCATTTGAGTGCCCGCCTCTCCCACCATCAATTGTGCCTTTAGATTCTGGCATGTCTTGGCCACATTTAAGGGTTCTCACCTATGCATCACTACATAGCACTCAGTGGCCAGGGACTGGGAAGATACATCATCGATACTTCTTCATGCCTTCAGTAGCAAACATTGTACTTGAGTGTTCAATTTGTAGAAACGTAGCTCATGGTGCAAAGTCCTAGCCTAAAGAATCCCAGTGGACCCTCAGGTGGGCTGGCATGTTTAAAGAGGGGAGAGAAGGGAGAAAGACCACAGACGGACAGGTCAAGTCAGTTGAAGTGGTGTCTGTGTTTAGGCTCTCCTTTCCTTTCAAGTCTCTGGTTTCCAGTTTCAACACCTTTACTTAGAGGCCTCAACAGTAATGACAAGGTGGGTATTGGAGACCCAGTGCTCGAGTTCCTCCACAGCGACGTCCATGCCCAAATACATAATATTTCTGTACTTGACCATGGTCAAGGGCATGCCCTGGGGCAATTCAGGTTAGGTAGTGTGAGATAGAAGCAAGAAGGAAAGGCCAAGTGAGACAGTGGCTGCCTCTTGGGGTTCCCTTACATCTTCTCTTTGCGTTTCCTGGGTGGACATGCCTCTCTCCTCCCCATGTGTTACTCCCTTGGCATTGAGCTGTGGCTGCAGAAGTAGCCATAGCATGCTTTGCTGACAGTCTCTAAACACCCCCAAACATGAGGCTGAGACACCTACTTATAGTGGTTCCTTGCAGGTACTGATGTGGGAGTGAAGAGATAGAATAAGGTAATCAATGAAGCTCCTACTATCCCCAATTTGCCGCAAAAACAACCAAGCTCCAGGCACTCTGCTCCAGGTGACGCTGAACCTCCTGTGAGATGGGGTGGCTTCCCCCAAACCACCCAGAAACAGGCTGATTGATTGAGCTGAATTCATTTTTCCTCCTGACTACAGGGACAAGTGCTTACAAATTGAATGCAATTGATGCAACGTCTGCAAGTGAAGTTATTCAATTTTCAACGCCCGCATTCTGAGCCTTTAGAATGCTCCTCACAGTTTTAGGGCAAATAATATTTGTTTTCTTCCTGCACAAATATGAAAATGTTTCTGGCATTCTGAAAGCTCCTCTTTTGGGTATTTGCACTGAATTCCATTTCTGTAAGCGTTTGCAGAGGCTATTGGTCCTAAAAGCCAGCAGTTGGCTGGTGATCCTTGAGTGCTGTATGCCAGGCATTTTAACATGTTAGATCTCATTTGACACCCCTACAAGAACCCTCTGAAGGGGACTATTTCCCCTGCTTCCCAGATGGGGAAACAGGGACTTGGAGAAATGGCTTGCCCAAGGACACATAGCCAGTCAATGTTGGATCTGTCTCCAAAGTCAGGCCCTGTTGTGGGACTCCTCTCAACCATGAGATGGTGCAGGTCCATAAAAGGGTGTTGGCCAGCTCCAACCTGAGCGGATGGTGAGTCATCAGGGCCCAGCTCAGGCCCCTGCAGAAAACATTTATGAGTGAATGAATGAGTGGGTGAATAAATAGACAACTGAGGGAATCTCTGCCACTTAGGACAAGGCTTCCATCTCCTCTCTTCCGTGCATCATCATTCTGCTTCTCTGACACTGCCCTGGGAGCCATAGACCCAAGAGACCCTCCCAAGTCACATCTTCACCTCATAGGCCACCATGTGGTTGTGCACCACACAGGGCGCAAGCATCAACAGCCCTATGAGGAAAAAACGATTGAAGAGCTATCGCCACTCCTGGAAGAACTCATTTCTGTGTGTGCTGAAGGGCAGTGCCTGGAACAACCATGACTGTGCAGCTGCCATGGCAGTGTTCCACAGCCCTGGCAAGCTCCTCTAGCCAAGACTTTGATAGGCCCTTACAACAGCCTCTGGTAGCAGGCAAAAGGGGAACCAGACTCAAAGAGCAAAAGGGGAAACAGACTCAAAGGAGAAGATCACGCAGCAGAACTGGGAGCAGGCTTTCTGATACCCAGCCCAGTGCTTATCCCTCTGCCCCATGATGCATCCTCTTTAATGACTACCAAAATCATGGAGACCCATCAACCCTAGGCCCTGGTTTGCAAGTAGCTTTAGTTTTGAGTTAACAGGAGCATATGATTGATTAGTAATGTCTGCCATGAACGAAGGCCAGAGTGACATCAGAGGTGAAGTATATTTATGGACGCCTCCCCAGATCCTAACCCATATGCCTTTTTCCTCTTCAAAACAAAACAGTTTTGAAATTGCCTCTCCTTCTTCCTATCTCCAGCTCAATATAATTTTCTGATCTAATGGCCAGAACTTAGGAAATTTCACCTTAATGCTACCTGGAAAAGAAGGGTTTGATAAACAATTTAATATTGACTTCAAGATTGCAAGGGGAGTGTTTAATTTGCTCAAGAGACCTGCTGTCCTCAAGGACTCCAGTCCATTAGCTTTTGTCCAACTAATGACAAGTGAGTTTTCTATATTCATTAAAGTAGACTTGGGATTTGGCTTGAGGGGCAGTGAACTGGAGAGGAAATAGCACTGGACTCAAGAGGAATGTTCTTGATTACTTGCTGTACGTTTTGAAAAAGAATAAAATGGTGTTTTCTAAAATCTTTTAAAGTCAGGCTTTTCTCTAATATGGGCAGGTGAACCTTCCAGTGGAAACCAGGGGTCCACAGAAAGGAAGTTTGCATGTCAGCTCAAACCAGCTCAACTAGCTCAGGTCACCTCACCAGCTACTTTCCAGTGCTCTCCCACCAGGCTGGGCTGGAGGAGACAGAGATTTGAGAGGCCAAGACTTGCCTTGGAGAACTCACAATCTAAGGGGGGAAACTAAGGCAAAAACAGCACCCTGCTGGTCCCTGGGGCCCTGCCTTTCCTGCCCTGCCTGGCAGAATTCAATGGATCTCAGCACAACAAACATTCATCAGGATCCTGGTCGGTGCCAGAAGTGTTGAAAAAAGGCAAAAGTTCCTACCGTGCTGCCTCTGCCCTGTTCTCTGCACCTTTGCTTCAGCTACCCCGTGAGAGACGGAGTCGGGGTTATTTCCTGACCTGCTCAGAACAACTCCCCAAATGCCTACAGACTGCCAAAAGAACGCCAGGAGGTTTCTGAAGCTGCTGCTGGCATAAAGAAGATCGTTGTGTAAATTATGAAAGAGCCCTTGAACTGTCAGGGTTTGGCAGGAGACAGATGGCTCACTCAGAAGGGGTGATTGGAGAGTTTACTGAAGACATTATTTATGAAGGTGTGGTCATGGCTAAGAAAAACTAGCAAAAGACGGTGAAATACCCTAGCAACTGAGGGGAGCTGTTACCACCCTTAGACCCAAAGGGACCACAGAAGAAAGCAGTTATGAAATCCCACTAGGGCTGCAGCTGGGGAGATTTTGACAGACAAGCACAGCCACTGCCGAGCCAACAGGGAGGGAACCAAAGGAATAAATACTCAAGCCTCTCTCCACCACCTCCTGTCTCCTGTTGGTGTTTTCCCTTGGCTTCTCTGCCCAAGAACAGAGATCCTGACTGATACTGGCCATAGACACTGGCCTTCCAGGGCACAGAGCAACAGGGAGAAGGGTGAGAGCAGGTATGGGGGTAGAGAGGGCCAGCCCCAATTCCTCCAGATATTTGCTGCCATCTGCCGGAATGTCATGATAAACATTCCATTCTACAATATGATGTAGATGGCGGCCCAATGTTGGCCTGTACAATCATTGGTGGTAACGCTGCTGTAGTCAGGACTGACCCCAGTCTCACCGTTGCTCACCCCTGCCCAACTCGTACTCTGGCTCTTCCAAACACCTTGAACAGAAGTCCTACCCTTCCTTCCCTATTTTCATGTATGCCAATCTAGAAAGTCCAGGACAAATACCACCTCCTCCTTGAAGCCTGCCTGATGATTCATGAGGGGGCCTCTTTTCTGTCTCTCTCTCTGTCTCTCTCTCTCTCTCTCTCTCTCATTCTCTCCTGTCTCTCTCTCTCTCTCTCTCTCTCTCTCACACACACACACCCCTGGCTCCTCTTTGGGAGTAGAAAGTGGGCTCATTCATTCCTGAATTGACCCGTGAGTCCCCTCTGTCCCTAAGGAAAACGTCCATGAAGCCGTTCACCATCGTGTGCCTCTGTCTGTGCCTCCTCCACAGGCACAGGGGTGTGTGCAGGGAGCCCCACTGACAGTGAGCCCAACAGGCGGGATGTGAACCCTGGCTCCACCTCCCACTAGCCTTCGGTTTGAGGCAAGTCACTTTACCTTTCTGAGCCTCAGTTTCCCCATCCCACCCATGGGAATGATAATCCCTACCTTGGGGCTGTTGTGAGAATTCCATAAGATCCTCTATGTGGCACTCACTAGATGACAGCATCCCTTCTCTTCCCCCAGTAGAATGAGAGTCCTCAAAGGCAGAGAGGGCACATCATGTCTGTCCTGACCCAGCCTCAGCTCTCAGGATGGCCTGCCGCTCGGAGTGGGGTGGTAGAGTGTGCCAGTTAGGAGGGCAACTTCTGGGTAGCCCCTGGGCAGTAACTTGGGCAAGTTACTTGGCCTCTCATGCTCTGTTTCCTCATCTTTAAAGCAAATAAGAGAAATAGCAGTGGTGTTCCTAGCTAATATCCATGCAGAGATTACTGGGCCTTTGGCACTGTTTTGAGTACCTAAAGTACATGAACTCATTCAATCCCTAAACCACACCAGCAGGTGATAGGGTGGTGTTTTCCTGTTCACCAAACATTTCCAGTTCTCTTCCAGGCATCTAGTAGGGTTGCATTTCCCCACTACCTTCGAGTTTAATGCGGTCGTGTAACTTGCCTTAGCCAATAAAATGTGAGCGGCAGCGCTGTCTGTCACTTCCTGGCAGAGGCCTTAAGAGTCAGGGCACGGCTTCCCTCTCTCTCCCTCTGTCATAGTGACTGTGCCCCAGGCTGACCATGACAATAGCACAGGCCAGTGCCCTTGGCTGATAAAAGAAGGACATACAATGTGACTGAGACCACTTCAGGCCACTGACATCTAGGAGGTGCTCATTACCACAGCATAACATGGCTGATTCTGACTGAGACCAATGGGGCCTCGAATTTATTATCTCTGTTTCATGGTGAGGAAACTGTAGTATCTATATCATGGATATGATTGATGTTACCACCATATTGGTCCATGTAACCTGGAACATAATTAGCCCTTAGTAAATGTTAGCTATGTAAATAGCCATATCCCAGATCGCTACAGACTTAGGCACAGATGTAAACACAGACATGACTCTGGGCCTGAAAACCTTTCCAGAGGATGGCTCAGAGCAGCCCAGGCCCTCACAGCCTGGAAGGAAGGCCAAGGTCTCCTCAAGCTCTTTGTGGTTCAGCTTGGCACATTTCTGCTGCTTCACCACAGGCCGGAGCTTGGGAATCGGCAGACCACAGCAAATACCAACCCTTCCCTTGGTTCTTCTCGTCTGTCTGGCCATTGACCATGGCTTGCGAGTGCTCCCAGCTGCATGTGAACTGGCAGCCCTGGGGTTTCTTTCCTCCTGGGTTAGACTTCTGGCTATCAGTGGGTGACTGTCTGTTACCTCCAGCTCGCCTGCACCTGGCATAGTCTGGAAGAACTGGAGACTGTGACAGCCAAAGGGGCAGGCACCCCTGGGCATCTCCCAGGCCCATGGTCTCTGATGCAGGCTCAAGTCACCTGCATCATGTCCTAATCATTCATAATTGACAAGGGGTGACCTTACTGAGCATTACATTTGGATCATGGTTCCCAGTTTACAATGAAACATTTTCCTTTTTATATACTCAGTACTCACTAGGCTCTGGGCACTATACTAGGCTGAGGCTTCAGACTCCACCAACTCACAGTGTCAGTAACAACACTACCAACGATGATAGCTAACTTTCAGAATGCTGGGTCCATGCCAGGCCTACGCTGAGCAATCTACGTGCATTACCCTAGTTTATTCTCCCAAGAACTATATGAGATATGGGATAGGAGTTATCACCATTTTACAGATGAAAAACTGAGGCACAGAACGGTTGTAACAGGGCCAAAGACAGCTGGAAAGTGGTGGAGCCAGGATTCAAACCCAGGCTGATCTGACTTCACAGCCCTAGTTTCCCAATAGTAGTGACTGTAAATGGCTGAGGCGGAGAGAAGGAAGCTGGATCTTACGCACTCCTTACAGCAGCCTTGTGACATAGACTTTTTTGTCCTCATGTTGCAGACAGAGTTATAGAGATAAAAGAAGTTTGCACAGTCACACAGCAAGTAAGTGGAGAACAGGAGTCTTTCTCAAGTATGCATGTCCCTAAACCTCCTCTGTACAGGAAGTCACCAGCCATCAAACATGGAGACAGGTTGTAATGCAGAAGAACATCATAGACCAATAACACGTTTAATAGGGATACAAAGAGAGAGGAGCAGAAAGCACGGAGAAACTAACTCTGGGGTAATCAAGGAAGACTTCCCAATGGAGGTGACATCTGAGTAAGGAGAGGAAAGAAGAGAATCCAGAAGGAAGGCATAAAGACCCTGTGGTATCGTACTGGGGGCCCAACACCTGATGGTGAAGGTAGTGTCAGGTCAGCACTGCCTGCACCTCTTCAAGGCTGCCATTCTAAGAGCCCCCTTGCCAAATGTCTCCTTTCCTCCTGCCTGGATACTCAGACGACTCCGATGGGAGGGGAAGTCTCGGCCACTCATATTCCCCGTTCCCATTTGAAGAATGGCCAGGCTGGGGGAGGGGGATGGTGGTACCCTGCAAGATCTCAGGAGACACACCTGTAGGCGCACGGACAAATTTTCCAACCACATTCAATTTCCCCACCTGTCTTCTTGCGATTGTAATTCCAGCTCCATTTATTTTATACCCACCTGTCCCCATCTGGAAGGAAATTGGGCAGGAGTAAGAAGGGAATAAAATAATAGGAACTTTTTAGTCTGGAGCAGTCATTAAATGCTCCTTTTGCCCATCAGACTGGTATTTAAATGGAGGAGGGGTCCGGGGTGGGCAGAGGGCATTGTTAACAACTGCCTCAGTGTGGCAGCAGGAGACAGGAACAATAGACTTGGAGAATGTTTCCCAGATTGTGCTGAAGTGATGGAAAACAATGGGTCCCCAAATGGAAGTAACAGTGCACAGACCCCTCCATGGGTCCTGCAGACAGCAGCAGAAACTCTGCCTTGCTCCCTTTCTAACAGGACTGAATTAATTCAGGGACTGTGCGAGCCTTGTACTCCCATTTCGATTACAGGCAGACCTAGTTTTTGCAGAACTCATTAACTAGCAGGTCTTTGGGGACCCAGGCTTCCAAGCCTTGCTGGACAGGCCCTGGGAGCCAGCTTCTGAGGAATCCAGAAGCCTGGATGCAGGCAAGGCCTGTGCAAAGGGGCAGGCCTCAGAGGGCAGCATTGGCTGTTCTGAGTCTGAGGGAGGTGAGTGTGTGGAAGAGACAGGAGGGGCCTGAACAGATGACTTCTTGCGGCCACACCAAGCCAGGGCAATGGAAGGACTTGGTGGCAGGGTAGTCCAACATTGATGACTGGGTTTCTGAATTTCCCATGAAAAGTCATTCTCCAGTAGCAACTTAGCTCATCAGCCCAAGGCCACGAGGGCACTGAAATCTGAAAGGGAGACCCATGGATGTGTTCGAATGCTGCTGGTCTCAAAGTTCAGCTCCAGGGCCCCCTCCTCTAAAAAGCCTTCTGTGACACCCCTGCTGGCCAGGATCTCCCCTCTCCTCTGTTTCTGACCCCATCCCAAGGTGGCATGCCCTTTACACTGTGCAGCGGGCATTCCCAGCTATTTCACATCTCCCTGCTGAGCTGTAGGTTCCCACAGGCAGGCTTCTTGCACACTTTGCATTCCCAGCTTCAGCAGGCTCCATGTTTACTTGCTGAACACCTGAATGGATAAATGAATGAAAAGTGGCCGTAAGAAAAAAAAAAATCAAAAGGATACAATATTTCACACAAATCTTCCCAACAGCCTCATACTGGGAGGCAAGTGGAGATGCCCCAGCTGAGTGGTGGTACATGTCCACATTCTAGACAGGGCTCCAGAACCATGCAGGGGCAGGCTCCTCATGGGAGCAGCAGAGCACAACAGTTAACCCAGACTCTGCAGCCTGACTGTTTAGTTCATTTCCCAACTCGGAACTTAACAGTTCTGTGACTTTAGCCAAGTTACCTGTCCAAATTACGTATGCCTTAGTTGCCCCATCTGTAAAGTGAGGGTGATAAAATAGTTACCTCATAGGGTGTTATTTGTAAAGTGCTTAAAGTGGTGCTTGGCACGACATAATGAGCCAATATCCCCCTCCTCTTGGACCCACTCAAAGTCTGCTGCTTTTCTGTGTTTCATTCCCCTGCCACCCCCCACGTTCCTGCCACAGACACCTGGCCTCTCTCACCTCAGAAACCAAGCTGCACTGGGTCAGTGGGGGCCCCTGGTGGCCAAGGTGTGGAACTGTCCTACCATTGTTTCTTCACCACTTCTGTCCTTATTTAATCCCATAGGAGAATGCTGAATATACCACGTACCCCTTCTCCTTGCCTCTTACTGCTCACAACTCAGTGTATGCTCCGCAAGTGGCCCTTCATACATAGACACACAACCTCTGTAGCTTGTGTCCAGCTACCTTCCACTGAACTTCCTTCTTTGTCTCTGTTATTTTTCCTCCTCCCATCCTACTCCATTTTGTTACACCTGAGAGGCTGAAGTCTGTTTGGGCTGATAAGCATACTAGTAATGCTATGCTGCACTGTTCACAAGTCCACAAATGGCTATTTACATTTAAATTTCAATTCCCTAACATTTAGATAAATTCACTAAAATTAAATAAAATTAAAAATTCAGTTCCTTTGTTGTATCACCCACATTTCAAATGCTGAATAGCCACATGTGGTTAGTGGTGACACAGTGCAGATATAAACAGTTTTATCATTTCAGGGAGTTCTATTGGACAACACTGCTCTATATTCCTCTAAATACGAGAGAAATGCAATTTTCAGCTTCTGAAAGGAAAACACATAATAAAGAACCAGTTATTTCCTTATCTCTATATATATGTTCAATACAGATACATACATGCCTCTGTGTGTGTGTGTGTGTGTGTGTACGTGGAGAGAGAGAGAGAGAGAGAGAGAGTTTTCATGCATTACAACCACGAACCCCTTTTGAAAGTATTTGGAAGCCCTTGGAACTTCATAAAGGTGTCTATCACCTCTCATCTAATTCAACCTGCTTTTTCTAGAGCATCAATATTCAAGACAAACAACAACAAACTCTTCCTTCCTCTCTTCCTTCCTTCCTTCTTTCCTTCTTTCTTTTTTGAAACAGAGTCTTGCTCTGTTGCCCAGGCTGTAGTGCAGAGGTGCAATCATAGCTCATTGCTGCCTCAATCTACCAGGTTCAAGTGATTCTCCCATCTCCCTCCTGAGTAGCTGAGACTACAGGCATGCACCACCATGCCTAATTTTATTTTTATTTTTAGTAGATATGGCTATGTTGCCCAGGCTGTTCTCAAACTCCTGAGCTCAAGCGATCCTCCTGCCTCGGCCTCCCGAAGTGTTGGGATTACAGGTGTGAGCCACCCATGACTGGCCAACAACCTATTTCTTATACAGCTTTGTAGACTTAGAATTTTGTTTCCTCACTGGTAGTGTAGCTACTGTGTCAGTTCAGTTGTAATCCAGCCACTAAATAGCTGTATGATTTTGATTACCTTCCTTACTCTCCTGGACCTGCCATCAAAGGGATGATTGCAGGGGATTACTGAGTCCTCTTTTAGCTCTAAGAAAAGTTTTGCTTCTAGAGTTGTTTTTTTCATCTCATGAATCTAGAGAAGCTTGTATTAAATGGCCATTAGGGTCCACAAAGAATTGATTACATAGCCTTTGTGGGCTGGTGTGGGAACCAGCTGACCATTTCACATCTATTTCTATAGGAACATGCACTCCGAGGTCCAAACATTGGCCATGTCTCTGTTGGGGCAGTCAGCACCTAGAGCTCAGTGCTCTAAGCCCAGGAACCTGTGGCAGCTGATAATGATGACTAAAGGCTTGGCCTGGAGGCCGGGGGGCAGTGAGTAATGCCTACTGTCATTCCTTCTTCCAACACAGACACAAAATATGCTTTAAGATTGCCTGATTAGCACTAGAAAGAAAAGGTGCCAGGTAGACTTTGTTAGACAAAGACAAGTGTTCCTGCATGTATTCAGCTGTTCATGGTATGTTAATGTTAATCCCATTGACAATGGCAAGAATAGGCCTAGGCTGCTATGCCCTTCCTCTGGGTAATAAGTCCTTCAAGGCAGATAGCGTGGGTGTCCACACTACATGCGACAGCCCAGGAGAAGGACGCCTTTCCTCCTGGAGAAGCTCATCATTTTCGCTCCACCCTTTCTTGGAAAAGCAGCTTGGAAGGGGACTGCTCTACAGTGTGTGGGGCCTGACACACCCCTGCTCTCAGCTGATTGGGTCAGAGGCAGAATCTACCTAAGCCGACCTCATCAGACTGTTTCCTCTGAAAATCTGGAATCAGGGCACTCCGACACTGGCCAATGAGCCACAGGGAATGGCGTAGGAAGGCATTGGAAGTTTGAGGGCTGAAGCTACCATTTTGTGGAGGCCTTGATGGGCCTTGCGCAAGCAGATGATGAGCAGAAAAGCCAGATCTGAGAGCAGTAGAATGAAATGGGAGCTCAGACAAAAGCAAAATGAGAAACCAGGCATCCAATAATGGACAGTGGCAATGTGGAAAGGGGAGATATCCAAAGTCCAGTTCCTAAGAGGCCTATCTGTACCTTTGGTGACTGGGTGCCACAGGAGCCCCCAGTGCCTTCATAGCTCCTACCCTTTTTTTAAACCTGAGCTCCCAGTGGGCTTCTTGCCTTGAAATGACTCCTGCCCAGGCTCTCAGAGTCTCAAAACAAGAGCTATGACCAAATGAATGGATTGTGCTCGTCTTTGCCTTTCTGCTTCCAGGGTTAATTTTTGTTTTTGTTGTTGTTTTTGTTTTGAGATGGAGTCTAACTCTGTCGCCCACACTAGAGTGCAGTGACATGATCTTGGCTCACTGCAACCTCCGCCTCCCAGGTTCAAACGATTTTCTTGGCGCAGCCTCCCAAAGAGCTAGGATCACAGGCGCCTGCCACCACGCCTGGCTAATTTTTATATTTTTAGTAGAGATAAGGTTTTGCCATGTTGGCCAGGCTGGTCTTGAACTCCTGACCTCAAGAGATCTGCCTGCCTCAGCCTTCCTAAGTGCTGGGATTACAGGCATGAGGCACCACGCCCGGCCAGGGCTAATTTTTTTAAACACTGTTTGATCATGGCCTGAGGTCCCCAAATGAGTAAGCTAGATGTGTAGAGAAAGACTCAAGGGTGGGTTAGCAAGCATTTTGGGGTACCTCTCGTGTGCCAGGCCTAAGTAAAGGACAGAGGGGTGCCCTTCTGCTTCCATTTCCAAATCTTAGCCTGGCTCCAGGGCTCTGCTCAGTGCTGCTGCTTCCTTAGGCCTTCCCAGATCTACACACACATTCACACACACCCCAGCCAGAGCAAGGCTTGCTGTCTCCCAACTCCCAGGGGATAGTCTCGGCACCTCCATTTGGCCATTCCTACTTTCTGCCTTGTGTGACAGTTCTGTGCATCTGGTCCCATCCCTTACTAGCATGTGAGGTCCTTGGGGACAGAAACTGGCTCCTGCTTACCTAACCAGTTCGGCTGGATTGCCTGATATTTAGACCATATGTTTGGTTTTGATGCATCCAGCCCCACAGGTGTTCACACAAAGCCATGGCATCAAAACCAAGTCTACGGAATGCTCTGCAGTATGACTGGGCACAAGTCTCTGTTTTTGTAAAGGAGGACACTGAGGCTGAGAGAAGTCACTGAGAGATGCACCTGGACTTTCTGCGTTCCTGATACAGCTAATCTCACTTCTCCGAGAAGCCATCTCAGACACTCTCCATTGACATAAACATCTCCCACCTCCCAGCCTAGCTCTGTGGGATGTTATTTCATGTACTGATGGGCAAGGGAAGCATCCCAGATAAAGAAGTAAGAAGAAGCCCCAGTTCTTCACTAGTGAAAGTGGTGGGTTTCCCTAGTTTGACAGTTCTGCTCACTGAAATGATTGATGGGACATAATCACTGTTTGTGGCTTTTTGGGCCTTCAATGTAGGGAATGCAAGCATTTGTCCCTACGCACTTTCTCATGTCATTAAACAGCTAAGGGGCAGTTCAACATGATCTCCAAAAGGATGGATTCTTGGCCAGCTCTTTAAGCTTATGCTTTTCTAATTAAGAAAATTACACATGGCTGGGCACGGTGGCTCACACCTGTAATCCCAGCACTTTGGGATGCCGAGGTGGGTGGATCACCTGAGGTTGGGAGTTCAAGACCAGCCTGACCAACATGGAGAAACCCCGTCTCTACTGAAAATACAAAATTAGCAGAGCGTGGTGGGGCATGCCTGTAATCCCAGCTACTCGGGAGGCTGAGGCAAGAGAATCACTTGAAGCTGGGAGGCAGAGGTTGCGGTGGGCCGAGATCACACCATTACACTCCAGCCTGGGCAAGAGCAAAACTCCATCTAAAAAAAAAAGAAAATACGCACAATTATCTAGTGTTCATCACCAAATATGAAAAACTGTCGTAATAGGGACCAGATTAACTTCTGATACCTACAGCATAGGTAACATGTAAACTAAACCAATAACACAAAAACACTAAATGTTGATTAAATTTTGGTTCTGTCTTCTGGATCAGGGATGATAAATAGGTTTCCTCTCAGTTGCCAGTCGTCATTGTTTGGTGGCAGTTACTTACAGCCTGTGTTAAGAAGGATCCTAAGGTAGGTCCAGAGTAAGGTGCTGATGGATGACTTGGATTTCACAGAGTAGAAATTGGGATATTGAGAAAGGTCATTTTAGCAAAGGGGCTGGGCAAAGGCTCAGCCACATGGCCCATCCACGGAGACATCCACACCAAGCACCCTGGGAGCACTTGGTTCCTGACCCAAAAAAGACCATAAGCCTGAGGGTTGAGGTGCAGTCCCACAAGCAGTCGCTGGGAAATTTTAGTGAGAGTACGCCTGGAGGGCAGTGGTGGCCCCTGTGGTTCCCTGTCAGCTGTGATGGCAGGGAACACTGAGGAGAGTCAGCTGCAATGCAGTTCTGCAAGGTCACTGTGACCCCCTCCTGCCAGGGGCTCACTCTCCTCACCCAGGAGGGACAAGACTGCCTGCTTCATCAAGAAACTCAATGTTCATTAAGGCTGTGATTCCCAGCCTTGCAGGCAGTGCCAATGTGGTAGTCCCTTAAGCCCTTCACACGTCTGTCTATCCATCCTAGAGACTATCTAGACCCCAAGACCAGAGAAAGCCCAGGGACGTGGCACTGCAGCCCAGACCCCAGGAGGCTCGCACAACAGGGCTTAGATCTTGCCTTTGGCCTGTAGCCCCATTCGTTCCCCTTCTCCTCATCTCCCACTACTCTCTCACCTGTAGGGGGACGTTTGACTCCAGCATTTGAATAAAATAAAAACTGACAGTGTAGAGCCATGTTCAGAGCTGAGCTACAAAGGATTCATGCAATTATCTTTGTCAGAATTCATTTTGTCAACGCCCCTCTCCTCCTCAGGTTGCACACTACTAATATCTTTGGGAAGTTTGAAGAGACTGAGAATAAAGTGAGGGAAATGCCAGCAACCTCTCCAGGGGGAAGTGGCTCCTGAGTGGAACAAACTCCAGAGTGGCACAAGAGGGGACAAAGGCAGTGTGAAGGCAGAGCAGTGATAAGAGAAAAGCCTTCAGGGAGAAGAGCCACAGAAAGTCCCTGAATCACAGTGGGGAAGGACTTTAGAGGCATCTGCTCAACCCCTGCCCTGATGTCAGACCCCACACTCAGTCCTGCAATTCAAGGACAGCGGCCCATCAGAGTTCAGACCACTTCAGCACGCAGTGGGTGTGGGCAGCCCCTACGACGTTCCTTCAGAGTCTGGCCTAAGACTTCCTAGAGAGACCATAGGTCCAAGCCTAGAACAGCCCAGGAAAGGGCAGCCCCATGTCTGAGTCAGCCACACACAGGTTATCCCAACCATTCCCCCATATCCTTCCCACAAGTGAGCGCACGTGCACACACACACCCTCCACCAATGGAGAATCTAGATGCTAACTATTCCTAAACCAGTGCATCCAGCTCATACTTCTGCCCTGCACCCCAGGCCTGGGTGTCCAAGTCAATGGGCCATGCCTCCTTGAATGGCTAATGGGCATCCCAAACTTAGCACCTGATCTTCTCCCCCAACCTCCTCTACACCTGATCTTCTCCCCCAACCTCCTATACACCTAGGCTTCCTCATCCCAGCTAACCACAACTCTGTCCTTTGAGTTGCTCCCACTAAAATCCTCAGAATCATTCTTACTTCCTCTATTTCAACCAAACCCCACATCAGATCTGTCAGCAAGTCCCATCAGCTCTGTGTTTTTCAAGGTAAGTCCAAAGTCTGACCACTTCTCACACCTCCCCTGCCTCCACCCTGGTCCAGCCCCCACCCTCTCTCATCTGCATCACGTGCCACTGGCTCACAGCAACCTGGGTGAGTCTGTGAAAGTATAATCCAGTTATGCCACTCTTCTCAAGACCCCCAGTGTCTTCCCGTGTCACTCAGAGTAGCAACAGGGCCCTCATATTGGTCTACAAGGCTATGCTGGATGCCATGACATACCCTTTAGACTCCTCTTCAGGGATATAGAACTTATCCCCCCCGATGTTGGGAGTGGCACCAACCACCAGCCCACAGCCATCATCTCCTCAGGCACTGCCTCAACTAAAAGTCATGCCCCCTCTTCCAGGCAACCTGCACCCAGTGCCTGATCAACACAGGAATATAAGGCCTGGCCATCTCACCCCAACTTAGGACGCCTGTGGAAGGTGAGCCTGTCTTCAGACCTCCGTGCAGGGTTGGCTGAGGCCCCCCTTGAGACTGTATCACAGCTCAGCTTCCTCCTCTGCCTTGTCTGTTTCCCTTCCTTCTCCTTTCCTTTTTCTTTCCCTTGCCCCTTCCCTTTCCTTCACTTCCCTTCCATAGGTATTGATCCCAAGAGAACTCCCTAATAAACCTTCTGCCCACTAATCTTCATCTCAGAGTCTACTTCCTGGGGAACAAAACCTGTGACAAAGACCCCACGTGGCCTGTCCCTCTTTCCCCTCTCTCACCTCGGCTTCTCTCCCCACCCCCGACTCACTCTGCTCCAGCCACACTGGCCTCCTTGCTGTTCCTTAGTGTGACAGGCATGCTCCAGCCTCAGGGCCTTTGCCTGTGCTCCCCCTCTGCCTGGGAGCTCTCCCCACACGTCTCCACATGGCTCACTCCTCATCTCTTTCATGTCTTTACTTAGATATCAACTTCTCAGGGAGGCCTTCCTTGGCCATCCCATCTACAACTGCAATAGCCCTAATACTTCTATCCCCTTCCCTATTTAGTTTTCTTCTTAGCGATCACCACCAGATGCATATACTGGGCTTTGTTCATTGTCTCCCCTAGTAGAGTGTAAGCTCCGTGAGGGCAGGAATCTTTGTCTTTTGTTCAATGTGGTGTCTCCAGTAAGTAGAATAGTGCGTGACACATAATAGGAGCTCATTAGATATATGTTGAATAAATGAATTAGATTCAATGTTGTGAAATCCATTCTTTCAGTCATCAACCCATTGATCCATCTCTCCATTCTTCAAGCAGGTACTGAGCATCTTCTCTGGACACACCAGGCTAGGTATCGTGGGAAACACACACACACACACACAAAAAAAAAAAACCCCACAACCCTCTCTGTTAATGGTTTCATGGTCCAGGAAGAACAGGAACAGTACGAGGCTGAAAGGACTCAGAGGAGCAGAAGATCCTGCCACCTGGGAAATGAATCATGGGAGCCTTCCTAAAAGAGAACACGGGAGGACAGGGAGAATTTAGAAAGGGGGACATGGAGAGAGAACACCCAAGCCAAGGGAAGGATAGGATCAAAGGTGTGGATTTAAGTGTGTTGGAGGAGGACAGCATAAAGGGCACAGAGCTTTGGAAAACACTGGGAAGGACTCCTGGGACGGTTAGTGAGGACAGCAAATGAAGACATCAAACTTTTTACCTTTATCAGACAAATGGGGAACCCATAAAGTTATCCGTGCAAAGGACTAATATGGTTACAAATACTCTACAGGCAGACAGGGCAGTCATCGAAGGTGGCAGAGAAGTAACATCAGAAGTTGGGCTGCAGGGTCCAGAGAGCTGGCTCCAGTCCAGTGTCATCACCAACTGTGCCAGTGACATTTAGTGATACCAAACCACATTTCCTCCTTTTTGGCCCACTGGTACCTGTCATAGAACCCCAGAGTCACAGAGCTGCAGGGACCTCAGAGGTCATCTAGTCCAGGTTTCTAAACACCAGGCTGGGAAATCAATTTACTGAGCTGTGAGTGTTTTTAAAATGAAATAGAAGAGAAAGGACTATGTCAGAGAACACACTTATAGTCAAGGTAAATTGCTTCGTGAAACTTTTGTTTCAGTTGTGTGTGTGTGTGTGTGTGTGTGTGTTGGTTTATAATATAAATCCATTTCTGTGGGTCACAGTAATAAATGTTTGAAAGCCACTGATTTAGTCCACTCCTTTTCCACTGTGTGAATTGCCTTTACAGAATTCTCAGTAAACTAGATGGCTGCTCTTGCCTGCCTCCAGGAAGACGATGTGGACCACCTCCCAAGGCAAAGCCCCTTCTTTGTTGGCTGCTCTGTGCCTACAAAATATTTCCTCACACTGAGCTCAAATCTGCCTCTTGTCCTTCTTCCCCTTGGTCTTCTCTAGCTCTCTGAATATCTCCCCCAATAAATTCAATCTCATTTCAGATGATCGCATTAACAGAATTGAAGACAACTCTGCAGGACTCGTGACCACGTTCTTTCAAGGCTTCAGAGCTCATCTATTTCTATTGCCCGCAAGCACTCCTTCTCCAGGAAGCAAGACCTGAGTTTTTATTCCAGGCAACCACCTCAACTCCACTCACAATCAACATGGCTTGAGTGGGACAGACCCCAGCACCTGCTCCAGGGATGGCCAATGGGAGCACCATGGGCACGAGGACAGGCTCCAGAGTGGACACATGATCCAAGCTGAGCCAACGAAAGACAGTCAGGGGCTTTCACTGAAACTATTAGAAAAGATGGTAGGCTGCTAAGATGGTAGACTATAATAAGCCCAGAACTGCAATGAACATCTTTACCAAAGCCTAGGGCAAATCTGCTATTAAATGAAAGCCAATGAAGAGAAAAATAAAGAAAGAGGACAAAGAAAAAGAGAGAGAGAAGAAGAGATGTTGAAGTCCCAATCCTCAGTACCTGGAAATTGGATTTTTATAGACATAATTAAGTTAAAATGAGGTCATTAGAGTAATCCCTAATCCAACATGACTGCCTTCATTATAAAACAGAGAAACTTGGACACAGAGACAGAGATGGGAAGATGGGGTGGAGACACAAGGAAAATACCACGTAAAGACAGAGATTGCATGGTGCACCTGTACGTCAAGCATGCCAAAGAATTCCGGCAAACCACCAGAAGCCAGGAGGAGGCAAGGATTGATCCCTACAAATTCCAGAGGGAGCGTGGCCCTGCCAGCACCTTGATTTCAGACTTCCAGCTCCAGAACTGTATGAGACAATACATTCTGTTGTTCTAAGCCCCCCAGTTCATGGCACTTTGTTATGGAGGCCTAGGAAACATGTCTAGTTGCTTACACTCAGCTAGTACCTACTGTGTGCACCACACTGATCTAAGAACGTTACAAATATTCACTCACCTAATAGCCTCAGTAGCCCTAGAAGGTGGTGTTACTTTTATCTCCGTTTTCTAAGCGAGAAAACTGAGGCACAAAGATGTTAAGTCGCTCACCCAAGGTCACAGAGCTCGTAAGAGGTGGGGCCAGGCTCCAAGTCCAGGCAGTGCGGACTACTAGACAATATTGTCTCCCAAGAGACCGGGGTGTCCTGATGATGCTGGTAAGGCCCTAGAACTCACGGGTCCAACGTCAGTGATGGAGTCAATAGATATTCATTTTTGCTTCTATTTTGGGGGCTCAGGGGTTTTATTTTGGTTTTGGTTTTTTATTTTTTTTTTGAGACAGGCACTCACTCTGTCA
This sequence comes from Chlorocebus sabaeus, assembly GCF_047675955.1. Lineage (NCBI taxonomy): Eukaryota > Metazoa > Chordata > Mammalia > Primates > Cercopithecidae > Chlorocebus > Chlorocebus sabaeus. The sequence continues at coordinate 65,499,552 of NC_132915.1, read as the reverse complement.
CTCAGGCTGGAGTACAGTGGTGTGACCATGGCTCTGCATCCTCCACCTCCCAGACTCAAGTGATCCTCCAGCCTCAGCCTCTCAAGTAGCTGGGACCACAGGCACCCACCACCACGTCTGGCTAATTTTTGTATATTTTGTACAGATTGGGTCTCACTGTGTTGTACAGGTGGGTCTCAAACTCCTGACCTCAAGTGATGCACCCACCTCGGCCTCCCAAAGTGCTGGGATTACAGGTGTGAGCCACCACCCCACCCCACCCCATGGGCATCCCAGCTCTGTGGACCTTGCTGTACAGCGTATGTCTCGGGCTCTTCGTCATCCCACCCTCTCCACACCTCCCCTGGGTGCACTACCATTTGAGGATGTCCTTTAATTCTTGCCTCGTAACAAAGTTTCTTAAAAATGACACATGGGCTCTCTGGATGGTCCTCGGGGATCCCAAAGCAGAAAGTGGCTGGAAGGGGCATCAGGGAGCCTGAAGGGAGTTTCCTGAAAAATTCATCAGAGAAAATCTCTCTCCCAAGTTTGAAGCAGAGAGAATTAAAGGAAAGAGGAATGACAACAAACATATGAGAAGTTCGTGTGTGACCTTAGGGAACTGGGCATCAACCAAGGCTTGGGGATTGACTGGGAGAGACGGAAGGAGGAAAGACGGTGAGGAGGAGACCTCGTCGATGTCTCCCTCCACTGTGTGCTCTCCAGGCCCTGTCAACCATTTCTCTCCAAGCATCTCCCCAATCTGGCCCTTTATCTCCTATAAGAAATCTCAGGGCTGACCAAGTCCCACAAAAAGACAGTTCTAGTGCTCAAAAGGGAGGGAGATTTCCTGATGAGTAGACTTTTTCAGGCTGGAGCACCATGATTTTGTGCAAGAACACAAAATCGCATTCTGTAAAACCCAGAGGGCTGGAGAAGAGACACAGGGAACTCGCCATCAGCTCCCAATCCCCAGGCTCTGGAGGCAGCCCGTTTCAGGCCAAAAGATAAAAGTGCAATTGATAAATAATGGGTGGTAAATGTTTAAAATTCAGGATCCCATACTGTCAGGATGCAACATGTTGAAGGAGGATTTGGAGAATTTCAGAGGCCTCTGATGGGAGGCAGTTTGGTGACACGGGCTGGCCTTAGTGTTGATGAGAGACAGGGTGAATGTATGACAAAGGAGAAAGAGGCAGGAGGTTGGGAGGGGAGACAGAAAACAGAAGCAATGGGGTGATGGGAAGAGAGGACAGGAGAGAAAACAGAAAGTGGAAGAGAAAGATAAGACATGGAGGGGCTGGGATGGAACAGCTCCCAGGGCAGTGGGGGAGGGTGGGACTGCCCACCATGTATGGAGGCAGAGATGCCCAGACCAGACGGGGGGTCCATCCGGCTGCATCATGGGGCATATAATGGGAGACCCTGGGCCCGCAGGAATAGCAGAGGGGACCAGGAGGCCGACAGATGCCACTAATAAATGACTTGATAACCCTCATTAAACAGAACTTCACAAATAGCTGAATTTGAATTTCCAATACTTGATAGATTTCAAACCCAGAACAATTATTTCTGATGTAAAGAATCAATACACAGTTTCCCGAACTGAATCCTAAGGAAACGGAAACACTTCTAACAGGGTTGCTAGGATTAAAACTCCTTCAAATGCCAAATAGACACTGACTTATCTCTTTTTAAACAACTTTTTTGTAAGGCAAAGGTTAGCATTGTAAGGAAAGGCAGGATGAAAATTAATCTCACGTACTGTGACCTCCTCGGGCTGGGTTTGAATTACATTTCCACATGGCCTGTGAAGATCTTTCACGTCTCTCGCTCCATTAGTTGGTGTACTTAGCAAAGGTCGGGTAATGAACAGGCGTACTTTTCTAGCCCAGAACAAGATCCTGGCACACAGCCTTTTCCTGCCTTCCCTGGTGTGTTGGAGGTCACCGGTGTGGGCATGAGTCATCTCTGCATGCTCCTCATCCTGAAGGTGCCTGCAGATGACGGACGTTAACTACCATTGTCGCCACAGTTCTGGGATGGCACAGGTCTCACACGCTTCCCCAGTGCTCTGGGGGCCGGAGAGAATTTAGTGGAAATCCTCAAGTGTGTCTGTTTGAATTTTCCGCAGGGGAAATTCATGTGTGCCTTTCAGGGAACGGCTTCTTTTCAAGCAGCTCTGCCAGCTGAAGTCAAAAGAGGGAGGAGGAAACAGAGGAGGACAAAGAAGAAGAAATGGCGAGGGAAGCCAGTGGAATAAGAAAGCTTCCCATCCCCAGACACTCAGAGCTTTCTGTCTGCTGGTCTCATCCGTGGTTCACATTCATGTGGGTCCCTGAGCTTCATGGTCCCCTTTGCCCCATTTCTTTGCCTTCAGAGTAGGATCTGAATTCACCCCTTTCATAAGATGGCATTAGCTGAAAGAATGGGCAGAGCTTGCGTTGGGTAATAACATGTGCTCTTATTCTTCTTCAGCAACGGAACCTCCCTGTTCAGGGGACATAGAGGGATGAACCAGGTCTGGCCTTGCCCCCAGGGAACTTACAACTGAGGGAAGGCATATGTGTAAGTCATCGGCTGGCACCCACAGGCATTGGGGATGCGGACCATGCCTCTCCCTCCACACGCCTCCTGAGAGAACACAGCCCAGGTTTCCTGTGGGCAGAGAAGAGTGTTCAACCTGTTTATGGAAGGGAATTCAACTTCTCTGTCCTGCTTTTCCTCCCTCTGCCGCTTCTATCTTAGAAGTCACCCAGCCATCTGTTGGGTTATGCTTCCTCCAGTCTCTTTCCCCAGTAGTTTGGAAGCTACACATTCTATTCCTGGTTGTTTAGTGCTGACTCTTTGAACATTTAAGCACATACTGAATGTTATACTTTTCAAAGACTGAAGAGAATAGGAATCTTTCCTATCGTGCTCCTTTCATTCCCTACACCCCAAACTTCTTTCCTAGGGGGGGTCACCTGTCTTCAAACATACACAAAAAGCAGCTGTTTTTTTTTTTTTAGATTATAGTTGTGTAAAGGAGTAAGGAAGGTATGGATGAGAACTAAGAAGACTGCAGGGGGAAAAGCAAGGAGGAGGTTACTGAGCCCAAGGACAGGAAATGAATTGTGGCTAAAGGAGTGTTGGGGAGCAATCGGAAAAACCCAGGCACAGTCTAAATGTCCAGGGGGCCAGACACCTTGCTGACCAGCCACCCAATCTTCAGGTCCCCTGCTCTCTGAGCTCTGGCCACCTGCAGCCCAGTGACTGAGTGAGGAGGAGCTCTCTTCGGGGTACCTCCCCACTGTGCCAGACGGGTCCCTGCATGCAGTGAGGAGGGGCTCTGTGCTGTTCTTTGGGACCAAAGCTAGCACCCCAGAACAGCCAGGGCTGGAATGGTGGGGTTGACATCAAAGATCCTCAGCTCTCTCCTCTCCATCCTCTGCCTCTCCTTTTTACTGGGCTAAGAATCTGCCAGTGGCAAGCCCTCCCAAGGGAAAGAGAAACCGTGAGATGGGATGTGAAATCAGACAACATTCAGAACCACAGCCCGCAGCCATGGCAGATCCTCACCTCCCAAAGAACCTTTCAGAGGATCTACCCAAGTTTCCTCCCACCTTGCCAGCCTGTCTACTTATAATTATTATTTTTCCAGAACCAGCTATCAAAATGGATATAGAATAGTCCTCATTCTGTACCCAGGACCTAGAGTGACCTTTTGAAAATGTAAATCGGATCATATCCCTTCCCTGTGTAAAGTCCTTTGACTGCTTCCCATCTCCCTTAAAAGAAAATCCAAAGTGCTTACCGTGCCCTGCAGGGCTCTGTGTGGCCTGGCCGCTGTCTGCTTCTCCCACTGGATGGCGTGCTGTTCTTGCCTGTTCTTGCCTTGTTCATCCCGCTCCAGCACTGCATGGCAGCCTCTCTGTTCCTTGGAACTGCTGGTCTGGTTGCCAGCTCACTCCCTCTGCACAAGAAGGTCCCTCCGCCAAGAACACTGTCTCTCTTCTTCTCTTGTCCTAGCTCACTCCTTCTCATCCATCAAAGCTCAACCTCAATGTCACCCCCTGGAAGAAGCCTTCTCCAACCCCCCTTTTGAAATTAAGCACTGCCACCCTATATATTTTCTTTACATGGCACTGTCTTTCTTTGCAGCACTTGCCTCAGTGCGTGATTACTTTTCCACGCGCATGGCTTCCTTGTTTATTATCACTCTTGTCCTACCAGACTGCAAGTTCCACTGAAAAGGGCCCTACTTCTTCCAGCACCTAGAACACTGTACACAAAGACTACTCAGTCACTATTTGTTAAGCGAATGAATGAATTTATTAAATAAACGTTTAGTGAGCATTGCAAGGTTGTGGTGAAGATCAAGTGAGATAAATGATTATCACCATAAGCAGCCTTATTACTATTTCTACCTGCAATAAACTTGCAGACAATCTCATGGGCCAACCACTAGCCCATTTTGGGTTACTTCCAGCACAATCCGAACAATAGCCACCATGGAAAAGGTCGGGTTCTGCCACACTTTGTACAACAAGAAGTATGTACACTCTGATCATTTGGATTAATCTCTGGACTTAGGTTTGATCTATTTTTGTCAAGCAAGCAAATATATATTGATATTTGCAAAGAGCCTCATGCATGCGGTGCCCACTAAAATATGGCTGCATTTTCCATAGTAATTGTCTCTAGAAGCTCATTCCCAGCTGCGCTGGCTCATTTAGCTAATCTGCAGTAAGTACAGTATTGATCCAAGCAGCAAGGGAGGAGCACATTAACCCGGCCCAAGGAAGGGTGATTACTTAGGCTGCACGGTCACTTCACAGACTTGTCTGAGGTCTAAAAGCCATACTGAAATATCCTGGAAGTCAGCCCCCTACCCTCACCTCCCCACCTCCCCTCCTGAGCGACACACACATTTGCACAGGCAGGGGATCTGAGCTGGTCACAAGGAGAGTGGCAGTGTGACAGCAGCATCTCAAGGAGACATTATCCCTCCCAGGAAAGGCTCTTGTCATTCATTCCTTCATTCATTCATAAGAGACGATATGTCACAAATGTGATAATGCCCAGTGCTTACTAAGATGAATCAATATTGATATTCTCATATGCTGCTTATGGAAATGGAAATCAGTAAAATTATTTGAAAAGCCAATTTAACAGAATGTATCAAAATGTTTCTATGATTTGACCCCATAATTCTACTTCTCTGAATATATTCTTAGTAAATAGTCAGGGATGTGCAGTGTTGCTTATAATAATTATAAATGTTCAAAATTAGGAACTGGTTAACTGACTAAGTTACTGTATATTTTTTCAGAGAATACTCTTTAGTCATTGAAAAGTATTTGTGATTTATCATATGGGGAAGGGACCAGGGGACAATCAGCTTTCAAAACGGTGTGGATAATTTGTAGATCATTATCCCAAAAGGTTTAAAACTAAATTTGCAGCTAGGCGTGGTGATGCACACCTGTAGTCACAGCTACTCCAGAGGCTGAGGTGGGAGGATTGCTTGAGCCCAAGAGATTGAGGCTGCAGTGAGCTATGATCGAGCCACTGCACTCCAGCCTGGGTGACAGAGCAAGACCCTGTTTCAAGGAAAACAAACAAACTAACTAAATAACTAAATTTGCTAATATACATAGAAAAACTACTGGGTTGATAAAAGAAAAGGTGGATGCACCGGAGAATGTTATATTATTCTCTATTCTTTCTGTGTTTGAAATATTTCATAATATTAAAAATGAAAAGAAAGATTGAAAAGATATATACCAAAATATTGGCAGTGGATGTCGGATTTCAGGCTATCTTTAATTTTTCTCTGAAAGATTGTCTCAATTTTCCAGATTTTCTAATGTGAACTTGTATTCTTTTTAGGATCCAAAAAGAGAAAAAATAAAACTTCCTCTGCAACAAAGCACCACGGACACATAGTATCCAGTTGGTGAGTACCTGCCAAGCGCAGGGCCTGGGAAGCAGCCATGAAAGAACTATGGGTAGGTGAGAACAGGCATTCCAGGCAGGAAGAACAGCTTGGATAAAGGCTGGAAGGTGGAAAAAAATGCTGTATGAAAAAGTTGGTAAATCCTTGTTTGGCTGTCAGGACCCATGAAAGGTGTGGTGGGAGATCAGACTAGATGGGTTGGGAACACCCAGAAATCAGACAACTGGGAGCCATTAAAGAGGGCTGGGGAGGAACAATGGGAGTGTCGTGTCAGGAGGCTCTCTGTGTTAGCATGGTCCTGCAGGCAGGAGCAGCGGGCGGTTGAATGGGCTACACTACAGCCATGGTACTCAGTGGAGAGGCTGGAATGCAGTCGGGTGGGAGAGACGTGGGCTGAGCCAGGGCAGTAGCAGCAGGGCACCCGAGAAACATCAACAGACAATCCCCTGCCTGTTTCCCAAGACCTGGCACAGGCTCTCTGAAGTGACGGGAAGAGCTCAGGCGGAGGTGCCAAACTGCCTGGGTTTGATCTTGGTTTCACCACTCACTAACTGTGTGACCATGGCCAAGTTACATAACCTCTCTGTGCCTCGGCGTTTTCATCTGCACAGTAGGGATACTAATAGGGGAGTGTCACAGAGCTGTTGTGAGGATCCAGTGAGTTAATGCACATGAAGCATCTGGTCCAGGGCCTAAAAGAGTGTTACAGCCCCGTTAGCCAGCGTTGTTCCCTCTGACCTGAAGTCCACTCAGAGTGCCCTGAGAAGAGCATGTTGCCTGCAGGACCAACTGTATCTGCAAAAGGCACAAGCCCAGGCACACAGCGTGGGCTCTGTCTCTCTGATCCTGCCCAAACAGTTATGAAAGAGTTAAAATGTTAACAAAGTCAAGATCAAGGAGAGACTGGAGGGATGTTGTAGAAGGTGCAGTGGCCCAGCCTCTGGTCTCAGCTTTGCCATTAACTCCCTGAATCAGAATCAGAAATCAGGCTGAGGATCACTGTCCTGGCACAGAATATCGAGGCCCCTGGCTGATGATAGTGCATCTGGGCACGGCCTCCTCTTCCGGGACCAGGGCCACTTTTATGACTCCACCACCAACCTGGGTCCAGGAAGTGAATGAGTGTGGCTTCTCTCATCTAAAGGGACCTTTAACAGCAGCCATCCTGGGCCAAGATCCATCTACTCATAAGGAAATAAACAAAAACTCTAGTTACCCATCATATAACCTTGCACCCACCAATTCCTAATGCAAAGGGCAAGTGGCTTCTTTAAAAATTAAAGGGTTGAAGGCAGCGCTGCCTTTGGTCTAAGTGGGCAGGAGAGGTTGGTGGGAGCAGGCAGTCCCCAGCGGCCCCATCTCCTCTCCTGTTTCCAGATCCACAGAAGTGATAAACAGGCTCATTACAAAGCAAAGGATATGCACAATCAATCCACGCCTTTAGGGCTGGGCTACAATTTAAGGAGAGGAGATAAGAGGATAAATAAAAAGAACTATTTTCGAGAGAGCCATTTAAGCCCAGAGAGAGGCCATAATAATGTGCACACCAGCTCTGCTTAATTCGTCCCTGGCTCTCTCAAAATTGCCCCGAGATAATCAAAAGGAAGTGAAGAGGAACAACATAGGCTCCAATTCAGAAAAGGCTGTAGTAATTAGAACCTGAGGCCTGGACCCCACTGTCAGGCAGCGAGGTTGGTCACCATGGGGCCTCCCACTGTCTTCCAGTGGCAGAAGGCACTTCGGTTCTTCCTATCTCACCCTTAGGTTGGAAAGCATGGAACTGACACATCCACGACTGTATTTCTAGAATCATCTCTCAAAGAGATAAATGACTTCCTCCAGCCAGCGTTGTCTGACCTGGGTCTAGGAATAGATAAATTCATTTTACTCAGGAGCTGGAGCTCCATTTTTCTCCTGGTGCCATCTATAATCCCATCTCTTTCAATGTTTCAGGCACTCAGTGTGATGAATGTGCCCTCGGCATAGGGTGAGAAGTGAAACCTCACTGGGAAGATGGAGCAGCTGATCGTCTGGCCAACCCCATGTGACAACCTGCTCTCAGGGCATGCTGGGTTCAAGAAGATACCATCTCATGCCAGTAGAATGGTGATGATTAAGAAGTCAGGAAACAACAGATGCTGGAGAGGATATGGAAAAATAGGAATGCTTTTACACTGTTAGTGGGAGTGTAAATTAGTTCAACTATTGTGGAAGACAGTGTGGCGATTCCTCAAGGATCTAGAACTGGAAATACCATTTGACCCAGCCATCCCATTACTGGGTATATACCCAAAGGATTATAAATCATTCTACTATAAAGACACATGTACACGTATGTTTATTGCGGAACTATTCACAATAGCAAAGACTTGGAACCAACCCAAATGCCCATCAGTGATAGACTGGATAAAGAAAATGTGGCACATATATACCACGGAATACTATGCAGCCATAAAAAAGGATGAGTTCATGTCCTTTGCAGGGACATGGATGAAGCTGGAAACCATCATTCTCAGCAAACTATCACAAGAACAGAAAACCAAACACTGCATGTTCTCACTCACAAGTGGGAGTTGAACAATGGGAACATATGGACATAGGGTGGGGAACACCACACACTGGGGCCTGTTGGGGGGTTGGGGGACTAGTGGAGAGATGGCATTAGGAGAAATACCTAATGTAGGTGACGGGTTGACGGGTGCAGCAAACCACCATGGCACGTGTATACCTATGAAACAAAACTGCACGTTCTGCACATGTACCCCAGAACTTAAAGCATAATAATAATAATTAAAAAAAGAAGCCACCACATAGATATGTCCCCTGGAAAAACCATATTTTGTTCCAAGCAGGAATTCCTTCCTCTTCCTGCCAGGCTTCTCTTTACCTGGCTGCGGACAAGCTGAAGCCTGCCTCAAAGAATGGCAGGGCCCCTTCCGCGTCCCCAGCAGCGGAAGTCGAAGGCTGGCTGGAATCAGAGGAAGACAGAACAGGCAACCTGATCCCCACCAGACAGTCCAAACCCTCAGCTCCTGAAGCTACAGGGGCCTAGAGAAAGATTCCCTATTGACAGTAATTCTTCTGGGGGATTTACACATAGCAAGACCACAATGTCTCCTCATTGCCCTTCCAGGCTGGTGAATCAAGGTCACCCAAACTCCACAAGCTTCACTTTCCCCATTCATAAAGAAGGGACCTTAATTCCTACCCTGCAAGGATTCAGAGGACCAAGAATATACACCGGTAAGATGTAAGGGTCATCACTATTCTGTCCTAACCCAGTCAAATCAAAGCAGAGACCCTGATTCAGTATGTCTCAGTCAAAGCTCCCCATGAGCATCATCAGGAGATAGATAGATGATTGATTGATTGATAGATAGATAGATAGATAGATAGATAGATAGATAGATAATAGATAGATAGATGATAGATAGATGACAGATAGATAGATAGATAGATAAATAGATAGATAGATAATAGATAGATAGATGATAGATAGATAGATAGATGATAGATAGATAGATAGATGATAGATGACATATAGATAGATAGATGATAGATAGATGATAGATGACATATAGATAGATAGATGATAGATAGATGATACATAGATAGATAATAGATAGATAGATGATAGATAGATGATACATAGATAGATAATAGATAGATAGATGATAGATAGATAGATGATAGATAGATAGATGATGGATAGATAGATAGATAGATGACAGATAGATAGATAGATGATAGATAGATGATGGATGGATAGATAGATAGATGATGGATAGATAGATAGACAGATGACAGATAGATAGATAGATAGATAGATAGATAGATAGATAGATGATAGATAGATGATGGATGGATAGATAGATAGATAGATAGATAGATAGATGATGGATGGATAGATAGATGACAGATAGATAGATAGATAGATAGATAGATAGATAGATGATAGATAGATAGATAGATGATAGATAGATAGATAGATAGATAGATAGATAGATAGATAATGGATGGATAGATAGATAGATAGATGATGGATGGATAGATAGATAGATAGATAGATAGATAGATAGATAGATAGATGACAGATAGATAGATAGATGATAGATAGATGATAGATAGATAGATGATAGATAGATAGATAGATAGATAGATAGATGACAGATAGATAGATAGATAGATAGATAGATAGATAGATAGATGACAGATAGATAGATAGATAGATAGATAGATAGATAGATGATAGATAGATCTTGATGCCCAGGCCCCAGCCGGGACCAGTTACATCTGATCTCTGCCAGTGGAGCTGGCATCAGTATTTTTCAATGCGCAGCCAGGACCAAGAAGCTCTGGTCCAGTTTTCTCACTCACCCATTCCTTTCTTCAGAACCCAAGATCAGCTCCTTGTCAGCCACCAAATGGTTGACACAATTGGGTTCGGTGGGCTCTGGGGCAGCCCCTGCAGTGACCTTCACAAGCAGAGGCAAAGGAATGATGACACCTGGTCACGACTCGTCAGTAGGGATACTGGTTTGAAGCAAAGTCAATGACGACAACAAAGCAGTTGTTTTTGAGCCCGTACTGAGTGCTGGGCACCATGCTGAGTGCTTGATGTGCATGGTGTTTCTGTTCATCCTCATTTTAACCCTCGAGGTGGCACTGATAGGAAAGCAACTTTAGTGATGAGAGCACTGAGGCTTAGAGGGGTTCACAGCTGTCCATGGATACATGGATCCTATGTGGCAGAAGATCTCACATATGGCCCCACAGCAGGGATACATTCATCACCTCACCTCCCTGAGTGTAACCTCATCTTAGTCAAGCAGAGGGCACAGGGAAACCCAGCCCAGAAGGCAGGAGCCAGCTCCAGCTTTGAAGTAGCTCTGGCAGAGCAGGAAGAGCTCATGCTCAGCTGAGTCAGGTGTGGGTCCATGCCCATGCTCTGAATCACTCCTGGCTGCTGGCTTTCAGCACATGGCGGCAGAATAAAGCAAGCTCACAGAACAGTGACCCATTTGGATGGCAAGGGCCTGACCCCAGAGACCAAGATCTTAACAATTCGAATACACAGACTCAGGCAGAGATTAAGCTGTAGAGGCTCCTCCCCATCAGTCCATTAAGCTTGCCCCCCGAAAAGTTGCATGTAATGTGTCCATGTGTGTATGCAGGGAGCTGTCCAAGGTCACTCACCAGTTACAGATAGAAATCTGTCTGTAGTCTCAGGAAGTGCAATGCTCCTTTTCTTAAAATGTGGCACTGCAGGAACCTTTGGCTAAGGACAGGTTCTCCCCTGGGTAAACAATCCTGCTGGTCCAATTCGGTCCCTGGACTGTTGGCCTGGATCAGCCTCATGGCTGCATGGTAGATGTGGTGGCTGGGCACTCGGTATCCTTTCCACCCTCCTTCCAGTGGGCTGTCCTGTACCATAGAGTCAAGAAGACCCAGAAGTACATTTCTCAGATTCCCTGGCAGGTAAAATGTGATTTGGGTCCAGCCAATCAGATGCACTTGAGTAAGTGCCTTCAGAGGTGAAGGTGAGGCAGGAGCTGCGCTGCCTCTGCTTTGCTCCTTCGGCTTGTGCAGAGATACCTGCAGAAGTTCCAGTAGGTCAAGAAGCAGAGCCCTGGGCATCATTGTTTTACTGTTGTGAATCTCGCTGGTGACTGCTTCTGGATTCCCCTACTTCTCTGATTGTGGCAGAGGCGGGGGCTCCTCTGGCCAGCCAATTCTGCAGTGTTGTTCTGTGTGTCATTTTTGGAGACCTAGCTGAGACCCTGCTTCTCTCACCCCTCTATGATTCTGTAAGCACCTAATCCCCTTTCTTAAATTCCTTTTTTTCCTTAAACAACTAAAGTTATGTCTATTATCTGCAACTAAATGAACTGTGATTCACATATGTGCATTCCCACCAACTTACCTGACCTCAAGAGTGGGACCCAGATGAATAAGGGAGACGGCCCTGCACTGAACCAGTAACCAGAGATGAAGACGTCTGCCTCTAGCCCACAGGAGCACCTGAGTGAGTCACTTGCCTCACTTGAGCCCCTATCTCCACATCTGTGCAGTGAAGACAGCCGTGCAGTCCATACCCACAGGGCTGTCAGCAAACACTCACTGGACCAGGTCCTTCAGATGCTTAGTCTGAGCAAGGAGAGGGGCTGCAAATAGGGAAATGGTCCTGGCGATGATTTTACCATACAGCGGGTCACAGAGGAGGCACAGGTCCTGCAGCCCCAGAAGCATTCTAGCGGGAGTCCGCACTGACAGGCTGGGGGAGGTACGGTGGGAGAACCAACCAGAGCAAAGACCTAAATGTGTCCAAGAGTCTTGGGAACTTGGGAAATGGTAAAGTGGAGGGCAGGATGAGGGCTGTGCTGCATCAGGAAGTGTCTCAGGAGGGCAGGGCCAGGCTGGGAACTCAGGCTTTCTCCTGAGGGTTTCAGGAGCAACAGTGGCACCAGGCCAACTCCACACCTACCAGCCTCCCAGCTCGTGCCTCTTCACAGTTGTAGTACCCAACTTACTAGGTGTTTCAACATCCACAGCCAACCTGTGAGGTAGGAAAGCAAGTCCTGTTTGTCCCATTTTACAGATGAGGATGCTGAGGCTCAGAGGTAGGAAGCTGATCCAAGGTCACATGGGGGGCACATGGTGGGGAAGGAAGTGGGCCAGGCTGGCCCTCCCCTGATGCTCAGTCCCACTCTTCTCCACCAAGCCCTTGTCAGTTCTGCAGGGCCCAGTTCATGGGGAGGAGCTGAACAGGCTGATGGAGCAACTGCTCTCACCTGGTTGGCTTCTGGCACACAGAGACCTGAGTTCAATGCTGAAGAAGGGGCCTGGGCTTCTGCACAAAGACCCGAAGGCCTGGAGTGAGAGCAGTGGAGGCTCTGCCCACTCCCAACCCCAAAGTCCTGCCAGTCTCAGGATTTTAGGAAAAAGGACATGGGACCTACAGGTAGAAGGCTGATCCTGACTCTGTCACTGACCTTGGGGAGGGCTCCCACCTTACTGAGTCTCAGCTTGCTTGTCAGGAAAATGGAGATAATAAACCTTGCTTTTGTTACTTTCAAGGTTTTTGGAGAAACAAAAGTGATAGGAGAAGGGACATAGAAGCCCCTGGTCACCCATAAGACCCAGTTGTCTGGGGTCTTCACTTGAGGCCTGGGGCAAGAGGGGTGGGGGCACATTTTTCTCTCCTGCCCCTTGGTTCCCATCTGTAATTGGTGCCCCCTTCTCCCTCTGCCCAGCCTGTGGGGCAGCTCCCTGACATCTCTTTCCTGTCCTTGTCTTTGGCCTTCCTCGGGTCCCTTCTCTGAAGAATCAGGGGTGGGACCCGGGGTCATGGATGCAGAGACAGTGGGAGGAAAGACCTTCAGCAGCCAAGATTCCCTCCTGCTCTCTGGAAGACAGAACCTGAGACCCCCACGAGCTAGGTTTGGTCACAATCTTGCGTGGCCAAGGTGCTCACCCTTTTGTTTCTAGCATCTTAACACAGTGCAGTCACCGCTGCCATCCCACCATCAGCCCTGTGACGAGTTCCATCCCATTAACTCCTCCATATCACCATGGCAACATGGGCTCCCAACTCTCCCAAAGATAGGAGATAGGCATGCCACTGACACCAGGGCGGGACTGTGCTCCATCCACAGTTATGCAGGGACGGGCAGAGATCTCAACGCATTCACAGTTGTGGGAGCCACATTGCCTGAGCTCCTACTCTGCGCCCAGCACAGCCCCTGACTCCAGAAACAACCCCTCACCCAAGACACTCACGGCCACTGAGTGTGTTTGTTAGCACATGGCTTTCAGCTTAGTTTAGGTTAAGTTTCTCCATGACCACTTGCCTGCCCTTTCTCTGCATGGCACTGAAATCTAAGGTGCAAGGCAGTCCTGGAGTTTATCTAGTAATTGTATACAACAGTTGTACATTCGTATTTTCTCAGGATTCCCCAGTGTAAACCTCTAAAGTATATGAGGTGGCTTCCCTCACTTTATAGAAGAAATGAAAGCCTGGAGAGGTTAACACGTCCGGGGTCACATTGCCTTTAAGTGGAAGACTATTTGAATTCAGGGCTGTTGTCTACTTGGTATAGTTAGCATTTATGTAGTTCTTCTAATATGCCAGGCACTGTCTGTCCTTGATGCACATTAACTCTTTTAATCCTCATATTAACCCTATGAGGTAGGTACTATCAATAGCTCCACCTTACAGATGAGGAAACGGAAGCCCAGACAGGTTAGGTAAATTGCCCAGAGTCACACAGAAAGAGATGGAGCATGGACTCAAGGCCAGGCAGTCTGGCTCCTGAGTTTGTGTCCAGAACCGCAATACTATGCTTGATTATAATTCTAGGGCTCCTCACTCCCAGCCGCACCCCATCCCACCCTGAAGTCAAGAAATTGACCACCTGGCCATCTCTCCAATAGCCACGCCTGGCTCTCACTGAACTGGCTGGCCTCTCTCTCAAAAGAACTAACTGGCTAGTTTTGAGGATTTTATCTCCCCAACCAGTCTGCTGCATTCTTTTCCAATTTCCCTAGTTCTCAAAGTGATCTCGCATTTCCACTCATCTCACTGGGCTTTAAAATGCTCCCACTTGGAACAACAGCCGGGAATCGTCTTCTTTCAGAGAGAAGAGCCTTCCAATGCCCTCACAAGGGAAGTCCCTCTTGTCCTCCTACACTCTGCCTGTCTCCAAAGACCATTAATGCAATCACTTAACAAGAGGCTGGCTCTAATAGAAAGAAAGAAAGAGGAGGAGCATTGTTAGTGGTTTGGAGGGGAGAAGAAATCATAAAATCCATCAAACCTGTATTTGTCTCATTAAAAATGTTTCTAATTTATAATGTCCTGGAATGCAGATGCCACCCAGCTGTGCGGGCCTGGTAGTGCTGCCTGGCACACCCCCCCTACACACACTCCTGGGCCCCTCTCCCACCTCACTGGGACTGCCATCAATTTCTGCTCATCAGCGGCACTTACAGTAAATGGATTCATTTGTGGCAATGGGAGCTGAGAGACAAAGGTGACAATATAATTAAGGTTTTTAATTCTATGCCTGAACAGTTAAGTCCAGAATTCATGATAATTAGCAGGCTGTAATGAAAGATCTTTAATCGTTATTTTCCCTTTGTTTCCTATAATTGTTCATTTTGGCCAACTACATTTGTCCTCTCATTTGAATCTGGCTGCACAGTTCTATGTCACTTTCATTATTCCTGTAAACTCTAAAGAAAACATGTTGTGGAGCTGGTCATTTACAAAGTCGCTGGCGAGATGGCCTAGGGAGCTCATCCATGCAGATCTGCTGGTGGGGGGCGTGGCTACTTTCTGGAGGAGAGGAAAACTGGGCTCCAGAAATCCACAGGACTGGGGATGTGTCTACAGAAAAGCAAGCATTCACAGGAGAATGAGGAAGCAACACGCCCTTCACAGCTAAAACTGGCCCCACCAGTTGGTTTGCAAACTGGTTCTCAGGGAGATGATTGTTACTACACAAGTTCTCCATTCTCAAATGTATGTATTGTTTTTTCACATGTTGGTGTTCCTGTTAGAATGTATCTTATAATTGGTGTGTATGTTTAATGTCATGTCTATCTTTTGTATGTCCTGAAAAGTTGTCAATGAATTGACAGTGTTTCCTACAGCTGATGGCATCTTAGAGTTGATAAATGATGATGAAGGTACCATCCATACAACAAGTAACTTATTGAGGACCTACTACATCCCTGCTTTCATGGTCTCTACAGCCTGGAGGACCATCAGCTCAGCCTCCTCTCCTATCACTGCTGGGTGGCCAGACAGGACATTTTTCACTTGCTATGAACTGCTTGAACCCTGATTCAACTATGGATTCAGGTAGTCAGATTTCTTATAGGCAAGTGCCTCTCAGGAACCAGAAAACGAAAGCAAGAAGGCTAGGGGCTTCTAGCAAGGAAATGGCAGAACCCAGGAATGCAAGTTCTGCCTCACAGCTGCCCAGGACTGGAGAAGGGTTCAGCTGGGAAAATTGGGATTGTGATAGAAAAGGAAAACCACTCTGGGACAGGTTATAGGAAATGCACTGGGATGTGCGGGACACCTGGGCAGACCTATGTGGCTTGTGAGACATCCCATGCATTCCCCCCTCCCTCCACGCCTTCTCTCAGTCCTGAAAGTTGTTTGCCCAAGGCCACACTCAAGCTCATATATTTCTGGAGAGAATTAGGGATAATCTGTGCCTTTTCTGATATACTGCCCTTCAACTCAAGGTTCTGGGTGTTGCCTCATCTCAAATTGCCTCTAACTGCCATAAAGACGAAAATTCAGCCACCTCAACAGAAATCTTCTTGCTCTTGATCAGAGATCATGCCAGCACTTTGGGAGACCCAGGTGGGTAGATCACCTGAGGTCAGGAGTTCGAGACCAGCCTGGCCAACATGGTGAAACCCGTCTCTACTAAAAATACAAAAATTAGCTGGGCGTGGTGGCACACGGCTGTGATCCCAGGCTGAGGCAGGAGAGTCGCTTGAACCTGGGAGGTGGAGGTTGCAATGAGCCGAGATCACGCCCCTGCACTCCAGTCTGGGAGTTCTACACACAAAGTCAGAGTAATTATTTAAAAATCACATGGCGCTTCCCTGTAAAAATATTCAGTGCCTTCCCAGTATCCCGAGGAAAAAAATAGTCTAAACTCCTATTATAAAAACAGTCGAAGGAGTTCTGCACGGCTTGCTCTCTTCTGCTCTCACCTTGGGCCTCCCCTTCTAGCCCGGCTGCTTGGCCTCACATGCAGCACACTCATCTCAGCTTTGGGGACTTCTCTCATGTTCCCTCAGTGTGGAGACGTCTCTAACCGCCAATGGTGCGCTGCTCTCTAGTTCAGCTCAAATGTCACTTTCCCAGTAGTGCTACCTGAATTATGCCCCATTATTTTCTTTCTTGACACACTTATTCAATGTGTAATTATAGAGGAGACTGCAGGTTTGTTTACTGTGTTTCCACCCATAGACAGTGAGGCCCATGAGGAGAGGGTCTGAAGGTGTAACCTCAGAGCCCAGACTATTCACATAGATCACCGTGTATCTTCGAGTCTGCATTCTGAAAACTCCCGTGTCACTAAAAGTATTATAAAATAAATGCATTACGCGAAGGAAACAGAAAGGAAGGGAAGGGAAGAGAAGAGAAGGGAAAAAGGAGGGAGGGAGGGAGGAAAGAAGGAAGGAAGGGAGGGAGGGAGAGAGGGAGGGAGGGAAGGAGGGAGGGAGGGAGGAAAAGAAAAAGCAAAAAAGAGCCTAGACCAGCACCTGGTACAGGAAGCGCTGAATCCATTTTGTTAAACCAGAGCTAACCCTTGAAGTCCTCTGCCTACATGAAAAGGAATCTGGGCCGGGCGCGGTGGCTCAAGCCTGTAATCCCAGCACTCTGGGAGGCCGAGACGGGCGGATCACGAGGTCAGGAGATCGAGACCATCCTGGCTAACACGGTGAAACCCCGTCTCTACTAAAAAATACAAAAAAATAGCCGGGCGAGGTGGCGGGCGCCTGTAGTCCCAGCTACTTGGGAGGCTGAGGCAGGAGAATGGCGTAAACCCGGGAGGCGGAGCTTGCAGTGAGCTGAGATCCAGCCACAGCACTCCAGCCTGGGCGACAGAGCAAGACTCCGTCTCAACAACAACAAAAAATAAATAGAAAAGGAATCTGCCAGGCGCGGTGGCTCATGCCAGCACTTTGAGAGACCCAGGCAGGTAGATCACCTGAGGTCACGAGTTTGAGACCAGCCTGGCCAACATGGTGAAATCCGTCTCTACTAAAAACACAAAAATGAGCTGGGCGTGGTGGCACGCGCCTGTGATCCCAGCTACTCGGGAGGCTGAGGCAGGAGAGTCGCTTGAACCCGGGAGGTGGAGGTTGCAGTGAGCCGAGATCACACCACCGCACTCCAGGCTTGGAGTCAAGACCGAAACTCCGTCTCAAAAAAAAAAAAAAAAAAAAAAAAGAGGAACCTGAGGCAATGCAGGCCCCCTGAAGGATGAGGTCTGGCGCTGTCACACAGGAAGGCAGCTGATGAAGACGCAGCCCAGAGCCCCTCGGGGGCCTCTCAGGCCACCAAGTAGCCCGGGAGACCGGAGACTACAGAGCTCGCCTCTGGGACACCCGGGTCATGCACGGGGAGGGGCGGGGCTTCCTCCGCGGGGGCGGTGCCCCGGCGCAGTTCCAGGGGCGGGCTCTTCCTCAGGGCGCCTCCTCATTAGCTATCCACTCGCCCAATGAGGTTCCACCTCTCTGAGGTGGACGCTCTACCCACGTGGGCCTCTCTCTATAGTCCCACTTCCTCCTGCCCGGAGTCTCCGGGGAACCACAACGTGTTACCCGTGAAGCTGAGGCAACCTCTGTTCGCCAGCGCACGCTCTCGGCCTGCTCTCTTCCTGCTCGAGCCCCTTATGCACAGAAAGGCTCATTCCTCGCCGAAGAGCAGGTTCATCCATTAATTCAGTCAACCAACACGCAACACCTACTGTGTGCCTGACTTTGTGCAGGCGCTGGAGGCACAGGAGGTGATCCGGTTTCTTTCTGTTGTTCTCTCTTACTCTCTTAGAACCATCTCAGGCACAGCCTGGGCTTAGTGACCTCCAAGTGTGGGACATTCTTGCTTGCTCAGACGTCCCTCCTGGAGATCTCCAGTCCTCCTGGATGCTTGTCCCACAGTCCCCCTCCAGCACGACGTGAGTCATTCGTTTATTTACTCAAAAAAAAATATTTAGCGATCACCTGCTAGAAGCCGACACTGTTGTAGGTTCTGGAGATAGCGCTGGGAACATGGCAGATGGAATTCCTACTCTCTTATATGCTGGTTGAGCAAAGACAAAAACCAAATAAATGATGAATGTGATTGTTTGCCATGCAGTGATCACTGCTGTGAGGAATGAAAGCTAGGCCCCACGGAGGAGACGACGTTTCCGCAGATGGCTCTGGTCGGAGAAACATCAGTTCTCCCCACACCTGTTCCTCTTCTTTCTGTCAGTGGCGTCTCCAGTCTCTCTTGACCAGAAAACCTGGAGTCCCCAGCTCTTCCCCAGCCCAGCCCTGTGGACTCCATCCCGTGTCCCTCTCGCACCGGCCTCCTCCCTGCACGCCTTCCCGTCCTCCCCACCTCGTTTCTTCCCTCCTTTCCTCTTGTCTCATTCCTGTCCCCTTCTAACCCATCTTCGCCTGCCGCTGCCAAAGTCGCCTCCCATCCATAGCTGCTTAAAGACTTGCGGTGGTGACCAGGTGCTCTCGACAGAAATTGCATAATTCCAGCTTGATAATCAGTGTCCTCCACAATCTTGTCCTAACCAGCCCCCCAATCTTATCTTTAATGACAATGTTTTGCACCCTCAGCATGCCACAGCGTTTACCTCCTCTGGCCCCCTGCTCACCACTAGTTTCCTCGTCCGGAAGGCCCTCCTCCGCCCTTGGTGGCTAAGTGCCGGCGCCACCTGCCACCTGCGCCACCTGCCACCTGCCACCTCTTTCTCCGAAACTCCGCCCCTCACACGAGCACACACACACCACATAACACACACCACAGCACACATACGCCACACACACACACCACTCACACACATCACTCACACACCATTCACACACACCACTCACACACCATTCACACACACCACTCACACCACACACACCACAGCACACACCACAGCACACACACACCACTCACACACACATCACACACACCACAGCACTCACACACAACCACTCACACACCATAGCACACACCACACACACCACTCACACACCACTCACACACCACACACACCACAGCACACACCACAGCACACACACACCACTCACACACACATCACACACAAAACAGCACACACCACTCACACACACCACACACACCACAGCACACACACACCACTCACACACCACTCACACACGATTCGCACACACCACACACACCACTCACACCACAGCACACACCACTCACACACCACTCACACACCACTCACACACAATTCACACCACACACACCACTCACACCACAGCACACACCATAGCACACACATCACACACACCACAGCACACACCACTCACACACACCACAGCACACACGCACCACATACACACACACAGCACACACACACCACTCACACCACAGCAAACACGCACCACGCACACACCACAGAGCACACACCACTCACACCACACTACTCACACACACCACTTGCCACAGCACACACACACCTCTCACACCGTGACACACACACCACAGTGCACACAACCACTCACACACCACACACACCTCACTGCTCACACACACCACTCATACAACACACACACCACAGCACACATGCACTACACACACACCACACACCACAGCATGCACACACCATCCACACACACCACTCACACCACTCACACCACGGCATGCACACACCATCCACACACACCACACACACCACTCACACCACGGCATGCACACACCATCCACACACCACTCACACCACTCACACCACAGCATGCATACACCACACACACACCACTCACACCATGGCATGCACACACCATCCACACACACCACACACACACCACTCACACACACCACTCACACACACCACACACACCACTCACACATACCACTTACACACCACACACACACTATTCACACACACCACACACACACCACTTACACCACGCACACCACTCACACACCACGCACACCACTCACACACCACGTATACAGTCTTCACACACACATAGCACACACACGCAACACTCACACACACCACACACACCACTCACACCACACAGACACCGCTCACACATACCACTCACACACCACACACACTATTCACACACACCACACACAACCACTCACACACCACACACACCACTCACACACCATGTACACACTCTTCACACACACACACCACACACACGCAACACTCACACACACCACACACACCACTCACACACCACACACACTATTCACACACACCACACACACAACCACTCACACACCACACACACCACTCACACCACATACACACTCTTCACACACACACCACACACACAGCACACACACGCAACACTCACACACACCACACACACCACTCATACCACACACACACCACTCACACACACCACACACACCACTCACACATACCACTCACACATCACACATACCACACACACACTGTTCACACACACCACAGCACACACACAAACAACACTTACACATACCACACACACCACACACACCACGCACACACCCTTCACACACACACACCACTCACACATACCACAGCACACACACACCACACATACCACACACACACCACTCATACACACCATTCACACCACCCACACACCATTCACACACAACACACACACTCTTACACCACACACACCTCACACACACCACTCACACACCATAGCACACACACACCACTTATGCCATTCACACACCACACACACCATTCACACACTACTCACACACACCACTCACACCACACACTACTCACCACACACACACCACTCACACACCACAGCACACACACCACACGCTACAGCATGCACGCACTACATATACCACTCACACACACAAAACAGACACACCCCACTCACACACACCACATACACTACAGCACACACCATTCACACACATCACACCACACACACAACTCACACACATCACACACACCACATACACAACCACACACATCACACACACCACATACACAACCACACACATCACGCACACCACATACACAACCACACACGACACACACCACTCACACATCACATACACCACAGCACACACTGCACATCACTCACACATGCCACTCACACCACACACCACTCACAACACACATACCGTATACACCACACCACACACAAACACATCACGTGCAAAGACAACACACACATTACTCACCACACATACACCACATCATACATGCACACACACCACACATACACCACATCACACATACACACACACCACACATACGCCACATCTCACACACACACCATACACAAACACACCCCCCACACACCACACAAATATAGCACACAACTGTACACACCACACAGCTGTCATCGTGGTCCTCCTTCCTCCGAGGTCCTCAGCACCTTACCTGCACCTCTCTTGACCCAGCAGATGCTGAGCTGCTTCAGGACAGCAGCACTTCCCAGCACATGTGGCCCCCTGAGGCAGCGCCACAGAAGGGAGTGACTGAGTGCGTGTTGACCCTGTGACCTGAGACAGTTTAAGCCCTCTGTGCCTCAGTTTCCCCGTGTGTAAAATGAGGACTAACTGGGTGGATATATATGAATACTTAAAACAGTGCTTGACAGTCCTGCTTACTGTGATGGTGACCGTAACTAGTCCTGGGTAGAGGAGTCAGAGAGACGGGGCGGAAGCAGATGCCAGCTCAGATCTCAGGGAGGGCCTCAGGGTCGATCCCCTCCAGGTCAGCCCAAGTCAGTCTCTCCCAGGTCTCCCCTCCTGCCTGACAGGCTGGTAGGACCTGAGAGGAGACCCAGCTGGATGCTCTCCTCCCCCAAAAAAAGCTGGGGAGATGCCTATCCATATACATTGCACACACACCACGCACACACACACACCTGCCTCCATCCTGTGACTGAGCCCTGTTCCTCCACTCCCAGCAGCCGCCACCAGGGAAGGTGAGTCCTCAAGGTCACCCAACAGGCGCTGGGCCGCTGGGAACCAGGCGTTGTCCTCGGCTGCTGGGGTCCCGAGGGAGCTGGCCATCATGCTCTTCCAGGCGCCTGGAGAGCTTATGGCCACCCTGATGGGCTGTGTGGGGCGAGAGTCAGGCCCTCTCCCTCCCAGGATGGATGGGGTCCATTTGCCAGCACACTGAGAAGTCGGGAGCTCACAGTCACCTTGAGCAAAGCCCTCCTCACCTGAGCAGCGCATTCCTCACTGGAGATGGCAGAAGTGCTCACGTCGCTGCCTGCGCCTGTCTCATGACACCGGCCTGCCACAAAGAGACTTCAAGGTCCTCTGTAATCCCCACAGAGGAACCCAGGCCTCCCTCCCGGCTCAGAGCAAACTGTGGGGAGTCCCATTGCCTCCCTATGCCCCCACGTCCCCCCTGTGAAATGGTAGTACGCCCCAGCCTGGCCCCACCTGCACAGGGTTGCAGGAGACGGGCTAGGCAGAGGGATGGGTGGGGAATGGAGACTACTCTCTCTATGCTCATCTCCCAGGAGGTAGGTGTCAGACCCCCTGAACCTGACCCCCATCCCAGGTGGTCCTGCTCCAGAGGACAGAGAGGGAGGGGTTTCAACCCCGCCGTTCCCCCAACCCCAGCTTCAAGCTGTTTGCCTGCAGCTACTCAGCAGGTAAACAACAATCCTTTGCAATTTCTTATTTTTTAACTTTTTAAATTTTTTTTTGAGACAGAGTTTCACTCTTGTTGCCCAGGCTGGAGTACAGTTGCTTGATGTTGGCTCACTGCCATCTCCGTCTCCCAGGTTCAATTGACTCTCCTGCCTCCGTCTCCCGAGTAGCTGGGATTACAGGCGCCTGCCACCACGCCTGGCTAATTTTTGTGTTTTTAGTAGAGATGAAGTTTCACCATGTTAGTCAGGCTGGTCTTGAACTCCTGACCTCAGGTGATCCACCTCAGCCTCCCAAAGTGCTGGGATTGCAGGCGTGAGCCACCACACCCAGCAGTCTTTTGCAGTTTCTTCAATGTGTTGATCCCAACAGGAAGACAAGATGATGACAAAGGTCCCGGGAGTGACATGTAACTGAACACCTCTGTATGCCACGTGCTTTCCAGATAAAGCTTGCTGGAGCCTCACAGCTGCTGTAGGAGCAGCATCACTATTGCCCCACTTTACAGATAAGAAAACAGAGGCCCAGAGAGGTGACATGATTTCTCCAAGGGCACACAGCTTCTGAATGGTGGGACTGAGATTGAAACCCAGGTCGCTCTGGTTTTGGTGATGATCTCCACCGCCTTGGGCTTGTCCCCTGCCCTCAGGACACTCATTCCAGAAGTCACCTCGGACAGATCCAGGTAAAAGTGCCAAGAACCCCAAGCGAAGAGCTCCTCCTCTCATCATAGTCCTAAAGGCAGAAGTTGGTTGGGGGTCTCAAATGCGTCGCTTCAGCCCCTCCCCGGAGCTCACTCACAACCCACAGAATAAGCCTAAAACTGGCCTTGGTGCGGGGGTGAGGGGCACAAACACATATAGAAGTCAAGGCAGGCTCCAGGCTATCCCCTACACTCCCTCACCAAGCAGAGCCACTGCCCTCATTCCCACTGCCACCCGCCCTCTCCTCCCCGGCCTCCCGACCTCCAGTCTGTCTCACTAGACCCGGCTTCCTAAAACCACACTGGGCCATGGCACTGCTCAGCGGCTCTGGAGAAAAATCCAGAGTCCTTACCTTGGCACTCAAGGCCTTTACAATCTCCAGCACGCCCCTACCATGGCTCTGGATCCCACTCACCCCATCTCTTTCGTGCCACCAAGGCTTTTGCTGATGCTGTTCCTTCCACCTGGCATGACTGTCTTCTCCCCACTGTCACCTTACCAGGCTGCCCTGACCTAGGCTGGTGCCCTGCAGGCATCCATGGTGCTCTTAGTCCTGCACTTACCACATGACTTGGCTATCATCTGCCCCGCTACACTCCACTTGCCCCCTGCAGATGCAGAGGCTGTGGCTCATCCACCCCCGTGTTCCCAGTGCAGGACAGCGCCTGGCCCAGGTCAGGAAATGTGTGTGCTTGGAATTAGTGAAGGAAGACAGCCAGGCCAGAGGCAGCAGGACCCCACCCTGCCGGACCTTCCAGTCCTTCAACAAACATCTCATGAACCCCTTCCTCTGCTAGACCCTAGAATCGACCCTGAGGCAATGACTCAAGTAAGGGTTCAATCCCATCTCAAGGCTGCTCACAGGCTTCCAAGGAGCCCACAGGTTACAGTGGTTGAAAGCACAGGTTCAAATCCTGTCTCTGCTATTTATGAGCCGTTTGATCTTACATGAGTTTCCTACCTTCTCTGTGCCTGTTTCTTTGTGCAGCTACCTTAGATGATGATTTGAAGAATAAACGAGGTCACGTGTGTGAAGGCGGTTAGGACCTGGCCTGACACGTTGTTGATGCTCAATGTTATGCTCTCCCAGCTGGTCCCTGCCCTTGGCGCAGCCTCCCTCAGGTGGACGTCCACAATCTGCTGCTCCTGGCCTCTCAGGGACCCAGCGAGCAGAGCCAAGAAGGCACAGGCTGAGGTGTCACCCAGATCGGAATGTAAGACCTGGCTCCACCAACTGGCTGTGTGAATTTGAGAAAGATACATGTGAAATGGGCCATTTCCCCAGAAGCAGTGGAGCCTTTGTTTTCCCTGAGGACAAGTGGGAGGGAAAGAATAATTGTTCTGCCTGCCTCACAGAGCCTTGTGAGGATAGAGCAAGATAGTGGGTGTTCAAGTCCTTTGTGGGCTGAAGAGAGATTAACTAATCAGAACCTCCATGTCCAGGGAGGCAGCTGGGGGGACCAGGCTTGTATGAGCCTGAGGACACGTGCAATACGCAGGAACCCTGGGACAGGGGGAGGGTGGGGGATCAGGAGGTCACAGATGCCTGACACCTTGATCAGGAGGGCCTTGGTGAGCTTGGAGGGGCACAGCCTGCTGAGACCCCATCCTCCGGCCCCAGGTGCTGATTTCCTGGTCTGTCTCCCCAGTGCCTGCTGAGGTCGCCATGACAGCCAGTGCCACTCCCGAAGACTCACCCTGGCCGCAAGGCTGTTCCTATGCCCTTGAATCTATTAAACAGAGCAAAGTGATTAATTATTTTACTGTCTTTATGGCATCAACTTTAACTTGCTTCACATCCAGATTTCCAATTATACAAGCCAGAGTCTTAAACTCAGGAGGACATGTATTATTGAACTATTTATAATCAGAGTTTTTCAGAGCAGAAAAAGCTCTGCTAGGCAGGAGCTACACAACCAAAATTAATGATTTGGAGACCAAAAGACAATCCTTCCATAATCGGAGGGGCGTGAGATGCAGGCAGGGAGAACAGAGAGGTTGAGTCTGAATCAAGGATGGCAAAGCACCTTCTCCTGAAGAACACAGAGCCCCGGGGGAAGACATTAATTGGTGGGTGGGGGTCAGGGAGACACACTCATGCCGACAGCAATCAAATGTAGCCTGGGGAATTATTCTCTGAAAAAAATGATGCAACCTAGGTTACCCCAACCACAGCAACCCTGGTGTAAAGGGGGTCATTATGGATAACTAATGTTTCACAGTTTCGTTGTGTCCCCTCTACCTGATAATTCTGGCCACTAGCTGCTTCCAGTACCTCCTCAAGTATTTCTGGAAAACTCTTGTGTTTTTACCAGTTATCCTCTCAGCTACTGCTTCTTCTCTTTCTTCTTCAGCTTTCTACCAAGTCATGGGAGAACGCCCCCCGCCACACACACACACACACACACACACACACACACACTGCCTCTGTGCCCGCCTTGAAGTCACCTACCACTCGGCAGCACCATCTTCGCCACCATCATCTGCACCTTGGATGGTCCACAGCCAGCCTGCGTCCCTGTGGGGACTGCCTCTCCCCCGCTTTGGCATTGTTCCAAGGAGGCTTGTGTTCCAATATTTTTCAGAAGTTTTATTTGGACCAATCCCCTCCCCCAGAGGCCCCAGACACAAATCCATGAGAGGCCTGGACCAGTAGGAAAGTTCTCCTCCTGACTGGTGGGTGACTCAGGCTGGTTGCCAGGCTTAGTTTATCAACCTGGCTCTCCTTGACACAGGCAGATTCCTGGAGGAACCTCCAGTCCGTCCCCCAGACAGGCTCAGCTCAGGATCAAGTTGGGTAGCTGGCACAGGACCACAGAGGGAACAGAAGCTGTGAGATTGTTCCTATTTGTCGAGCTCTAGTTATATGCCAAGTGTTGGGCCAGGCTGTGTCCTCATGGCACCCTATTAGGTACATTTCGTTAGCCCCATTTCACAGATAGTAAAATTGAAGCTGAGAGAGGTTAAGTAACTTGTTCTGGGTGCCATCGCTAGAAGATTGTACCAGGTTCTACCAGGATCGATCCCAGGTCTGTTGAATGCTGTTTTCGTCTATTTGAACTGCTATAATAGAATACCGTAGACTGGGTAGCTATCAGCAACAGAAGTTTATTTCTCATAGTTTTGGGGGCTGGGAAGGTGAAGGTCAAGGCATCAGCAGATTCGGGTTATGGTGGGAGCCTGCGTCCTCATTCACAGACACACCTGTCCTCTTGCCGTCTCCCTACATGGTGGAAGAAGCAAAGAAGCACCCTCAGACCTCTTTACAAAGGCACTAATTCCATTCAGGAGGGATCTAATCACCTACAGAAGCACCCCCTCCAAATACCATCACCCTGTGTTAGGATTTCAGCAGATGGATTTGGGGGCCTTTGGTAGGTTCAAAGTTTTGATTCTCCATCCTGCTGCTTGTTTAAGAGCACAAACTCAACAACTTGTTACCAAGACTTTACTTCATAGAAGAAATAAATGTTTTGTTTATTTGTTTCTTCATGGAACGCAGAGGGAAGAACTCTCACCGTGACAGATGTGGGCACTGGCTTGTTCCCTCCTGGAGTGTGTGTTTGCTGAAGTAAAGCTGTAGTCTTAAAAAGACTACCCAAGAAAATGTATCATGCCTTCTTTAAAAAGCTCTGTGTGTGTGTGTGTGTGTGTGTGTCCATGAAATTTCTTCCACTTCTTCCTGAGCACAGAGCTGGACTACGTTTCACAGCCTTACTTGGAGGTGGGCATGGCCATATGATTGGTTCTGGCCAATGGAATGAGAGAAGACCCGTGTGTTCTAGTTACAGCTCAGTCCACAAAAACCTCCCTCAAATGATCCTCATGCTCACTCCCTTTCATCAGTTTGATACAAATGGGTGTCATGACTGTGGAAACCAGAGGTTGAAGGGACAGGGCCAGGAAGTGAAGGAGCCTGGGTCCCTAAACCAATACTGAAGAAGGACCACCCACCTGTCTAGAGTTGCCAGAATTAACAAAAACGACAACAAAACGTCTAGGTAGGTTTGAACTTCAGATAAGCAATGAATGCCTTCTTAGTATACATCCCAGCTTAGGGACAGAGGCAACCCCAGCCACCTTTCTGGACCAGTCCTAGATGCTTAGAAAAACTGAGTAGAGAGTTATCACTTGGAAAAAATTATTTGTGGTTTCTCTGAAATTCAGATTTAACTAGGTGTCATATTTTATCTAGCAACCCTATACCTATCAGAACATGTGTCTGGTACTTTACAAGTGAGACATAAACATCTGTTGTTTGAGCCATCATATAATTAGGAGTTTGTTATAGCAGCCAGCATTACCTTAGCTAATGCCCTATCACTCTTCTGAGGCATCAGATATTAAATAATCCAGGCAGATAAGCTTAGTCTGGCTTGGTCAGTGTACATGTCATCAGCTCTTCTTGCCTGGACTACTCTAGTTCAATAAACCTTTGGGGCTTTCTCCCTTCCATAAACACATTTAGAACACCTGGAAGGAAGAGAGGACTAACTCAGTTCCTGCCCAATCCCCACCCCCAGGAGCTCTCCACTTAGGGTAATCAGTAATTCCAGGAGGCTCACAAACAGGTGCAAACTAAGTCTCAGAGAGCGCACAGATTAAGTCATTCAGGGACGACAGGAGTGTGGGAGGGCTTTGGAGAACAGTAGCAGCAACACTGGGTCCCTCCTGGAAATGTGGCAACAGCCACCATCTTGGACACCCATAGAGCAAGTACCTTGGTGGACAAATAGCCAGCCCTTCCATGCTGGGACTGGCTGGATCAGGGGCTGTGAGGTCGGGAATACTGAATCTTGTAGTTGGATCCCAGGACCCGTTGTGGGGGCTTCCAGGGAGTTATTTCCAATGTGGCCCAAAATAAAAAGCCAATATTTTGAAGCTTCATAGACACAGGTTCAAGTCCTGGCTTTGCTGAATTATATGGCCTTATTATGCATGTTATTTCACCTCTCCGAGCCTCAGTTTCTATCTCCATATAATGAGATAACACCAAACAAGTACTGTAAGATTACCCAAGGTGATGAACCCAAAATATTTAGCTCATAGTTTGTGCCTAGTAAATAATACTTCCTCTCTGAGGGTCTGGTAGCTGAAGGAGAGAGGTGAGAGGGAGCCTACCTTTTTTGTTACTCCCCAGTTTCCACTAATATGCCCGTCCTCCACCCCTACTTCCTTGGAACATGGCCTGGAGACCACAGCAACCGTGGTTGGCTTGAAGGAGCTATGTTTCTGATGTATCCGTCTTTCTTTCTAATCAGGGACAAAAGAGTTTCCATCGCCATAAAAATTGGGTTTCAAATAGAAGCTGGGCTCCAGGCCAGCCCCCAAACCAGCCTCATTAAAAATATTGCTAAATCTCTGCCCCTTAATAGCAAAATAGACTTTAAGTGGGCGAGCCTGGAAACTCAATCGCTACTTCTAGCCTTGTTTCTTCAGGCCTGAGCCTTGCTCCTTCAGAAGATACCCCCTTGTGAAATTCACACCCCAGGGACGGCAGGTGGGTCCTGAGCTCCAGTATCCAAATGCTCATTTCCAGCGCCCACAACTCACCTGCTGCTGGAAACACTCCCATTGATTCCTCCGGAGCCATTACCGTTCGTCATGTTTATCTGCATTTAGGTGCAGTGGGGATTCATACACTTCAATCTGTCTTTGCTCATGAAGCAATGGCCCAAAAAATGGTAATGACACCTCTGACGCGGCAGCATTACTGTATTCCTCACAGAGAGGGTTGCCAGATCTAGCAAATAAGAATGTAATGCCCAGTTAAATTTGAATTACAGATAAACAATATGTTATTGTGCAGTGCAAGTATGTCTCACCTAAGCATGGGACATACTTATGCTTACTAAAAATTATTCGTTTATCTGCAATTCAAGTTTAACAGGGCATCTATATTTTACATCACAACCTTTTCTCTGCATCCTTCTGATGCACCTGGGCCATACCAGCTAGAGAGTGTTCACAGTCAAGCAAGCAAGAACTGGGGTGGTTGGGCATCTCCCTCCTCAGCCAGATTCTAACCTGGCTTTCTGTGACACCTGCACCCATCCCAGCCATCAGCAATAGGACCCCTTGCTTTTCCCTAAACACACACTTGCCCAACCCCAGGCTGGACTATCTGTTCCCCTGTCTCTTTTTCTCTTCTACCTTCCTGCTCTTTCAAAACTGAGTGTCCAGGCCACCTTCTCTATAACATGCCATGCTCCCCAGGCAGGTGATTCCTTTGTCCTCTGCTTTTCCACAGTGCCCAGTGTCCACCACTCTCTTAGGACAATGAACAAATGAACACTTTCACTGGAGCAGCTGCTGTGTGCAGAGCTCTGTGCTAGGCTCTGAGGCTGGCAGAGATGAGCAGGTCACAGACCCTGCCCTCAAGCAGCTCAAGATCTACAGGGGAAAAGAGATATGGATGCAAATAGCCATAGAGGAAACCATTCTGACTGCAAGGCTGGTCTCTAAGTGCAAGCTGCAGAAAGTAAATGGTAGAGCAAGGAGGAAGCAAAGCTCCGTTTCATCTTGGGGTGTTGGGGAAGACTTCCTGGAGGAGGTGGAATGGGGCTACGGTAGAATGAGTAGGAGCTTCAACAGGGGACTGTAGTTCCAGGCAAGGGAGCAAATCAGCAAAAGACTGTGGCCAGAAAGGAAAGGACTTACCTGGAGAATAGCAAGAAGTACGGGCAGCAGAAGTGTGGGTGTGATTGTAGGTGTGGGTGATGTGAATATGAACCCAGAGCTGAAGGCAAGGTCAGGGTGGGGGGTTGCTGAATGACCCCAGTCTGGGGTCTCTGGATGATGTTCTAAATCATCAAAACAATAGTGACTGATTATTTTATACTTACCATGTAGCAGATATTGTGCAGGGCACTTTATAAATGTGTTATGTTATTTAATTTACTTCTCCCTTTAGCCCTACAGGGCAGATTTTGTTTTCATTTATAAATGAGGAAAATGAAAAATCAAGGACCAGCCGGGCGCGGTGGCTCACGCCTGTAATCCCAGCACTTTGGGAGGCCGAGACGGGTGGATCACGAGGTCAGGAGATCGAGACCATCTTGGCTAACATAGTGAAACCCCGTCTCTACTAAAAATACAAAAAAAAATTAGCCGGGCGTGGTGGCGGGCGCCTGTAGTCCCAGCTACTGGGGAGGCTGAGGCAGGAGAATGGCATGAACCCAGGAGGCGGAGCTTGCAGTGAGCAGAGATGGCGCCACTGTACTCCAGCCTGAGCGACAGAGCAAGACTCCGTCTCAAAAAAAAAAAAAAGAAAAGAAAAATCAAGGACTTTGTCCAAGGTCACATAGCCTGAGAACGTTGGAGCTTGAACACTAATCTGTTTGATTCCAAAATCTGTGTTCCACCCACACTGTCCTACCATCCCAACAGCAATGAAGTGTCGTCACAGACTTTGAGCAGAGATACATTTGAGGCTTGGAACTGGCTTGGAAGGGGAGCCGCTGCAGATGGATGAACCAACTGGCGGCTGATGTCACTCCTCAGAAGACAACGATAAGTCCCCGACACTCACTGGGCACTGAGATGGAGATAGGTTTAGTCAACTCATCTGGCAGGGCTGAGCCCAGCAGGCCCCTGAACACACAGCTTTCCTTTGCTTCCCTTCGAGAGCACCAGCGGGCTTTAGGCTGTGTTCTAACAGCGTCAAACTTTTCTTAGTCCCTAAGCTTCTGCAATGCCCTCGGGGTAAGCCCAGCGGACCTGGTATCTGCCCATGAGGGGAGGAGGCCGGCACTGAAGGAGAGGGACCCAGCCCCACCCTCTGCCTTTTAGGGTGACCAGCCATGCTAGTTTTATCAGGACAGGTTGGGGGAGGTTCTTAGAGTCAGGGACTTTCAGTGCTAAAACCAGTAAAGTCCCAGGCGAATTGGGAGGAGTTGATCACTCTACCGCCCAGTGAAGACATCTGTACAGCCACCCATGCAGGAGGGTGACAACTGCAAAGGAGGCTAGGGCACCTTGGGGTGATTCATGTTTGCAGTTGTCACCCTCCCGCACAGGTGCCTTCACTTCCTGGTGGTACCTGGAAAGAGGGGGATGTTTTTATTGTGTCTAGATTCAAAGCAGATGAACTAAATTCTCTACAGTGAAGTCAAGACTGCACGTGGCTTTGTGTTTCTGTGTGTCTCTGTGTCTGTGCGGGTATCTGTGGAAATGTGCACAAGAGCTTGTGTGGGGATGATGTGGGAAATCCTCAACTATTTACATGAAAATAAATATCCTTATTTATTTCGAGGGAATAGAAATTTGCACAAAGATTATGTCCAAGGAAATTCATCTAGCATTTTTTTCTGAGAGAAAGGAAAAAGAAAAAGGAAACTTGAACATCCAAAAATAGGAGAATGGCTAAAGTACGAAACTTGTATACGATGAAATATGGCATACTCCTTACAGACTATATTATAAAAGAATATGTGATGACAGTGGTAAATACTCCTGATGTATAAAAAGAAGTTAATAACACAGTATATGTGATGTGACTCTGTTTTTTAAATAGACTTTGTTTTTTAGAGCAGTGCTAGATTCACAGCAAAGTGAGCATAAGGTGCAAAGAGTTCCTGTACATCCCACATGCCTGCACATGCACAGCCTCCTCTGCCACCAGACTAATGCATTTGTTACAATCAATGACCCTACATCAACACATCATAATCACCCAAAGTCCATAGTTCGTGTTAGGGTTCCCTCTTGGTGTTGTACATTATATGGGTTTGGACAATGTACAATGATATATATCCATCATTAGAATATCAGAGTTGTTTAACTGCCCTAAAAATCCTGTGTTCTGCCTATTCAACCTTCTCTCTCTCTCTCCTGGCAACCACTGAGCTTTTTACTCTCTCCATAGTTTTGCCTTTTCCAGAATGTCATGCAATATGTACCTGTTCACACTGGCTTCTTTCACTCTGTAGCATGCATTGAAATTTCCTCCATGTCATCTCATGGCTTGATAGCGCATTTCGTTTTAGCACTGAGTAACATTCCATTATACATTGTCCAAACTCATACGGCAGGGTGGAGCCCAGCCGCCCCCTGGACACATGCACTATGGTTTATTTATCCATTCACCTACCAAATGGTATCTTGGCTGCTTCCAAGTTTTGAAAATTAGGAATAAAGCTGCTATAAACATCCAAGTGAAGGTGTCTTTGTAGACAAAGTAAAATTTCAATTTTTCAGTTACTTTGTTTTGGGCATACACCAAGGAGCGTGCCTGCTGAGTCATATGGTAAGAGTATGCTTCGTTTTTTGAAAAACCGTCAAACTGTCTTCCACAGTGGCCGTACCATTTTGCTTTCCCACCAGCAATGAATGCGAGTCCCTGTTGCTCCACGTTGCCTGCTCTCCTTGTAAATCTCCATGACAGGACACAAATCTGAGATATTATCTGGCATGTGTCCTTGTCTCCCCGGCACCCCCTTTCACCTCACAACCATCACTCCCCATGAGAGCATGTCATGCTCCACTCCGCTCCCACCACTACCCCTAGGGGTAGTTGTCAGAAAGGACCAAAGAACAGAAGTCCCAAGTTCGGAGGTTTTCAGTTCAGGATCCACAGTCTAGGTGTAGGATGAACAAAGTAGGAGGGGACATGACCCACTAGAGTCAGTTATCCCCTGCCCACCCAGACTAGATAAATGGCACCCAGGCCTGGGGAGGAGGAGAAGTCTGCAGATGAAGCTGCAGCTCAGTTGCTGGTATGGGATAGCCCTGAACTCTGCCATCTACCCTTGGGGCCAAATCTCACAGGAGGGGAGAAGATGCTAGAAGCCCCCAGATAAGTGTGGAGCTGCCATGACACAGAGCTCCTGTGCCTACACCTAGTGCTGCTAAGGAAGCAGTCACTGGAGAATACGTGGAGTGACATGGTTCATCTAGACATGAGAGGCTCAGGGTAGCCCCCATCCCTCCAGTTTCCTGAAGCCCAGAACTACATGGAAGGACATTCAGGACATTCTCAAGACTCCTGAATGGGACACTGAAGTTGTCTGGAAGAGGTCATGGGCCAGGGAGAGGTTCATGGCTAGGACAGCCCTCCCAAGAAGGGTATGGGCAGATGCAGCCACACCCAGTGGGTTTCCAGCCCAAACGTGCCACTCCTGCCCAGGCCAGAAGGGAAGAGGCAGAGCCACACAGTCCCTTCCTCATCTCTTAGTGTCAACCCAGAAGGTGGTATGGAGAGAACACCCTGAAAGGCGAAGCAAACCTGAGTGTGACAGTGCTCAGCTGAGAGCATTGAGAAGTTCCTGAATAATTATGATGTCAGTAAGAAATCACTAGATTGATTTCTCTGCATCAGGCAGAACAGGAGCACAGGATAGAAGGAAAGCCCAGCTACAGAGAAAGTCAAGTTACATTTGGGTGCATCTGCTTTGAACTACAAAATTCCTTCCCATGGACTCCACATGCCTACACACTCATCAGCTGGAAGACCTGGCCTTGAAATCTACACAGGGATGGAAAGATTCGCAATTATTTTAATATTCTGTGTTTTTGCTGAATTACCAGGACCCCCTTGGTAACTGGTTTCTCTGAAGTCTCCAGGAATCATGTCAGGACAGAGACCAGCCTGACTGTCTAATCTTAGGCCACAGGAGTGGATTTGGTTGCCTCCTCTCCCCAGGCCAACTCCCAGAAAGTTGGAAGATTTCTAGAAGTGTTGTCTAGGCTTAACCCCTCTCTAAACAGCAGCATCCCTCCCACCACCCACCCATCACTCTAACAACACACATCCCATAATAAGCAATGGGGAGCATCAGCAAGAGAAGCCAGAGGCACAAACTTACAAATGTGCCTTTCATCCCAATTCAGAGATGCGTGCCCTCCAAGGTCTCGACAGTGATCTCCTGGGACCACATATGACCAACCTCACACCATCATGGTCAGCGGGCTCCAACCAGGGAGGCTTTAGAGCCATTGAGATCATTTGCAAAGCCCGGTCTTAGGAGAGAAGGCAAATACCAACACTACATAGAATTATACATGTGCAGACGGTGAGCAATCCCAGATCGGACCACTCGATTCTCTCCAGTCTCAAAAGAAGGTACACAGTGTCCTGAGATGAAAAGAGAACACAAAATAACAACAGTAAAGCTGTCTTACATCGAGAACTTGTACTCCCAGCTCTATGCAAGTTAATCTGTGCATTTTTAGCATTTCATTTTTACAACAACCTATGAGTAGGTACTTCCATTATCACTAAGTGCCCGAATATCCTGGTTTGCCAGGACGGCCCTGGTCCATGCCTATTGTCCCAATGTGCTTATTAAGAGTGCCAACTTTCACTCTCAATAGTGTCCCCATCTGGATGACTTTAACAGTCACCCTGTTATTATCCCCTTTTGTAGGTGAAGGGACAGAGGCTCAGAGAAGTTAGGAGACCTCCCCTATGTCACACAGCTGGGATGTGGTGGGGCTGAGACTTGGGTGAAGTCTGTCTGACTCCAGGGAGAGTAGACTCTGGAGAGTGCAGGCTGGTAGTGAGGTGCAGTAAAGAAGGGTGCAGCCAGACAGGGGAGGCAGGGGTGACATTACCTCCCCTTTCAGCTTTACGTTCCCAATGTTTCTGCATAGACATGTATCCCCTTTTTGCAAATTTCCCCCTAAAAATTAAAGCCAATACAATTTGTGATTGGGATCTTCTCACAGACAAAGACAGTGAGCATTAGAGGAACAGAAGGGACACAGTCCAAGGTGTGTGGAGCTCAGGGACTGTCAGCTCTGAGACTATGTGAAGGAAACCACCTCCCCCAGCCTGCTCAGGCAGCCTCTGGCCAGGTGCTCCAGAGCCCTGCGTGTCTGCAGCCCCTTCTGCACCTGCCGTTGGTAGGGGGCTGGCAGAGATGCAGCAGAAAGGGCCCCGCGGGAGTGCCTGCAGCCTGGGGGCTGTTCTCTTCCACTCTCCCTCTCTGAGCAACATCTCCTCCTCTGTGAAATGGGCCTGGTAATCCATGACCTACCTGCTTCCTGGAGTTCTGCGAAAGGGAACTAAGAGGAAAAGCTGTGTCTAGGGGTATTTTCTAAAAGCCCAAGCCACAGGAGCCAACCAAGCCATCAGCATCCCTCTACCCAATGAACACTGCCCAGGCCCTGTGATGTGGTCACCAGGGCCCACATGTCCAGAGCAGGCTCAGCTCAGCTGTGGGGTGAGCAGCAAACAGGGCTCATTTGGCTTGGGGTGATATGTTCTCCTGTTAATAGGAAGATTCCCAACTCATTCTTTTTTTAAACTTCCCTTATAGGAGGTGTTTTTTATTTAACTTTCAAGTAAATTTAAATGTAGTTCCCACCTGGGAGGAAAAGAAAACTGTAGCACTCAGCTCATGGTGTATTGATCATGTTTCAGGCCAGACATTCCAGCCTCCAACATGGAAAGAGGAAGTGAAGGTGAAAGGAAGGCATTGACAGGGAGCCCCACGGCGCAGGAACAAGGGTATGATCCCACTTTCAGCCCCTCCACTGGAAGGTGACCCCTCCCAGCTGAGACAATGCACACACAAGTGGCCAAACCTCCTCTGGAAAATAAACCCTTCCTCCGGGAACACCCTCTCCCTTTGCACACTCTCCAACAGGAGGCAGCATGGCAATTTCCAGAGGAATGCTTACTTTGAAATGACAGTAGGACAGAGTGGGGGCCTCTGGGCCACTGCTGGGAGGACCCCATGAGACCTCTCTGCTGAAGCGAGATCCCATAGTTTCTATAAACAGCATGTGACGCTTGGCAATAAATGGAACTGGGTTTGGAATCCAAACACCCAAATCTGGAATGTAAAATCTATATGACTTAACCTCTAAGCCTCAGTTTCCTCATCCGTAAAATGGGACCATTAAACCATGCTCTGACCACATCCCAGAATGGCGAAGCCTCTCCAATCCATGAACTGGTGGGGAAACTGAATCCCATAGGAAGGGGTTTCATGATTCACCTACCCACCAGCCTAGTGCTTTCTCCTTTATCCCTTCCCCTCTTTTCATACTCTCAAAAAAGATGCTCTGTTACTTTGTCGCCAGAACACCATTCCTGTCATATCTGGAGTTTGATTCAAATTAATTCAGACAGAAGGTCTTTGGAGCTATTTCGTCCCCAATGAAGGATGCCCAATTCCTGCCCTCCCCACTCACAGATTCCACACAGCCTCTCAGGTGTCAGTCCACGCAGGGTCACCCCTTCTCACCCACGAGCCATCTGAGGTCACACTTGGCAAGAATTCCTAGACCACTGCAAGGGCATGGCTCAAAAGAAGCCCAGTGCTTTTCTCAACTCACCTTCTCAAAAGTGCACCCTTATCCCCACAAAGAAGCCAGGAGAGCAAGGTGATGCCTCCAAAGGATGCCATTTACAGACAACCCTTAGCAGTGACAAGAGCAGGGCAATGACCTTCATAGGAATCCCTCGTAGTCACATTTCAGCCCTGGCCCGCGACAGGCTCCACTGACTCCTGGACATAAATTACTTGTTCATTATCAGGCCCCGACATGGGGAAGGATGTCGGCAGCTTGATTGTGTCTGGTGTGGCGGCAGGCATTCTCAGGCTGGGCTGCCACTGTCCATGGTGCTGCTTTGCATGGGCCGGCGCTGCCGCCCTCCTCACCGGGCAGGCTCAGGACATAAGCCACCCACCAGCTTCGTGTTTCACTTAGGGAGCCCTAGAGTCTTGGGTGCTGGGTGGCAGAGAGAATACACAAGTGCTCACAACAGGGTGGCCAGTGGAAATTCAGGACCAATGTCAAGCTGCAGAGTCTGACTTCATACTTAGAGCCACCACTTAGAGAGCCTTTGCTATAAGCCAGGTACTGGCTTATAATTTTACTGGCTACGTAATTTTTAATTTAATTTAAATTTACTGGCTACGTAATTTTACATTAGTTGGGATCCTTTGGTTGCAAGTGACAGAAACCCAACTCCAACCAGCTAACCCAAAAGGGAAATGTTGTGGGCAGTCCCTCAAACAGTGAAACCACAGGAAGAACAGAAATGATGCTGGACCACGAGATAACTGGAACTAGGGATTCAAGTGCAATCCAGTGTCTCTCTCCTCTCTGCTTCTTTCCAGGTTGTTCTTTTCTTTTTTTATTTCTTTTTATATTTTTAGACAGAGTCTCACTCTATCACCCAGACTGGAGTGCAGTGGCGCAATCTCAGCTCACTGCAACCTCCACCTCCTGAGTTCAAGCTATTCTCATGCCTCAGCCTTCCAAGTAGCTGGGATTACAGGTGTGTGCCACCACGACTGGCAATTTTTTGTATTTTTAGTAGAGACAGTGTTTCACCATGTTGGCCAGGCTAGTCTTTAACTCCTGACCTTAGGTAATCCGCCCACCTCAGCCTCCCAAGGTGCTGGGATTGCATGCATGAGCCACCACACCTAGCTCCAGTTGTTCTTTTCTGATGAGTCAGCTGTACCCCACTCAGGCAAGACTAGAACCCCATGTGCAGGCAACTTCAAGCTTACATCTTTTATCTTTAAAACAGAGAGGGGAGAGCCCTTCTTTCTCCAGCTACAGTATAAAATCCCAAGGACAGACTCTGATTGGCTGCACTGAGTCATGTGCTCTGGCCAGGAAGTGCCATGTCATGACCTGCAGCCCTGAGAACACCCGGGAGCCCTTCTTGGGAGAAGGGAAACGCTCAACTGGGCAGAAAAATCATAAAGTTCATGCAGATGTTGCACACATTATCTCATTATTCCTCATAACCATCCTGTGAAATAGGCACTATTATAATTCCCATTTTGCAGGTAAGGAAACTGAGACTCAGAAAGGTTAAATTATCTGCCCACTGTCATCCAGTTAGAAAGTGGCAG
Organism: Chlorocebus sabaeus; assembly: GCF_047675955.1. NCBI lineage: Eukaryota > Metazoa > Chordata > Mammalia > Primates > Cercopithecidae > Chlorocebus > Chlorocebus sabaeus. Next base: position 65,460,753 of record NC_132915.1, on the reverse strand, counting down.
GGCCAGGGATCAAATCCAGGTCAGCTGGACCCCAGAGCCCAGGCTCTTTGCCTCCACTCATGAACATAGACTTGGCAACTTGAAGGAGACACTGGAAAATCTTCCCAGTCTTAAAAAAGCTGAGGGGTCTGAGCTGAGGGTTTGGCTCCTAGACAAGGAGACATGGTGGGGATGGGGCAGAGTTGGCGGAGCATTAGCAGAGTCCTCGGTCCACAGGCCTGGTCTGTGGCTTCTGGGTTGGGTTTCTTCTTTTTGCCATGAAGGGATGGTTAGGGCAGAGATCAAACCAGAAGAGAAGGTCCAAGCAATAGCCCAGGTGAGCTCAGGAGCTTGTATGAGCTCCTCCACCTTGATGGGGGTTTGCTCCATTGAAAAGCACTTCTCTCCGTTGCATGCCGTTCTCCTGCTAGAGGCTTTATGCGTAGAATAAGAGGTCTTCTTGAGAGGTAGCCTGAGAGGCGAATAGGAGAAAGCAGCCCTGTATCTGGCCACATGTGCCAGAAGGGGAAAAGCTGCAACACTGCCCTACGCCGCCCCTCACCCCTGCCAAAGCACACACAGCAACAAGAGGCTATGAGAGCAGGGCAGAGCCATTCGTCATTTTGGCCATGACTTTTTTAGAGATCATTTTCCCCCACCATCCCTCTCTCACCACATCTCTTCTTTATCAGCTGTTTTGTGGAGTCAGCACTTTACACAATCCCAGAGTGGTGATCAAGCAGGACTAAAGCTCCCATTTCATAGAGGAGCAAATTAAGGCCCAGAGAGGGTATAACTTTCCCAAGGACACACAGCTAGTGTGTGATTTTAATATTTTTGTCATCGACATCAACATCTTCTCTTCCCCAGACAAAATAACAATAGTTTAGCGAAACACATAGCAATATTTACTCAATCTCTGTATAATTGTGCTGGCATCTTTCCCCAGGTGGGGGCTGGGGTGCAGCAGGAGCCCCTCGGGGCTGCCTTTAATTGTCTGGGACACACGGGGAAGTCTCCAGTGAAACTGTAGTTACCAGGGAGGACTGTAGAGCAGCTCCCCCGGGCTCTGACTCTGAGGGGAACGTGTAGACCTGAACCTACCAGTGTCCGAGCCAGGAGGACTGAGGCAAAACCACAGAGGCAGCCTTGTCACCATGCAGATGGGGACACTGAGGCCCAGTGGAGGGGGTTTGCCTGGGTGCATTCCATATGGGCTCGCATGTGGTGCTCCTCAGCTCTTTCGGGGGGGTCCCTCTGCATCCAGAGAAGCTTTCCCTGATCTCCCTGCCAGAATGGATGCCACCTTCCTCAGAGCCTCCCTGCAGCCTCCTTACCAGCACCACATGTTATTCAATGCCTGATGCCTCACTCTCCCTCTGCCAGCCCAAGAACCACTAGAGGGCAGGATGTGGCTGAGTCTTGTCTGCTTCTCCCCTCAGGGTAGACAACAGTTGCTTAATAAGAATTCAAGGTGGCTGGTGTGGTGGCTCAAGCCTGTAATCCCAGAACTTTGGAAGGCCAAGTTGGGCAGATCACGAGGTCAAGAGATGGAGACCATCCTGGCCAACATGGTAAAATCTCATCTCAACCAAAAAATACAAAAGTTAGTCAGGTGTGGTGGTGTGCTCCTGCAGTCCCAGCTAATTGGGAGGCTGAGGCAGGAGAATTGCTTGAACCTGGGAGGCAGAGGTTTCAGTGAGCTGAGATCGCACCACTCCAACCTGGTGACAGAGCGAGACTCCATCTAAAAAAAAAAAAAGATTTCGAGGAACTGGAGCACCTCTGGATCAAGCTGCCCGTGCTGGGGGATCCCTTCCAGCTCTAGGAAGTTTACCCTCTGGAGTAAAGAATCCCTGGAATCCTGGCTTCAGAGCAGAACTAATGCAGAAAAACCTACCAATGCCTGGGATGCCCAGGGTCACCAGGGCCTCAGCTTCCAGCAGCACTGCAGCCAGGACTATGCCTGGCCATCATTCTGCAAGACGGACACCTCTGCCCAGAAAGCACTTCAGGGCAGCGAGGGCCAAGGACTGTCTAATCCCACCACATCCTCATCCCTAAGCAGATAAAGCTGTCAGCCCCTCTTCTACAGCCACATCTAATTCCCAGGAGCCAAGCCCAGTGCTTGGCACACAAAAAGGGCTCTGCCAAACTTGCTGAATAAATAAATAAAGAAATGTACCAAAGAACAGCTGAATTGGTCAGGAAGGAAATCTAACATTTATTGAATACTACCTTTGATAAGCTATGAGTGCTCCTCGTAGCTTACCTCACTTAATACACAACCGCCATCCTCATAAAGAAAGCCAACCAAAGCTCAGAGAGAAGAGGTGACGTGCCCAGTGTCACATCTGACCACAGATGGGGCTGTCCAGTTCCCTTGGAGGCTACAAGGAGAATGTCCTGAGGACAGGAAGTAACTCTCTTGTTCACCACTCTCTCTCAGTGCCCAGCACAGGGCCTGGCTGAGAGGAGATGCCCAGCTGTCCTGTGAGGTTGTGGCTGGAGCCATGTTGTCCCCTGGTTGGTAGCAGGGGGCCATTCTCAGTGGCAGGGAAGAGACTGAAGCAGGCATGTCCCAGGCTTGGTCCCAGGGCCAGGAGGTCTCCTGAGGCAGAGCCCCTCCCCAAGGGCTGCTCCTGCCTCCCCCTCGCTGGCCCTCGTAGGAAGCACCCTGTGTTGCTGGCAGAGGGCTTCCGCAGCCAGAGTCCCTGGGCCAAGCAAACCCCGAGGTCCCCAAACTTTCCACTTCCATAAAGTGCTCTGATCTTGTCAAATTGCTACCAGAGGAGTCATAGCTGAGTGAGCACTTGCCAGGTTCCCGCAGCTCTCCTGAGAGCTGTCACCGTCCTCATCCATCATAATTGAAGCAGTCCACCTGCTCCGGGCCCATCTTTCAACTGCAATGATGGCTGAGATGCGATAGATGTGTCTTGTCATCACCTTGACTTTTTTTGGAGAATGCAAAGGTCAGTGGGGCTCCTGGGGTGGGTGAAGGTGCTATGGGCCCACCTTAGTGCAAGCCTTGACCTCAGGATGGAGGGCTGAGTGCCGCTCCCACTGAGTGCCAGTCCTCAGTGGCCATCGGCTTTGTCAGGGCCACAGGAGAACTAGAGCCTCCCTTTACCCCAAGACCCTAGGTGCCCACACCTGCCTACCATCTTGTTCTGCAGACAGACTCCAGAGGGGCAAGGGAGTTTGGGAGGCACTGGCTTCCATGACACCCAGACCTGGCTGGCCCTAAGATACAAACTTTTACATGTGCCTCCTCGCAGCCCATACCCGGGGCCACAAGCCTTGGATTTGCTTGTCAGGCAACAGAAATAGTTGTCACTGGTTTTCTGCCCTCAGGTCCATAAATTCAAGCAATGAGTGTGATTAGGTGCAGAAACACAGACTTCAGGCTGCACTGCCTCTAGGACTCCAGCCCCAGATGGGCCAGCAGAGTCACCTTCCTGAGCAGAGCTCTGCCCGTTCATGGTCCTCCTGCTCAGAGGCCGCCCAGGGCTCCCTCTGCAGGCAGAAGAAAGACCAAACTGCTTGGCCTGGCACTCAAGGCCCTGGGCAATGTGCACCAAAGAAGCAGGCAGCTTGAGGAGCAGTAGGTGCTCCAAAAAGAATCAATGCCCACTTCATTTAAGAAAGAAGTTCATTTTGTATCCATCAGAGACGCCCAAGATACAAAGCAATGTCAAGGGAAGAATGAGCTCGGTGTCTCCAGAGACTTCAAGTGCAGCTGGATTATCTCCAGGAAGGCTGCTGCTGGGGCTCTAGAATGAGCTCAGCATTCTGAGGGAGAGGGAGGGGTTGAAGTGGGTAGTGCTGTACATCCCTCCAGCCATGAGTTCTCTGTCACTCCCGCTTCAGCCTTACCTGGCACTGTGACCACCTCCAGCCTTTGCTCATGCAGTTTCTTCAGTCTTCAGTGCCCTGTCTTGCCTTGCCATCTGAAGGCCCCCTACTCAACTATCCTTTGATTCAACAACACATTTTCCAGCTCCCACTCTGTGCTGGGGATATGGAGATTATTAAAACATGGTCCCTGTTCCCAAAACCCCAACCAGCTGTCTCCCTCCTCCCACCTGCCAGGCTGCTGAGCAGAGCCAGACAGCATCAGGCGACTGACTGTGCAGGCCAGAGCGCTGCTCATTCTACCCACCCCTCCCACTTGGAACCAAGGGATCCTCTTGTGCCTGTGCTCCGGGGTGTAAGCAGGCACGGGGGTTCTGGATGGCAGTGGGGAGGAGCGTGGGGCAGCACAGGCCGCAGTTTAGGGGGACTCTGCCTGGGAGAACCACAGAGCCCCATAGTCCCAGTTCTATACGGGGCCACTTCCCGACCCCAGAATGTCCTGGGGCCAGGCCCCTAGTCTCAGTCCATAGTTCAGTGATTTCACCCAAATACCAGTTTATTCTCCTCAGATCTGAGTCACGGTCCCTTGCTTTATCCCAAGAGGTCAGCCCCTAACAGGCAGAGGAATCGGGGCCCTGTAGCTCATCTGTGTTGAGATATATGCACTTGCACTCTGAGCTCTAATGCCATAATCATCTTGGAAACGTGAGGACCTTCCCTCAATAAGGGGATGTTCACCTGAGCAAATATATTCTCCTCATTGGTGCCACATCTTATGCACTCCCGCCTACCAAAGAAGGGTTCTGGGACCCCAAGGAGGTGCCCATAGAGTGGGCAGAGGGAGGGGCAGAATGGGAGAGGCTGGCACAAGGATCCCCTTCCCTCCTCCCAGCCATAGCGAGAATCACTTACAGCACAGCCCGAAGAGCGCTTCTGCCTCTAGGAGCCCCAGAAGAGACCAGATCAGAGCTGTGCACCTGCCCCTTAGTGGGAGGGGTAGGGAAGCTGCAGTTACCAGCTGCCATACCTGTCGGGGGAGCTCAGGATCCATGCAATGGAAGGCTTCTTAGCTGATCCCCCTTGGAGAGGGCACTGCAGGTCTGAGCAGAGATTCCCAAAGCAAGGACTGGAGACAAAAAAAAAAAAAGATACATGGATGAGAGGGTAGCTCGGGATAGGAATATCTTCTGCTCTCTACCCTCTTTCTCCCTATTGACACCATCAACAGACGTCAGTGTTCAGTGAATCTGTCATAAAAATGGTTCAGTGGCATCTGTCATTTTTCTTAAGATGTAAACTCCCCATCCTAAAAGGAGAAGGCTCCGTGTTTACTCCATCTCATCCATTGAAAAAACAGCAGGACAAGGGCAGTGCCACAGCTGCCTGACCTTGGGCTGGCCGGAGCCCCCTCTGATGGCACGTGCTGTAGTGAACAGGGGCTCCAGGATTGAAAGGGTGGCCCAAGGTCCAGTTTGACGGATCCTGCTGGTGCTTAGTGTCCCCATGTCTGTCTCTTTTCCCCATTAGCCTGTGAACTCACTGAGAGCAGAGTGAGGCTTGGTCACCTTTATTTCTCCAGCATCTAGCACTGAGTGTATTAGATATTTTAGGCACAATTTCATGATAGTAGTTATACCTTAATTTTGTATAGTACTGTGCTTTTAAAAGCACATTCCTATCAAGTACCTCATCTTACCCTTAAATCTCCCCTTTTGTAGTAGTGGACCAAATATTATCCCCATTTGATGGATGAAGAAACTGAGGTTCCATGAGGTTCAGTTAAATGCCCACACTCTCCCATGCCACTCCACCTAGAAGCACACAGCTATTCAGTAGCAGCATCTGACCAGGCCCCTTCTCTGCATCTTTTTCCAGTGGTAAATTCTGCCACACCAAGATCACCCAGCTGCAGCTAGGAATCTTTGAGAAACACCAAGACATGGGAAAGTTGCCTGACAACTGTGTCCTGGCAAATGTTATTCTGATTTGTTTTAAAGGAAAATAAGGAAGATGGTGCAAACTAGGGACCAGTGACTTTGACATCAATGCAGTCAAGACTGATGGTTGTGAGCAGCAAGGGACAGACATCAGTAGAAGGTGGCAGGGCCTGGGTGAGACCTTGGCATCCACATTTGCCAAAGTCAAATGCCCATAGACAATTACAATCAACCATGAAAATCTGTAACCAGGAAGTAGAATTTAATGTAGCGGTGTAGAAACCTTTGGTTTCTGTGAGTTCCCTGGTTCTTTCCCTCCCTGCCTGCCAAGTGCTCAATGTTTGCCTTAGCCAACTTCTTTCAGCCACCTCTCTCTCTCTCTCTCTCTCTCTCTCTCTCTCTCTCTCTCTGTGTGTGTGTGTGCGTGTGTGTGCATGTGTGTGTGTTTGTAAAATGCTCTAAATTACCCAGTGCCAGCCGCTGCATCCAGGGTTCAGGTCCTGTTTCTTAATGATGATGGATGGCTTTGAAGATGCAGTGGATCAATAGGGTCTGAATTCCTAAACTCTTGACAAGAGCTGGAGAGAACACACATCTCAATGCCCACCCCACAGAAGCAGACGGGAGTCCTGCCCCTCACAGTCCTACTTCTTCCATGGTCAGGTAAACCAAAGATGGGGCCTCGTGGGGTCACTCCAGGAGAGGGTTCGCCATCTTTGGTCCACTGTGTGGCAGACGGTTGCCCCATGCATTCAACAAACATTCAACCATCTTATCCGGAAAGGGTTGTGCTTGGTGTTAGGGTAAGGGAGACGGAAAGAGGGAGGAGATGGTGAGGCCTGGCCCCTGTCCTAATGGAACTCAGCACCGTGAAGGAGACCCCACCATACAGAATGACCCTGATCCAGGGTGAGACACTCGCCTGCCGCTGCGGGCTGCTGTGAGCTGGGGGTTACCGCCCGCTTTCAACATGCACCCTCTCATTTGGTCCTCAGCAGACCCTGGAGGAACTTGCTGCTGTCATCCCCAGAAGGAGAGGCCAGTGAGGTCATCTGGCTGCAGAGCTGGTGAGGCAGAAGCAGAATTTGGGCCTGGCATCCTCACCCAACACAGATGGATAAAGCTTCAGACCAGAGGGAAATTACCTGGGCCTGGAAGGGTGGGGGTGGAATCAGGGAAGGTGAGGCTTGTGGGCTAGACCCCGGGAGACAAGAAGGATTTGGAGAAAAAGAGAGAGAGAGAAACAGTCTAAGTAGACCCCATACCTGAAGCAAGGGCAGGGGGCAGGCAGGAGAGGTTCAGGAAATGGAGAGAGGCCACTCAAGAGAGGGACCAGTGGAGGATGAAGCTGGAAAGGTGGTTCAGGGTCAAATGAGGCAAGACTAGGGAGGGGAAGGGGATTTTCCTGAGTGGGGAAGAGGGAGCCACAGAAGGTAAGGTCTCTGTGCCAGAGAGTCACCACCAGGGCAGTGAGCCCAAAAGAGCAGCCTGCAGGTTGCGTCAATCACGAGACTGAATCAAAGAGCGAGGCCAGGCACGGGAGGGATGGGAGGCCCGGCCTGTGTGCCCTGGCGCCAGAGCACCCCGCGTGGCCCCGCAGGTGCCACGGGAGGAGGAAGGAGGCCGGGAGGAGGCAGCCAGCTCCCCTCCACAGGTAAGTGATTGGATTAAGAGGCCTGTCTGACAGGATGTCCGTTCAGCCGCGGAGGCTAATCAACTTCCCCATCCTGTCTGCTAATAAATCCTGCTCCGGGGACCACTCCGCCTGATGATCTGTCCTCGGGGACCGGCGCAGCCTTCTCCCGGAGAACATCCCGCAGTCTATTAAGGCGGCCGCCGCGCGCTGTCAGGCCTCCGTCCCGGGGAGTCTTGGGAGGTGCCCATCACCCAGGTGCGCCCGCCGGGACCCCAGCCTTTGTGCGGCCACCGCGGGGGCTGACAGCCATCCCGCTCCGAGGGGCCCGGACCCCCCAGTCCTGGCCGCTCTGAGCTGCCTCAGGCTCTGCGTGCATAAATTAGCAGGCGGCGACTGTGAGATCTATAATATCTATAGAGAAGATGTATAAATAAATTAAAGCTTTAATTATTTTCTTGGATTCGCTGTCGCTCAAGAGAGCTAGTGGAAAGCTGTCGGGGAAGGGCGGAAGGCCTGATTCTCTGAAGCCTTTCTAGTTTTTTTAGCTGCAGTGATTTTTTTTTCTCTTTTCTTCCTTCTGCTCCCCCAACCCTCAAAAGGCAAGAGTTGGGGCGGGGAGACAGTGAAACAATGTCCTTTGTTGCTCAAGATAAAAAGTACATACCTTCTGACTTGCTTCCAAAACAGCGTGCCCCCGCCCCCCCCCATCTCCCACCCCCACCCCAGCACATGCCCGCCCACCAGCAGCTTTCTTTTCTGTGAACACTGTCTATAGGCAGAGTTCAATCCCACATTTTCATCAGTTCTGGAAGAACCTCCAAGCGCGTTATTAAATATGTGAAATATGCCAGAAATATTCAAGCAATCCCCATCTGGCCCTGGGAGGGAGGAAGAAAGGACTGGGAAAGTAATAAAGTGTGTTTATTTTTTAATCTAGATGACATGTTTTACATCATTAAAAAGGACAATTATTTTTAAAATTCAGCCTGCACGCTTCGACGGTTCGAGAGGTCTGCCGCCCCAGAATCCATCAGAACCTCACTCCACAGCCAGGCCTGGGTCCACCCTCAAGGCCAAGTTACATTTTAAAACATTCAAAACCATGGAGGCAATCAGGAGTCCTTTAGAAAGGCCTCATCTCTAAGGAGCAGGAAGGGAGCGGCCATCTTATTACTGAGTCACCTTTCCCTGGAAAAGAGGGTTTCTGATCCCAAGACTCCGAGGATCCTAAGTTCAGGCAGAGTTTCGAAGATTGGTGGAAGTTAGACAGAGTTTGAAATGGCTGAGCCTTCACCAAACCAATATCTCTGAAACAAAACACCAGTTGTCTCACTATGAAAACCCTGCTGATCGCTCTCCAGAGTTGGAGTTCCTCCCTTTGTGCTGCCACGCGCCCAGGGCCACAGCCTAGTGAGGGAAGCAGCGAGGACATGGCCAAGTCCAACACCCAGCAGCCAGCTCCTAAAATGGTTTCTCACCCTCATCCCTTTCCTCTCTCTGCCCTGGACACATGCCAGGAGGTCAGTGTACTAAAGTGTGGGTCTCTTCAAAAGCATGCATCCCTTTTTACTCAGCAAGTGGATTTCTAGGAATGCAATCTTAGAAGTAATCAAAAAAAAATTATGCAAAGATTAGTCTCAAGTATGTTCACCGCAGCATCATTTATGTTTGGTCAAATCATATGAAATTGCCATTTTTTAAGTCAAGAACAGTTAAATGTTAGAAATTCTATGTTGTTCAGTTTAATAAAATTAAAACATTAAAAATACTTTTGGCCGGGTGGGGTGGCCCATGCCTGTAGTCCCAGTGCTTTGGGAGGCTAAGGTGGGAGGACTGCTTGATCCTAGGAGTTCAAAACCAACTTGGGCAACATGGTGAGACCCTGTCTCTACAAAAAAAAAAAAAAAAAAGAAAAGAAAAAAAGAAAAAAGGAAAAAAAAGCTTAGAAAATTAGTTGGGCATGGTGTTACACACCTGTGATCCCAACTACTTGGGAGGCGGAGCCAGGAGGATTGCTTGAGCTGTGTTTTCACCACCGCACTCCAGCCTGGGCAACAGAGTGAGACTCTGTCTCACGTAAAAAAAGAAAAGAGAAGAAGAAGACAGAAGGCTGGGTGCGGTGGCTCGCACCTGTAATCCCAGCACTTTGAGAGGCCAAGGTGGGCAGATCACTTGAGCTCAGGACTTCAAGACCAACTCGGGCAACATGACAAAACTCCATCTCTAAAATTATAATTATATATATACACATATGTGTGCTATATATATGTATATATGTGTGTATATATGTATATATATGTGTGTATATATGTATGAAAGAAACAAATACCTACATTTCCAATAATAAGGGGTGGTTGCTCCATTTCAGCACCTACTGGAATACCATATGGCTTTTGGAAATAACATTGCAGAAGTACATTTAATAGAAAAATAGTTTAGAATTATATTAAATGAAAAATAATGTATAGAGTCTGATCTCTTTTCTTTAAAAATGAAAAAGACATATGCAGAGATAATGATGGACCCCAAGATGTTGAAAACGGTTTTCTCTTGATATTAGGATTGTACATGAGTTTTATTTTCTTCTTTTTGTTTATCTTTATTTTCTGGCTCTTATAACAAATGCACACTACTTGTATTATAATAAATGTAAGCAATAAAAGTTTTTTTTACATAACAAAGTGTGGGGCTCCAAGTTGACTCTATAATGCTGACCAAAGCTGACGACAGGAGACTGCAGCCCTCACCTGGCCTCTACGGCTCTGTGGCTGGCTACAGTCATGACCGGGATCCTGGGACAGGGGTAACAGAGGGCTGGCTCGGAGTAGTCCTCTTGGGCCAGGTCATCTGGGCGACTGCTAACCCCACAGGAGCTCCCTGGCTGCCCAGGGTCTGGCTTCAGAGTAGAAGCAAGAGGGGTAGAAAGCACATGGACAAGGATGTTTTCCACTTGAAGAAAAGCAGGATTTCTCGCATCTGAATGTGGCTCCAGAGAAAGGCAGAGTGTAACCCAAGGGTCAGTCCCAGATCCACCATGGATTCACCAAGCCTCCAGTCCTCTGTCTTAATGGGGCCCGATAATATTTGGGCCATACACTGAGGTGTTTTCCTCCATGTTTCCTTATAACTTTTTCTCTTGCCTCACTCAAATTATGCAATAGGCAATCAAGTTGTTTTAGCAGAATCAGAGAGAGATTTAAAAGAACAACAAAAAAAGGAATCAGATGAAAGGACTGGGAACAATGCATCATTTGTCAGAGTCAAGGTTTTTTTGTTTTTTGTTTTTTTTCACCTAAAAGAAATTTAAAACCTGCTGGGCTGGGAGAGAGAACCATGTCAGAGGTGGGATGATGGAAAGGCCCTGAACCCTGCCCTTCCCTAGGCTTAGGCCAGAGTTACAGGGATGACAAAAATCTCAGGTGGATTTGGAGAATCTTCAAGTGGGAGAGTGCTGGGCCTCTTCCCCAGGGGAGCCCACAGAGGATCAAGCCTGGCAGAGTTCGCGAGTGCCAAGGGTAGTGTGGGAGGGACAGAGTAGAAACGGCTGTGTGTGGTGTACCTGAGCAGAGAGGGCCTTAGGAGCCCTGTGGCTTCCTGTCGTGGAAGAGAGCAGCTGGATTCTCCCATGCCCCTTAGCAGACTCTAAAGTGGATGAGATTGCTCTTACCTCTGGAGAAGTATGCTTTGAGAATGAGGGATGGTGGAGCGGCAGTCTGGGTCTCAAGGGCTGACAGCACAGATGAGTGTCTTCCAAAACACAGGCAGCCCCCAGCTCTCTTTTGCCAAGGCACCGAGTGAACTCCCACCCAAAATTTAGACACAAATTCTGGCAGATGAAGAGTGAGGGGAAGAGAGAACCCAAAGTAACTGAGATCACTTGGAATTCTCTGAGATGGCCCTCCTGCAGTGCAGCTGAATGACTCCGAAGAAAACAGTAAGTCCAGGGCTGGACGCAGTGGCTCATGCCTGTAATCCCAACACATTGGGAAGCTGAGGTGGGTGGATCACTTAAGGCCAGGAGCTTGAGACCAGCCTGGCCAACATAGTGAAACCCCGTTTCTACTAAAAACACAAAAATTAGCTGCACATGGTGGCACATACCTATAATCCCAGCTACTTTGGAGACTGAGGCACAAAAATTGCTTAAACCGGGAGGCGGAGCTTGCAGTGAGCTGAGATCGCACCACTGCACTCCAGCCTGGGTGACAGAGCGAGATTCGGTCTCAAAAAAAAATTAAAAATAAGGCCGGGCGTGGTGGCTCACGTCTGTAATCCCAGAACTTTGGGAGGCCAAGGCAGGCGGATCACGAGGTCAGGAGATCAAGACCATCCTGGCTAACATGGTGAAATCCCATCTCTACTAAAAATACAAAAAATTAGCCAGGCATGGAGGCACATGCCTGTAATCCCAGCTAATCAGGAGGCAGAGACAGGATAACCGCTTGAACCCGGGAGGCAGAGGCTGCAGTGAGCTGAGATCACGCCACTGCACTCCAACCTGGGTGACAGAGCAAGACTCCATCACAAAAAAAAAAAAAAAAAAAAAATTAAAATTAAATATAAGTCCAGATAGAGAAAGATAAAATTGTCTTTCTTGCAAACATTGCAAAAGTGTGTGACCTGAGACTGGGTGAAAGGATAGTAAGGTCCCACCAAACAGCACATTCTATGGGTGTCTGCTCAGGTGTTCAGGCAGCCAAGAGGCAAGAACGGCCACGGTGGACAGATGGGGAAGGCAGGCAGACTTGGACTCGGAAGAACCCTTAGAGACTATTGTGTCCAACCTTTTGGCTAAACAGGTGGGGAAACTGAGGTGGGGGAACAGGGAGGTGCTCATGGACAAACGTAAACCCATGTAGCACCAGATGCAGGATCCAGCTCTTTCTATCGTCCAGGCGCTGCAAGTGGCCACAAGACCAACAGAGCACAGTGGGGTGGATGCACATGCACTGCAGAGCTGAGAGCCATCCCTGGGGCTGGGCCGGGCTGGCGGACAGTACTCCAGTCCAGGCTGCTCTCAGAGTCTAGCCCCTGGGTTAGGGATCCAGGTGCTCACATGCACACAGAGCCAGCTCATCCCCAGCCACAGTGTCCTGTTAATAATCGCACTAACTGTCTCCACACCCGTCAGCACTAATCTTCCGCACAGCCTGCCAGGGCCTGATTTATCAGCATGGAGGGTACGCTCTTAAAGGGTCACAGCCCACCGTGGATCTCCAGCTCCTTTAGCAATAAGTGGCAGAACATATTTTCTCTGCTAACACTACTGTATGTTAGAGAATAGATTATTTTAAGAATCAAGACTAAATTGAAACAAGGCAGGCTTGATTTTTTCCCCCAGAACCATAGGAGAGGGTCATCTATCAGTGTGACGCAGCGGACCAAGTACTAGAGAGTGACTCCAAAGCCCAGGGCTGGCGTCTCCGTCTAGTACTTACTGGCCCAAGTGACCTTGGGTAAGTCATTTACCCTCATCAAACCTCAGCCTCCTCAGCAATACAGTGGGAGTGGGGGCATAGTCCTCTGTCTAGTGCTTCAGAGTCCTAGAAATCTATCAGGGAAACACAAACCCACCAATGGGAGAATGGGGAAATACACACATACATATGGCCTTAAACATAGAAAAAACTGTTCAACTCCAAACATAGGAACTTATTTAGAAGATTTCCTGTAATGCCAGCACCTTGGGAGGCTGAGGCAGGAGGATTGCTTGAACCCAGGAGAACAAGACCAGCCTGGGCAACAAAGCAGGACCTCATCTTTGTCTTTACTAAAAATCCAAAAAAATCAGTCGGGTGTGGTAGTAAACTCCTGTGATCCAGCTAATTGGGAGCTGAGACGGGAGGATCACTTGAGCCCGGGAGGCGGAGGCTGCAGGGAGCCATGATCATGCCACTGCACTCCAGCCTGGGTGACACAGGGTCTCACTCTGTCACCCAGGCTGGAGTGCAGTGGCTCGATCTCAGCTCACTGCAGCCTCCGCCTCCTGGGTTCAAGTGATTCTCATGCCTCAGCCTTGTGAGTAGCTGGGACCACAGGCATGTGTCATGACACCCAGCTAATTTTTTGCATTTTTAATAGAGATGGGGTTTCATCATGTTGGCCAGGTTGGTCTCGAACTCCTAGCCTCAGCCTCCCAAAGAGCTAGGATTATAGGCATCAGCCACCTTGCCCCACCAAAACCCTGTCTCAAGTTATACATATATATATTTATGGAATTTGTCTGGAGGAAATAACTAACTTCGTGAACAAAGATGTAAAAATTTTAGGAATTTTATTCCAGATTCTGCTTGTAATAGTGAAAAAAAAAAGGAAACAAACCAAATATCTGATCATTAGGGGCTGGTTAAAGTGCGACACAACCATTTGATGGAATATTGTATATGCAGTTAAACACATAGGTTCACAAAACCATTAGTAACACAAAATTATTTGCTGTTAGGTTTTCTAGAAAGAAGGCTACAAAACAGTACGCAGAGTAAAATCTATGGAGAAAAATTAGAAAGAAAGAAATACTCCAAAATATTGACAATGGAGCAACGAGATTGACAACTGAGCAATGGGATTGTAAATGTTTTTTATCTTCTTCTTTTTGCTTATATGCATCTTCTACATGCTCTATGGTAGCCATTACATTTTTAATTTTAAAGCAATAAAAGTTATTTATGGCAATAATAACTATTCTTTCTCTGTCCCCAGGATGAGAGTGATGAGCAAACTGCAGGAGCTAAAGAAATCGGACTACATAGTGGATCATAATGTCACTGCCCACCCACGGGCCCTGCCTCTGTTCTGTGTCCCATGTGCGTGTCTATGACTCTGCCAGACCTGATCATGCCCTGTTTTCTCTTGCAGCTATGTACATGCCCATCTCTCTTGGAGAGGTTGCTGAAGGTGGGGACCACCACGTCTTGTCATCATCACCCAGTCAGAGCTTGTCCCAGAATGGGACCCACTGAATGTCTGTTGAATTACCCTGAATGGCCATCCCCTAGAGCTAGACTGCTTTGGAGGCCCCTCCCTGCCTGCCGGGTACCTCTGGAGGGGTCCATTAACCTTGTCGGGGCCAGACCCACAAGCCCTGCTCTCAGCACCGTTCCTCCTAGAAGGCCACCTACAGCTTGCTGCTCCAGGAAAACCGGAACTGCAACCCCTCCTCTGTGGGCAGTGGGTGTACAAAGGCTTTCCTGAATACGTGTTCCCTGGAACCTCTTAACCCAGGACTTAGGTCAAGGATTCTCAGCCGGCTATAGACAAGGAAACAGAGGCTCTGAGAACTGGAATAACCTGCCCACAGTAGAACCACTGAGAAAGAGAGGCTCTGCTCCCAGACCCGCGTCCAGTGCTCTGACCCCATGCTCACAGCATGCTGCTTAGCTCAGAGCAGCAGAAACCCAGACCCAAGCAGATATTCTGAAACCTGCAGGCAGTGATGGCTTTGGTCTCTAGCACCACCATTCACTAGCTATTGTTAAAGCAAACTAAATATGGCCTGAGAAGAACTCCATCCTTCTTTTTTGACATGGAGTCTCACTCCATCGCTCAGGCTGGAGTGCAGTGGCACAATCTCAGCTCACTTCCACCTCCGCCTCCTGGGTTCAAGTGATTCTCCTGCCTCAGCTTCCTGAGTAGCTGGGATTACAGGCACGCACCATCACGCCTGGCTAATTTTTTACATTTTTGGAAGCAACAGGGTTTCACCATGTTAGCCAGGCTGGTCTCGAACTCCTGACCTCAAGTGGTCTACTCACCTCAGCCTCCCAAAGTGCTAGGATTACAGCTGTGAGCCACCGCGCCCAGCCAGAACTCCATACTTCTGCATTTGAGTCCTTGTGGACAAACTGTAACCTAGCTTAACAGGCTGACAAGATTGAAAACCTAACTTAGGAGTATGCGCCTGTAACAATAGCTGAGTTTTGGCCAATCCCAGCGGCATACTTCAACCACTCATAGACTGCTGAGTATTCAAACTGTATTCAAATAAGGCAAACGCCAAACTGTAAGCAATCCAGCTGTTTCTGTACCTCACTTTCGATTTCTGTACGTCACTTCCCTTTTTTTTGTCTATAAATTTGTTCTGACCAGGAGGCATCCCTGGAGTCTCTCTGAATCTGCTGCGATTCATTGCTCAATTAAATTCCTTTACATTTAATTCAGCTGACGTTTTTCTTTTAACACTATGTATCCTTGGAAAGTCACTTTCCCTCCCAGAGCCTGTTTTCTCATCTGTAAAGTGGTCCTAATAACCTCTGTCTCAGAGGGTTCTTGAGAGGATTACATGGCATGGGGAAGCTCCTTGCACAAGATCTAATTCTGAGTATGCACTTTCTCTCCCTGGTCAGATGAACTTTTGACAAAGGGCTACCTCCAGACACGGCTGCCAGGTTGGGCCTTGTTCTGTTTCTCCGTGGGAATGGCTCTGCCTTCCTGTGCCCTGAGCTCAGCAGGAGCTGCCCAGCAGGTTGGCCAGCAAACAATGCCACAGCCTCCTCTCTCCCCACCTCCACTCCTTACCCAAAAAAGGGCTCCAAATGCCTTCTATAGCTTCTTTCCTGGGCAGAGAGGGAGGGTGGGAGTCATGAGAATAAGATAGGAGACTGACAGAGTTGGTCTCTGCCATGGGCTTCACTGTGGATACATCACCTTCTATAGTGTACTGAATGATGGCCCCAGTATCAGGGCCTAATTCCCAGATTAGACAGTGCACTTACCTTATACAGCAAAATAGACTTTGCAGGTGTGGTTAAATTGAAAATGAGATAGATGATCTTCAATTATCTGGGTCGGGTGGGGGTGGGGGACAAAGACAGTCACAGGTGTCCTCATAAGAGGGAGGTAGAGGGAGATTTAACACAGGCAGAGGAAATGGCAGTGTGGCCACAGAAGCAGAAATTGGAGAGACGTGGCCCCAAGCCAGGAACACAGGCAGCCACCAGGGACTGGAAGACGTGAGGAAAGGACTCTCCCTTAGAGCCTGCAGAGGGAGCATGGCCCCACCAGCACCTTTGTTTCCACCCAGTGAGACTGATTTGGGACTTCTGGCCTCCAGAATTATGAAAGAATAAATTTCGGTTGTATGAAGCCACCAGCTGTGTGACCATTTAGTACAGCAGCCACAGGAAACTGATACACTCACCCTCCCTGAGTCCACATAAAAGTTCTGTGATCCAGACTCATACACCCCAAGGACTAAACAAACCTTCCTGTTAAATCATGAAGAAAGGGACTCACTCTGGGTTTATCCACAGTTATTTGACATCAGATGTCACCTTCTGAATGCCAGAGGGCCAGTACAGGATCCAGCACAACTGTGGTGCTCTTGGGAAGGGTCAGGAAATCCCAAAAGTGCTTCATCAGCAACCAGGACCCTGTGCCTGGCAGAGGTTAGCTGTGCTCGTTTATATGCAGGGTAATATGTTTACTTTTGTTTGAGAAAAAAAAAGGCCCTGGTTATTTAAAAAAAAAAAAAAAAAAAAAAAAGAGAGAGAGAGAGAGAGAAAGGGGTTTTGGTATGGTCCCAAATAATGCAGTTTTTGGAAATGAAACAGCAGCAGAATTAATTGCAAAAGCTACTGGGCTAGTCTAACATCTTCCTATATAGACCAAGAAACCAATGCCCAGAGAGGGGAAGGAAGGGACTTACCCAAGGACACACAGCCAGTCAGCCGAGATGAAGCTGCAACTTGAGACTTCCAGCTCCTCGCACCCTGACACACACACACCGACACACAGACACACACACTCACTGAGATTACTAGTACTCCTCAGTTTGCTAACTTTCATCCTCAAGGAGTTTGTTGCATTAGTTTCTAAGGGCTGCTGCAACAAATTACCACAAACTGGGTGGCTTAGAACAACATCAATGTATTGACCCATATTTCTGGAGGCCCAAAGTCCAAAATTAAGGTGTCAGCTAGCCATGGTCTCTCTGAGGGCTCCAGGGGAGAAATCCTTCCTTGCCTCTTCTAATTGCTGGTGGTTCCTGGCAATCCCCATCATTCAGGGACTTCTGAGCGCCTTTGCATGGCCTTCTCCTCATCGTGTCTCTCTGGATCTCTGTCTCCTCATCTTATAAGGACACCCATCACTGGATTAGGGCCCGCCAGCATGACCTCCTCTTTACTTGATTACACCTGCAAAGACCCTGTATTGCATTCACAGGTTCTGGGAGGACAAGTTTTAAGGAGGGATGCTCTTCAACCCAGTATATATCTAGTTATGCTCTTTATCTAGACAGATGAGGATCAGGGGTTTGAAAGCCCAGCAATAGCCTAATAATTAAACATCTGAAGCCCTCTCTCTGTGCCCCTCTCTGTCCTCTGTACGGTAGTAACCTATGGCCAGTTCTTTGGCCCTATCTAGCCTGTGCATTCTTTGCAGGCAAACACTGTGTCCTCAGCCCCCTAACATAGCCCTGACACAAAGAAGGAACTTGGAACCATTTGCTGAACAAACGAATGAAATGAGACATTTGGAAGCACAACCCAAAGAATGTAATTTCCAGAAATGAAACAGCAGCTGAATGAATTGTAGCAATGTCAGTGCTCACTTCTCATGCTCTTGTAGCCTGCTGCTTTCACAGTGGTCAACTGAGTTGCTGGGAGTCCAGCAAATTTCTGGGGAATCTCCCTGTGGGAGTCAGGAACAAAGCTGGCATTTGGCAACTGGCCAGCAGGGGGCAGGATGGTCTCAGGGACAGAGCCCCAGCGCCTGGAGCTTGGCTCCACTTACCCAGCAAGCAAAGCCTCCCAGAATCAGAGCATTTCTGATCGCAAGGACTCTGCAACCTACTCTGATTCCTCTTTGTTCTTTTTTTTTATTTCCCCCTTTTTTTTTCTTGCTAGATCAGTACCAATGAGTCTTCTTTGAACGGATAAAGAAACTGAGGCCCCAACAGGGGAAGGGACTTGCCCAAGCTCAGAGAGAGTCCGGATCCGTAACTCCAGACCCCATTCCCTGCGCCAATTCTAGTACTGCCTACAGGCTTCGGTCTACCTGGGACCAACTCTAAACAAACAAAAAATAAAAGAGCTTACCAATGCAACTTGGGTCTTTTTAAAGGGGCTGCTCCCTGATTCAACTAAATATACACAATGTATATGCTCTGACCTGGGGATGCCACTTCCAGAAATGTATCCTAGATGCACACAAGGATGTTCATTGTGGTGGTGTTGATAGTAGAGAAAAATTGGAAACAACCACGACAGGACTGCCTTAATAAATGATGACACAGCCAGGCACAGTGGCTCACACTTTGGGAGGCCAAGGCAGGTGGATCACTTGAGGTTAGGAGTTCAAGACCAGCCTGGCCAACATGGTGAAACCTCATCGCTACTAAAAATACAAAAATTAGCCGGGCATGGCGGGGGGCACCTGTAATCCCAGCTACTCAGGAGGCTGAGACAGGAGAATTGCTTGAACCTGGGAGGCCGAGGTTGCAGTGAGCCGAGATCATACCATTGCACTCCAGGCTGGGCAACAGAGTGCGACTTCGTCTCAATAAATAAATAAGTAATGACGTATCTGTTTTGTGGAATACTGTATAATCATTAAAAATAAATTTTTAGAAGATGTTTATAAAGAAAAAACCATGCTAGAAAACTGAGGAAATAATACATATTGTACATTCCTAATATTTTAAAATTCCTTGTGCATATAAAATATAATTTGTGGTTCCAGAGGTACTCACTATTTAGCACTAATTTTCTCTACGTGTATTTTTTAAAATTAGACCTTACAATATTAAAATTAATTAATTAATTTTAAATTAAATATGTACATAGTTTTAAACACACACACACATGCTTAGACCTTAGACCTGGGTAAGTGTGGTCCGTGCCTTAGCTCTCACACTTCAAAGTGTTCGGCATTTCATAAACACACATAGGCAAATAGTTATTAGGAAGACATAGGCACTTCTGTTACTTGTGACCTGGTGCTCAGTGCTGCATAGCATAACCCTAAATATTAACTTGGGACTAACATCATCAAGACCCAGGAAATGTGTCTCCAGCTCTTGCCTTCTGTCTTTGAGACAAAAGGGACTGAAACCCAATGTCACAACACCATGTGGGCTGTGCTGTGGCTGACATCAGAGATGAACGATGCTTCAGAGTACAGGGAAAATTTGAGTAGCGGACGTGCTTAAGCATGTAAGAGAATAGACAAATTAATTTGTCAAAAACTTCCTCTCAGGTCACATGGAATGCAACATTTTCATACATAACAAGGTATAGTATCCTAGCAGTGCCAACTGTCCATTTCCTTGCTTTTCTTCATGTTCTAATTCGTGCTTCCAGAGGTACTCACTGATTAGCAGCATATCTGCAACAGCTGCACCTAACAGCGGAGGAATATTTTGCAATAGCAAATGATTCATTGTACTCTTAAATTTGCCTCTGTGTAGGTCTAGACATAATATGTATGAAGTATATCAGTTCTTTACATTGACAACTATGGACCCTGGACCCTGGCCATTCAAAGAGCATAGTCGTGCTATTTTTAATAGCTAATGGAATGTAATCAAATGTTTTTTAAAAATTTTAATGTCTACTTTACAGAAATAATTTTCATCTAAATTTTTAATATTTACTCATTGTAATTTGAATTTTGCCTTTTGGTCTTAACAGATAATTTTGATCTTTTAGAAGAAAATCTTTCTTAGAAAAAATGATTTAAATATTAAATATTTAAACACATGGTATGTGGAACTCCAATTGTACTCTTGCCCTGGGCCCTTCAAATGTAAGATCTAGGCCTGTGTTTAGAAAACAGATTCTGATAGAAAATATACCAGAATGTCAAAGGAAGTTGACTCTAGATCATTAGATTGCTGTGATTTTTATTTTATTCTTTTGGATTTTTTTCTATTTTTCTAGATTTTCTAGTATTTATCTAGTCAGAAAAAAAATGATAAATATATATATTTTCAAGTGTTGCATCAGCCCCCAGCCTCCTCCCGACGTGGAATAACTTTCTACCCTCAATCAGGGTCCTGGGATAGGTCTCTAATTCTGCTCCCATCCCCCTGACCACTCCAGACTTTCAGCAGGAGGGACCCCAGGGGTAGCCCCTCCCTCGGCCCTCACTGAGCACTTCCCCCCTTAGCTGGCACCTCAAGGCCTCAAGGCTTCACAGCTTCACATGATGAGATTCAGAAAGCTGCCCCTGACTGCTCTGCGGGTCTCACTCTAGACAAACGGTGTTCTCAGCCTTGGGTTTCCCACCCTCCCACCCCACCCCTGCGAGCATTTAACTTAGTGCTGCTTTCAGGACTAGGTAGAAACTGGCTGCCCTCCCTGGAGTCTGTGCTGGCCTCACATGGCCCACAACAAGGTAGAAATGCCCCCCCACCCCAGCTCACCTTCCAGAAGCCGCCTCTGGAGGCTAATCAGGCACACCGAGTGGGGGAAGGTGCCGTCATGGTTCCACGGACCGGTTCTGAGGCCTGGCAGATGGAATTTCCCCACATGTCCCTTGTGAAAACCCAGCGGTAGGAACAGAGGTGGAGAAGGCAGGACTTTCTCACTGGCTCCCATTCAGGCCCAGAAATGCTCTGCAAGGCGTGTAACCCGACACCTGGAGCTTCCCCTGCCTATCCCACCCCAAGCACCACTCCCACCCGTCCCAGTCTGGCAGCGACTGGCGCTCACCCAGGGAGAGGTTGCTTTCCCTTGACAGACCATATATCCAGAAGGAGGCCCTTCCTGCAACTGGGAGAGGGGGACTTGGCCACCTGGGGGACCCTACAGAGTCCCTGAAGGTTGAAGCCAGGAAGTCCTCAGAGCTACAATCAATCCCTCTGTTTACACCGGCGACACAGAAAGCTCAACTGACTGGCCCCAGGTCCCAGAGCAATCATGTGACCATGAAAACCCAGAATTTTCTCTTCCAGTGCCCCATACAGCCTGGAACTCTCCCTCACATCTGACATTTTAAATTGAACATAGGATACCTGCCACATTCTTCGAGGAGACGTACTTACACCTCAGGAGTTTTTAGAAACGTGTCTCCACCCAGAAGCCTGCACTGAGCTGCAAATTGAGCAATGGCAGAGACTTCAACGGCCTTATTCACCACCATAGCCTGGAGGTTCCCAGCATGGTACCTGGTTCATTGATTCTAAGGTGGGTATTTTTTTTTCACATTTTAATATTTCTGAAATTGAGATATAATTTGCAATCCATCAGAAGTCAAAGTGTAATGGGCAGCATTTTTTCCTTCATAGTAGGCCAATCATTGTTCAGTATGCAATTAATTGATGGCACCTTAGATTCAATGAAATATGGGAAAATAGGGTCATAGTGGCCAAAACATATTTGTCAAATAAATAAACATACCAAGCACTATGCTAAGGTTCTACATGCATTATCTTATTTACCCCTCCCCCAAATCCTCCTGTGAAGGAAATATTATTCCCATTTTACAGATCAGAAACTAAAACCAAGAGCAGTTAAAACACTTGCCCCAGATCCCACAGTAATGGAAGAGCCAGAATCGACATCCAGCTCTAGGGGTCATAGTGTCTGCTGTAACCACTGAGAAATCCAGCCTTCCAGTACAATGCAAGTCTCTTGTTGCCAAGTAAAGTATGGTGACCAACCATCTCGGTTTGCCCTGGTCTGAGGGGCTCCTGGGACATGGGACTTTCAGTGCTAAAACTAGGATAAACCAGGGAGCTGATCAGCTGATCACCAAGATCAAGAGTCCCTCACTCCTCCTGCCCATCTGTGCCTGCTCCCTCCACATAGCCTCCACCTCTTCCAGGGCCTGCACCTGTGAACAGGCCTCCACCCCCCCCCCCCCACCCCAGCTCTTGGGCCCCTAGGCCTGACAGGAATTCCCAGGGCTTGGGTCCTCTCTAAATGAACGGCCCCTCCACTCTTCTGTGCCAAGGAAGCTGCCAATGTCCCTCTTTCTCCAAATGTCTCTCACCAGTGGGTGCCGGATCTAGATGTTCATTGGACCTGCTGGGCTCTTCCCATAGCTGATGGAACCTCTGGCCAGGTTTTCCCAGAGCTTCATTGAAATGATGGACCAGGCTATGGCTCCTTAGTTCCCATTTCACACTGCTACATGGATTTCAAAGGAGCTCAACGTTCTCAGGTTCAGGAAGGCTGCCAATATTAGCACTTTTGGACCCAGATAGCAAGGACCCTTTCCTGAAAGAAACTTCTCAGCAACTCCGTCTGAGACTGCAGGAATCCAGACAAGGCCCAAGTTTGTTCAGAAGGCCAAGCTGCTGTCCAGTGCTTCTCGGTGGAATCCCCAGCCCAGGGCTCTTATTGCAATGCAGATTCGTGGGTCCTGGCCCAACTTGATAAACCAATCTCCAGGGATGGAGCGCAGCTGTCTGCAGCTGCAGGTGGTTCTGATACATGCTAAAAGTTATGAACCACACCTGAGGATAGTTTCAGACCATCACATGGCCCCTGTCTCATGCTTCACCTCACTCCAGACCCTCCTGCAGCTGGACCCATTCAGGGACATCCAGAATCCTAGTGCCCCCACCACTGGGACCCTTGACCCCAGCCCCTTCCTCTAGAGCCTGTCACTGATGACCCACAGTTGGTCAGGAGGTATCCAATAGCTCCATTCCTATTCAGGGGAATGGCTATGGCCCCTGGGAAGAGCCTGCAGTCCTGCTGAAGTACTCACAGGGGCAACTCCTGGAGCGGAGCAGTACTTACTCCATGCAGGCAGCTTACACCCCCTCTCCCGAATTCCCCACCTCTCTATCACACCTCACCTGCCTTGCCTACTGTGCTCTCACCTCTCCTCACCTGAAACACTCCCAGGGCTCCCTGAATTCAGGTCTTTGGGGACTCCCTATCAGTACCTGTCCCTTTTACATAAGTAGTTAATAGATGGATATATGCCAAACCACCCTGACCACAACTCCAGAAATACAGAGGTGGGGGCTGGATTTTGCCCTCTGCTATATCCCCAGTGCTTAGTACAGAGCTTGGCACATAGTAGGAACCTGAAAAACAGTTGTGTAAATGAATATATAAATAAATCCCCACATGATCCTACAAAACAAGAACTATTATTATCCCAGTTTTTACAGCTGAGGAACCGAGGCACAGGTTAGGGAGTTTACTCACGCTGCTCAGCTGCTAATTGGTGGGACACAGCTGGAACTCACCTGGGGTTCCAGACCTGCAAGCTCTTATCCACCATGCCAGTGCACCCCTGGGAGAGCCCAGGAGCAGGCAGACCTGGATCTAGTTTGGTAGCTGGTTTGCCTTTTGTCCTGAGACTGGGCAACATCACCACTTATAAAATCTCGCTTCTGTTCTTGCTCCCAGGCTTTCATTTCTGCTCCTCTTTCTTTCTTCTCTCCCCTCTCTCCTTTCTCAGACGTCCCCTGCCCACTGGGTCCACAGCTTGATAGAGCCACAAAGACCCAGTGAGCCCTTCATAGGGAACTTTTCAGAATCAAGGTAGAGTCGTGCTGGAAACAGAAAAAGGCCAGCATCCCACCCAGGTGAGTCAGAGAAACAGAGGCAAATAAATACCTAAAAGAATGGGTGCTTTAAAAAAAAAAATGTCTGCCTTCACTATGAAAGAAAAATAAACAGAGAGAGGAAAAAGCAGCTCCTGAGGATGAAGAAAATGAATATTTGAAAAACTTAGAGAAATAGATATAATAATGATCATTGGAAGCTGGCTTCCACCCTTTATAGCAAATCCTGATGAGATGCATCCTGAAGTGTAAACAGATTTGAACAATAAACTTATTGAACCACATACAATTATTTCTGGAGAGAAATGGATGAGCGGTTGGTTAGACAAATGGAAGAGGTGTGAATGATTCTTAACACTCTGATCTGGCAAAATGGTCCTTGGAAATTAATGGAACAAAAAATTATACCGGGGAAGAGAAGCATCATCAGGAGAAAGCACTAAACATAGGAACCATGAAATGAAAATGCGTTCTTATGAATAAGAGAATTAATGAAATGAATTTAAGAAAAGGTCAAGTTGGGGAGAATATCAGATGGGCTGCAGTTCCACAAAGCTTCTAAATTTCCTGTGGCATTTGAAGCACAGGACTTTGGAAGTATAAAGTCCCTGAGAAATCATCCGTTCCATGCCCTTTTTCTATAGATGAGAAACCTCAGCTCCAGGGAGGGTGAGTGACTTGCCCAAGGCCACACAGTTAGGTGGGTACGAGTCCTTATGCTGCGTGAATGCCACATGTGGATCAAGGGAAGTTGTGCTTCCATCTTCTCTGGGTTGTTTTTAGTGACAGTTGCCATACTTTAGACTCTAAAGTATAGTTTATTGCCCAATAAATGATTAAGCTCTGAGCTCTGCATAGACATGACCTAGGACTTGCCCAATCAGCAGAGGTCTAGAAGGGCTCAGGCAGTGCACACCATGCTAAGAACACATGGTCACAGTTCTTTAAATCCTTCAGATTAAACTGTCTGTTTTGACTGAATCAACTAAACAATGACCTCGTAGTTCAAATTCTGGCAAGTTCATGGCACCTTCTCAATTCTCTCATCGGGATCCATACCTCCTTCCTCTAACGCCCGTGGCTCCATGTTGACCAGTGTCTTTCTGGAATTTTAGATGTGCCTGTATGTCAAGTGGCAGCAACTGAGGTCAGGGGCCGCCCTTTTCTCATCCCTAGTGCCTTTCGCAGCACCTAGCTGAGTATCTGGCAGATGGCCAGGGCCCAGAGCATTCTTGAAATGAAATAATTGTGTGAAATATGGTGCCGGGCCAAATGGACTGAGAGGCCAAAGTTTCCAGCCGTGGCTTTATTGCTTTTATATGCCTCTTCTTCCTAGGGAAACCCAGGGTAGTTTCTACCGAGGGACTTGTAGTAAAGGGCACTGGACTGTGCTCAGTCATGGGCACATGACTGTGTGCTGGTGGCTGGAGTGCTGGTCTATAGGAGGGGAGAGAGGCTTCTCTTTGGTGATGGATGTACCCAGGGCCAAACTCCAGTTCTACTCCTTACTGCCCTGGGCTTCATTTTCCTCATCTGTAATAAGGAGATCATAGGATTTACCTTCCAGAATTGTGGTGGGGTTTATTTATTTATTTATTTATTTATTTATTTATTTATTGAGACAGAGTCTTTTTCTGTTGCCCGGGCTGGAATGCAGTGGTGCCATCTCGGCTCACTGCAACCTCCGCCTACTGGGTTCAAGCAATTCTCCTGCCTCGGCCTCCCGAGTAGCTGGGATTACAGGCACACATCACCATGCCTGACTAATTTTTTTTTTTTTTTTTTTTTTTTTTTGAGATGGAGTCTCACTTTGCCACCCAGGCTGGAGTGCAGTGGCATGATTTGAGCTCACTGCAACCTCCACCTCCCATGTTCAAGCAATTCTCCTGCCTCAGCCTCCTGAGTAGCTGGGACTACAGGCATGTGCCACCATGCCTGGCTAATTTTTATATTTTTAATAGAGATGAGGTTCCACTGTGCTGGCCAGACTGGTCTTGATCTCCTGACCTCAGGTAATCCACCTGCCTCGGCCTCCCAAAGTGCTGGAACTACAGTCATGAGTCACTGTCCCTGGCCATTTTTTTTTTTTTTTTTTTTTTAGTAGAGATGAGTTTTCGCCATGTTGGCCAGGCTGGTCTTGAACTCCTGACCTCAGACAATCTGCCTGCCTCAGCCTCCCAAAGTGCTGGGATTACGGGTGTGAGCCACCACACCCAGCCTTGAGTGAGATTTAAATTTGACAGCGTGCAAAGTACCTGGCTCATAATAGGCCCATAAATACAGCAGCTTCATTCTCCATCCTGTTTTAAAGAGACATGGTGAGATAGAAAGGGGCTCAAGCTTCAGAGCTAGGCTGACCCAGGCTTGGTTTGAAAGCCTCCCTCTCCACATACATTTGTTTGACTTTGGGCAAGTTATTTAATATCAGCTGGACTCTGTTTTATCATCTGCAGAATGGCTATAGTAGTACCTACTTTATGTTTTTTGGGGAGAATTAAATGAGATTAATAAAATGCTGAGACTATTGCTTGGCAATTTCTTCTAAGCAAGTGGACACTAGTATGTTCTTCCGTAGTCTAGGATGTGGTATCTACCAGGCCCTCAATTAGGGTCGGGCTTTGTGGTGGGCTCTGTGGATTTGGGGTCCTAGCTGAGAGGGCCTACCAAGACCAAGGGGCAGAGGCTCTGGCTCATTAATGGTGGGAAGCCTTCTGTCCGGTCAGCACCGCGGACAGCTCCACCATCGCTGTCACCTGGGTGTGGAGTTGTTCCAGAGGTTCACGGGCAGCACAGATAACTTTAAAGGAATTAATTTCCTAGTTTTCAACTTCCATACGAACTGTTTCCTAGAACTGTTTCTGTGATAGAAACATCGCGCCAGTTTTCTACTCCTACCTCCTCATCCATGATCCCCTTCTTTTATGGTACAGACTCCTCTTTGTACTATATGTCTTTTTCACACTGAATCTTATTACTGTAAATTGTCCTGTTGAGTCAAAACTTTCAGGGTCAAATAAAGGGACGATTTGACAAGTGTTCTTCTCAATGTCACCTTTAATCATTCATTATAACCCCGACTCCTCAAATCCAGGGCCACCACATACCGCAGTGCAGGTTGTCCACTGCAATACTCCAGGGGTTGCAATACTCCAGTTGAATGACCCTCTGGGGTTTTGTAGTGCACAGCCTTCCTGGCTGTATGACAAGATTCTGATCCCATCCATATTATTAAGAGAAACATTTTCAATAAATTTTAACTGTTAATAATTAGTCATTAAAATTTGCAGTACATTCATCTTATTTTAATCAAGTTTGTATTACTAATAGTTAAGATGATAATTCAATCCAAAAGAATTTTTAATACTTAGAGGCTTGTGTTCATAGGAAATAAAAAGTTCAATTTATATACATCTTTTTGTTGTGGAGAAGTATGATAGAAAAATCAATAAAAGACTTTCAAGCATAAAAACACATTACATTAGGATAAAATTCTGTGGGGGAAGTGGATTGGAAATACAATTTCCTACTGTTAAATAAGAGCTCATTCATGTATTTTTTAAAAGAATGACTGTGGGTATCAAATTGTTATGATCGCTGTATTTTATTGGACACATTTAAAACAGAAATGCAAGAGTTTTATCTTGCAATGTCTATATTTATCATATACCAGACATTACATCCTTTATAATTATTTTAAATGGTTATAAAATATTCTAAACATCAACTTAAATGTTCAAGAAGGGAGATAGATTTTCAAAATTGTTTTAGGCTGCATTGAGCAAAAATGGTTAGCCCCACTTGATGTTGTCAACTCCATTTTAAACACTAGCCTGCCCCAGCAACTGGATGCATCCTCTGCACAGAAGAAAACATATTCTGTTTTGGATGTGTTTGTTCTTTGCTTCTCTTTAGACCCTGCTTAGGCTCAGAGGTAGGGACATTGCTATGTGAGAAAGATGGTCTTTGACTACCAGACCAGATATGCCTGGAAGTTTGCTGTCATTCTTTTCCTTGCTGAAGAACTTGGGTTTTCTTCTGTGTAACCCTGGGCAAGTGCTTACCTCCCTTGAGGCCCCAGCAACCTCCCTGTCAGGCAAATGAAGGGGTTCAATCAGGCCTCTTCCCACACAGGCCCCGGGAGACTCAGGTGGTGGTTTGAGCTGGTTTCTCCCTCATCCAAGCTCCCTCATTGTGCAGCTAGTACCACACCTGGTACATAGTAGGCCTACAGTAAATATGCCTAACCATGTGACAACCCCAAGCATAGAGAGATCTGCCTTTTCCCAATGGAAAGGTCCAGAACAAAGCTTTTGACCAACTTGCATGTATAAACTTTTAAAAATACAGATGAGATAATCAAAATTCTACTTATAATATTTAATTAATTTAAAATTTCAGTTATACATACATTTAAATTCACTCACATGAAATACATTAACATACCAATGTAGTCATAAATTAATGTGTTAATCAGAAGTTAAAATACAACTATAAAGTCTTTGGCTAATTACAAGTATATTTAGAAACATTGCTTTTTTTCCATGTTCACATTTAATTCCTGAACCAATTGTATTCACTCTTCACGTACATCTTTGACATTATTATCTTTGTCATCACTAAAAGCCACTTCTCGAGTCATCTAGCACAGCTTTAAAGAGCGAATCATCTTCACTTCCATCTAAGTCATTTAAGATACAGGACTTTTTGCATCGTGGATGATGCTGTCACTGGAAATGATACTCCTAGCCCCAAGTACCCATTCGCTATTCATGAGCTCTGCAAACGAACCACTTAGTGTATTGTTTTTTAAAGGGATCATTAAAAGGCTTGTTTACAACATCCAACACTTGCAATGATAAGGAAAAATGACTAAATCTATGCTTCGTGTTTTCATCTCCATTTTTGCTTCAGTAAGTGACCTTTATAAGCATTTGAAATATAAGATCAACTGAAGTTACTTTGGACTAATATACTGTTCCCAAACAGTGCTTTGTGGGTCAAAATTAAGTGATTGAGAGTAAGGTCTGTAACAGGAGGGATTTGGTAAGGACTTGAATAGAAGGTAAATTCCTCTTTTTTGAGACATAATGGGTGAGTGGATGAAGTTGGAAGTTGAAAATTCAAGATCCTCTCTCCCAGGTTGGGGTTTATGGAGGGCTGCCCTCCAGGGTCCTCAGTGTCCTTCATTGGAATCTCTCCTGACTGACCTACCCATGTACTGGATTCCAGTTTGAGCAGAGAGAGAGCCCAGTGGCAAGGGCTGTAATCCCTACCCAGTCCCCAGCCAGGGAAAGGAACCCACGTTGACCAGGTGCAACGTCTGCACAAACAGTGCACCAAGCCTCCTCTGCTGCCACCCTGCTAAGTCTCCCAGCCAGGCTGTGAAGTGGGTGTTTATGTGCATTTAGCCATGAGGAAATTAAAGCTCTAGACATTTTCCAATAGCATTTATAGAAACATGAAAACCCGGCCAATAATTAGTCTCCCTAGTGGTTACAAACTTCTGCCCAGTGACTCAGAGCTAGTTTTGGAGTTAGACATCCCAGTTTAAATCTTTGTTCTTCTATTTAAAAGACATATGATCAGTAGCAAGTCATTGAATCCTTCTGGGCTTCACTGTTGTACCTATAAAATTGGGATGATAATGCCTACCTCATAGGGCGTCATGAGGATTAAAATAATAGTTATTTGCCCAGAAACCAGTACATCTTACACACTGCCAGTAAGAACCTGGAGCCAGTCAACCCATGTGCTGAGGGTAGAAAACTGATATGGTTTGGCTCTGTGTCCCCACCCAAATCTCATCTTGAATTGTAATCTGAATTGTAATCCCCAGGAGTTGAGGGAGGGACCTGACAGGAGGTGATTAGATCATGGGGGCAGTTGCCCCCATGCTATTCTCATAATAGTGAGTGAGTTCTCATGAGATCTGACAGTTTTAAAAGTGTTTAACAGTTCTTCTGTCACATTCTCTCTCTCTCTCTCAATCTCTCTTGCGTGCGTGCTGCCATATAAGATGTGCCTGCTTCCCCTTCTGCCATGATTGCAAGTTTCCTGAGGCCTCCCCAGCCATGCAGAACTGTGAGTCAATTAAACCTCTTTTGTTTATAAATTACCCAGTCTCAGGTGGTATTTCCTTATAGCAATGTGAAAACAGACTAATACAAGAATGTACTTTACAAAGAGAACCAATCTCTCCTTGGGAGGACACAGCTTTCCCTGGACAGCAAGTGACCACAATCTTTGCACATGCAAAATTGCAAGAAAGAAAATAAGCTTTAGTTCTAAACTAGCCACCCACTGAGACACCGCGCCAGTGACTATAGCAAGGGTGTCAGCATGGGACAAGCATCTTAGAAATCATGTCCATGGCTTGTTTCTCTTATTATAAAAAAGATACAGTTCATTTTACAAAGGAGCAAAAACCACTATAATCAACTCTAATTCCCAGAGATAACTTCAGTTATTGTTTTGATATAAATTATTCTAATTATTTCTGTGTTGTTGGTTGGTGTTTCATTTGTTCACTCTTTTGGTTACAATCATAGGTTCGTATTTTCTATGTTGTTTTGCAACTTGCTTTTCTGACCTAACACTCCATGAACATCTTTCTATGGCGTTGACGATTATTTCACGTCATCTTAATGATTACATAATGTTCAGTAGAATTGGTTGTGCCATGCTTTTTAAAAACTAGTCCCTTTTCTGGAGGCTTTTAAATTTTCATTTTTCCTATTACCAAGAAGGCCACTTTGAATTTTATGGTGATTAAAGCACTTGTTCCCATCATTTTGGATTTCTCATTAACTTAAAGGGAAAGCAATGTAATAATCACTCTCTTGATTTGACAGATGAGAAAACTGAGGCTCACAAAGAAAAAGTGGGTTGCCCAAGGTCACCTGGTAACTGGTAGAGCAGCGTCCAATCCAGGTCTTCT